>NC_056073.1:24150161-24862822 GCF_016772045.2 Ovis aries | reverse complement strand
CCACTGGCCTCCACAGTGCATTGTACATAATATGAACAAACTGAACTAAATGATCTCAAAGGTCCTCTCCTGTGTCCTTGATCTGAGACTTTCTTCAATTCTTCTGAAGAGGATCATCAGCTCCTAGAAGCAGGGATCATTTCTAATGGCTGTTTGCATCATTCATAAACAGCAACATAGAGCTCAGCTTTAGATGTTTATTCAGTTTTGGACAAATATAGAACTGTCTTAGCAAATGGAGGTTTCATAGTCTCTCCACTAAAAATAGTATTGATATTTCTGAAGTACCATCTTGCCCAAAGAAACTCAGTAAAATGGGCAGGACAGATACTGTTACAGATCAGAAAACAGGCTCAGAGAAGTGAAAGACGTGTCTGAAGTCCTCCATCACCCCCACAAGACAGGGACACTGCTGCTGCTAAGTCGCTTCAGTCGTGTCCGACTCTGTGCGACCCCATAGATGGCAGCCCACCAGGCTCCCCTGTCCCTGGGATTCTCCAGGCAAGAACACTGGAGTGGGGTGCCACTGCCTTCTCCGATGCATGAAAAGTGAAAAGTGAAAGTGAAGTCACTCAGTCATATCCGACTCTTATCGACCCCATGGACTGCAGCCTGCCAGGCTCCTCCGTCCATGGGATTTTCCAGGCAAGAGTAGTAGAGAGGGGTGCCATTGCCTTCTCCAAGACAGGGACACTGGCTCCCTGGAAAGCTGCCACAGTGCCTGTGCTAGCTCTCTGCCACCATGTTCCCACGTCTCATTAGGTCAACTATTGGAAGCTGGGGAAATGAACTGTGGCCTTTGCCAGTGCGCTAGTGAAATCTGACTCCTATTCTGGGTAAAATTCCTTATTCTCATTAATGTACAGGTGTTAATGAAAATTTAAAGGCTACTCATTCCTTCAAGACCCCATGAAAAAGTACATCTTTAAATGCATTATTTATACAGGCAGTTCACTCAGAAAGAAGAATAATTTGATTTTACTGAACCTTGATTGTTGACAGTATTCAGTGTTTTACTTATGTTATGATGTTTCATCTTTTCAAAATCCTGCTCGATGGATATTACAGTTATTTTAGAGAAAAGGAAACTGGAGCTCAGATAAGTCATTTGCTTAAAGTCACAGGGCTTGAAGGGCAAAAGCTGACATTTGGGCCCAGGAACCTATCAAGCAAATCTCACATTTTCCATTAAACAAATGGTAGGCATTTCCTCAGCAACTGGGGTCTTAAACTCATCCCTTTGGATGAAAACTAAGAATCACTCAACAAAATTAGAAGTGGACCCTCCTGCAGGCTGACCACAACCATGGAGGGAGAGTCTCTTAACCTAATCTCTTCGCTCAAACCACAGATGGACGCCTGCTTTTCGGCCAGGTGCCTCTGGTTGAAATTGATGGAATGGAGCTGACACAGACAAGAGCCATCCTCAGCTACCTTGCTGCCAAGTACAACTTGCATGGGAAGGACCCGAAGGAGACAGTCAGGTACCAGAGTGCCCGTGCCAATATTTGGTTTTGGCAACCAAGCTCTGCCTTCCTACACCGAGACCCAGATCAGATGCAGCCTTTCACCCTGGAGGGAGGGGAGGAGACAAGGGGACAAGGGGAGGTGCTTGTGCTACCCCAGTATGTCTTGCGCATGCTCTGAACACCTGCTCCTGGATGCCCCTTCTACTCTTCACAGAGGTCTGCATTCGACATTCTCATATTCTCTCCCCACTCCTAACAAAGTTTGTTCTCATAAAAAGATCTCGTAAACTACTCTGCACAAAGGTGGCAATGACTGATTCAGCAAACAAATATTGAGCATTGTATCAATGACCTATTCCTGCAAATAATGCTATATAACATGTCACCATGAAGCCTACGGACTTAAGTCAGCAAGGACTTGTTATTGCTCACTGGTCTATGGGGGAAGCCTTGGTGGCTCAGTGGTAAAGAATCTGCTTACCAATGCAGGAGACTTGGGTTTGATCCTTGGGCCAGGAAGATCCCCTGGAGAAGGAAATGGCAACCCGCTCCAGAATTCTTGCCTAGGAAATCCCATGGACAGAGAAGCGTGGCAGGCTACAGTCAATGGGGTTGCAAAAGAGCTGGATACGACCGAGTGACTAAACAACGCCACCAGTCAATGGGTCATCTGGGTGTCAGCATTTTCAGGCCAGGCTTAATGTATCTTGGCTGGACTCACTCCTAGGTCTGTGGTCAACTGGTAGTCAGCAAGGAGAATCTGGTTGGGGTGCTGGCTGACCATCAGTTGGTGAGCAAGTGGCCACCTGTCTCTGTCTTCTTTTCCAGAGCTTGTTCTCATTGCAGCCAGGTAGGGTTCTCAGAGAGAGTGAAAGCACACAGGCTGTTAGCTTCTGGGCTCAGAACTGGGACCTCATTCTAGAGGTCAAATCGAGTCATGAGGTCAGCCCAAGCAGCAGACCCCATCTACTAATGGGAGAGCTGCCAAGCTTTATCACAAATACTGAAGAGTGAAGATCTGTGGCCTTTTTTTTTTTTTTGCATTTCTACACCATAGGGATCCACTCTGTGCTATGCATTGTGCTAGGCCTGGCTGAGCATGGCTGGGTTCTTTCTCCCAGGAATATTGCAATTTTACAAGAAATGAGTAAACTTAAAATGAAGACTTGCAACAGTAAAAATTTTCCTGGATTTGTGGTCGGAGACCTGTTCAGGGGACCTATTACAAATTATACTCAAAATTTTGTAATAACCTATAAGGAAAAAATAAATATATCTTATGTACTTATAACTGAATCACTTTTCTGTACACTTGAAACTAGCACAATACTGTAAATCAATTATACTTCAATAATTAAAAAAAAATAAGTCTTCTGTTCTAATATCTCAGTTCAGTCCAGTTTAGTCACTCAGTCGCGTCTGACTCTTTGTGACCCCATGAATCACAGCATGCCAGGCCTCCTTGTCCATCACCAGCTCCCAGAGTTCACCCAAACCCATGTCCATCGAGTCGATGATGCCATCCAACCATCTCATCCTCTGTCGTCCCCTTCTCCTCTTGCCCTCAATCTTTCCCAGCATCAGGGTCTTTTCCAATGAGTCAGCTCTTCGCATCAGGTGGCCAAAGAATTGGAGGTTCAGCCTAAGCATCAGTCCTTCCAATGAACATCCAGAGCTGATCTCCTTTAGAATGGACTGGTTGGATCTCCTTGCAGTCCAAGGGACTCTCAAGAGTCTTCTCCAACACCACTGTTCAAAAGCATCAATTCTTCGGCAGTCAGCTTTCTTCACAGTCCAACTCTCACATCTATACATGACTACTGGAAAAACCATAGCCTTGACTAGACGGACCTTTGTCGGCAAAGTAATGTCTCTGCTTTTTAATATGCTGTCTAGGTTGGTCATAACTTTCCTTCCAAGGAGTAAGCGTCTTTTAATTTCATGGCTGCAATCACCATCTGCAGTGATTTTGGAGTCCAGAAAAATAAAGTCAGCCACTGTTTCCACTGTTTTCCCATCTATCTGCCATGGAGTGATGGGACCAGATGCCATGATCTGTTTTCTGAATGTTGAGCTTCAAACCAACTTTTTCACTCTCCTCTTTCACTTTCATCAAGAGGCTCTTTAGTTCTTCACTTTCTGCCATAAGGGTGGTGTCATCTGCATATCTGAGGTGATTGATATTTCTCCCGGCAATCTTGATTCCAGCTTGTGCTTCCTCCAGCCCAGCGTTTCTCATGATGTACTCTGCATATAAGTTAAATAAGCAGGGTGACAATATACAGCCTTGATGTACTCTTTTTCCTATTTGGAACCAGTCTGTTGTTCCATGTCCAGTTCTAACTGTTGCTTCCTGACCTGAATATAGGTTTCTCAAGAGGCAGGTCAGGTGGTCTGGTATTCCCATCTCTTTCAGAATTTTCCAGTTTATTGTAATCCACACAGTCAAAGGCTTTGGCATAGTCAATAAAACAGAAATAGATGCTTTTCTGGAACTCTCTTGCTTTTTCGATGATCTATTGGATGTTGGCAATTTTATCTCTGGTTCCTCTGCCTTTTCTAAAACCAGCTTGATATCTGGAAGTTCATGGTTCACATATTGCTGAAACCTGGTTTGGAGAATTTTAAGCATTACTTTACTAGTGTGTGAGATGAGTGTAATTGTGCGGTAGTTTGAGCATTCTTTGGCATTGCCTTTCTTTGGGATTGGAATGAAAACTGACCTTTTCCAGTCCTGTGGCCACTGCTGAGTTTTCCATACTTGCTAGTCACACCAAAAAAAAAGTAGTGGATCAGGAAACCCCTACACAAAGGTTTCTCTTGGATTGAGAGTTCTCGCTGTTTGTCAGGATCGACATGTACGCTGACGGCACCCTGGATCTCATGCTGATGGTGGCGCTGGCTGCGTTCAAACCCCCGGAGGAAAAAGAGGAGAGCCTGGCTTTAGTCGTGAAGAAAGCTAAAACCCGGTACTTTCCCGTGTTTGAAAAGGTAGGCTGCGGGGATCCAGTTTGGCCGAGGCAGTGAGGCCCAGCGTGAGGGTCTGCGACAGCTGGGAGCTCGGATCCTCCAGCGGAGCAGGGCGGGGCTGACATCTACGAGGGTGACCCTCCCAAGTCCCCGCCCCCGGGTCCTCCCCCTGAGCCCAGGCGGCAGTGGGGGTGGGGAGAGGGCGAGATATGGGGGAGGAGCATACACAGCGCAGCAAGTCCCCTGGTCTACCTCCCAGGCTGCAGGGATCGGGGATATTGCTGATAAGAGTAAAGAGTGAAATCTTAAAAGGCAGAAGCTGTGTTGGTGCTGTACTGCATTTGGACCAAAACTTTAATAAGGATTCCCAAATAAATGATGTAAAATTATGGAACCTCTAACCAAACAAAATTGGAATAAACCAAGGGCAGTGAAGGACTGATGCTGAAGCTGAAGCTTCAATACTTTGGCCACCTGATGCAAAGAGCAGACTCATTGGAAAAGACCCTGATGCTGGGAAACATTGAGGGCAGGAGGAGTAGGGGATGACAGAGGATGGGATGGTTGGATGGCATCATCGATTCAATGGATATGAGTTTGAGCAAACTCCAAGAGGTGGTGAAGGACAGGGAAGCCTGGCTTGCTGCAGTCTATGGGGTCACAAAGAGTTGGACATGACTGAGCAACTGAATAACAACATTTACCTTTGTTTCTTATTTATGGAATAAACTTGTGCATTTTACATCTGCTATTCAAAGCAGCACCTGAGGAATTTTTATATTTGTTTTTCACTGGATGGTGAAAAGGCTCATGTTTGAGCTTCTGGTATCCCACTGGTACCTTATCTGTGGTGTAGTAGCCAGATTCTAGTTAATTATGACCTTTATGTCTTCTCTGCTGGTGGGTACAGTTTTACTTAACCAGCTCTAGGCTCGTAACAGGAGTTCCACTCCAGCACTTCACCACCCAAATTGTCTTGATCGTCACTGTCAAATTTCCAAGAAGATTGTGTGGATTGCGGCAATATATAAGGGTTAGTCGCTCAGTCGTGTGATTCTCACAGATGTGGGTTCGATCCAGCAGTCTTCCTGGGTCAGAAATCTTCCCTGGAGAGGGGAATGGCTACCCACTTCAGTATTCTTGCCTAGAGAATTCCATGGACAGATGAGCCTGGTAGGCTATAGTCCACAGAGTCCAGAGTCAGACACAACTGAGTGACTAACACACACACGTAAAGGTGTTAGTTTCATTCTATCCTTGCAAGCATTCTTGGAGATTATCAAGAAAAAGATTCTTAAGTAAATTTGATCTCTACAAAAACCCCCATGCTTTTGTTAAGTGTTTAGCCAGGCAAAACAGTCTTTAGTTTTATTTGATATTCTTTATTTTTCTTTCTGCAGATTTTGAAAGACCACGGAGAGGATTTTCTCGTTGGCAACAAATTCAGCTGGGCAGACATACAGCTCCTGGAAGCTATTTTAATGGTGGAAGAACTTGATGGTTCTGTTCTTTGCGACTTTCCTCTGCTAAAGGTAGAGTTTTAGCATCCACCCAGAGTCCAGGGCAACAGGAACAGACACAAAGACTGAAACGAAATATGCCCCCAGGCCAATCTCCAAAGAGAGTTAAAAAGGCTGTTTTAAAAATCGTTACTTCACTCATTTTGGTAATTGTCTCCTGCTCACAGAATAGGATGATTAGGAAATAAATCCTTATGGAAGCAGAAAGAAGATTCTTATTTCTACCATGAACATTTAATGCTTTCCGTTTTTGTGGTGCTTTGAGTGTTTTTCCTGGCTGATGGGTCTGCTTGTGTTGTTTTCCTCTCCAGCTCCTACCAGACCACTTTGTCCCCTTTCCTCCCCTGATGCTATCTGTTCAATCAGTTCAGTTACTCAGTCATGTCCGACTCTTTGTGACCCCATGAACTGCAGCACGCCAGGGCTCCCTGTCCATCACCAACTCCCAGAGCTTACTCAAACTCATGTCCATTGAGTCGGTGATGCCATCCAACAATCTCATCCTCTGTCATCCTCTTCTCCTCCTGCCTTCAATCTTTCCCAGCATCAGGGTCTTATTCCAAAGAGTTAGCTCTTCACATGAGGTGGCCAAAGTATTGGAGTTTCAGCTCCAGCATCAGTCCTTCCAATGAATATTCAGTCCCTCCAATGAATATTCCTTTAGAATGGACTGGTTGGCTCTCCTTGCATCCCAAGGGACTCTCAAGAGTCTTCTCCAACACCACAGTTCAAAAGCATCAATTCTTCGGCAGTCAGCTTTCCTTATAGTCCAACTCTCACATCCATACATGACTACTGGAAAAACCATAGCTTTGACTAGATGGACCTTTGCTGGCAAAGTATGTCTCTGCTTTTTAATATGCTGTCCAGGTTGGTCATAACTATTTTTCCAAGGAGCAAGCATCTTTTAATTTCATGGCTACAGTCATCATCTGCAGTGATTTTGGAGCCCCCCAAAATAAAAGTCTGTTGCTATTTCCATTGTTTCCCCATCTATTTGCCATGAAGTGATGGGACCAGATGCCATGATCTTCATTTTATGAATGTTGAGTTTTAAGCCAAGTTTTTCACTCTCCTTCACTTTCATCAAGAGGCTTTTTAGTTCTTCCTTGATTTCTGCCGTAAGTGTGGTGTCATCTGCATATCTGAAGTGATTGATATTTCTCCCAGCAATCTTGATTCCAGCTTGTGCTTCCTCCAGCCCAGCATTTCCCATGATGTACTCTGCATAGAAGTTGAATAAGCAGGGTGACAATATACAGTCTTGATGTGCTCCTTTCCTGATTTGGAACCAGTTTGTTGTTCCATGTCCAGTTCTAACTGTTTCTTCTTGACCTGCATACAGATGTCTCAGGAGGCAGGTCAGGTGGTCTCGTATTCCCGTCTCTTGAAGAATTTTCCACAGTTGTGATCCACAGTCAAAGGCTTTGGCATAGTCAATAAAGCAGAAGTAGATGTTTTTCTGGAACTCTCTTGCTTTTTTGATGATCCAACGGATGTTGGCAATTTGATCTCTGGTTCCTCTGCCTTTTCTAAATCCACCTTGAACACCTGAGCTATGAAGGCCCTCAATTGCTCAGAGCCTCTGCTCAGAGGGTACAGCCTCTGCTCAGTCAGGACGACTGAGCGACTAACACACACATATGGGTGTGTGTGTGTGTCTGTGTGTGTGTCTGTGTGCCTATGTGCCTGCCTCTCTCCTGCTACACTGCCAGTCCTCAGACCTCTCTCTGAATCCTGACACTGCCAGACCTTACCTAGCTTCTGTTTCAGTTCCTTACAAAGATTTTCTCTAATAGGTGACCACAGGTTTTGTACTTCAAGAATAGCATTTTTTATTTTTTTGGCTTTGCCACACAACATGTGGGATCTTAGTTCCCCGACCAGGGATCGAACCTGTGCCTTTGCAGTAGAAGTGCAAAGTCTTAACCACCAGACCACCAGGGAAGTTCCAGAGCAACACTTTTTAATAACAAAAGTACATAAGACATTTGTATACCCCCCCCAAAAAAAGACCTATAATCCTACCAACCAAATGGTTATGGATTAGACTTCCTGACCTCTTATTTTACATTTCCTCCTAAATGGCATCATGCTAAATATCGTTCTGTGGCCTGCTTTTAACATTTTTTTTACTTATCATAAATATATTTACAGTCAACACATATTCTTCTGCAATATAATTTTATTTTCTTTTATTTTTATTAGGCAGGAGAGTCTCATCTTTTTTGAAAAATCAGAACTTATATAAAAAGGGCATAAACTGTGAAATTTCATTCTCACCACCACCCTCCTACATTCTCACCTCTATAAGCTCTTTTATTGGCTCCTGTGTGCCTGTCCAGTGTTTATGCAGATACGAGGAAATATGAGTTATATGTTTGTCTCCCCTCCTCCCACTTTCTCACACAAAATGGAAAATTGTGTATATTGTGTTCTGGCCTGGGCTATTTTTTTTTAAACTAAACAATGCAATGCAGTACAATCCCTGTCAATACAGGGATCTTCCTTTTTTCTTTTATATATAAAATATCATTTAAAATTACTGACCTGTGCTCTCATCGGCAGCACATGTACTAAAATTGGAACGATACAGAGAAGACTAGCATGGCCCCTGAGCAAGGATGACATGCAAATTTGTGAAGCGTTCCGTATGTTTATATGGCACATGTCTACATGGCGGCTATGGCCTGGGCTTGGAACGATTCTTAACCTGGATTCTGGACAGGTATCACATCCGAGATGTGTGTTTGTACCCTCGGTTTGTCCAGCGCTGAAAGCCATGACCGGTCCCCGCCCCACCCCCACCCCCACCCCCACCCCCCCCCCCACCCCCACCCCCACCCCCAGAGCTTTAAGGAAAGAACACGGTTCATGGAAGGAACAAACTGCCTCTTAAAAGAGAAGCCAAAATCTTCCCCCTGCTTTTTTTTTTTTTAATCCATTGGGAAAAAATAAATAAATAAATAAATCCATTGGGGTATGTCCGTTTCTGTTTTCTCTTTTTTATTCCTACTACCACAGAAAGCAGTTCAAAACATTTTGAATATCAAGTAACATTGATGTTATCATTTTAAGGAAAAAATACCCATTAAAAAGTCTGGGAGAAACTGTGGCATGTAGGTCTGCAGTTAGGAGTATGTCTCAGCGCATTATCCACCTTTAGGTTACAATCTTTTATGTCGTATGTACCACATATATCATTAAATAATTTTAAATTATGAAAAAAAATTACTGACCTTTTTCTTTTAGGGATATAACATAATTTATATAGTTTTATTTTCCAAGAAATATAAATTATTTCCAATTTTTCATTGTGGCAATATTCTTATAGTTATCTCACACTCTTACTTATTCTCTTATAATTAATTTCTAGAAAAGAATTGATACTTCAAAAAATATGAATTTCTAGAGTTATTGATATGTACTACCTAACGGTGTCAATGATTTTTCACTAAGAAAATTTCACTTATGCCAAACAGGCCTGCAGTTGTATTACTTTCTCAGGAATACCCAGCAAATACGATTCAAGGGAGTGACACATTCAACATTCTAGGCCTCACCAATGGAGGATCTAAGCTTTCTACCTCTTGTAACAAAGTTTTGGGCTCCCTTAAAGGTTGTGACTGCTCTTAAGAGCCTGATTTTACTATTTCTCATTTCAGGAATTTAAGACAAGAATCAGCAACATTCCTACCATTAAGAAGTTCCTGCAGCCTGGGAGTCAGAGGAAGCCGCCCCCGGATAGCCACTATGTTGAGGCTGTCAGGAACGTCTTGCAACTCTAAAGGCAGCAGTCTTGGGATGGCACACTAATAAACCAATTGCAGCACTGGCTCCTGTCAAGAAGCAAAGCGAATGGTGTAGATTCTAGGAGTAATGTGTCCAAAAAGAACAAAACCATATTGTCATCAGCAGCAAATGCCAAGTAAATGCAATTTAAAAAAAGCCATTCTGATGTGTGATAAATTTTTAAGCTTGTCAATTGTGGATGATAGTTACAACTTTTATTAAATTACTACTCTGTGTAAATAAAGAGGAGGTTGATACGAAGACAAAACAAAACAAGAGCTTCTCTGATGGCTCAGATGGTTAACAATCTGCCTTCTCAGTCAGACGCAACTGAGTGATTAACACTGTCAACACACACTGATATGAAATTCTTCAGGCAGAGGCCTACAGAGGGCACTGTTCTTGCTGTCTGCATCGAAACCAAGACCATTAAGGGAAGTGGAAGTGAAAGTCACTCAGTCGTGTCCAACTCTTTGTGATCTCATGGAATTCTCCAGGCCAGAACACTGGAGTGGGTAACCTTGCCCTTCTCCAGGAGATCTTCCCAACCCAGGTATCGAACCTAGGTCTCACATTGCAGGCAGATTCTTTACAAGTTGAGGGAAGCCAGTGAGTGGTGATTTGAGAGGGCAGGATCTCTCCAACACCCACAATGATTCTGAGTTTTGGGGACAGAAAAAAGTGGCAAACGACAAATCAGGAGTAAGATGATGGTGACACTAGTTAATCCTAAGAGGAAGCATGGGGGACAGAGAGTGTCCAGAAAACATTTTGCAGCAGTAGAAAAATCGTGGATGATTAGACAACCTTATTCCACTGAACAGAGACACCTGAGGCTAGGTTTTGCCTTGGTTGAACAATTCCAACTACAATGACACTGAGATTAGACGCAGTGTTAGTTAATCTAGTTGCTCGGTCGTGTCTGACTCTTTGTGACCCCATGGACTGTAGTCCACGAGGCACCTCTGTCCATGGATTCTCCAGGCAAGAATACTGGAGTGGGTTGCCGTTCCCTTCTCCAGGGGATCTTCCTGACCCAGGGATTGAACCTGGGTCTCCCTCATCGGCAAGCAGATTTTTTTACCATCTGAGCCACAGGGAAACATAACCGATGAATAATTATACAGATTGACCCAAAGTTTCCCTAGCCTTGATATACTTTCTTTAAAGGTGATTATTAAGTTCCCAAGTTGTGAAATTTGAAACTCAACCCCAGTCCAGGGCTCTGCTGGGGGAGGGATGAAGAGCTATTTAGGGTAATGTTCCAAGCCTTCCCGTGGGGGCAGCGGTCTCTGGACTGAAGCAGGGCCCCTGCCAATGACTTCAGGTAGACAACTTTACGAGCCCTAAACTGCTACTGGGATGTCTGCCCAGGCTACACACTGGATCTGTTTCTGCGTGTACACCTCGGTACATGACCTGACTTGTGAAATGACTTAATGACTCATCAGACTTCTTGCGGTTTCCTCAGGACCAACCACAGGACATGAGCATTCCCATGCTACACCCTGTCCCATCCTTTCCTCCTGCCCATTCAGACGACAGACTGCTCATCAGTTATGACAGCCCAGGCCAGTCAACACCCCCACCCAGTCAGGGTGGAGCCTGAGACCCTGCTGCCAGTCAAAGCTCAACCTAGGGATCCCACTTAGCAAATGGGCCCCTTCTCATCCCTGACCTGGGCAGCCGTGGCCAAAAGATGGTGAAGAAGAGAGGGAACAATGGGTGCTCAGAAGAAGCCTGGCCCTGTCTGTGTGGGATGACTTTTTCCTCTGACTTCCGCCAAAGCCAAGAGTCTGTCCTGATAGAAATTAAGGAAAAAGAAAAAGAAATTATTTGGGGGAATATTCAAACCTATAACCCAGTTTCTTTTAATGATCATTGCATGGTCTTGGTAAGTAATTCTGTTTGGAAGGTTTTTACACTGAAAGATAAAATCCTTTCCTCATTAGATTGTTTTTAAAAACAACCACTTCCTGGGTCCTCACTCCTTGTCCTGGCACCTGCCTTGAGAAGCAGAGCATCGCATGGCTGGGTTCCCATGGCTCCAAGCTGGTTTTGCCTTGTTTTGCTTCATGGGTTTTGAACACAAGCCCTAGGCTTGAGCCCAACCTGGCAAGTACCCCAAAGGCACTGACAAAAGCTCAGCCTTGATGCCAGAGCAATTTTCATTACATGATGATCCCATTAAGTGCAACTTCATGTCTTTGTTATAATTCCTTCTCTGCAGGGCTCTATTTGGGCCCAGGGCCTGCCACACAAGCTAGTAGGGTAACTCTGGGTGCCCAAGCAAGTGAGCCTTGGAGATCACAATGACCCCCCGAGAAACATTCAAGATCCTACCTCTTCTGCCCCACACCTGTGAGTCTTAGCTTTGGACAGAAAAAGAAGGGCAAGTGAAGGTCATGGACTCAGCCTGTCCCAAGAGACAGAGGGCAGGGCCTTGTGAGTCCCTGTCCTCTCCCCCAGGGAATGCTGGTTGGAGATCCTGGTACCAACCTCGCTCTCCCGTTTCAGAAGTCTAGAATTTTGACAAATGAGAATGTCTCCTTTGGGTGGCTATGTATTTCCCCTATTGCAATGAAAGCCTATTTTTGTTTATTTGTTTGGGCCTCAGCATACAGAGAATCAGAACTATCCCCATTATCCATTCCCAGAAAATTTTAATCATCTCAAACTGAAACTGTATACCCATTAATAACTCCCCATCTCCCTCACCCCAGCCCTGGAGTATTATTAGAATTATTAATAGAAATTAATAGCATTATTAATAGAAAACACTATCATGTTTTCTGTCTCCATGAGTTTTCCTATTCTAGGTACCTCACTGCTGCTGCTGCTAATGCTAAGTCGCTTCAGTCTTGTCCGACTCTGTGCAACCCCATAGACGGCAGCTCACCAGGCTCCCCCATCCCTGGGATTCTCCAGGCAAGAACACCGGAGTGGGTTGCCATATCCTTCTTCAATGCATGAAAGTAAAAAATGAAAGTGAAGTCGTTCAGTTGTGTCCGATCCCTAGCTACCCCATGAACCACAGCATACCAGGCTCCTCCGTCCATGGGATTTTCCAGGCAAGAGTACTGGAGTGGGTTGTCATGGAGTGTGTAACAGAATAGGACCCTATAGGGACTTCCCTGGACAGACACCCCCTCCCCCAGGTTCTCTGCTTAATTCCGGTCTGAAGTACCTAACTAACAGTTTCTGATGCATTTTTTCCTGAGTTATTTTACAGATGCTAAAACCTGCATCAAATGGAAGACTTAACTGCTTATGACCATGAGCGCTTAATCCTGAAACTTGCTGGAGGCTGAGGGTTGATAATGTTAATCCCTGTGACACAACCCTATATCTTACCATTAGTCAATCTGAAAATTGTACGTGAGTTGATCACACACCTTGGGACTCCCCTTTCCCACCTGGCCTTTAAAAATGCCTCACTTTAGGATCTACTTCCCTGAGCAGGAGCCGAACCCCAGTGCCCTGCATTGGGAGCATAGAGTCTTAACCACTGAGAGGCAGTGTGCTGCAGCTAAGACCCAGCACAGCCAAATAATTTAAAAAAAAAAAAAAAAAAGCCTCCCTGAAACCCACTAGGGAGTTCAGGCCTTTAGAGCATGAGTTATCCTAGACTCCTCCGGCGCCTTAAAATAAGCACTGCACTTTTCTTCCCCCCAACCCAGTGTCAGTAGATTGGCTTTACTGCTTAAAAGCGAGCAGATCCAAGTTTGGTTCAGTAGCAGCTGGAATCATACATTATTTGTCCTTTGGGGTCTCTTTCACTTTGCATAATGTTCCCAAGGTTCCTCCGTGTTGCAGCGTGTGTCAAAATGTCACTTCTTTTCAAAGCTGTCTTGTTTTCTTTCCTGTTCTTTTGTGGGGGTGGGAGAGGGGGGTTGTTTTTAGTATTTATTTATCTGTGCTTGGCTGCACAGTGCCACATATGGGATCTTAGTTTCCCCAACCAGGGATCAAACCCACGCCCCCTTCATTGGGAGCACGGAGTCTTAACCACTGGACTATCAGGGGAAATTCTGTCTTGTTTGTTTTTAACAAAGGTTAGCTTCTCTCCTGCTGTGTGACCCCCCAGAGGCACTTGACGCAGGACGCAGCAGGGTTTCAGGACCCATGGAGCTGACACTGACCCTGGGTTGCAGGACCCTGTGCACACAGCCATCCATGTCGAAGAAGCCAGCTAGGATCCTGTTCTTCCTGGATTCTCCAACTTCAGCCCTTTTCCCCTTCACAATTAGTTCTCAGATTTACATAACCTCTCTCTGCAGTGTGTCCTTTATGCCTCATATTTAACTGTGGTAAAAGCGTTATCTGATCAAAAAGGGATTTCAGGATCAGGAAATAGGTACAGATGTATCAGGGATCAAGGGTCCCTCAGGCTCCAACCATATATGCTGCTTCGAGATTAGAGGTTGCTCTAGACGAAAGTCATGAGAAAAAAAAACATCTACCGGGCGTTTTGTGCAGACCAGGCTCTCTTCCTGGAGCTCTATATCCATTAATGATTCCATCTTTTCAGCAACCTTCCAAGAGACATATGATCATTTGTGTCTGCCCAGGTGAGGAAATTGAGGCCCTGAGAAGCCCAAGGACCAAGATTCCCAGACCTGGGACTGGGTTGAGGGTGAGAAGCCAGGCTTGCTCCTGCCAGGGCCAAGACACTTTTTCTTCCAAAGTTAACAACAAATGACATAAAACACAAGCACAAACACATCATAAAACAGATCCAGATACTGTTGAGGAGTGATTATCCCATCTCATTTCTCAGCATGGTCTCTGATAACACTGAGTCCAGGCCTGCAGGGACCTCCTTACTTGGCTCAGCCTCTAGTGAGGGCATTCTAATAAGCAGGTCCTCCAGATCTGTGGCCCAGGTTGGGAATGAAACTGTGACAAGCCCCTGTGTCCTTGTCTTTTGAAGTAAAATGCTGAGCCAAGAGTTAATGATTGGGAAATGGGAAGATGTAGAAACAAAGAATAGCTGTTAGACTAGGGAACTGGTAACAATCTGGACTATAATTCTGCCACATAGCAGAATCCCCAAACTCACAGCTCCCTGAAAGATTAGATAAAGGCCTGACACATATTCCTAAGTTGTTTTATAGGCAGCAGACCCCTCCAGGTGAAAACTGCTGACCGCAAGAATGTAGACCCCAAACTGGTTAAAATCAGAAAATTGATGATGCTTGAAACTTTACCCTGTGGCCAGTCGATCCAAGAATTATCCATGAGCTGATTACTCCCTGATCCTTGAACACTATAAAACTCACGTCCCCCTCCAAGGTGGGTCACACAGTCTTAAGGGTGTTAGGCAACTGTGGCCCCCTTTGTCTGGCAAAGCAATAAAAGCTACTCTTTTCTATCTCAGCGGGAACTCTGACTCTGCATTTCTGTTTGGCACTGGTGAACAGAGGCTGAATTTCAGCAGGAGGAAGAGAGAGCTGATCCATTTTCCTAGTAATGGTGATGGTGTTACTGTTATGTGTCAAAGTTCCTATTGCTCACCACACAACAGGCCAATAAACCAAGAGATGAGGTGTTGGGGCAAGGAACAGGGACTTTGTTTGGAAAGCCAGCAGACCAGAAGATGGTGGACTAGTTTCCCAAAGAACCATCTTATCCAAGTTAAAATTCAGGGTTCTTTCATACTCAAGGGGGATGGGAGTGTGGCTGGTGATTGCAACCTCCTTGGTGCCGACCAGACCCCAAGAGGGAGGTAAAAGCCTTTGTTCTTGCAGCTGTCTATGTAGGTCTGGTCACAGTGTTACCATAAATCTCCAAGGAGACAAATGTTGTTCTCTGTTCTATAAATTTTTTATCTCTGCGAATGGAAAATCCTCATACTTTAAAGGTCAGAGCCTTGAGAATGGGCTATCCTGCGTACTTCAGGTTACAGGCAACATTCTTTTACAGACGGTGCAGCGCCAGCATGACTAAGCACAGGCTGTAGAACACAAGGGTTAGAGCTAAAGGAATAGAGCCCACCTAGATTCAGATTTTGTGGGGTCCCATACTGAGGTCACAGGTGCAAGGCCTTGTACCAAGAGGCAGAGCCCACAGATGCAGACCCCAGAACCAAAGTCGTCTTCAAACCTGATTGAACCCCATTGTAATCAATGCCCAAATCCTCCTGACCATCACCAGCAGGTTTCCTGACCCCAAATTAGATAAAAATACCCACCCTGGTATTCGCCCCATAGCGCCCTAACCAATCTTCTAATGCCACCCTTCTAGCTTCCCTGGGCTTCCTTGGTGGCTCAGATGGCAAAGCATCTGCTTGCAAAGCAGGAGACCCAGATTTGATCCCTGGGTGGGGAGGATCCCCTGGAGAAGGGCATGGCTACCCACTCCAGTATTCTTGCCTAGGAAATTCCGTGGACAGAAGAGCCTGGCAGGCTACAGTTAGTGGGGTCACAAAAACTCAGACACGATTGAAGGGACTTGCCACACACGCACATAGCCCATGCGTCAGGTTTCCCTGCCTCCACTGCATTTGCAGTGCTCTCATTATCTCTGCTTCTTGCTCTTAATAAACTCACTCCCTTCTCAAATACTGCATCTGGAAATTCTTTTCCAACCCATGCTCAGACTACCACGACAGATTGGTCATCTGCTGTTCCCTTCTTGGTGGGTGTCAAGCCAAAGGACACAGTCAAGTGACAGCCAGGGAGAAAGAAGAATTTACTACTTGCAGTGTCTCCCAGTAAGAAGAACACTAGGGATCTTTCCTAAAGCAGTGTGTCCCTGAACTGCAATATTATGGACGTTTTAAGCTAAGGGTGCACACATGTTCATGAAGGGGCTTGAGCAGAAGATCATTCAGCATAGAATTGGGCAGAGGTTGCCAGAGACCAGGCTTTAGCTGATAGAAGTCATAAGGGTCAGAAAATATCAACATCGGGACTTACAATGTTGGGAATAGTTAAGACCATTATTAGTTAAGACAAGTTAAGTTAAGATGGGTCCAATAGTTAAGATTCCACACTGCCAAGGCAGGGGGTATGGGTTCAATTCCTAGTTGGGGAGCTAAGATCACATGCCCTACAGCATGGCCACACACACAAAAGTCACCATCATCATTTCTTAGGTTCCAACCAGTCTGGGCTCTCAGCAGGTGGTTATTATATCATCTTCTACCCGGGTGGAGGCCTTAGTTCTTACAGAACTATAAGAAATGTATCAAAGTGTAATATTTATCCCTTAAGAAGGAACTGGGACTGTGTCTTATCACTGAATTATTGTTTCTTGTCTGCTGTTCCTTTGTTTCTGCATTTAGGTCCCCTAAGATTATTAATCAAGGAAACCTGTTCAAGGGCAATCATTGTGGCTAAGCTTGGACCACAAAATGGTTTCAGCCCAAGATGGCATCTCTTGTGTCAAGAAGAACATGTTTGGCTCTTTTTTCTGGGAATGCTTCTCTCCTTATCTGCTTAAAATAATAATTGTGGGAGTCCTCGGGGGGAGGTTATGTGGCTTGTTCTCCTTTGGGGTATCCCCAGTCCTGCCTGGTAAACAGAGGTCAGCTTCTGGCTAGATTTCTATTTGCTTGAGACAGTAGCCTTTTCAGAGGATATAGGGGCATTTGGCTTACCTCACTTATCCCTACTTTCTGTTTTCTCTTGAATTCTCTTTCCCTTGCCTCTGCTATTTACAATGACACCATAATCATAATAGCTACTGTCTTTGAGTGCCTGCTGTGTGTCTAGCTCTGTTCTAGACAGTTTCCACCTCTTAACAACTGTCTTAGAAGGTAGGTCCCAGAGAAGTTAAAGTAATTTTCCACAGTCATAGGGCAAATAAGAGGCTGAAAAGAATCTTGATCTGCCTAGACCAGGAATGCTTGTTGTCAATCTCAGTAACAGAGGAAGCGCAAGGATTGGGAAGTACCTGCATTGTTATTAGACTGTGAGTAACAGGGAACCAGTACAGTGAATGGGGTGTGGAGAATGGCCCCCAAGTTCCGCTTCAAGCTGGATCACCTATTCACAGAGCTGTAATGTACACCTAGAAGTAGCTGCTCTTTCCCAATAGTCTAAATGACTTTGTTGTCCCTTTACAATTGCAAAAGAATCTGATAATCTAGTTTTATTGGACTGTTTTTCCTTTCAGGTCTTTGTGGTCAAATTTACAACTACAATTTGGCTGCATTTATTATTTCCAGAAGGCGTCATAGAGAACGGCTTTAGGTACTCAGGTGTGAAACAAGCAAAGAGAAGAGGCAGGGTTTGGAAGGAATGCCGGAGTTCAGTGAAGCGGATGATGCCTCCAGGGACGCATCTGCCAAAAGGGAGGGCCAGCCCCAGTCTCTCCTGGGAAATGGAATTACAAAGCCTTTTTCACATGAAAGATTATCTGAACAGTTTCCAAAATCATCTTCTGTTTAATCAGGGCATCCACATTAAGAAAAGTAAGAAGATACCCTTGCAGCGTCTGGTTTGTCTATAAACTCTAAAGACAGATGCTTATTCACACAAATGAAATGAATTTAACAAAAATTAAAAATTGGACAAGCGTGTGAATGCAATGGTGAATTCAGGCTAGTGACCCTTCATAAATTTCAGTTTTTCTCTCCTTCCAAACCTGGAAGGAATAAAGAACTGAAGATGACATTTTCCTCCAAGTTGGCCAAATATGAGGTGGGAGGGCAAAAACAACAGAGATGCATTATCCATGGCAGCCTCATGGCTGGCCCTGGGCAGGGAAGCCTCTCTGCTCCCAAATGCCCGCCTGGACCTCCTGCAGGAGGGTCTGACCGTTAGCAGCTTCTGTAGTTCTGGCCCCACAGTTCAGTCCTGCTCCCTGTAACTCAAAAAGAATTAAGCATTGAAAAGTGGGATTGTGGGAAAGGGGTCCCTTTACTCTAGAGGCAGAAAGATGAAATGAGTTCTCTGCATCTTTTAACACAGGTATCTGTGGGAACATAAATGTTCTGCCCCACCAGTCCACAAGTACTCAGTTTGACCACTGCAGAAATCGCTGACAGAAAAGAGATAACATCCCTGGGTCAGCAATTCTGGCTGAACAGTGCTGTGTGTGTCTGTTGCCAAAAGTGAATGATTAAGACCAACAGCTTGACTGTAACTGTGGCAGAACACAGCAGATGGGTCTGAAGCACTGATTCTTGAGACTTCAGCCATGGGCCCCCACCGCCTCCTGCTCGTAGTGGTATGAATGACTCCATCTGCAGCGTGCTCTTGAACTACCCACATGGCTCACGCATATCACTGAAGTGCAGCCCTAGGCCAGCAGTGTGGTCATCCCCTGGGAGCTGAAATGTAGAGTCTCAAGCCCAGCCCCAGACCTGCTGAATTTAACCTGCGTCTTAACAAGATCCCACATATCTATGTGCCCACTGACACTTTAGACCCGGCCTTGTATTCTTACTCATCTTTGCAAACAAACACACTCTTAGCTCCCCAAGACTGGGTCATAGAATGTGACCCTCAGCAGGCTTGAGAATGTTTAATCTCCTTTCACCCCCTATCTGCTGTCTATACCATATAAGAGCCATATAAACATATATCACACATATAAACATATATAAACATTTGCTTATTGAGGGCAGTTTCAAGACTCTGCCTCTGACTCAAACTAACCAGACACAAAAGATACTCAGGAATAGGGTTGCAGATTTAGCCAATAAAAATCCAAATGGCCAGTTCAATCTGCATTTCAGATTAGCAATGAATAGTTTTTTTTTGGTACAAATAGGTCCCAAATGTTGCCCATGTCCTGTGTTTTATCTACTCAGGAGTCGAAGTCCCGGGCTGCCCTGTCCACCTTCCCACTCTGTCTCTGCTTGTTTTATGTCTGAGACCCTCTCTTTCTCCCAGTGGTGGTGGCCTTGGTACAAGTTTCAAACCCCAGTTCATGGTCTGCTTCCTTTCTTCCGTGAGGGTGAGAGGCATGTGGAGACTCTAGCACAGACTTTGGCATCAGAAAGAACAGGGATCTGGCTCTGCCGGCTGGATGACAAGCACATTTTATCTTTCTGAGCCTCTATCTCCTTAGCTGTAGAATGAGGACCTTGGTCCTTTCAGTGCCGTGGAGATAGTGCCTGGAACGGAATGCCTCCGCCGCCCCATCTCCCTGGCAGCCTTGGTTACTTTTGATAACTGTTGTCCTTGGGTCCATATCCTTCTCCAGTTTCAACTCCAAAACAGGATGTGAACAGCACTTATGATACAAACCAATGTCGCCTCCACGTAGCATCTGCTACTGGTCTGCCTTCAGTTCTGATTTAGGCAGTTCCTAAGTTGCAAATTTAGGCTGAGATTCTTCTTCTTCTTTTTTTTTTTTTTCAGGTTGCGATTCTTTATTCAAGTAGCTTCCCAGGTAATATGTTAAGAACATAGCTGTAATTTTTGCAACTATGGCAACCATTTGTTTAAGAAGAAATCGTATTTAACTACCACCAATCAATAAGTTTTCGTGTCAGTGGTCTAAACTGCATTTCTAGCTAACACATATTTGGGGCAATTTACACATTCAAAGTTATGACCAACCTAGATAGCATATTCAAAAGCAGAGACATTACTTTGCCGACTAAGGTCCGTCTAGTCAAGGCTATGGTTTTTCCAGTGGTCATGTATGGATGTGAGAGTTGGACTGTGAAGAAGGCTGAGCTCCAAAGAATTGATGCTTTTGAACTGTGGTGTTGGAGAAGACTCTTGAGAATCCCTTGGACTGCAAGGAGATCCAACCAGTCCATTCTGAAGGAGATCAGCCCTGGGATTTCTTTGGAAGGAATGATGCTAAAGCTGAAACTCCAGTACTTTGGCCACCTCATGAGAAGAGTTGACTCATTGGAAAAGACTCTGATGCTGGGAGGGATTGGGGGCAGGAGGAGAAGGGGATGACAGAGGATGAGATGGCTGGATGGCATCACTGACTCGATGGACGTGAGTCTGAGTGAACTCCGGGAATTGGTGATGGACAGGGAGGCCTGGTGTGCTGCCATTCATGGGGTCACAAAGAGTCGGACACGACTGAGCGACTGAACTGAACTGAACTGAACGCATTCCACAAGAAGCATGTCCTTTTTTCCCTCTTCTATTTCCACCTGCTTTTTCTGTTCCTTTTACCAGTGGATCGCTGGTACCACTAGAGGTCAGCAGAGGCAAGAAGGCCCATTCTATTCAGATGGGCAACTTGGTGAGAGGAAATCGAACTTTTCTGCAGTATTTTTTCCCAAATTGATGTATATATATATTTAATCTTTATTTTTATTAGGTATATTATACAAGTTGTACTGATGGCTCAGATGGTAAAAGCATTTGCTTACAATGCTGGAGAACTGGGTTCGATCCCTGGGTTGGGAAGATCCACTGGAGAAGGAAATAGCAACCCACTCCAGTACTCTTGCCTGGAAAATCCCATGGACAGAGGAGCCTGGCAGGCTACAGTCCACAGGGTCGCAAAGAGTTGGACACGACTAAGCGACTTCACTTCACTTCACTTCATACAAGTTGTATATATATTTAATAATATCTGAATAATTATAAAGGTAAAGAATACCAATTTTATGAAGTGTGTTGCTTCTGCAGTTTAATTTGATTTTAAAGTCAAATCAGTAGCAAGGCCAGTCCCTGCTCTTAATGTTGAAGATGCCAGCTTAGGGGTCTGGGTTCCAATTAAGGAAACAATTTTTCAAGACAATAAGAAAGAAGAGCTTGGATTAAAATATCAAATCTACTTGCTTTTCTTCAGTCAAGGTTTTGACTTTGGCCTTTGGTTTCCAGCTTGCCCAATTTCTCTTAACATAGACATTTTGACCTATAGGTTTGCATTCCACTCTGGGTCACCTTGTTCCATTTATGCCTGTAGGCCTCTTTTACCTTCTGTGACCTCTTTCATGCTCTGCATACTTCCAAGCACTTTGTCCCGAGGAGGGAGGGGTGTCCTGCCAGGGGTCCAAATCTGGTGTGGTTCTTCTCAACCTAACACCATCAGCATCTGGCTTTAACAGAGACACCAGTTTGATGACTGAAGAGATTCAAATTGTTTATTTCCACAGGAGAGCCGTGTAGCAGAAGGGAGAGATATTGAAATAGATGTTCTTTCTAGACTACTTTATTGAAATGAATTTGGAATTTCTAACCTGTGTTGTAAAAGGAAAAAACTGGTTGCTCTTTACATACTGGGCAGAAGCCAGGAGACTGGACGGTTGTTTGCTTTGCCTTGGCCTGTGTGTCTCTAAGGGGGAGAAGTCCCCCTCCTGGGAATGTCACAGCTTTCCTTCTCCAATGACTGGACAGAAATACACAT
Organism: Ovis aries; assembly: GCF_016772045.2. Taxonomy (NCBI): domain Eukaryota; kingdom Metazoa; phylum Chordata; class Mammalia; order Artiodactyla; family Bovidae; genus Ovis; species Ovis aries. The sequence continues at coordinate 24,840,792 of NC_056073.1, read as the reverse complement.
CCTTGGCTCCCCATTCCTGAGTCAGCTAAAAAGGAACCTCTGCTCAAGGAGGCGCAACAATCTGTGCTTTTATAGTCCTTGGGGAATTCTTTCACAAGCACAGCTGGAGGAGCACTGCTCCAAGGAATGCCCTGAGGGTGGACTTGCCTTTCTGATAACCTCCTATTTGCCTTGGCTCTGCCCCTCTTTTTGTGAAATTCTCCTGGAAGGTCTCTCCCAGCATTTCAAACACTCCACTCCATCACCCTCTCTCCAACACTACCGCTTGAGGCCTGGAGGCAGAAACTTTTGCTGTTAAGGTGCTACTTGTGCATATAGCTCCCCTCTGTCAACACAAAAGGCAGATGATCATGATGATGGGCAATTGTGAGTAACTGTATGCCAAGCATTTTACACATACTATCTTTTGAAACATCGCAGTAGTCTTACTGATGAAGGATTAGGTTCAGAGATGGTAAGCCACTTTCCAAGTTTCCTTAGTGATTGAGACAATTTTTTGCCTAGAACTCAACGCCCCACACTTCTTCGTGTACAGTTACCATAACTGGTGAGCTACAAGGACATGCTAAGCTAATACAAGGCAATGCAAAGCCAAGCTAAAGCCTGCGCCCAGGATTGGGTGGGAATGGGCCCATGCTATGTGCGTTCTGCCCAGCACTAATGCACTCAGGATATGGTGTGCTGTCCTGAAAAGCTGTGCCAGGCTCCATGACATAGGGTGACGCTGGACTGTGTGGATCTGTGCCAAGGTTAAGTGAGTGCTGCTTCCGTTAATGGAGGAGAGTTTGGGGACGACTCCTTCCTTGGGCCTCAGTTCTTGGTAAGGATGCAAAGAAGAAGAATCTAAGGTCTTACTTACTGCAAGAAAGTTTACTGACAATACTGAAAGAAAGAACAGAGAGAACATCTCAAGAGAAAACTGGGCCACACCAAGAGAGAAAATGCTCCTGGAAAGCTAAGGTACAGAGTTTTTAAGGCAAGGTCATTTGCATAATCCAGGGGGTCATTGACTGACAGTCTTGATTGATAGTTGCAGGTTATAAAACAAGGTGCTCTACTGTGCATGTCCTGCCCATAATTCTGTCTGTTATCATTAGATGTATGTGTTCATGGAATATCTATGAGCAGCTAATGAGTCCAATGACCACCAGAAGTTACTTTATTAGATGATAATGTGAGGTGTGTCCATGTACAGGAGTAGTGAAATTTCTGCACGTTGGCTGGTGGGGGATTTTTCTGGCCCCTTGACTATTTTGGAGTACTGTGGGGTAGGGGGCACGTTAGAGGGCGGGGCTGGTAAATTGCTTGGTGGGATTAGGCAGCCATTGGACGTTTAGCTGAAGGGGCCGCCTCCCCTTGCTCCCCTCACTAAAATTACATACATCCTGACCTCCCCCCCTTACCTCTTCAGAGCAGTTTGTCAGAGATCTCTGATTTGACTGTCTCCTGGACTATGGTTTTCATTTTGCCCCAGATAAAACCTAACTCACAGCTCTCACGATGTGCAATTTCTTCACTTGACGTGTCTCTCCCTTCTTCTCTTCTGTTTGTAGAGAAAGTTCCCTTTTGCTTCCTGTCTGTTCTCCTGATTTTAATTAATTTATAAAGAAATGATAGGATACTAAAATTCCAGGACATTCTAAAAGAAAATTAATTTACTCACAATCTTGTACCCCAATACATATTAGTTTTCTTGTTCTGCTCCTTTGTGTCTTTGCTTCTGTACACGTATTTGTAACCATAGTGTAGAAATAATTGAGTATTTTGATTCTTTTTAATAATTGCCTGTCTAAAATATTTTATCACCTTTTTCTAAATGTCAAACACAGTATAGGCTTAATGCATAACACTTTTGAAAAACCGACATAACGTGGTCACATACACATTCTGATTTCACAGGCCAAAGATAACCATCGTTAATCAACAACATGTATATGCTTTCAGATATCCTCCCATACCTCCTATAATCTAATGGGGTTTTGGCATTTAGGAAGCAATGTGATAGGAGTAGAAATGTAATTATTAAGACATACATATCATGCTTTTTTACTGCTCTGACCTAAGCACTTTGCACATCATTCTCACAACAGACTTAAGTCTTGCATTCCCATTTAACAGATGGAGAAATTGAATTACAGAAAGAGAAGATAATTCACCCCAAGCCACATAGCATCAAGTGCAACAGTGAGTTTACCCGGGCAGTCTGTCTCCAAAGGCTGGGCCTATAAACCACCACCATGGCCAGAAGTCAAGCCCTGGTCTGTGTGACCGTGTCAGAGAAAGCTTCCAGCAGGCAGTGACATTTTAGCAGGCCTCAGTAGTGAGGAGGAGGGTAGCCAGGAAAAAGGAGGTGGAAGGAAGGCAGATATAAAGAGAGACTTCTAAGAACCAAGAGCCCATGCAAAGGCAGGAGGGCAAAGAGAGCAGGAGAAAAGTATTAACGTGAGAGTGTAGGGGTGAGGGCGGAAGAGTGGCTGAAATGAGGCTGGACAACAGTGGGGGGCTCTGGGGAGGGGCTTTCTAAACTCTGTGTGAGAGTCTGATCTTTACCCATCACCCTTTTGCTCCCCCACTGCTGCTAAACAACTTTGTTTGTGAGCCCTGGGCATAGCCCAGACACATAAAGAGCCCAAGAGGTGTCACAGGGCATCTCCAGGACATCTCCAGGCCAGCCTCCAGCCTGCCCTTGCCCCAGGTCCTTGGGTGTGCCCCATGCAGCAGCTCAGGCAATCAATGGGCTGTGTCCCTGCCCCTCAGGCTGCAGAACAGGTTTGGGCCTGCTCACATGCTCCCTCCAAATGGGCCTCCAGGCTGGTCGCAGACATCTCAGCAGCCAGAAGAGGCTCAGGGAAGGGTTTTAAGCCAGAAACTGATAGGATTACATCTGCTTCTTAGAGAGATCCCCTTGGCTGCTGCAAGGAGGGTAGAATGAAGGACCACAGGACACAAGCCTAGACAGTATATGAAGCCAAGCAGGGCCCTTTGGGACCCTCTCAGGTGTATGATCCCACTTCACCCCCTGTCGCTCCAACTCCTTGCAGTAAAAGACTTTGCTTTAGTCCCTTAGGCTGCCTCCGAGTTCTCAGAAAGTCAGCTTCAAGGATTGATCTCTGAAAAGGATGTGAACGTGTAGCAACAAAGAGTTGTAGTTGGGCCAGGAGAACTGGTGATAAGTTGAAACAGTAGATCAGCGATAGAGCAGAGTCACAGAACCTCTAGTTCCACCCAGAAGGACACAGATAACAAAATCTGATGCACATTCTTGAATTGTTTTTATAGAAACCTGACTCCCACCAGAAAGAAACTGCTGATCACAAGCCCATCAGACCAGTTGGGACCAGCTGGTTGATGGTATTGACTCCTGAAATATCACCCTGTTATCTCACCACCAGTCAGTACAGAGGAATGAGAGTTGATCAGGCACCCTGTTACCCATATCCCTACTGTTGCCTTTAATAACACTCCCCTGAAAGACCAGAGTTTGGGTAAACTCCAGCAGCTGGTGATGGACAGGGAGGCCTGGCGTGCTGTGGTTCATGGGGTCGCAAAGAGTCGGAAACGACTGAGCGACTGAACTGAACTGAACTGAAAGACCTCAGGGAGTTAGGGTTTTTGAGCATGAGCTGCCTTTTCTCCCTACTTGGCATCTGCAATAAACACTATATTTTCTGGCATCCACCGACTACCCCCTGGCTGCACCCCCAACTCCCCAGAGTTCAGTCTCAGGCAATTTCCACAGGGTTCGAATCTGTTATTTTCTAGTTTTGGGTAATTCTTCCTACGTAATTTCCCCAATGTGAAAGATGAGACAGACCAGGATGGCAGGTAAGGAGAAACCTCTCAGAATGACAATGAGGCAATGAAAATGGGACCTGACGGGAGACAGTTACATTCAGCCTCGCTTTTCAGGTGTTTGGTTTGGTTTGGTCACACAAGTGTATGTTCCTCGATTCTTTGTCTCGTCACAACAAAGATTTGGAGTGACGGACATTAAAGCCCCCTCAGCGTGTCACAGCTCTCAGGTCTTGGATAGACCATGTTATAGCTCTCAGGTCTCCAATGGACCGTGTTATAGCGCTTAGATAAATCAGTGTTACAGCTCAGTGTTACAGCTCTATTTTATTTAGAAGATAGCAGGAAAATCCATCTTGAGGCGTGAGGGCACCTCGATCTAAAGACACGAGGAGAAGAGTGCCCCAGCGCGCAGGAGAGAGGGAGAGAGCTGGCTCTGGCTCCTCTATTTCTATGTTTATCTCCCCCTGGGCCTGTCCTATGTAAATTGGGACAGCAGGAGTGTTGTTTGTTTTACCCGAGGTCCTCACTCTGGTCCTCAGACCTTTGTTTCATTTCCGCGGGCTTTTCCTTTCCTTGCCTTTTAGCCACCGCCATTTTAGACTCCTTTTCCCTGTTCTACCTACCTAACAGTTTTGATTTTGAAACATCAGCTGGTGTTAAGACTCTCCATTGGAGAACCAGGGAAAAGGAATTACCCTTCTTGGCTCCCCAAGATGGATCCAAGAATGAGAACGGCCTAATGGGAGAGTAGTGCTCAGATTCAGCTTCCTACCTGGATCCTTCCTATGGGATGGAGACACCAGGAGAAGGAGAGAAATGGTGGTCGGGGGTGGGGGGGTCAGGGAGCTGGCCACCTTCCTGCTGTGTCCAGTGGACTTTAGAAAAAAGCTACTTGCTTCCTCCTCAAGGTGATGTATTTGTGACTATTGACATGCTCAATAGTGCAAGAATCAAGGTTGTTAGCAGAACCTAGGACATGAAGAAATCAGAACATGAAAATAAAGCTCTTTGTTAACAACAACAACAACAAACCCAAAACAAAACCAAAAAAAAAAAAAAAAAACCCAAACAAAATGACTATACTTTACAGATGGCTCAGTGTTAAAGAATCCTCCTGGCAACGCAGGAGATGTGGGTTCTATCCAAGGGTTGGGAAGATCCCCTGAAGAAGGAAATGACAATCCACTCCAGTATTCTTGCCTGGAGAACCCCATGGACAGAGGAGCCTGGCAGGCTACAGTCCATGGGGTCGCAAAAGAGTCAGACACAACTTAGCAACTAAACAACACGAAAAACAACCACAGCCTAGAGTTGGCTTTATTGTGCGCAGGGCAAGCAGACCCAAATCCAGGTTGGGTAACACATTGCAGGATGCTATGGAAGTTATGCAAGAGATGATGACAGCCTGCATGGAAGATAGGGTGGTGCCGAGAGAAGAGAGGGACTGGTGAGAATGAGGGGGAAATGGGGAGATGTGGAGAGAGGAAGCAGGGTCAAGGAAGACAGGAAGCTTCCAGCCTGGGCAACAGTGTGGATCAACAACATCAGTCTCAGATTTGGAACCTGATTTCTACTTGGGCTTTGGTCAGGGTCTGAGTTACTGGAAAGACATCTGGGTGGACATGTCCAGAAAGCAGATATACTCAGGCCACACCCCCAAGAGACATATCCAGGCAGATCTCCTCCAGGACACCTGCCCGTGGCGTGAGGTTGCTGATTTCCCCCCAAACCCTCAAGTTGCCCCCAAGTGAGTTGCCAGCCCTGTGTCTGCCTTGGGGAGAAGCAGGAGGGATGATGTCTGAGGGACAGAGAATGTGAGTTGTGTTGCCTGTGCATGGGTTGGAAAAGAATTTCCAGACATGAGGCAGAATGAGAGGAGAATAGAATAGTTTATTAGAGTGGGAGACGCTGTTAGAACAGTGGGCTCAACGGAAAGCTGACACTTTCATGGTCTACTCACTGCAGATGCTGACTGCATCCGTGAAATTAAAAGACATGAACTCCTTGGGAGGAAAGCTATGACAAACCTAGACACCATATTAAAAAGCAGAGACATTACTTTGCTGACAAATGTCCATATAGTCAAAGCCGTGGTTTTTCCAACAGTCAAGTGTGGATGTGAGAGTTGGACCATAAAGAAGGCTGTAAGTGGGTGAGTGTTAGTTGCTCAGTTTTGTCCAACTCTTTGTAATTCCATGGACTGCCAGGAGCTGCCAGGCTCCTTTGTTTTTGGAATTCTTCAGACAAGAATACTGGAGTAGGCAGCTATTCTCTTCTGCAGGGGATCTTCCTGACCCAGACCTGGATAGAACCCAGGTCTCCTACATTGCAAGCTGATTCTTTACCACCTGAGCTACCAGGGAAGCCAGCCACCAGGGAAGCCAAAGAAGATTGAGCACCAAAGAACTGATGCTTTTGAACTGTGGTGCTGGAGAAGACTCTTGAGAGTCTCTTGGACTGCAAGGAGATCACACCAGTCAATCCTAAAGGAAATCAACCCTGAATATTCATCGGAAGGACTGTTGCTGAATCCAAAGCGTCAATACTTTGGCCACCTGGTGGGAAAAGCCAACTCATTGGAAAAGACCCTGTTGCTGGGAAAGACTGAGGGCAAAAGGAGAGGGGGCGGCAGAGAATGAGATAGTAGATAGCATAACCAACTTAATGGACAGGAATTTGAGCAAATTTTGGGACACAGTAAAGGACAGAGAAGACTGGCATGCTGTAGTCAGTCCATGGGGTCGAAGAGTTGGACATGACTTAGGGGCTAAACAACAACAACGAGCCAATTTTTATAACTTCAAGACAAAGAAAGTTCCTGTTGGAAGGGTGGCATTAGGTGATTGGTTAGGTGCTATAAGGTGGGTATTTTTACCTAAAATGCAGCCAGGGAGATGGCCAGTTTAGTAGATCCAGGAGGCTCATGGTAATGGTGGCTATGGGGCTCGATCAGTTCTGGAGATGACCTTGGTGCAGGGCTCCATATCCGTAGCCTTGGTACAAGGCTTTACCCCTGTGGCCTTGGTAGAGTGCTCTACAAGTTGCTTGCCTTGGGGCTGGTTCTGGGGATAGGAGGTGACACGAACTTGTTTCATCCCATGAATGACGCAGATCTGTGCTCCAGTTCACCTTCGCTCCTTTCCTGGCCAACTGTTCATACCTGATGGCACTTAGCTCCTCACCTTAGTGCTACCCAGGGAGAGCTGGGTTTCCCTCTGGGCCTCTCCCAGAGCCCAGTAAGTCTCCAATAATCCTGAAAGCCGCTGGCCTCCCCTGCTATCTGTGAGCTCCTGGTATGGGCATGGCCCTGCTGCACTCCCTGGCTGCACCATGAACAGTCATGTGGTCATGTGAGATTTAACGTCAGAGGAGACTGGGTAAAGGGTATTTGGAAACTCTGTACCACTTTTGCAATTTTTCTGTAATGTAAGTAATTTCTCCAAAGCTCAAAAGATACATATTAAATCATGTATTGATTAGACAAAAATGAAACCTGCAGTTTGCATCCAACTATTGCTAACAATTGTTAAAGCAAGGTGATGGGTATGTCAAAGCTCCTTATAACTCTTTTCTACATTTATATATGTTAGAATTTTTCCATTAGGAAAATATAAATTATGGGAATTCCCTGGTGCTCCAGTGGTTAGGATTCCATGCTCTCACTGCTAAGGGCCCAGGTTTAATCCCTGTTCAGAGAACTAAAATTCCAGAAGCTGCGAGGCAAGCCCACAAAAAGAAAAAGATGTATTTTATGTATATTGATGAAGTCCCTTTCATGTGCCAGGCACTGTAGTTAAGCCTTTGGCAGTCTTGTCCTCAAGGAGTTCACAGTTCACAGGGGGAAAGCAGATATTAAACACATAAGGTTGAAATTATGATATGATAATAATTACTTTAAACAGGGTATAACCTATACAAATATAGAACCACTATGCTGTACACCTGAAACTAATATGACATTGTAAATCAACTATAGTGGGATGTTTAGAAAAACTTCAAAAACAAACAAACAAAAAAATTAATATGTTAGAGGACACACGGGAATTGGGTGTTCCAAGCAGAAGAAACAGTATATGCAAAGACCCTGGGGCTGGAGAGAAAAGCCAAGGTGCCGTCAAGAAAGAACGGTCTGAAAATGACCCAGGTGATGCAGGGAGCCCTCCCACCCAGAGCGAGGGCAAACCGGGAAGGTTATTTGGGGGTGTACACAATTGAGGTTGCAATACCATTCCTCATGTAGTTCTTTTTACCACTTTAGATTGCTCTTTCCCTATTCTCTCGACCATATCCTCATTTCTGCCATCACCCTCTTATGTACACTCTCCTTCTCCCTTCAAGATTCTTCCATCTGCCATAAGCCTGGCATCCCATTTCATAAAAGCATGGTCCCCACCGGTCTGCTGGACAGCCAAATAAATCTAGAATCTCTGTGTGTGCATTTATGGATCACCTTGAAATGGAACATTGTTGATTTATCATTTTCTTTGTGGCATGTACGGAATGTTCTGCCAGCCTGGTCAACTGTGTGGGGCTGTTCCCTATTGGACCCACCCACCCCACCAAAGCGGGGGCTGGTTGTTTAATTATTAAAGCATCTAGCATACACCCAAGGATTGGCATCGAGGAACTGAGCAGAGAGGCAGCAGGACTTTTATTAGGTTGGTACTGACCTTATCATGTTCATATAGTTTCTCATGTCTGTTTCAGGAGGAAAATATTGTTCAATTTGTTATTTTATGTGGGTACTTGGCGTTATTGCCTTTTCTTGGTGTGCTCAGGAGATGATTCAAGTGTTGTTTATTAGTTCCTCAAGGACATGTCTTTAGAGGAAAATAATAATCAAGAATTTAGAAAGTGAGGGCAGAGAATTTGATGATTTGGGGAAAATAAGAGTGTTACTAAGAGCAGTTTGAAAATGCAAACACATCAGTACTGGGAGGGATTTGTGAGCTTATGTTAGAGTTGCCTTCTCTGGACTAGATGATGTATTGGTGTGATTCATATGGAAATCACACAATTTTGCTGGACTGGAATTTGGCAGAGTCACACATTTGGGGAATCCCACTCGAGCAATGAGGAGAAAATATATGTGATTGGTTGCTTGTCACTTGAACTGGCAGCTCCTGTTGGGAAGTCAGTCATCAATGGCGGTGGGTCAGAATCTGAATTTGCACCTCCAAAGCTGATTTGCCCACCGTGAGCTTGTTGCTTGTATGAGTTAGTTTATGACTGAGCACAGAGTAGCTTGCTGCTTTCCCTTCTTCTCCTCCACCTCCACCTCCTTCTTCGTGTTCAATAATAGGGACCAAAGCCTGGGCACAGTTTCTTACGAAGAAAAGATCCAAAATTGCAAGTGAATCTAAACACATAGGGCTATTTGGATAGTAAGGCAAGTGCGTGTGGATTTATTTCTCAGGCAATTCAAGAAAATAATGCCCTTCTCTTGAACTGCCCTGTTTCCAGCCCAACAGATAATTTGCAAATTCTGTCTACTTGCCAACTTAAATATTCTCCTGGGCTGCCCTGCCAAAGCACTTGCCCAATTTTTTTGCACAGTCATTAGGTTTTTAGTTTGTGGGAGAGTTTTAGTGTTTTGATAGTCGTGTTTAAACAGCACAATGTTGGGTTTTGTAAGCAGGATTGATTACTTTATGATCATGATCCAAGTTTATTATTTAATTGTTCTAAACTACTGAATTGCAAAATTGCAAGTCCTCTAAGGGAAATGCTAAAGAACACATGTGTGGTTCTTGGGCTGTCTAATCATGCCATGTTACACAGAAGGTTTGTTGAATTTTGAGCAATGTCTTGTGTTAAAAACTATGATGATGTCACTACTTCCTGACAGCTCACAGGTTAGTGGGGGCACAGAAACTGAAATTTCTGCAGGCTGTGAAAATTCAATAACAAAATAGATACAATAGGAAGAAACTAGTCTGTCTGTCAGGAGGACTAAGATCTAATCCAGACTTCATCACTAACTGGATAGTTGGCCAACACATGCTCTCTCTGGGGTACAGTGTATCAATTACACACTTGGAGGAGTGGCTAGCTGACTTCTAGCTCTATAACTCGAGAAGTCTTGAGGGAAGAGCTAGGTACATCAGTGGAGCACAGAGCTGGTTTCTAAAATGTACATGAAGTCAGTAGGTGCAAGTGAAATGGCTCAGCCATGTCTGACTCTTTGTGACCCTGTGGACTGTAGCCTGCCAGGCTCTTCTGCCCATGAACTTTTCCAGGCAAGAGTACTGGAGTGGGTTGCCATTTCCTTCCCCAGTGGATTTTTCTGACCCAGGGATTGAACACGGGTCTCCCACATTGTAGGCAGATGCTTTACCATCTGAGCCACCAAGGAAGGCCCCCAGTAGGTAGGATGCAACATAATGGGAGTCAGCAGAAACGTCAACTTAAAAAGAATAAAACAAATGTCTCATACACAGAAGCCTCAGAATCTCAAAGACCCTGCAAAATCACAGTGAGGTTGGAGCTTCCAGGGCAAAAGAGAATTCACAGGGGAAAAAAAAAAATGAAATAAGCCCAAGGGAGAAAATTTGGAAATAGAAATGAAGAACAAGCACTTGTAATGTCTGTGAATAGGTTTTAGACAAAAATGAGGAGCACCCCTGATGTAGGGTAGGAAGGGGTGGAAAAGTCACAGCCTGGATGATGCTCCTGTGAAGGTGGAGCCGACCCAGGCAGGGCACAGCAGCCTGTGCTTTCTCAGGCTTCACTCCCCTTGCTCTGACTTGCTTGACTTCTAGAATCATGATCCTTGGCTCAGAACCAATTAAAATGAAGTCACCATTGGGCTCTTTGTGCATGGTAGGTTGTCGACACACCTGTTCTTCTGACTAAATTTAAACCCTTTAAAAGCAGGTTCCACATCAGGTTCCTATCTTGTTTCCCACCAGCCATTCTCTCTTGATACCTGAAACTGCAGAAGGGGCCTTAGGGGAGGAAGCTTGAAGGAAATTTGTTAAAAAGAAGAAATACATCATGTGTCAGCCAAAAACAAGGTGTCCATGAAGAAAATAGATGCACAAATAAATAAAGGGCTTCTGGAATGTTTAAACTATTTTGACAGAAAACTCAAGTTTTGTAACCAAGCAAGTGAGCTCCTTGTCCCAAGAGAAAGACCAAATACTGGGGCAATGGTCTTTTTCAACAGCAACAATAAAGGCTTTATAGTAGGTCAGCTAAGCAAGAAGACAGGAAGCAATGCTAAGATCTGTCTTCCTGATCCTTTTTGAGTGGCATATTTATCTTAGGAGTAAGAAGCAAGTGTACAGGGGGAGTGCTCAGAAATGGTTAGTGTACAGTAAGTGTAAGTTTCAATGCAAGTTCTAAGAGTTCTCTGTGCGAGCATGGCATATTTTCAGCATGTGACTTCTAAAGTTGACTGTCAGTCATCCTAGTCCGTCAGTGTGAGTGGGCAGTGCTCAGCTGGAGAGGCTGTTATCAAGTTGCCTCCATATCTGTAGTTACTCTGCTAAGTAAGCTGGTATTCTTGGCGTATCATTTTGTTTCTACCTTATGGGCCTTGTAAGTTACGGGGTACCAGTTTCACACGCCTTTTTTGAAACATAACTATTGTGCAAGGACTTCTCTGCTAAAGATTCAACAACCACAAAATCTCACAACAATTTAAAAAAAATTTTTTGGGGGGGGGCCAGAGGTCTGTTGACTAAAAATGGGACTGAAATTGTCCCTCCCTAAGTCTAAGCAATCAAATCCTTGCTTTTAAATGACTCCTGTGTTTCTGTACTGTCATCACTGATAAAACTTTCCCAAGACCACTGCTGAACTCACCCAGCCATGTTGGGGACAGGAGCACTATGCTACTGGCAGCTCCTGGGGATGATGTTAAGTAACTATCCTCTGATGACAGGACAATAAAGAAGGATCCAACCCCAAATGTCACTAGCGCAGACAGCTTAGACTAGAGCAACATCTACCAGACTTCTTTGGCTGGTCCCGGTCACAAGTGTCTCTTACATTTTACAACAAAGACCACACAATCACATACTGACACATTACTGAGTCCCGGTTCATACTGCTCACCACACAGCCATCCATTCTCATTAAATAGAGAAATGAGGTGTTGAGGCAAGGCCTGGGATTTTATTGGGAGAGCCAGCAGACTGAACAGATGGTGGACTAGAGTCCCAAAGAACCATCTAACCTGTGTTAGAATTCAAGCTTATACTAAAAGGGGAGGGTGGCGTGGCTGGTGGTTGCAAATTTCTTGTTGCCAGCCAGACTCATAATGACACAGGATGTGAATTCTTTGTTCTTCCAACCATCCACATAGGTCTGATCATAATGTTTCTATAAACCTCCAACAAGGCAAATGTTATTCTTTGTTTTGCAATTGTTTTATCCTTATATGGAGGAAAAGACTTTTATCTTTATATGAAGGAAAAGACTTTGAAAATGGGCTATCCTATGTATTTCAGGCTATAGGTAGCATTCTTTTACAAGAAGTGCAGAGCCAGCATGACTAAGCAAAGGCTACAGAGCACAAATGTTAGAGCTAAAGGAATAGACCCAGTGTGAAGGCAGGTTTGGCTTCGCAGTTACAGACACTCACACGACAAATGTATCTGTTGCCAAAACTCAGCCTCTGTTCACTGGTGCCAATGCAGAGACAGAGTTTTGGAGGAAGTAGAAAAGAGTAGCTTTTATTGCTAATGCCCTCAAGATTGTGACCCAGCCTGGATGGGGTAGTGAGGAGATTTATAGTGTTCAGGGAGCAGGATGTGATCAGCTCATGGATAATTCTCAGATTGATTGGCATCAAGGTGAAGTTTCGAGTATCATCAATCTTCTGGTTTCAACCAGTCTAGGGTCTATGTTCCTGTAGTCAGCAATTTTCATCTGGAGGAGACCTGCTTCTTGTAAAACCAATTTAGGAATATGTGTCAGGCTTTTATCTATATCTTTCAGGGAGCTGTGAGTTGGGTGATTCTGTTATGTAGCAGATTTATAGCCTAAATTGTTACCAGTTCCCCAGCCCAACAGCTATTCTTTGTTCTCACATCTTCACATTTCCCAGTGGTTAACTCTTGAGTCAGCATTTTATTTCAAGAACAAGGACAAGGGGAGTTGTACATGGTTTTGTAATTCAAATGAAAGTTTTAGCAAAAAGTGCTTTCTATAATTGTATATGATACACCCTCATATTTACTATTATGTAGCAGTTGAAAGACACTACTCAGAACCTGCTGTGTTAATTTCACAATTCGCAGTGGGCCACAATCCATCACTGGCACACACTGGTATAACAAAATCCCAAGACACTGATGTCAAATAAAAGTGCCTTCATACAACCACTATAGAGAACAGAATGGAGTTTCCTTAAAAAACTAAAATTAAAATCACCATGTGACTCAGCAATACCATTCGTAGGTGTATGCCCTGCGAAAACCATAATTTCAAAAGGCTCATGCACCCCCATGTTCACTGCAGCACTATTTACAATAGACAGGGCTTGGAAGCAACCTAAACTCTGGATGAAAGTGAAAGAGGAGAGTGAAAAAGTTGGCTTAAAGCTCAACATTCAGAAAACTAAGATCATGGCATCTGGTCCCATCACTTCATGGAAAATAGATGGGGAAACAGTGGAAACAGTGGCTGACTTTATTTTTCTGGGCTCCAAAATCACTGCAGATGGTGATTGAAGCCATGCTTACTCCTTGGAAGGAAAGTTATGACCAACCTAGACAGCATATTAAAAAGCAGAGACATTACTTTGCCAACAAAGGTCCATCTAGTCAAGGCTATGGTTTTTCCAGTGGTCATGTATGGATATGAGAGTTGGACTATAAAGAAAGCTGAGCACCGAAGAATTGATGCTTTTGAACTGTGGTGTTGGAGAAGACTCTTGAGAGTCCCTTGGACTGCAAGGAGATCCAACCAGTCCATCCTAAAGGAGATCAGTTCTGGGTGTTCATTGGAAGGACTGAACTTCCTGTTGAGGCTGAAACTCTAATACTTTGGCCACCTGATGTGAAGAGCTGACTCATTGGAAAAGACCCTGATGCTGGGAAAGACTGAGGGCAGGAGGAGAAGGGGATGACAGAGGATGAGATGGTTGGATGGCATCACTGACTCTATGGACACGGGTTTGGGTAAACTCCAGGAGTTGGTGATGGACAGGGAGGCCTGGCGTGCTGTGGTTCATGGGGTCGCAAAGAGTCGGACACGACTGAGTGACGAACAGAACTGAACTGAAACATTCATTGAGGAATGAATGGATAAAGACCATGTGGTACATATATATACAATGGGATATTACTCAGCCATAAAAAGGAATGGAATTGGGTCATTTGTAGTCTTTCATACAGAGTGAAGTAAGTTAGGAGAAAAACAAATCTATGTTAATGAATATATATGGAATCTAGAAAAACGGTACCAGTGAACCTATTTGCAGGGCAGGAATAGAGACACAGGTGTAGAGACAGACCTGCGGACACAGGAGGGGAAGGGGTGGTGGGCCAAGTTTCGAGAGAAGCACTGGCACACCTACACTAGCTTGTGTGAAACAGACAGCTAGTGGGATGCTGTCGTAGCACAGGGAAGTCCGCCTGGTGTCTGTGACGACCTAGGGGGTGGGAGGGAAGCTCAAGAGAGAGGATAGACGTGTATGCATATAGCTGACTCGAGATGTTGTACAGCAGAAACCAACGCAACATTGTAAAGCAAATATGTCCCAACTTTTTAAAACAGTTTTAAAAACAAGGTACAATCGAATGGGCTCACCGCTTACTTCAGTCAGAATGTACCTCAAGTAATTTTTGTGAAGGTGGAATGAGGATAAAAGTGAGGAAATGCCCACTATGTGATAGACACTAAACGTATGCTAGTTCCTTTCCGTGTACTATAAAGGTAGGGCACTGGCATCTCTTTCTCTAGATCGTGAAATAAAATTCATCCAGCAGTGAAGAACATATAGAATTCCAATAAGAAAAAAGGAAAGAGTTTTGTCTTCTGTGGAGAGAATTTAGAAGGTTTAGGGACCTTCAGGGCGGGATTCAGACACAGTTAATGCTTTTGAACAAGACCACCTGCCAGTCAAGGACCGGCCCGGCTCCCTGCTCCTCTCTGTCAGTGAAGTTTCCTGGTTTCAAGTCCCCTCACCAGCCCCAGGTGACAGCTGAGCAAGATTAAGCCCCCTGCTCTATTTAAGTCCTCCGAGAGAGGACAGATGCAATCTGAGACTTGGTTTGGTGCAACTTCACAATGACACCCGTTGATAGGTGAGAATTTAGACCAAGGAAGAACCACACGGGGCTGTTCCAATGCCGCCATGAAAAAGGCAGACGCTACCCCTTCTGTTCAAATGGACTGGATGTTGTAAAGCGCAGTTTGCCTTTGTGGTCTGATTCATCCAGGTTCACGGGAAGTGAGGAACTGCTATCATGGCTGGGAAGCCCAAGCTTCACTATTTCGATGCCCGAGGCAGGATGGAGGCCATCCGGTGGCTCCTGGCTGCAGCTGGCGTGGAGGTAGGTCCTCTTAACTTGGATCGCTGTTGACTATCAAAGCACTTTCTCACATGAGCCAGACCTCCGCATCAAAGGATCTGAGTATGATTTTGCATTGCATAAAAATACCTGCAGAGTAAGAAAGAAATGGACTGATCTGACCAAATGAAAATGTAAATAATCCTGCCCATGGAAGAGCATAGAAATATTTTTTTTTATTTGAAAGGAAACAAAAGACACATCAACTAGTCCAACTGTGTGAAATTTACTTGGATTTCATTTTAACAAACCGTAAATATTATTTATGACACAGTTCAAGTAGAAACTTGATTGCTGATTGAATATGTTATTAAAGAATTATTGTTAGTATTTTAGGTGTAATTTTTAGGTTTATTATTATGTTTATGTTCAAAATAGTTCTTTTGGTTTAGAAATATGCATGAAGTATACATGATATGATACCTAGAATCTGCTCCATTTTTACATAAAGGGGAATATGGATGGGCATATAGATGACACAGGACTGGCTTGAGTTGATAATTATTGATGCTGTTGAAGGATATGAGAAACACTGTATTTTTAAAAATTTTTGTACATGCTAGAAATTCCCACAATAAAAGAAAAACTGTAGGTAATATAAAAGAAATAGAAATAGAATAGAATTTGCGACCCCATGGACTGTAGCCTACCAGTCTCCTCCCTCCATGGGATTCTCCAGGCAAGGGTACTGGACTGGGTTGCCATTTCCTTCTCCAGGGGATCTTCCCGAGCCAGGGATCGAACCCAGGTCTCCCGAATTCCAGGAAGACGCTTTAACCTCTGAGCCATCAAGGAAGCCCAGAATAGAAAATAGAAATAGAATAAATAGAAATAGAAATAAATAGAAATAGAATAGAAAATAGAAATAGAAATAAATAGAATAGAAAACTGTATGTAATAGAAAATAGAAAAATAAATGAAATTAAGGTTAAAATATAATCACAAATATGGGAATGAGCCAACTGTAACAAACCACTTGATAAGATTTAATATATTCACTCAGCAATAATTTTGGGTGGGAGCACTTTAGGGCTTCCCTGGTAGCTCAGCTGGTAAAGAATCTGCCTGCAATGCAGGAAACCCCAGGTTGATTCCTGGTTCGGGAAGATCTGCTGGAGAAGGGATAGGCTACCCACTCCAGTATTCTTGGGCTTTCCTGGTGGCTCAGCTGGTAAAGAATCTGCCTGCAGTGTGGGAGGCCTGGGTTCGATCCCTGGGTTGGGAGGATCCTCTGGAGAAGGGAACAGCTACCCACTCCAGTATTCTGGCCTGGAGAATTCCGTGGACTAATGTATAGTCCATGGGGTCACAAAGAGTCAGACATGGCTGAGTCACTTGCACTTTCACTTTTGTGCCAGGCTCTGTACTAAGTTCTGGGGATACAGAAACAAATGAGACAGATGCAGTCCTTGCCCTCAGGCAGCTTGCACTCTAGTGAGGATGCAAACAAGTAAGCGGGTGATTAAGAGAGAGATGGGAGCATTCACAAGCACCCCCAGACATTTTATAGTGTTAGAACACCACATTCCCAGGAGCAAATGCAGGACTGTTGATGGTGCTAGTGGTAAACAAACCGCCTGCCAAAGCAGGGGGAGAAGTGGGCGACAGACGATGAGATGGCTGGAGGGCATCATCGACTCAGTGGGCATGAGACTGAGCAAACTCCGGGATACAGTGAAGGACAGAGAAGCCTGGTGTGCTGCAGCCCATGGGGTCTCACAGAGCTGAACAAGAGCTTTCCTCAGCGATACCTCTAGAGGCTATGCATGGATGCTAAGTCGTTTCAGTCATGTACGACTCTTTGAAACCCTATGGACTATGCCCACCAGGCTCCTCTGTCCAAGGGATTCTCCAGGCAAGAATACTGGAATGGGTTGCCAGGCCCTCCTCCAGGGGATCTTCCTGACCCAGGGATCGAACCAGCATCTCTTCTGTCTCTTGCATTGACAGGTGGGTTCTTTACCACTAGCGCCACCTGGCATTCATTGGAAAAGACCCTGATGCTACGGTCCACAGTGTCACAAACAGTCAGACATGACTTAAGGATTTCATATTTAGTGAAAGGATTTTTTTCTAAAATTACCCTCATTTTTACCAAACACTGCCAAGATGAATTCGTTTTTAAGATAAATTTGGTGACTTCCCTGGTGGTCCAGTGTTGCAACTAAAGATCCCACATGCTGCAAATAAGACCTGGCACAGCCAAACACACAAATGAATAAAAATAAATATTAAAAGTAAAGATAGCCAGGGCTCCCCTGGTGGAATAAGAATCTGCCTGCTAATGCAGAGGACACGGGTTCAATCCCTGGTCTGGGAAGTTCTCATATGTCATGGAGCAACTAAGCTTGTGCACCACAACTGCTGAGCCTGTGTGCCTCAACTACTAAAGCCCGTGCACCTTAGAGCCTGTGCTCCACAACGTGAGAAGACCCTGCAATGAAAAGCCTGCATAACCCCACAAGAAGTAGCCCCCACTTGTTGCAATTAAAGAAAGCCCATGTGCAGCAACGAAGATCCAGCACAACCAAAAGTTAAATGAATAAATTTTAAAATTAAAGATAACCATTGAAAATAATAGTAATAGATTTAAAAAAATAAAATGTTTGGTCCCTTGACTATGTAAGGTATTTAATGCTGACTCTGGGTGTAACTCCTCAGGAAGAGTCTCAGAATAAATTCCCCAAAGGCTCTCAAGGCCAAGAAAGCCATGCCAAAGGCCTGCTATCAGATTTGCCCAGCTGGATTTCTCTCTTCTACAGGTTTTCAAAATAGTTTGAGATTTCTGTATATATCAGGAGACAGTCTTTTTTTCATTTACCTGACATACATAAATCCAGACAGACAGAGATCCCATAGTTTTCTGCTTGAGATTTAAAATGTCTCTTTGCCTCCTTTTTTTTCCCCCTTGGCTTGAAGTTCTACTTAACCCAAGGCCAAAGTCTCAGGCAAAGTGGGCTGTGTTTGTATCTCAAGGACATGGTAAGAGTTGATATAGCTTTTTCCTAGGCATATTTTTATTCTCTCAGGGTCAGAATTTTGAAAAAAAAAAAAAATTTCTGCAAGTTAGCTTTTTCTAATTGCACATAACAGCTAGTTTTGCAATTAAAAAAAAAAGTCTTGTTTTAACAAATTTTGTGGTTATACTGTCAAGAAAAATCATCTTTCCTTTTTTTTTTTTTTGTAGTCATAGTTTCATAGCTAAAATATAGGCCAAATAGTGCCAAATTGGTCTTAATAATAGGGGCAGACTGGCTGAAAAATGTTGTTCCAGAAAGGTTTATTCTTCTGAGGACGTAGGGGTCTTAGTTTGCTCAGAAAGATCTGGAAAAGTAAGGGAACATGTAGGGGTGGGAGAAGCTTGGTCGTTCCCCTACCCCCATCCCTCCCACCCCCACCCCCCCGCGAGAGTTGGGAGAAGTTAGAAGGAGATCGTTTAGAATGTTAGAAGAGTTTTTTCTCATTACAGTAGCCACATAGAGCAGAATTATGATAAAAGGCTTTGAAAACTTGAACATAAGGAAACAATCCGTTATCTCATCCTGTGGCGATAAAAATTGAATTGTAAGAGATTCATTTTCAGGCCATTTTCCTCATCCTCCAATTTACATCAAGGCCAGGCACTGTTTCAGTAAAAACTTGCTAGTTCTTAAGGATACACTCCAGAGGTGTTTCTTCTGGCTTAGAAAGGGATCCTCCTATATCGAATAACCTGCAACCCAGAACAGAGACAGCTTCTAGCTACGTAATGCACCATCCTCTATACATTTAGGAGACACCTGAAGGGGATTCAGAGCATCCCCTGAATTTACTTTGACCTTATTCCTTGACGGTTTGGGGCATCCCCTAGCCCCCACTGATTTTTAACCAGCAGTCTCCAGTTGTCCTTGGCACCTTAAGCAAGGTGTCCTTTCATACCTGGAGAGGACATGTGGACCAGCACATAGTGGCTGCAGGCTTTCCCTTAAGCTTTAGAGATGGCAGATACTGCCCAGGATGTAGGCTGATTGGAACTGGCCTGCTCAATACGTAGTCTGTCCCAGCCTATGGGCTGCCAAGGCCTGGAGTGAAGGGGACTCCTGGAGGAACTGGAGTTGGCTAAAGTGGAAAGTGCCACAGTGGTCAAGTATGGGCTTGGCAGCCGCAAGACTTCAGGTAGTCTTTACCCAAGAGGATTTTAAAGAATTAGGTAAAAAAGAAGCCTTGCTGTGCAGCTAAGGCGGGAAAGAAAATTTCAGCATCGTGGAAGACAGAGTGAAAGTCAGGAGTCTCCAGCCAATGGTTTTAGCAAGATCTGCAGTTCACCTTGCAACCCACTCCAGTGTTCTTGCCTGGAGAATCCCAGGGACGGGGGAGCCTGGTGGGCTGCCGTCTATGGGGTCGCACAGAGTCAGACACGACTGAAGCGACTTAGCAGCAGCAGCAGCAGTTCACCTTGAATTCCCAGGTTTCTCACCAAATGATCTCGGAGAGACTGCCATACTGAAGAGAGATCTTAGTTCCCTGCCCAGGAACTCAACCAGGAATACTTATCACTAGACCACCAGGGGCTAGAGGCTAAAAGCAAAGTAGCCCCGGCCCTTTTCTCCTTTTGAAAGCAAGAATGTTTCAAGGAGGTGAAAACCGTAAAAACAGGTGCAAGGTTTATGGGAGCACAGCATATAGGAGAGCACATGGGGAAGCAGTTTATTTAAGACAGAAGCAAGGCAGAAATACACACCTAGAAAGAAAATGTATAGGTGTCCTCTCTAATCAGGAGAAGTGTAATAAAGAAGCGAATTAAATCACTTACATAAGACAGTCCTTCCAGATCTTTGTTTACCTTTGGCCAATTAGCTTGTTTCTTTTTTCATATCTGTCTGGTCCTAGGACCTTCCCTGGGATGCATGCACCTTTTGGCTAAGATTAATCCCACTGCAGATGCCTGTGGGTACATGTCCATACTCATTATGGAAAGGCACCCCCTCCATTTTTGACCCCAAGGAGATTTCCTGTGGATGTGCAGACAGGGAAGTCTTCCTTGACCTCAGGAGTGGCCACTTTATCTCTTTATTCCAGCAGAGCTCAGCTTCAAGGACAAGGGCTCTGTCCTTGGTGTTTGAGTGAAAACAAGGCATCAGCTTTATTCCACTTAACAAACACCAGCAGCCCAGCCCAGAGGCCCATCAATCACCTACCTCAGAATCATGGAGAAAATCTGGAGATATGATCCCTTAAAGGAACCTCTAGTGTGCTCCCTTAGCCTCCTAACATATTTACCTGAGCCTCAGATTCAGTTGAGTTCAGTCACTCAGTCGTGTCAGACTCTCTGCGACCCCATGGACTGCAGCACTCCAGGCTTTCCTGTCCATCCATCACCAACTCCCAGAGCTTACTCCAATTCATGTCCATCCAGTCAGTGATGCCATCCAACCATCTCATCTTCCGTCATCCCCTTCTCCTCCTGCCTTCAATCTTTCCCAGCATGAGGGTCTTTTCCAATGAGTCAGTTCTTTGCATCAAGTAGCCAAGTATTAGCCTCAGATTACAAAGGAGCCTCAGATGATACTTTCTTGATTGCTGGACATTAGCTTGGTCTGTTCTCAAGTGTGTGAAGAAACAAGTACACAGAAAAACAAACTGAACCATTCTAGGTTGTTTATTTTCTATAAATCAACAACCAATAGTTTTTGCTATGGTCCAACCTTGGGGTTCAAGGATGTGTTCAGAGTCCATGGGAAGGATGAGTTCAGCACAGGAAGTGAAGAGGAGGAGACACTGAGAGCATCCAGGCCTCTTCTTGTCCAGCCCAGCCCGAAGAAGGAGGGTGTGGAGGAAGGCTGACCAGAGGCCACTGGCAGTACTTCTGGGTTCTCTGGGCCTGGAGGCTGATCCTCACAACTCCATTCATCTCCCTCAGCCTCATAGGCAACAGCCCACCACCAAGTCCCATCCTTCCTCTGACACCTTCCCACAGTGACCACCCACCACCCCTCATGTTGTCCTGAACTGGGCACTTTGCGAACTGTTGCCCACACACCTCCCTAACTGTGTGGTCTAACCCCGTGGAATCATGTAGATCCACAATAAACTGTTCCACTGAGTCAGTTGAAAGTAAAAGTGAAAGTGTTAGTCATTCAGTTGTGTCCGACTCTTTGCGACCCCATGGACTGTACCCCACCAGGCTCCTCTGTCCATGGAATTCTCCAGGCAAGAATACTGGAGTGGGTTACTGTTTCCTTCTCCAGGGAGTCTTTCTGACCCAGGGATCGAACCCAGGCCTCCTGCATCACAGGCAAATTCTTTACTGTCTGAGCTACCAAGGAAGCCCCAGTTAGAAACCTCCCAATTCTCAAACTTTGCATCATCAAGACCCTTTTTTAAAATAAAAAATTGAATGGAGGGAGGTAAGACACAGTAGAGGTCCCTGGTGGCAGCATCTTGGGAGTCAGTGACCCCATGAAAACCCCATGTGGGCGGACACCCCAAATTTCTGTCCTGATTTCACAGAGAGAGAAAGGCTTTCCAGAGACTAGTTAAAACTCCATAACTAGAAGAATTTCCCAGTCCCTTCCCTCCAGTGACTTTCCCCTCCCCTCAAATTATTACCTAATCACTGACAGAGGTGGGGACAGGGTAGAGGTGAATTAACCTGCATAATAAGCAGTTGCTTGCTGCAACCCACACTTTTATCTTGGTGGCTCTAATCTAAATCTCCAAATGGCCTTGATCACTGTCCTCTGTGCACCCTGCCGAACTTGGAAATCCTACAGTCTCCATAGTGGGCAGCAGACAGAGGCCATGCAAGTTAAGTAATGCTATAGAATGAAATAAAAACTCATTGACTGTTTCTGTTTTCCAGTTTGAAGAGAAACTTATAGAAAGTTCAGAAGACTTGGATAAGTTAAGACATGGTAAGAAACTGAATTCTTCTAATGGGAGGATCTAGTAGCAGCCATAAGTTGAGGTTTGAATACCAGCAAGGCCTTGTGTGTGCAAGGTAGGAATGGGGCCAGGGGAGAGGAAGAAATGTGGTTAAAGGTAAGGGTGGGGCTCCTTGAGAAGGTCTTGCAGCTCACTTGGGACTAGGAAGGGCTGGAACTCTAGTATTTGCTAAAGGAACTAGCCCCAGTGCCCTGTGAATGCCCTTGCTGGTCTCTCTCTGCTTTTCTGCGCCATGAGTGACCATATCAGTTCAGGATGCCATACAGCCCTCCCACCAAAGGTCAGGAAAACACAGGCATCAGAGAGAAGAGGGGAAAACGAGGCCCAGAAATTGCCATGAATCCTTTTTTCTGGCAAGTTTGACAAGTCTAGCAAAATTGCAGACTCAATGAGCAGAAAAAGGGACCTGCACATAGAAATCTCAAAATCTGCCTTATATGATGTGAGACTTATTTAGAACTTCTCATTCAAATTGGCAACCAGGTGGCAGCCCTATTGCAGCCTCTTCCAACTTCTTTCTAAAACATCCCTAAAGACAAATAGACTCAGAATTAGAAGGAATCGCCCATGTATCTGAATGGCATGTAAAAAGATAAATGAAATAATGGGTTAAAAAAATAAAAGATTGAGCAGGAAGAGGACTATGGGAAGCCAAAAACAAAATGCCACGCTGCTTAATTATACCAGGTCATTTTAGTATTTCTATTTATATCTTCAGTTATGTCAACATTTTTTTTTCATCCTAAAAGGGTATAATTCATCCAATATTTCTCTCTTCTTTTCTCCTTTCAAAAGATGGGAGTTTAGTGTTCCAGCAAGTGCCAATGGTTGAAATTGATGGGATGAAGCTGGTGCAGACCAGAGCCATTCTCAACTACATTGCCACCAAATACAATCTCTATGGGAGAGACATGAAGGAGAGAGCCTTGTACGGTATTTTTTCCGTTCTTTCATGTGTGATAAGTAGGAACAATCCTAGGTGTTTCCCTGAGCAATTAGGATGTGTTCATGGGGATCATGACCAACAGCAGCTATAGACCTTAATGGTGTAACTGAGCTCTAGTACAGCAAGGACCTGTGAAAAGGAGAGAAGAGTAGACTTGGAGTGGAATCAAGAGCTTACGTAAGAAGTTGTGGTCCATGGGTACAGCACAGTGACGAAGGATTCCAAACACAGGTAAATTATTAAGCTGGGAGGAAGGTGGAACCTCGACTCCAGAGGCTCACACTAGACGCCCACCAACAGCTAGAGTCAAGGGACAAAATGTCTGAGTGTCTAGAGGATAAAGCCTGAGAAGAAGAAGATCTAAAGGAATTGATTCTTAAGTTCCAGAAATGTTAGAATGATAACCAGGAGCTTAATTTATCAGTCCTCTTTATGGACTGGTCACTTGACAGGGGATAACAAAGTGGATAACTTGGGGGATAACAGTGGATAACAAAGGGGATAACTCAAGACACCAGAGTCATCTGGAACATTTTAATATAAGTCTGAAGCAGCCAGATTTATTCAATACAAGCAAAACTGGGGGGAATCCTCTCTGTTGCAATGGGACAACCTGACTGATACTAAAATCATGTAAGGAACTGTTGGCAGTTACTCAAAAAGTTAAAGAGTTACCATATGACTCAGCAATTCCACTTCTGGGTATACACCCAAGAGACTCAAAGACACATTCACGTTTCACAATTCAAGTTCAGCATGATGCCTGCCAGTAGGTAGCAACATGAGAGCACAGCGCTGTGGTCAAGAGCACAGGTGCTGGGGTGGAATGGCCAGCACTCCCATCGCAGATTCATCACTAAACAGCTCGTGACTTCAGACACTTTCATTCACGTCCTGCTCTTTACTATTTTATCTGAAACCTAGTCTTCGGCTCCACGGGATTATTTGTGAGGATGTGTGGCTGGACCGCATTGATTCCATTTTGCCCCCTCTCCCCCATCTTCAGGTCACCAACACTACACCCTCATCTTTCTGCACGCTGCACTTTAGCCTCCCAGCAAAGAATGTGCCCCAGCTGGATGAGTTCCCCATCAGTTTTTACCCTTGCCTTCATCTGATAAGAAAACTGGAAGAATGTATTTTGTTGACACAGAAGGTTAATGGTCATGAGACCCCCAGGGGAGGAAAAACCACCAGTTCCTTCAGTGTAGACTTGCTTCTCACTTGGTAGTCAGATTCTACTTTCAGTTTTGACCCCTTTAAATTCCCCTAGATCCCTTTTGGCAGGACAAAGTGCAGCTGTAATTGTCTGTGGACCATTGTTTGCACTGTCTTTCCTGCCTGTTTATAAGTTACCCACAATAAACTTCATAGCGAAAAAAAAACAGGAAACAAAACACATCCACACTCGAACTTGAACACAAAAGTGCCCAGCGTTCATAATATTCTAAAAGTGGAAACCAACAAAATATCCAAGAACTAATGAATGGATGAACAAAGAATGATACATCCCTGTCATGCAATATTTTAGTCATGAACAGGAGTAAAGTGGAGTAGGCCACGGTAACCCACTCCAGTATTCTTGCCTGGAAAATCCCATGGACAGAGGAGCCTGGTGGGCTCCAGTCCACAGGGTTGCAAAGAGTCGGAGACGACTGAAGTGACTTGGCACGTACGCAGGAGTAAAAAACTGATGTATGTGACAACATGGATGAACTTTGAAAAATACTAAATGAAAGACACCAGACACAAAAGGCTACATATTGTGTGATTCCAAATATATGAAATGTCCTGACATTCAAATCCATAGAAATAGAAATAATAGTTGAGTGGTTGCCTAAGGCTATAAATCTGAGGAAATGGGGAGTGACTGTCAAGGGTACTGGATTTCCTTTTGGATAAAACGATAAAAAAAGTTCTGGAATTAGAACATGGTGATGATTTCAGAATGTACTAAAAAGTATTGAATAGTACCATTTAAAGGATGAAAGTAATGCTATGTGAATGTATTTCAATAAAGCTTTTATTACCAAACAAAGAACAACTCTTGTAGGAAATTCTTTTGGAACAAAAACAACAAAAAAAAATCATTTGGAATTTTCATTGTAGAAACTGTATGAAGAATTGTACTATTTCAATGGATATTTTGGGTGGCGTCTGGAGAAATGCAAATGAGGCCAGAGTCGGGCAATCATATATGGAGGAGGTTGTGGAATCATTTCCATCAGAAATAACCAGAGGAACTACTGATACTGGGCATCTAAATGGACCTAGTGGTGTAACAGGATGAGAAAGGGAGAGCTAGAGGGACATGCCTGGGACCACTGTGCCAGGACTCTCTCTAGACGTGACTGAGGTGGTGCTAATGCGTCACACTAATTGTGCATAGCTACGTCACAGCAGAGAGGGCAAACCCGGGTATGGTCTCAGAGGTTACCTGCAGGGATTTACCCATTTCTCTCATGCCTCTATGAATGGGTCCCCAGTGTGCTTTGTCCCTATATTTGATCATGCGTATAACCAAAATATTCGCTATGTCTACCTTGATGGCTTGTTTTAGAATGAAATGTTAAAATTAATAAAAATCGTAACTCCATGACTGGCTTAGAAAATTGTACCCAGTGGAGAATTACTTTATCATCTTTTGATGCCCCATTCTTATCTATTCTTAAACTAGAAAATCTAAGGCAGGAGACATTTGGCAATTTGGCCATTTTGTCTTTCAGGATTGATATGTACACAGAGGGTGTTGCAGACTTGAGTGAAATGATCATGCTTTTGCCACTGTGCCCACCTGATCAAAAGAATGCCAAGTTGACCCTGATCCGAGAAAGGACAACAAACCGTTATCTCCCTGCATTTGAAAAAGTAAGTGGACTGTTTAGTGGTTTTGACATTGAGATGCGAGGACAAAGGAAGATAGTGCCTGGTGTTGCTGGGGAATCGACCTTCACTTCTGTGAATCTTCCTGAATACTAATGCAGTATCCTGATTCTCAGGGCATTTTCTAAAAATTGACTCTGAGAGAGAATTGTACAAGTTTTACACACATTATCATTTGTCAGCATAATTTCTATTGACTCAGACCCAATTTGGAATTCTCTGTTCAATGGAATTTCATGGTTTTACTTGGAGCTTGGGCTGTGGAAGTTCTGAGAGCTACACGGGAGCCTGGGGTAGATGGATCCTGCAGAACAGAGTGTAGGGGCTTTGATCCAAGAAGAGCACGATGTCAGCAATACATCAGAAAATATTCTGGTACCATGTCTAGGGAGACATGAGAGCAGGTGCCTGCCAGGAGAATGTGGAAGTGTTTCTGGGATGGATGAGATATTTCTAAACAGAGATGGGGGCAGTATTGGGGAGGACAAGTCAGAGGAAAAGATTTTCAGGAGAAAATAATCACGAATTTTGGGGGTATGGCTCTCAGACTTTTGAAGGAGGTTATGCAAAGCCAAGGAAATAATGTTCTATCATTATGCCTAGTATATATCTTAATTAATGTTTCGTCTTGAAGAGAATAGCATTTCAAGATCAAAATTACCTAAAATCACGCTAAACAAAAATGATTAACCTAGAAGAAAATGATTTTAAGAGATTCAGGAGGGTTACATACATACATAAAGATTAACACAGAGCATAGGATCATTCTGTCATTTATTTAGCAAATGTTAATTCATTGCTTGCTTATCTGGCCATATTCAAGGAGCAAAGAATTTAATAGTAATCAGAAAGCACACCCTCCCAGCCCT
This sequence comes from Ovis aries, assembly GCF_016772045.2. Taxonomy (NCBI): domain Eukaryota; kingdom Metazoa; phylum Chordata; class Mammalia; order Artiodactyla; family Bovidae; genus Ovis; species Ovis aries. The sequence continues at coordinate 24,813,850 of NC_056073.1, read as the reverse complement.
TGAGGTGCTAAGAGTTTATGCAACATTCACAAGATGATAAGCTCTTTGATGATTGCAGTTTGAGTTCATCTGTACTTTGATTTATGGGTCGAAAAGATTGTCCTAGAGGAGGAAACGGCAATGCACTCCAGTATTCTTGCCTGGAAAACACCATATACAGAGGAGCCTGGCAGGCTACAGTCCATGAGGTCACAAAGAGTTGGACAAAACTGAGCATGAGCACTGACGGACAGAGGGTACTTTGAAAACAAAGGGCCCCGTGATAGCATAAGTAAAATTATATTCTACAAAATATGTTTTGATGTTATTATTTTCTTTTCCAAATGATTATCCATTCGTCCATGATTTTCTATTTTTTGCTTTGTTTTCTATTTTAGTTGCTCAGTCATATCCAACTCTTTGTGCCCTCATGGACTGTGGACCACTATGCTCCCCTGTCCATGGGATTTCCCAGGCAAGAATACTGGGGTGGGTTGCTATTTCCTTCTCCAGGAGATCTTCCCGACCCAGGGATCAAATCCCAGTCTCCTGCATTGCAGGCAGATTCTTTACCACTGAGCCACCTGGGAAACTCTCTGTGCTTCTGTATGTATATATAATCTGAAAGTGTATTTGCCAAAATGTTATTACGTTAGTTAGTGGTGCTGTATGCATTTTTCTCTTTATACATTATGATTTTCATATTGCTAGAATATTTTAATAAATGTAAGATATTTCCCTAACATATTATTATGAAACATTTCATACATGCAGAAAAGTTTAAAATGTATAAAATGAACTCATATGAACCTACCATGTGGATACCAGAATTAAGCTTTGGTTTCCATAATCGTGTGTGATTATCTCTACATTTCTCCTCTGTCAATCAAACACGTGATTTTGGCTATACAACAGTGAGTTAAATCATCAGTGAAGTTCACCCCCAGACATTGTAGCATGTGAATTGTAACAGTGCAAGTCAGGAGTAAGGGAGAAGGGACTTCAAGTTGACCCAGGTTTATTTCAGGCCCCAGAGAGAGACCGGGAAATCAGGAAGCAGGAAAGAAGAGAAATATAGATTGAAATAGTTTGCTCAGGGTTGAAGAAGGTTGTTAAGAAAGTTGGAGTCACTGCCCAAGGGAGCAAGATGAGAGGGACAGAGAGAGAGAAAGAGAAGAGAAAGAGGCAAGAGAGAGATGGATGAAGGGTCATGTTGTGGAGTTCAGGGCTGTATGCTTCAGGATGTGGGGTCAACAGCAACACTGTGCAGACGATGCTAAGCCCTTGGCCCAGTGGAAGAAGTAAGGCAGCCACAGCAAGGAGGGAACAGGAAAAGGAAATTATAGTCTGGCTTCCACTGGGGTTGAGGAGGGAACAGCAGGGACTCAACTGGCCCATCTCACTGAGTTGGGGGGGGGCAGAAGGTCTGGGGTCCCCACCCGCCCAGTGAGGGGCAGAGGGGGAAGTGGGGCTGGGTGGTGGTCAGGGGAGGAGCAGGGCCCAGGCTGTCTGAACCTGCGTTCCTGATCTGACCCCTCCATTCGCCAGGTGCTAAAGAGCCACGGACAAGACTATCTTGTGGGAAACAAGCTGAGCAAGGCTGACATCCACCTGGTTGAATTGCTCTATTATGTGGAAGAACTGGACCCCAGCCTTTTGGCCAACTTCCCTCTGCTGAAGGTGAGCTCTCCCACGGCCCTGGACTGGGAGGGAGGGGGGCTGGGGTGGCAGTGGAGGGGTAGGGGTGGGGATGTGCCCACACCCCCCACCTCAGAATCTGTTCTCTGAACACTGGGACTGCAATGCTAGGGTCCCCACCGTATCATTTCTTCCCCTCAGTTCCTGTTCCTTCTCTCACACCTTGATTTCTCTCTACCAGTCTCTCTCTCTGAGGACAGATTGGTTCTGACTGACCTCACAGATTACCTTTCATGTTTTCTGTCTTTACTTCCAGCCCCATCTCCTATCTCTTCTTGTCTTGATACCTGGAGCCTTACTCTGTGCTGATATCTGACATTTTTCTCTTCCTCACACTGCACTCGAGGGTGAACCTGCAGGACTGATAAGTAGGAAGATTGGGACGCTGAATGGAGCCTTGCGCTAAGACATCTCTGGGGAAAACGCCATTGGGCCGTCATCTTCCTGGCTCACTGGGTGTCCATGTCCAGCCTTCTCCTGGTGCTGATGGAGGGGCCTCAGCTGGCCCTTGTCTAGGAGGGTCTCTGAGTCCCTGCTGGCTTGTGTCAGTGATGGGGTGGTCTTTAGCTGCACTCTGAGCTGTGCTCTTGTGCGTTGCAGGGCCTGAAAACCAGAGTCAGCAATCTCCCGGCCGTGAAGAAGTTTCTGCAGCCCGGCAGCCAGAGGAAGCCTCCGGGGGGCGAGAAAAGCCTTGAACTAGCCAGAAAGATTTTCAAGTTTTAATAAAGCCAGTGGGGCCACCCAGGACATTGAGGACCAAACTTATGAAATTCCTGGCAATGAAGTTTTTATCTAAGTGTAGACCCTGGGTGTTGTGAGACTAATAAACTATTCCAAAGTTTTAGTAGCCATTAAAGAATAAAGCTCCAATGAGCAGATTTAGTTACTCTTTTTCTTTAGAATCGAATATAAAATCAGATTTTCCATCTCTTCCTAGCACATTGCTTTTTTGGAATTAAAAATTAAATACAAAAGGGAAATATAGATTGTGTCATCCCCTTGATTTTTTTTGTAGGAATTATCGTATAACATCCGTCACATAGCTTATCAAAGAATCAAGTGTAGAAATTCATAATCTGACATTCTTAGGTTTCCACAGGAAAGAGTTATTTTTCTGGTGTCAATGAAGACAATTAATAAACAATAATAAGAACAGGCAAGAGTTTTACTTGAGCAAACTGAGGACTAGCCAGAAAGATACCTTCCCAGATTACTCTGAGCAGCTTGCTCTGGACATATATGGTTTCCAGCACAGTTTCGTATATCTTTGTCAGAACAAGAACATTAAATGAGTCAGGGATACATTTCTTCAAGATTGAAAGAAAAACACCACACAGATCAGCACATGTACAGTCAGCATGGCCTTGGCACCTGGCACAGGACTCTTATCATGGAAGGAGGACCAGCATTGGAGTCCCAGGAAGGAAGGCATTTAATCTCCCCACTCCGCACCCCCCACCCCTGCCCCACATCTGCTTGCAGGATACAGGATCTTAGTTCCTTGACCAGGCATAAAACCAGGGATAAAACCCCCTGCATTGCAAGCATGGAGTCCTAACAACTGGACCACCAACTAAGTCCCTTAATCTTTATTTTTAACATGGACTATCTTTCCTTCTGGTCAAAGTGCTCTTGTCTCTAATAACTAAAGCAGATATAGAATGTATGTTTGGTTGGCCACAAACGGGTATTTCAGTTGGCATAAAATTCAAGTCGACTCATGTATAAGTCAGAATGACTTCCGTATATCTCAATATGTAAACATTTCTTTTATCACTGGCAATGGCAAAAAGACATTTTTTTAAAAATTTCTTTGAGAGACATTTTCTTTCTGATAATAAAAATATCGTTTCTTATGCATTTTGATCAGCTATTTTTTTTTCTACTGTGGGCTCTCCAGTGTTCGGGGAGGCTGGGAAATAATGAGAACCGAGTGGACCCAAACTGTGCTCAGGGGACCCTGCTGTGGCCGCCCGGTCATCACAGCTCTGCTGCACGAGGCTCTGTGGGGCCCTGCACAGGGGCCTCACCCCCGTTTGACAGGTTCCCCCAGATCAGATCTCTATGACACAGGTGACGTGTGTGAATTTGATGCGAATGAGTATATATACGTCATTTCCCCTGGCCTCTGAAGGAGCCAGGGAGCCTGGAATGGGAGTGATTGTGGCTTCAGTCACATGTGGGGCCTGCTGTGAACACTCCCCAGGAAACCTGGCCTTCAGAGTATCGGATTCTCTTCTTGCTGGAGTGAGCTGCCCGCCTCACCCTCACCTCGGAACCCCCAGGTGAAGGGGTGGGGCCAGAGAGACAGACACATGGGGGTCTCCGACTGCCCTTCCCCCTGCTCTGGTCTGTTCTCCACTGATCAAAAATTATCAAAATATTTTTCTTAAAAGCAAACCTGATAATCACCACCCTGTTTTACCTCCCTCAGCGACTCCTGCTGCCCACGGGGTGCCCTCCTCCCTTCCCTCCTCACCTCCTGAGTGCCAGTCCCATCACACAAGACGTGTGGGGGTGGCCTGCTCCCTGCCTGGGCACCTTTGTTCCCTCCCAGGCCAGCTCCACCCCGGTGGCCAAACTGAGCTCTGTGCTCTCTGGGGAGACCTGGACGCACCTCTTTGCTTCCCCCAGAGCCCAGTAACCCCCCTGAAGGCCACTGGCTTCCCTCAGCATCTGTGAGTTCCTGATGGGGGCCCAGCCCTGTGTAATCCCAGGGCTCCACCATGGATGGTTGTACCTCCACACACTCCTCCATGGCCCAGGGGTCTGGGCTGTGGGAATGCCTCACAGTCCCCACCCACTCTCATCTGCCTGACAGCTCTATTCATTCAGCCACGTCTTCAAGACCAGGATGTTCATATCACTCCAATGCTATGGACAGACCTTGCTCTGATCCTAATGCAAATAAACCAACTGCACATAAGTCTTTATGAGACACTGGGAAAATTAGAATGCTGAACATTTAATCAAATGAATGAACTTTAAGTATAAAAGATATAAATTATGGTGGGATGGATGCCGTCATGAGTTGTGTAGGATTTGCTGCACAGTAATCCTGTGCTCTGGGGAAGTAAACAGGTCTGTGTGTTGGTTTTCTATGATTGCTGTATCAACTTACTACAATTGGGGGGCTTAAAACATGATGAATTCTCCCACACTTTTGGAGGCCTGAAACCAAAGTTAAGATACTGCATTGCCTCTGGACACTCTTGGAGAAGTCTTCGCTGCCTCTTCCAGCTTCTCGTGGCTTTTTGCATCCTTCCTTTCCATGACCCATGGCCACATCGCTTCCATCTCTGCCTCCATCTTCACATCACCCATATGTGTGCGTCTGTGTATTTTCTCTTTTGCTGTAAGCACGCTTGTTGTTGGGTTTGGGCCGATCTATATAATTCAGGATAGTCTCACCTCAGGTTCCTTAATTGCATATACAAAGACTCTTTCTCCAAATTCTGTCCCATCCAGAGGTTTCAGGTATTTAGACATGGACATTTTTTTCTTTTGGAGACCATCATCGTGGCTCAGATTGTAGAGAATTCACCTGTAACTCTCTACAGGAGATTCAGTTTCAATCCCTGGGTCAGGAAGATCCCCTGGAGGATGGAACTGCAACCCTCTCCAGTATTTTTGCCTTGAAAACCCCAGGGACAGAAGAGCCTGGAAGGTACAGTCCATAGGGTAGCAAAGAGTTGGACACGACTAAGCATGAGCCCGTGTCATACAATGTTTCGGACGTACTTATAGGAAAAAATTACTTATTAAGTGTCTGAAGTTCATATCTAATTGGGTGCCCTATATTTATCTGCCACTCAGGGTGAAGAGTATGGCAGAGGTCCATGTGAGCCTTCATGACCACAGCCCCTTGGTGTCCCCACAGTAGATTTTATCATCTGCTTTAGTGCCCATTTCCAATTCATGAAAGCCAATTCAAGACAAGTTAGTTTTCTCCAAAGGCCATCCTTCATTGACTGGCAAGAGGATACAATCAACTTGAAATATTGTGTTTAATCTTTAATAGCTGATCTTGAAAATAAGTTATTAACAGGGTGTATCCCGATAAGAGGACAACTTGCCTTTTTCCTTTTTAATCTAGTGTAGAACCAGTGGCCCTGAATACCACGGGAGTGGCTTTTCCTTAACAGGACTCTGCCCCTTCCAGAGAGGAGGAGTCAGCCCGTCAACTGTAACAAGAGCTTATAAACACATGTGAACTTGGCACTGAGGTGCTGAGCCAAGTGGGAGACAGACTTTCGTAAGGTAAGTGCTGATTCTGCATGTCTGTATAATGTTTCCTTAGCACAAGAAAAACTGTTTCATGCTCAAGCTTGCTGTGGTTAGGGGACATTCAAGTTGTTTAGTCAATTGCTGTTGGATACAGAAACGTAAAAGTGGAGAATGTAGAAAACTAAGCATGAGAATTTAGATCTGAGAAAAATTAATGATAGGAGGGGAAAAAAGGATGGCAGAATTTTAGACGATCAGAGAGTGTGACCAGTACGAGAGGGGAGAGCAGGTGTTTATGCTAAAGCTGCCTGCTCCGTAGACACAGTCAACACACAGCAGGTGTGAATTGCAATGCGGTAATACTATGTGGACTTGGAAACTCAAAATTAAGATTTAACTATAAGAGGAATGACTAAGCGACTGCCAGCAACACTGGATTTTAACTCAGTCTTTGCTGTGACTAGCCAGCTGGCAAGTCCCCCTCTGTCTGTATTGGAGCTCAAGCAATTCATAGGAAACCTAGAAATTGGCTAGAACAGGGTTTATCAACCTTGGCCCTATTGACATTTCAAGCTGGGTAATTTTTTACTGTGGGGACCTGTCCTGTATATTCTCTTTTTGATGTTGTTGTTTTAGTTAAAAATATTTGCTATAGAAATGTACATTGAATTAGGCTTAAGGAATGTACTTAACAACAGTGTTGACATATACATTGATATTTCTTAAAATTTGCAAAGTTGAAGCCTCTTAGATACTTGCAGTGATAGTCTGTTTAAAAGTTTTAAGAGAAACTGTCACTTCATCAGTATGGATGACACAATGGAGATTAATAATCTCACTTTCCCTTTCACTCTGTACTTGTAGAAAGAGCACAGGCTGTGGGGGAGGTTCCTTCCTCATGCCATGACCGCCTGGAAAGTAGACTAGAAGATAAACGTGGCGACAGCAGAATCACTGTATTTTACAAAATAGCTTGTCCTGGAAGATTGCATAGTTTAGTAGCCAGCTGCATCAATCTAGATGTCTCCAACTAAATATCCAATAAATGTGCCTGTTAAGATAAAAGGGCTGTAGGATGAATTGAGAAAGCAGCGATGACATATATACACCATCACGTGTGAAATGGGCAACAGTAGGAAGCTGCTACACAGGGAGCCCAGCCTGGCGCTCTGTGACCACATAAGGGGGGCGGGATGGGAGTGGGGAGAGAGGCTCACGAGGGAGGGGATATATATATATATATATATATATATATATATAATTGTGACTGATTCCAATTGTGTACAGCAGAAACCAACATAATATTGTGAAGGAATTATCTTCCAACTAAAAAAAAATTTTATATTAAATTTTAAAAGACCACAGGATTGATGGAAAAAGCTGGTTAGAGTGCAGACTGAGGAGTAATGAACCATCAGACGCACGTGGGAGGCAGCCCCACCACCCCAACATCAGAGACACCTTTGGTCTCTCCCCAATTATGTGGCACCCTTCCACCTAGTTTTAATAACCAACAGTGTCCTGAGGTGTTGCCAAACGTCCTCTGGGCTGGGGGAGCAAAATCAGCCCCAGTTAAGAATCACTGGTTCATATGACTTTTCAGACTCCTAAACACAGGAAGTCTGGATGTGAAAACTAGGTAATACAGGAGCAGAGAATTAACTTCCAAAAGTAGACAAATTCACGCGACTGGAAGGTACAAGTCATTCGAATCAGAATGCAGGAGTGAACCATGCTCTGTTACCAGTATTGCTATTGGGATAAATCAAAAGCCTGAGGCAGGAGAGGTTCAGTGAGATCCGGTGAAGGTCCTAGAGTTGTCCAGGGCATGGCAATTCACAGGGGAAATATGGTACCTAAGTCTGAAAAGAGAAGATGCTGAGACTGGGATGAGAAGAAGTACTGTGCAAGATGCTACAGAGAGCAACGTTTCGATGGGGATGAGGTTTGACCCCATGAGAGTCACTGGCTTGGAGGCTGAGATGCTATGACACTGGGGCCAACCGGGGCAGGCGGGCAGCACCCTCTGCTTTCTCAGCCTGCAGCCTCTGCCCTTGTTCTCACTTGCTTCGCTGAGAGAATCACGGTCCTTGGCGTGGAACCAATTCAAGTGAAATCATTGCAGGGCTCTTTGTGTGCTGTCAGTTGTCAACAAACCTGTTTTTCAGACTAGATTTCAACCCCTCCAGGGCAGGGACCACATCAGATGCCTCTTGCGTTCCCCACCAGCCATCATTTCTTAGTGCAGGCAACTGCTCAATGAGTGTTAGTTGAGGAGGTTTGAAGGAAACTTGTTGAGAAGGAAATTCATGGACAGGTCAACCAGAAAGAAGATGCTGAAAAAAGATCAGTGAAGGGACAGGAGGGTGGAGAGAAGGGTACTGAGTGGGAGCCCCTGGACTCCTGCTATAGAAAGGGGTGGGCTTCCCATTGCCATGGCTGGAACCCATTCAAAGGGCCTGGGTTGGGGGCAGAAGATTCCAGAGAGTCCAGATCAGGAAGTGAGTGGGAGGGGAAAGGCCTGCGGGATCAGCAGGTGGGGTGCATGTTTCAGGGGCAGAACCAGGGATCCACTTCAGTCTTAGGGTTTCAAAAGACTGTGCCAGACTTTGCTGAACCTTAGCCAAAAACTTCCTGTAATCCAGGTTAACTAGTCAGTGAGCATCACTGATACTTCACAAAAGACAAATAAAAAGAGAACCAGTATATCAAGTAGTTGACAGAATCTGGATATATATAAAATCCTGTTCCTACTGGAGCTATAGGGGCTGAATCGCTTTAGCACAGCAGAGCATAGCATGAGAGCTGGAAGTTAAGAGGGAGATAGCAGATAGACAGACACACAGACAGAAGCCTCACGTGCTCCCCAGTGTGCTCACTCACCCATCTCCCAGGAACTGGGAGCAGGACGGAAGCTGGATTTGCTGCTCCCTGTTATGAAGTTTTTATGCCTTATCTAATTTAATTTCCTCAACAGCCCTCACTAGTAGACATAGCTGTATTTCAAAAGAGAACACTGAGGTACAGAGATTAAACAACTCGCCTGGGTTTATTTATCCTTTAAGGAAAGGAGTTGGGCTTTGTTTCTGAGACTTTCTCTCTGCTAAAAAACACTGTCATTAGGAGCCCCCTCCCACCTACTCCGTGAGATACAACTCCTTTAGTTCACACTGGAATTATCCCAAGACACATTCCTTTTCAGAGAATATAAGCCCACATCCTTATGAAGGTCAAATATAGTTATACTAGTGCTCAGGATACTCACAGTAAGTCTCTAAGGTCTGGGGTAAAGTAAGTTATGTTTTTATCCATTTTTCCTTATATCAAGCCCCTAAGAATCAGCTAACAGAATTAACGTTGCCTTCTCTCCCATTGAACTGTTAACTGGCCAAAGGATTCTGAATGGGGAACAAACTAATATCGAGGGTCTCAGAGAGCAGCAGAGGGGAACATAAGCATTACCTGGTTGCGGGGGGAGCCCCAGACCAGAATTCAGAATATCCCTTCAAAGGACTCCAGTCATCACATAGCTCTTTGAATTTCAATTTCCTCTTCCCGACAGTATAATACTAGAAGCTGTTTCCGGGGTTGTCCTGAGGGTGGACACACTTGCTAGGCAGTGAGTGTGAATCGGGAACACACGTGTGTGACTGATGGCAAGTCACTGAATCTCTCTAGTTCTCGTTTTCTGGGAGCCAGGAAGTTTATATCACGTTTGCCCCAGGCTTCAAAAGGTGAAGAAAGCTACTTATAAGAAAGATATGATGAAGTATTGTGTAAGTTAAAACTTCATTTCCCTTAGTAATGTGATCCTTGGTCACTGGATAAGGGAGCTTAGTGTGAGGAGGATCTGTGACCTCCACTTCACAGCGACACCTTTCTCAGAATTCTGCTGAATCACAGCTCCTCCGTTGTCCACGATAAGTACAATATACACAATCTCCAACTTCAAGATGGACAAGTTAATTATGTTTCTAAGGGATCCTTTATTTTGCAAAGCTTAGACCATTGATCTCACATTAATAATGTGGATATGTAAATAAAAAAGTAAACCAAAACTAAATAAATTTTTAAAATGTGGATTTTGAAAACATTTTGTTATTTAAAATTCAAGTTTGCATACTTTATCTGCTAAAGAGAAGTATATTTTTGTCCCAAACTCCTCAACAAAAAGTTGCAAGATTTTAATGTTTCCTAAACAGAGCTGGGATGTGGATAGAAAACGCAGCTGTTTCTTCCTATGTTCTGGCTTTGGGTTCCTACTTTTAGTAAGTCCTGTATGTTTCTATTCACTCCCATGAGAGAACAATTGGTTTGGTCACAATGTTTGAGTTTTCCTGTAACATCTTACGGAAAAACCCAAAAGAACTTTTTGGCCAACCCAACAATTTCTGTCCACTGTTGGAGCCTTTGAGTTTCATTCTCTGGTTCCCTGCTATGTCCACTCCACACACAGGCTGCTGAAGTCTAGGGGCTTTCAAACTTCACTGACCTGAAAAGAGCCAAATATCTCCTACCAATGCCATGACCAAATGCGTGTGCCTACGTGCTTTCTTCTACCTGAACATACAATGCACACATAGCTGAAACGAAAAACTCATGAAACAATGCTTTATTTTAAAAACTGGAAAATTTCACAGTCCACTGAAAGATTATCATGCCTATTTTGAAAAATGTCAATATGAAAAATGAAGCCAAGACTTGGGTTCATATAGAAATGGGTTTGAATCCCAAGTTTGCCACCTACTTTGTGCAAGTTACCCTAGAAATCTCAGTATCCCCAACTTCAAAATGAGAGCAATGGCAACTTCATAGCAGGTGACTCTTGTAGGGTTAAATGAAGACAAATTTGTGAGAATGCGCAGTGCATGACAGACATAGGACAAATGTCAGTTCCACCTAGACCGTACAGTTAATGCAGTAACATCCCTTTCTCTAGATACAAAATGTACGAATAGAGATAAAATATGCAATTCCAAGAAAATGGAAGTATTTGGCATCCTGTATCTGTGGAAAGAATCGGGATCTTTCGAACAACGGTTAAGCAAACTGAGCTCTAATTTCAGCTTTTGAACAAGTGCAGCATTATAGCCAATGAGCTGAACATGGACTCTGTCTCCTCCTCCTCCTCCTCCTTCTCCTCCTCCTCCTCCTCCTCCTCCTGTCTGTGAAGTCCTTTGGCTCCAAGGCACCCCCTTCCCAGGCTCCCAGGGCCTACATATGCGTGGGTTCCTGCCCTGCCCTGGTTTTAATCCTGGGTGTGGATTTCCATGAATGTCATTTAAGCTCTGAGGTCCATTTCATTAACTGAAGAATGGAGATAATTATTTCATGGGATTCTTGTGAGGATTAAAGATATAATGTATTCAAAGTGGTCAGCATTCAGTTCAGTTCAGTCGCTCAGTTGTGTTCGACTCTTTGTGACCCCATGGACTGCAGTACACCAGGATTCCTTGTCCATCACCAAATCCCAGACCCTACTCAAACTCATGTTCATCGCGTTTGTGATGCCATTCAGCCATCCCATCCTGGGTCATCCCCTTCTCCTCCCGCTTGCAATCTTTCCCAGTATCAGGGTCTTTCCCAATGAGTCGGTTCTTCGCATCAGGTGGCCAAAGTATTGGAGCTTCAGCTTCAGCATCAGTCCTTCCAATGAATATTCAAGACTGATTTCCTTTAGGATGGACTTGTTGGACATCCTTGCTGTCCAAGGGACTCTCAAGAGTCTTCTCCAACATCACAGTTCAAAAGTATCAATTCTTCAGTGCTCAGTTTTCTTTATGGTCCAACTCTCACATCCATATATGACCACTGGAAAAACCAGCCTTGACTAGATGGACTTTTGTTGGTAAAGTAATGTCTCTGTTTTTTAACATGCCGTTTAGGTTGGTCATAGCTTTTCTTCCAAGGAGCCAGCATCTTTTAATTTCATGGCTGCAATCACCATCTGCAGTGATTTTTGAGACCCAAAAATAAAGTCTTTCACTTTCCATTGTTTCCCCACCTATTGGCCATGAAGTGATAGGACTGGATTCCATGATATTAGTTTTCTGAATATTGAGCTTTAAGCCAACTTTTTCACTCTCCTCTTTCACTTTCATCAAGAGGATCTTTAGTTCTTTTTGGCTTTCAGCCATAAGGGTGGTGTCATCTGCATAGGTGAGGTTACTGATATTTTTCCCAGCAATCTGATTCCAGCTTGTGCTTCATCCAGCCTGGGATTTCACATGATGTACTGTTTATATAAGTTAAATAAGCAGGGTGACAATATGCAGGCTTGACGATTTGGAACCAGTCTGTTTTTCCATGTCCAGTTCTAACTGTTGCTTCCTGACCTGCATACAGATTTCTCAGGAGACAGGTAGCATTGGGGCAGGAATATTAGGAGTTTTGCAATAAATACTAGTTCTCTAATCTTTTTCCTCCCTGACACCGACCCATGCATCCATATCACAGACTCACCTCTTAGCCTGCCAAAAAAATCAGATTTTACCCAGCATAGACTGGACAGTGGTTTGGTGGAATTTCCCACAGGTGGCTGTTGAGAGTGGGAATTTGGGCTAAGGAAGACGTTCCAGGGACTCTTCCAATTGCCCTGAGGGAGGCCGACTTTTCAGCATAGTTGGTGCTGTTCAGCCATGTATCATAAAGGCGTTAGCTTCTATGCTTTTATTCTTTGTTAATTCATTGATGCATTTGTTGGTTCATTAAGGGCTACAGGAACCAAGAGACTGCACCATGGCAGGGAAGCCCATTCTTCACTATTTCAATGGACGCGGCAGAATGGAGTGCATTCGGTGGCTCCTGGCTGCGGCTGGAGTGGAGGTAGGTTTCATCTCCAGTTGGATCGAAATTGACCGTGGGTGCCTAGTCAGTCACTCAGTCGTGTCCAACTCGTTTCGCTCCCATAGGCCAGAGCCTGCCAGGCTCCTCTGTCCCTGAGATTCTTCAGACAAGAATATTGGAGTGGGTTTCCATTTCCTACTCCAGGGAAACTGACCATATCAAACTACTTTTCCCACAGAGGAGATTTTCCTTATTAAATGATCTGCTAAGAATTTTGCTTTAAAAACATTTATTAAGTATTAGATTAAGAGATTTTCATTGATATTTCTTCTTCTCAAGGACAATAGAAAACAATAGAAAATAAATTTGTGTTTTTATTTGTTTTTGGCTGCGAGGCTTGCAGGATTTTAATTCTCTGACCAGAGATCAAAAGCAGGCCCACAACAGTGAAAGCCCATCTCTTAACCACTGAACTGTCAGAAAATTTCCTGAATTTTGATTTTTAAAACTGTAAAATATTTATTACATTCATGCAACAATTAGAAATATGAATATTAAATGTCAATTTATATTAATAATTATTGTTAATATGTCAGGCATTTTAATGTATTGTGGTCAGTTTTAAAATAAGTTTAGTGAACTAGTAATATACCATGAAGTATTTAAAGATGAAATATATAATATCTGGGATTTGTTTCAAATTATTACCAGGGACAGGGGGGTAGGCATATGGATGTCTTGGGATTGGGTTGAGCCGATAATTACTGAAGCTGGTGGAAATTTACAAGGAGCATCATTGTATTTTTTATTTTGTGCATGCCACGAATTTCCATAATAAAAGACAAAAATATACGTATTAGAAGATAAATGTAATTAAAGTTAAAACCTAAACCAGAAATATAGAGCAATGCAGATTGTAGCAAACTGCCTGTTGGATTTAATGCGTTCCCTCAGCAATGAATTTGTTGGGCACCTTGAAGTGCCAGGTTTCGTGCCAGGTCCTAGAGATACATGAATCGTCAAGACCGACACAGTCCCTACCCTCAGGCCACTTGCACTCTAGTGAGGATGCTCACATGTATGTGGGTGATTAGAAGAGGAGTGGGAGCACCTGGGAGGATACCGAAGACTTGAGTGTAAAAACTCCATAGTCTCAGTAGTAAATGGATAGGCTTCTGTGCAACTCTGCTGAGTGCTGCCCTCTAGAGGTGTCACTCAGAAAAGCACTTCTAAGCTCAGGTCAGAGGGAGCCAGCAACTCTGTGAGGGTTTCCCGGGGAGGGAGTCATGGGCGAAATTCAGAGATCTGGTCCCTCATCGGAGACTAGTAAAGGAGGACTTCAGGTGAGGTGGCGTCCTGCAAAGGGAACCTCTAGTGTGCTCCCTTAGCTTCCTAAAACATGTTTACCTAAGCCTCAGATTATACTTTCCCAATTGCTTCAGGAATGCAGGGCAATTTAGCTTGGTCCGTTTTCAAGTGTGTAAAGAAACAAGTACACAGAAAATTCCAACACTGCCATTCCAGGTGGTTTCATTTCTATAAATCAACAACCAACATTTTTCCCTACGGTTCAGCCTTGGGGTTCAAGGATGTGTTCCGAGTCCCTGGGCGGGATGAGTTCAGCACAGGACGGTGAAGAAGGGGGAGACGATGAGAGCATCCAGGCTTCCTCTTGTCCAGCCCAGCCTGAAGGAGGAAGGTGTGGGGCTCGACTGACCAAAGAACGTTGGAATTCTGGGTTCTCTGGGCCCAGAGCCTGATCCTCACAACCCCATTCATCTCCATCAGTTTCACAAGAAACAGCTGACCAGCCAGCCCCTTCTCACAATGACTACCCATCCGTCACCTCTCAGGGTTGTCTTGAACTGGGTGCTTTATAAATTGTTGCCCACACACTCACTATCTGTATGGTCTCACCCTATGGGATCATTTAGATCCACAATAAACTAGTCCACTGAGTCAGTTAGAAATCCCCAATTCTCAAACTTTTCACAATCAAGACCCTTGTTTACAATAAAAAGTTGAATGGAGGGAGGTAATATATAGTAGAGGACCCCAGTGGCAGCCTCTAAGGGAGTCAATGGCCCCATGGATACCCCATGCTAGGGGACACCCCAAAATCCTGTCCTGATCTCACAGGGAGAGAAAGGCTTTCCAGGTACATTAAAACTCCATAACTAGAACTTCCCAGTCCCTTCCCTCCAGTGATATTCCCCTCCCCCCATATCATTACCTAATCACTGAGAGAGGTGGGGACACGGTAGAGGTGAATTAACCTGCAAAATAAGCAGTTACTTGCTGCAACCCATGCTTTTATCTTGGTGGCTCTAATCTAAATCTCCAAATGGCCTTGATCACTGTCCTCTGTGCATCTGCCGAACTTGGAAATCCTACAGTGTCCATAGTGGGCACCAGACACAGGCCATGCAAGTTCAGCAATGCTATGGAATAAAGTAACAAAAACTTATCAATTCTTTCTGCTTTTCAGTTTGAAGAGAAATTTATAGAAAAACCAGAAGACTTGGATAAGTTAAAAAATGGTAAGCCCAGGAACTAAATTCCTCTGATGGGAGTATCCAGTAGAAATCTTAAGTTGAGCTTTCAACAACACCAACGTGCTGTGTGTGTGTGGTGGGAGTGGAGTTAGTAGGGCAGGAGAAATATGGTTAAAGGTAAGAGGTAGGTCTCCCTGAAAATGTCTTGCAACTCACTCGGAACTAGGAAGGGCTGGAACTCAAGTGTTTGTTAAAGGAGCCAGCCCCAGTGCCTGTGAATGCTCTCTCTGTGCTTCTCTGCCTTTCTGCATCGTGAGTGACCACACAGTGCTCCCACCTAAGGTCAGGAAAAGGTGAAGATCTGAGAAAAGAGGGGAGAAACGGGCCCAGAAGTTGCTGTGAGTCTGGGTTTGGCAAAGTAAGATCCTAGCAATAATGTAGACTCGGTGAGCAGAGAAAGGGCAAACTCTCTCAAAACATGTCTTATGTGTTCCGAGACTTTC
Organism: Ovis aries; assembly: GCF_016772045.2. NCBI lineage: Eukaryota > Metazoa > Chordata > Mammalia > Artiodactyla > Bovidae > Ovis > Ovis aries. The sequence goes on along the minus strand of NC_056073.1, from coordinate 24,798,162 downwards.
TCTGGAACTTCCATTAAATGGCCTCTGGTTGGCATACTTGTTGCAGCCTCTTCCAGCTTCTTTCTAAAACATACATGAAGACAAATTAGCACAGATTTACAAGGGATCGCAAATATGTCTGAATGGGAAGTAAAAAGATAAATGAAACGATAGGATAGAAAGTAAAAGGCAAACAAAATGCCATCCAGCTTAAGCCTACCAGATCATTTTAGTGTTTCACTTTATATCTTCAGTTATTTCAGCAAAGATTTGTTCATCTTAAAAGGGTGCAACATATTAAACATTTCACCCTTCTTTTTTTCTTTCAAAAGATGGGAGTTTGATGTTCCAGCAAGTGCCAATGGTTGAAATTGATGGGATGAAGCTGGTGCAGACCAGAGCCATTCTCAACTACATTGCCACCAAATACAACCTCTACGGGAAAGACATGAAGGAGAGAGCCCTGTACGGTAGTTTTTAGTTTTATCATCACAACTAATAGTAACAACTTAGGTCCTTCCCAGACTGAGCAGGATCAAGGCAAGGCATCATGACCAACAGGATGGTATAAGCCTTGTGGGGCATCACTGAGTCCAGTACAGCAAAGACCTATGAGTATGAGGGAAGAATAAATAAACGTGGAGTGAAATCAACTGCCTATGGAAGAGGATACCATCCACAGATATAGCACAGTGACATGGCTTCCAAACATGGATGGTCTGTGAAGCCGAGGGTGGTAGAACCAAGACTCCAGGGGTTCAGGCTTGTTTGAACTGGACACCCACCAACAGCCAGAGACAAGGGACAAAGCATCTGAGTGTCTAGAAGATAAAGCTTAGAAAGGGCAGGATCTAAAGGAGTTTGTTCTTGAATTCCAAAAATTCTAAGAATGATGACCAGGAACTTAATTTATTAACCCTTTACATGGACTGGCCACTAGACAAGGATTAGCAGAGGTTGAGCTCAATATGGTAAGGTTACATCAAGCATTTCAACATAGTTTTAGTCAGCTAGATTTTTCAATACAACTATATCCTGGGGGTGAGGGGTATTCTCTCTGTTGTGATGGGACTACATGCTGCTGCTGCTGCTGCGTTGGTTCAGTTGTGTCCAACTCTGTGCGACCCTATAGACAGCAGCCCACCAGGCTCCCCCGTCCCTGGGATTCTCCAGGCAAGAACACTGGAGTGGGTTGCCATTTCCTCCTCCAATGAATGAAACTGAAAAGTGAAAGTGAAGTTGCTCAGTTGTGTCCAACTCTTTGCGACCCCATGGACTGCAGCCTATTAGGCTCCTCCGTCCATGGGATTTTCAAGGCAAGAGTACTGGAGTGGGGTGCCATTGCCTTCTCCGGGGACTACATGATTGAAATTAAAATCTTATAAGGAACTTCCCAGGTGGCATTAACATTAAAGAACTTGCTAGCAATGCAGGAGACATAAGAAACCTGGGTTTGATCCCTAGGTCAGGAAGATCCCCTGGAGGAGGGCATGGAACCCATGCTAGTATTCTTGCCTGGAAAATAATCCCATGGACAGAGGAGCCTGGTGGGCTATAGTCCTCCGAGTCACAGTCAGTCAGTCATATCTGAAGCGACTTAGCACTCAAGGAACTACTGCAGTTACTCTAAAAGTCAAACATAGAGTTACCATATGACTCAGCAATTCCTTTCAAGAGGATTAAAAACACTCCCACACTAAAATTTATACTCAGAATTTCATAGCAGTGTTGTTCATAATCAATAATTGGAATCGACAAAAATGTCCATTAACTGATGAATAAAAGAACAAAAGTTGGTACATCCATACAGTAGGATATTATTTGGACATGAGAAAGGATGAAAGGTACAATCTTGAGAAATTCAAACAAAACCAGAGTCTCGCAATAGTATGTGGAGAGAGTTATGGAACCAGGTTCTATGGGAAATGACTGGAGAAAGTGCTGGTGTTGGCATTCTAAATGGACCTGGTGTTCTAACAGGATGAGAGAGGAAGAGGGATGTGACTGGGACTGAGGTGCCAGGACTCTGTCTGGACATGACTGAGGTGGTACTAACACATCACACCAACCATGCTCAGACCACATCATGGTAGAGATGGCACACCCAGGTGTGGTCCCGAGGTTACCTGTGCCGATTCCACCCGACTCTCTCATGCCTGTGACTATGGACGGGCCACTGATATGCTCTGTCCCTATATTTGGTCAAGTGTACAACAAAAAGATTACACATATGTTTACCTTGATGGCTTGTTCTAGAAGGCTAAAATTAATTTTAAAAAACAAAGCTAAATCACTGGTGTAGAAAAATGCACCAATGGAGGATTACTTTGCTACCTCTCAATGTCTCATTCTTACCCATTCCAAAACCTAAGGCAGAGACATTTGACAATTTGCTTACTTTATCTTTTCAGGATAGATATGTATTCAGAGGGGGTGGCAGATTTGGGTGAAATGATCATGCATTTGCCACTGTGCCCACCTGCTGAAAAAGACGCCAAGCTGACACTAATCCGAGAAAAGACAACAAACCGTTATCTCCCTGCATTTGAAAATGTAAGTGGACTTTTCAGCATTTTTGGCAATGAGGTCAGAGGATGAAGAAAAATAGCGCCTGGCTTGGCAGGGGCATTAACCTTCACCTCTGTGAGCCTTTCTAAATACTAATGTAGTACTCTGAGTCTCAGGGCACTTTATAAAAATTGAATGTGTAGAAGAATTGCACTAGTTTTACCCAAGTTATAATTTTTCAGCCAAATTTCTATTTACTCAAACCCAATCTGGAATTCTCTGCTCAATGAATTTCATGGTTATACTTAGAGCTTGGGCTATGGAAGCTCTGAGAGCCACACTGGAGCCTGGGGTAAATGGATCCTCAGAACACGGTGCAGGGGCCTTGATTCAAGAAGAGCATGATGTCAGCAATACATCAGAAAATATTCTGGTGTCCTGTGTAGGGAGACATGAGACCAGCGGCCCGTCAGGAGAATGTGGTAGTGTTTTGGGGATGATTGACATGTATCTAGATAGATATGGGGGCAGTGGGATGGAGAGAAAGAGAGGAAAAATTGTTCAGGAAAAAGTAATCTAGATATTTTGGGACATGACTTTTGAAGAAAGTGAAATAAAATCAGTGATGTAGTGTTCCATCATTATGCCTAGTATGTATTTTAGTTTTTTCTGTGTGAACGTTTCATGATCAAAACTACCTGAAATCAGGCTCAACTTAAAGCATGAACCACCCACCCCCTCAGAAAAAGAGATTGTAAGACCAGGAAATGAGAGCAAAAGAGATGAGAAGGAATACAGAGTCTGCATGAGTTTGCTCAGGGTGGTAGAAGGCTGTCATGAAGATGGAGACACTGCCCAAGGATGAGGGAGAGAAGCACAGAGAGAGATGGATGAAGGGTCACGTTGTGGAGTTCAGGGCTGCACACTTGAGGGTGTGCAGTCCACAAAAACACGGTGCAGACAGCGCTAAGGCCTTGGCCCCATGGAAGAAGAAGTAAGGCAGCCACAGCAAGGAGGGAACAGGAAAAGGAAATGGTGGTCTGCCTTCCACTGGGGATGAGGAGGGAACAGCAAGAACCTGCCTGGCCCGTCTCTGAGTTGGAGGGAGCAGAAGATCTGAGGTTCCCACCCGCCTAGCGAGGGGCAGAGGGGGACGTGGGGCTGGGTGAGGGGCAGGGGAGGGGCAGGGGTCCAGCCTGCCAGGACCTGTGTCCCTGATCTGTCCCCTCCATTCCCCAGGTGCTGAAGAGCCACGGACAAGACTACCTGGTGGGCAACAAGCTGAGCAGGGCTGACATCCACCTGGTTGAACTTCTCTACTATGTGGAAGAGCTGGACCCTAGCCTTTTGGCCAACTTCCCTCTGCTGAAGGTGAGCTCTCCCACAGCCCTGGGGGCCAGACACACCCCCACTCGGCATCTGCTCTCTGGACCCTGGGACTGGGGTGCTAGGGTCCCCATCCCTGTCCAGACCTGGCTGCCCCCCAGTTTCCTCAGTTCACTCCAAGGCCCTGGTCTGGAGAGTGGAAAGAATCTGTCAAGCCAAGGACATCGGAGGTGGACTCTGCCCCACGGAAAACGCCCTGCCTTTTACCAGGAGACAGATCCAGGGCTGGATCTCTCTTGGCCCCTCTTCCACTTCAGCCTCTGTCCTCATTTCCTCTTCTCTCCCCTCTGTCCCACGTGTGTCCCTCTTTTCTTGAGTCTGTCTGAGTGGGTTTCCCACCATCTCACTTCTTCCCCTCAGTTCCTGATCCTTCTCTCACATGTTGATTTCTCTCTCCCCGTTTCTCTCTCTGAGGGCAGATTGCCTCCGACCGACCTCACACACGACCTTTCATGTTTTCTGTCTTCGGTTCCAGCCCCGTGTCCTAGCTCTTCTTGTCTTGACATCTGGAGCCTTAATCTGTGCTGATATCTGACACTCCTCTTTGTTACACTGCACTTGAGGGTGAACCCTTCAGGATTGGTGTGTGGGAAGATCCAGAAGCCGAATGGAGTGTTACACTAAGACCTCTCTGGGGAGAACACTTCTGGGCTGTCCCCTTCCTATCTCATGGGCCTCCTCCTGGTGCTGATGGATGGGCCTCAGCTGGCCCTTGTCTAGGAAGGTCTCAGAGTCCCTTCTGGCCTGCGCCAGTGACACGGCTGCTCTTTAGCTGCATTCTGAGCTGTGCTCTCATGCATTGCAGGCCCTAAAAGCCAGAGTCAGCAATCTCCCGGCTGTGAAGAAGTTTCTGCAGCCCGGCAGCCAGAGGAAGCCTCCCACGGACGAGAAAAAAATAGAAGAAGCCAGGAAGGCTTTCAAGTTTTAATAAAGCTGGCGGCTGGCGGGGCTGTCTGGGACAAATTTGAAATTTTCTAACAATGAAACAATAAAGCTCCTGTGAGCAGATTTACTTCCAATGTGTTCTTTTTCACTATGATCTCCTTCTCGCCTTCAAGGTTTGGAATTAAAAGACAAATAAGAACAAGAAACAGATTATATATTCCCTTAATATTTTGCAAGGATCATCCTATAACATCTGTCACATAGCCTATCAAAGAGAAAAATGTAACAGTTTATATCTGACAGTCAGGTTTTCTCAGGAAAGAGCTACCTTTCTGGGGTCATGGCAGAAAGACATTTTGTTTACTTCTTTGAGAGATAATTCCCATCTGATAATAAAAATGTCTTTGCTTATGCATTTTTGAACAACTCTTTTGTCTACTGTGGGCCCTCCAGTGTTCTGGGAGGTGGGGAAATAATGAGAACCCAGTGGACCCTAACTCTGTGCTCAGGGGACCCTGCTGTGGCCGATGGTCATCACAGCTCTGCTGCAAGAGGCTCTGTGGGGCTCTGCACAAGGGCCTCACTGCATTTGACAAGGTCCCCAAGATCGGACCTCTATGACACAGGTGACGTGTGTGAATTTGATGTGAATGAATATATATGACGTCATTTCCCCTGGCCTCTCATGGAGCCAGGGAGCCTGGATTGGCTCTGGTCACATGTGGGGCCTGCAGTGAACACTCCCCAGGAAACCTGACCTTCAGAGTCTCGGGTTCTCTTCTCCCTGGAGTGAGCTGCCAGAATCACCCTCACCCCGGAACCCCCAGGTGAAGGGGCGGGGCCAGAGCTGACAAACACACGGGGTCCCTGACTGCCCTTCCCTCCCTGTGGTCTGTTCTCTACTGACATCAAAATATTTTTCTAAAATGCAAGACTGAGAATCACCACCCTGTTTTACCTCCCTCAGTGACTCCCGCTGCCTACGGGGTGCCCTCCTCCCTTCCCTCCTCAACCCCTAAGTGCCAGTCCCATCACACAAGACGTGTGGGGGCCACCTCCTTCTTGCCTGGGCACCTTTGTTCCATCCCAGGCCAGCTCCACCCCGGTGGCCAAACTGAGCTCTGTGCTCTCTGGGGAGACCTGGACGCACCTCTTTGCTTCCCCCAGAGCCCAGTAACCCCCCTGAAGGCCACTGGCTTCCCTCAGCATCTGTGAGTTCCTGATGGGGGCCCAGCCCTGTGTAATCCCAGGGCTCACCATGAATGGTTGTACCTCCACACACTTCTCCATGGCCCAGGGGTCTGGGCTGTGGGAATGCCTCACAGTCCCCACCCACTCTCATCTGCCTGACAGCTCTATTCATTCAGCCACGTCTTCAAGACTAAGATGTTCATATCACTCCAATGCTATGGACAGACCTTGCTCTGATCCTAATGTAAATAAACCAACTGCACATAAGTCTTTATGAGACACTGGGAAAATTAGAATGCTGAACATTTAATCAAATGAATGAACTTTAAGTATAAAAGATATAAATTATGAAATTTTAGTGTGATAGAATAGTGTGATTATGTTTAAAAAAAGAGTCCTTACCTCTTAGAGGTAAATTTAATAATCGTGGGATGGATGCGGTCATACGCTGTGTAGGATTTGCTGCACAGTAATCCTGTGCTCTGGGGAAGTAAACAGGTCTGTGTGTTGGTTTTCTACAATTGGGGGGCTTAAAACAACATGATGAATTCTCTCACACTTTTGGAGGCCTGAAGCCAAAGTTAAGGTACTGCATTGCCTCTGGACACTCTTGGGAGAAGTCTTCCCTGCCTCTTCTGGATAGGGAGCCCTGGCGTGCGGTGATTCATGGGGTCGCAAAGAGTCGGACATGACTGAGCAACTGAACTGAACTGAACTTTCCACGACCCATGGCCACATCACTTCCATCTCTGCCTCCATCTTCACATCACCCATATGTGTGTGTGTGTGTATTTTCTCTCCTGCTGTAAGCACACTTGCTGTTGGGTTTGGGCCTATCTATATAATCCAGGATAGTCTCATCTCAGGTTCCTTAATTGCATTTACAAAGACTCTTTCTCCAAACTCCGTCCCATCCAGAGGTTCCAGGTACTTAGATGTGGACATTTTTTTTTCTTTTGGAGACCACTATCGTGGCTCAGATTGTAGAGAATGCACCTGTGATTTTCTGCAGGAGATCCAGTTTCAATCCCTGGGTCAGGAAGATCCCCTGGAGGATGGAACGGCAACCCACTCCAGTATTTTTGCCTTGAAAACCCCAGGGACAGAAGAGCCTGGAAGGTACAGTCCATAGGGTAGCAAAGAGTTGGACACGACTAAGCATGAACCCATGTCATACAATGTTTCGGACGTACTTACATGAAAAAATTACTTATTAAGTGTCTGAAGTTCATATCTAATTGGGTGTCCTATAAAGAGTATGGCAGAGGTCCATGTGAGCCTTCATGACCACAGCCCCTTGGTGTCCCCACAGTAGATTTTATCATCTGCTTTAGTGCCCATTTCCAATTCATGAAAGCCAATTCAAGACAAGTAAGTTTTCTCCAATGGCCATCCTTCATCGACTGGCAAGAGGATACAATCAACTTGAAATATTGTGTTTAATCTTTAATTGTGGATCTTGAAAAGAAGTTATTAACAAGGTGTATCCTGATAAGAGGACAACTTGCCTTTTTCCTTTTTAATCTAGTGTAGAACCAGGGGCCCTGAATACCAGGGCTTTTCCTTAACAGGACTCTGCCCCTTCCAGAGAGGAGGAGTCAGCCCGTCAACTGTAACAGGAGCTTATAAACACCCGTGAACTTAGCACTGAGGTGCTGAGCCAAGTGGGAGACAGACTTCTGTAAGGTAAATATTGATTTTGCATGTTTGTATAATGTTTCCTTAGCTCAAGAAAAACTGTTTCACGCTCCTATGTGCCTTCTTGCTGTGGTTGGGGGACATTCAAGTTGTTTAGTCAATTGCTGTTGGATACAGAAATGTAAAAGTGAAGAACGTAGAAAACTAAGCATGAGAATTTAGATCTGGGAAAAATTAATGATAGGAGGGGAAAAAAGGATGGCAGCATTTTAGACGATCAGAGACTGTGACCAGTACGAGAGGGGAGAGCAGGTGTTTATGCTAAAGTTGCCTGCTCCGTAGACACAGTCGACACACAGCAGGTGTGAATTGCAATGCGGTAATACTATGTGGACTTGGAAACTCAAAATTAAGATTTAACTATAAGAGGAATGACTAAGTGACTGCCAGAAAACTGGATTTTAACTCAGTCTTTGCTTTGACTAGCCAGCTGGCAAGTCCCCCTCTGTCTCTCGTGGAGCTCAAGCAACCCATGGGAAACCTAGAAATTGGCTGGAGCAGGGTTTATCAACCTTAGCCCTACTGACATTTCAAGCTGGGTAATTCTTTGTTGCAGGGACCTGTCCTGTATAATGTCTTTTTTTTTTTTAAGTTAAAAATATTTTCTATTAAAAAATTAAAATAAATTAAAAAATATTTGCTATAGAAATGTACATTGAATTAGGCTTAAGGAGTGTACTTGACAACAGTGTTAACATATGTATTGATATTTCTTCAAATTTCCAAACTTGACGCCTCTCAGATACTTGCAGTGATAGTCTGTTTAAAAGTTTTAAGAGAAACTGTTACTTCATCAATATGGATGACACAGTGAAGATTAATACTCTCACTTTCCCTTTCACTCTGTACTTGTAGAAAGAACACAGGCTGTGGGAGAGTTTCCTTCCTCATGTCGTGACCGTCCGGAAAGTAGACTAGAAGATAAACGTGGCTACAGCAGAATTAAATCTGGTGGACAGAGGAGCCTAGTAGGCTACAGGGGTCACAAAGAGTCGGAGACGACTGAGCGACTTCACTTCACTTCACAAAATACCTTATCCTGGAAGCTTACAAGGCAGCTGCATCAATCATAGATGTTTCCGACTAAATATCCAATAAATGTGCCTGTTAAAATAACAGGGCTGTAGCATGAATTGAGAAAGCAGCGACGACATATATACGCCATCACGTGTAAAATGGGTAAGAGTGGGAAGCTGCTACACAGGGAGCCCAGCCTGGCGCTCTGTGACCACCTAAGGGGGTGGGATGGGGGTGGGGAGGGAGGCTCAAGAGGGAGAGGATATATATATATCAGTTCAGTTCAGTTCAGTCGCTCAGTCATGTCCGACTCTTTGCGACCCCATGAATCGCTGCACGCCAGGCCTCCCTGTCCATCACCATCTCCCGGAGTTCACTCAGACTCGCGTCCATCGAGTCAGTGATGCCATCCAGCCATCTCATCCTCTGTCGTCCCCTTCTCCTCCTGCCCCCAATCCCTCCCAGCATCAGAGTCTTTTCCAGTGAGTCAACTCTTCACATGAGGTGGCCAAAGGACTGGAGTTTCAGTTTTAGCATCATCCCTTCCAAAGAAATCCCAGGGCTGATCTCCTTCAGAATGGACTGGTTGGATCTCCTTGCAGTCCAAGGGACTCTCAAGAGTCTTCTCCAACACCACTGTTCAAAAGCATCAATTCTTCGGCGCTCAGCCTTCTTCACAGTTCAACTCTCACATCCATACATGACCACAGGAAAAACCATAGCCTTAACTAGACAGACCTTAGTCGGCAAAGTAATGTCTCTGCTTTTGAATATGCTATCCAGGTTGCTCATAACTTTTCTTCCAAGGAGTAAGCATCTTTTAATTTCATGGCTGCAGTCACCATCTGCAGTGATTTTGGAGCCCCCAAAAATAAAGCCTGACACTGTTTCCACTGTTTTCCCATCTATTTCCCATGGAGTGATGGGACCGGATGCCATGATCTTAGTTTTCTGAATGTTGAGCTTTAAGCCAACTTTTTCACTCTCCTCTTTCACTTTCATCAAGAGGCTTTTGAGTTCTTCTTCACTTTCTGCCATAAGGATGGTGTCATCTGCATATCTGAGGTTATTGATATTTCTCCCAGCAATCTTGATTCCAGCTTGTGTTTCTTCCAGTCCAGCGTTTCTCATGATGTACTCTGCATAGAAGTTAAATAAGCAGGGTGACTATATATATACATATATATATATATATATATATATATATATAATTGTGACTGATTCCAGTTATTGTACAGCAAAAATCAACACAATATTGTGAAGCAATTATCTTCCAATTAAAAATTTTTTATATTAAATTTAAAAAGACCGCAGGATTGATGGAAAAAGCTGGATAGAGTGCAGACTGAGGAGTAATGAACCATCAGACGCACATGGGAGGCAGCCCCACCACCCCCAACATCAGAGACACCTCTGGTCTCTCCCCAATTATGTGGCACCCTTCCATCTAGTTTTAACAACCAACAATGCCCTCAGACATTGCCAAATGTCCTCTGGGCTGGGGGAGCAAAATCAGCCCCAGTTAAGAATCACTGGTTCATATGACTTTTCAGACTCTTAAACACAGGAAGTCTGGATGTGAAAACTAGATGATATGGGAGCGGAGAATTAGCTTCCAAGAGTAAAGAAATTCACCTGACTGGAAGGTACAAGTCATTCGAATCAGAATGCAGAGCAAACAATGCTCTGTTAACAGTATTACTATTGGGGGTAAATCAAAAGGCTGAGGCAGGAGAGGTTCAGTGAGATCCTGTGAAGGTCCTAGAGTTGCTCAGGGCATGGCAATTCACAGGGGAAATAAGGTACCTAAGTCTGAAAAGAGAAGATACTGAGACTGGGTAGAGAAGAAGTGTTGTAGCCATGCATTCAGGAAAAGGACTCACTCAGAAGGACAATGCAGATAGTGGAGTGCCGTTTATTACACTGGCAGGCCCAAGGCAGATCTGCTCTTAGCCAAGGACCCCGGGCAGTATTTGTGAAAACCTTATATACCCTAAGCGTATGTGTCTAAACCCACCTCCCCAATTTCCCTGAAACTAATCTGAACAAAGGAAAAAGAAAAATACAATCATAGTCAACCCGAGATTCATACACCTTAAACCTAGGTAGTTAACAGTGGACAATTATCAATAGGCTTGTGGTCATTCCCCAATAAACATAATAGAATGTATGATGCTATTTGGTTACACAGATATAGGTGATGGAGAGCCCCGGGGCTCTTCCTTCTGGGGGCCTGGTTTTCCAGTTGGTATGTCGTGTTCATAGATACTGGGCTCAAAGTCCACAGTCTGGCCCAAGATGGAGTCCTGCTTTCAAGATAGAGCCTGTTCTGTTTCCTCCTTCAGAAGTACTGTGCAAGATGCTACAGAGAGCAACGTTTCGATGGGGATGAGGTTTGACCCCATGAGAGTCACTGGCTTGGAGGCTGAGATGCTATGGCGCTGGGGCCAACCGGGACAGGCGGGCAGCACCCTCTGCTTTCTCAGCCTGCAGCCTCTGCCCTTGTTCTCACTTGCTTCGCTGAGAGAATCACAGTCCTTGGCGTGGAACCAATTCAAGTGAAGTCATTGCAGGGCTCTTTGTGTGCTGTCAGTTGTCAACAAACCTGTATTTCAGACTAGATTTCAACCCCATCCATGGCAGGGACCACATCAGATTCCTCTTGCGTTCCCCACCAGCCATCATTTCTTAGTGCAGCCAACTGCTCAATGAGTGTTAGTTGAGGGGGTTTGAAGGAAACTTGTTGAGAAGGAAATCCGTGGACAGGTCAACCAGAAAGAAGATGCTGAAGAAAGATCAGTGAAGGGACAGGAGGGTGGAGAGAAGGGTACTGAGTGGGAGCCCCTGCACTCCTGCTATAGAAAGGGGTGGGCTTCCCATTGCCATGGCTGGAACCCATTCAAAGGGCCTGGGTTGGGGGCAGAAGATTCCAGAGAGTCCAGATCAGGGAGTGAGTGGGAGGGGAAAGGCCTGGGGGATCGGCAGGTGGGGTGCATGTTTCAGGGGCAGAACCAGGGATCTACTTCAGTCTTGGGATTTCAAAAGGCTGTGCCAGACCTCGCTGAACCTTAGCCAAAATCTTCCTGTAATCCAGGTTAACTAGTCAGTGAGCATCACTGATCTTTCACACAAGACAAATAAAAAGAGAACCAGTATATCAAGTAGTTGACAGAATCTGGATATATATAAAATCCTGTTCCTACTAGAGCTATAGGGGCTGAATCGCCTTAGCACAGCAGAGCATAGCATGAGAGCTGGAAGTTAAGAGGGAGATAGCAGATAGACAGACACACAGACAGAAGCCTCACGTGCTCCCCAGTGTGCTCACTCACCCATCTCCCAGGAACTGGGAGCAGGACGGAAGCTGGATTTGCTGCTCCCTGTTATGAAGTTTTTATGCCTTATCTAACTGAATTTCCTCAACAGCCCTCACTAGTAGACATAGCTGTATTTCAAAAGAGAACACTGAGGTACAGAGATTAAACAACTAGCCTGGGTTTATTTATCTTTTAAGGAAAGGAGTTGGGCTTTGTCTCTAAGCCTCCTTTCTCTCTGCTAAGAAACACTGTTATTAGGAGCCCCCTCCCATCTACTCCCTGAGATACAGCTCCTTTAGTTCACACTGGAATTATCCCAAGACCCATTCTTTTTCACAGAATATAAGACTACCTCCTTATGAAGTTCAAATATAGTTATACTAGTGCTCAGGATACTCACAGTAAGTTTTTAAGGTCTGGGGTAAAGTAAGTTATGTTTTTATCCATTTTTAACTCATATCAAGCCCCTAAGAATCAGCTAACAGAATTAATGTTTCCTTCTCTCCTATTTAACTATTAATTGACTAACGGATTCTGAATAGGGAACAAACTAATATTGAGGGTCTCAGAGACCAGCAGAGAGGGGGCGTAAGCATTACATGGTTGGGGGGGAGCCCCAGACCAAAAGTCAGAAGATGTCTTCAAAGGACCCCAGTGCTCACAAAACGAGTGAGCTAGGAGAGCAGCTTCAGCTCTTTGAACTCGAGTTTCCTCCTCCTGACAATAAGATACTAGAAGCTGTTTCCGGGGTTGTCCTGAGGGTAGACACACTTGCTAGATATTGAGTGTGAATCGGGAACACACGTGTGTGACGAATGGCAAGTTACTGAACCTCTCTAGTTCTCGTTTTCTGGGGGCCAGAAAGTTTATATCACTTTTGCCCCAGCCTTCAAAAGGTGAAGAAAGTTACTTATAAGAAAGATGAGATAAAATATTATGCAAGTTAAAACTTCACTTCCCTTTGTAACATGATCCTTGGTCACCGGATAAGGGAGCTTAGTGTAAGGGGACCTGTGATCTCCACTTCACAGGGACACCCTTCTCAGAATTCTGCTGAATCACAGGTCCTTCATTCCCCATGATAAGAAAAGTATGATATACACAGTCTCCAACTTGAAGACTGATGAGTTAAGTATGTTTCCAAGGGATCTTTTACTTTCTAAAAGTTAGAGCACTGATTCTTACATTAAAAATATGAATATTGAAATAAAAAATAAATAAACCAAAACTAAATAAAATTTTTAAAATGTGCATATTGAAAACATTTTGTTATCTAAAATTCAAGTTATTCATACTTTATCAGCTAAAGAGAAGTATATTTTTGTCCTGAACAGTCAACAAAATGTTGCAAAAAGATCTTAATGCTTTCAAACAGAGCTGGAATTTGGATAGAAAGTGCAGCTGTTTCCTCCTATATTCTGGCTTTGGGATTCCTGCTTTTACTAAGTCCTGTATGTTTCCATTCACTTCCATGAGAGAACAATTGGGTTTGTCATAATGTTTGCTTGAGTTTTCCTATAACAGCTTACAGGAAACCCCAAAGGAACTTTTTGGCCAACCGAATAATTTCTGTCCATTGTTGGAAACTTTGAGTTTCATTCTCTGGTTCCCTGCCATGTCCACTCCACACACAGGCTGCTGTAGACCAGGGGCTTTCAGACTTCACTGACCTGACAAGACGCAAGTACCTCTAATCACTGCAATGCTCAAATGAGTGTGCCCACGTGCTTTCTTCCACCTGAAGCTGCAACAAACACACAACTGAAACTGATAACCCACGAAACGATGCTTTCTCTTAAAAACTGGAAAATTTCACAGTCCACTGAAGGATTGTCATGCCTATTTTGAAAAATGTTAATATGAAAAATGAAGCCAAGACTTGGGTTCATATGGAAATGGGTTTGAATCCCAGGTCTGCCACCAACTTTGTGCAAGTTACCCTAGAAATTTTGGTATCCCCAACTTCAAAATGAGAGCAATGGCAAACTTCATAGCAGGTGATTCTTGTAGGGTTAAATGAAGACAAGTTTGTGAGAATGGGCAGTGCATGACAGACATAGAGCAAATGTCAATTCTACCCTAGACTGTACAGTTAATGCAGTAACATCCCTTTCTCTAGACATAAGACGCACCGAGAGAGGTAGAATGTACAATTCCAAGAAAATGGAAGGATTTGGCATCCTGTGTAGGTGGAAAGAATCAGGATCTTCTGAGCAACAGTAAAGCAAATATGAGTCCTAATTTCAGCTGTTGAACAAATGCAGCATACTAGGATAGGAGCTGAACACGGACTCTGTCTCCCCTTCCTCCTCCTCCTGTCTGTGAAGTCCTCTGGCTCTAAGTTCCCTCCTTCCCAGGCTCCCAGGACCTGCACATGTGTGGGTTCCCACCCTGCCCTAGTTTTAATCCATGGTGTGGATTCCCATGAATGTTATTTAAGCTCTGAGGTCCATTTCATTAACTGAAAAATGGAGATAATAACTATTCCATGGGATTCTTGTGAGGATTAAAAATATAATGCATTCAGAGTGGTCAGCATTGGGGCAGGACTATTAGGAATTTTGCAATAAATACTAGTTCTCTAATCCTTCCCCTCCCCGACACCAACCCATGCATCCATACCCCAGACTCACCTCTTAGCCTGCCAAGAAAACAGATTTTACCCAGTGGAGGCTGGACAATGGTTTGGTGGAATTTCCTACAGCTGGCTATTGGGAGTGGGAATCTGGGCTAAGGAAGACATTCCAGGGACTCTTCCAATTGTCATGAGGAAGGCCAATTCTTCAGCATTGTTGGTACTGTTCAGCCATGTATCATAATGGTGTTAGCTTCTATGTTTTTATTCTTTGTTCATTTCTTCATTCATTCGTTCACTTGTTGGTTCATTAAGGGTTATAGGAACTAGGAGACTGCCGTCATGGCAGGGAAGCCCATTTTTCATTATCTCAATGGACGCGGCAGAATGGAGTGCGTTCGGTGGCTCCTGGCTGCAGCTGGAGTGGAGGTAGGTTTCATCTCCAGTTGGATCTAAACTGACCATGCATGCCTAGTCTCTCGGAGAAGGAAATAGCAACCCACTCCAGTACTCTTGCCTGGAAAATCCCGTGGACTGAGGAGCCTGGTGGGCTACAGTCCATGAGGTTGCAAAGAGTCAGACATGACTGAGCGACTTCACTTCACTCACTTCATACTTTATCACTGGAGAAGGAAATGTCAACCCACTCCAGTGTTCTTGCTTGGAGAATCCCATGGACAGAGGAGCTTGGCGGGCCATGGTTCATGGGGTCGCAGAGAGTTGGACACAACTGAAGTGACTAAGCATGCCTAGTCTCCCAGTCGTGTCCAATTCTTTGCAATCCTATAGGCCATAGCCTGCCAGGCTCCCCTGTCCATGGGATTCCAGGCAAGAACACTGGAGTGGGTTGCCATTTCCTACTCCAGGAAAATTGACTGTATCAAACTATTTTCTCACAGAGGAAATTTTCCTTATTAAATGATCTGCTAAGAATTTTACATTAAAAACATTTATTAGGTAAACAGATTTTTATTGAAATGTCTTCTTCTCAAGGACAATAAACAATAAAAATATCTTACACTGTTGGTGGGAATGCAAACTAGTACAGCCACTATGGAGAACAGTGTGGAGATTCCTTAAAAAACTGCAAATAGAACTGCCTTATGACCCAGCAATCCCACTGCTGGGCATACACACTGAGGAAACCAGAATTGAAAGAGACATGTGTACCCCAATGTTCATCGCAGCACTGTTTATAATAGCCAGGACAGGGAAGCAACCTAGATGTCCATCAGCAGATGAATGGATAAGAAAGCTGTAGTACATATACACAATGGAGTATCACTCAGCCATTAAAAAGAATACATTTGAATCAGTTCTAATGAGGTGGATGAAACTGGAGCCGATTATACAGAGTGAAGTAAGCCAGAAAGAAAAACACCAATACAGTATACTAACGCATATATATGGAATTTAGAAAGATGGTAATGATGACCCTGTATTCGAGACAGCAAAAGAGACACAGATGTATAGAACAGACTTTTAGACTCTGTGGGAGAGGGAAAGGGTGGGATGATTTGGGAGAATGGCATTGAAACATATATACTATCATGTAAGAAACGAATCGCCAGTCTATGTTTGATACAGGATACAGGATGCTTGGGGCTGGTGCACTGGGATGACCCAGAGAGATGATATGAGGAGGGTGGTGGGAGGGGGCTTCAGGATTTAGAACTCATGTACACCCGTGGCAGATTCATGTCAATGTATGGCAAAACCAATACAGTATTCTAAAGTTAAAAAATAATAATAATTTAAAAATAAAATTAAAATAAATAAATAAATAAATTTGTTTGTTTATTTGTTTTTGGCTGTGAGGCTTGCAGGATTTTAATTCTCTGACCAGAGATCAAAAGCAGGCCCACAACAGTGAAAGAAAGCCCATGCCTTAACCACTGAATTGTCAGAAAATTTCCTGAATTTTGATTTTTAGAACTGGAAATTATTTATTACATTCATGTAACAATTAGAAACATGAATATTAAATATCAATTGATAGTAATTATTGTTAATATGTCATTTTAATATATTGTGGTTAGTTTTAAAATAAGTTTAATGATCTAGTAATATACCATGAAATATTTAAAGATGAAATGCATAACATCTGGGATTTGTTTCAAATTATTACCAGGGACCGGGGGTAGGTATATGGATGACTTGCGATTGGGTTGTGCTGATAATTATTGAAGCTGGTTGATGGTTACAAGGAGAATCATTGTATCTTTTATTTTGTGCATGCCACAAATTTCCATAGGAAAAGGAAAAATATACATATTAGAAAAGAAAAGTAATTAAAGTTAAAACATAAATCAGAAATATAGAGCAGTGCTGATTGTAACAAACTGCCTGTTGGATTTAATGCATTCACTCGGCAATGAATTTGTTGGGCACCTTGAAGAACCAGAGATCGAATTCCCAACATCTGCTGGATCACTGAGAGAGCAAGAGAGTTCCAGAAAAACATCTATTTCTGCCTTATTGACTATGCCAAAGCCTTTGACTGTATGAATCACAATAAACTGTGGAAAATTCTTCAAGAGATGGGAATACCAGATCACAACCTGCCTCTTGAGAAATCTGTATGCAGGTCAGGAAGCAGCAGTTAGAAGTGGACAACAGGCTGGTTCCAAATAGGAAAAGGAGTACATCAAGGTTGTATATTGTCACCCTGCTTATTTAACTTATATGCAGAGTACATCATGAGAAACACTGGGCTGGAAGAAGCACAAGCTGGAATCAAGATTGCTGGGAGAAATATCAATCACCTCAGATATGCAGATGACACCACCCTTACAACAGAAAGTGAAGAGGAACTAAAGATCATCTTGATGAAAGTGAAAGAGGAGAATGAAAAAGTTGGCTTAAAGCTCAACATTCAGAAAACAAAGATCATGGCATCTGGTCCCATCACTTCATGGCAAATAGATGGGGAAACAATGGACACAGTGGCTGACTTTATTTTTCTGGGCTCCAAAATCACTGCAGATGGTGATTGCAGCCATGAAATTGAAAGATGCTTACTCCTTGGAAGGAAAGCTATGACCAACCTAGACAGCATATTAAAAAGCAGAGACATTATTTTGCCAACAAAGGTCCGTCTAGTCAAGGCTAAGGTTTTTCCAGTGGTCATGTATGGATGTGAGAGTTGGACTGTGAAGAAGGCTGAGCACCGAAGAATTGATGGTTTTGAACTGTGGTATTGGAGAAGACTCTTGAGAGTCCCTTGGACTGCAAGGAGATCCAACCAGTCCATCCTAAAGGAGATCAGTCTTGGGTGTTCACTGGAAGGACTGATATTCAAGCTGAAACTCCAATACTTTGGCCACCTGATGCGAAGTGCTGACTCATTAGAAAAGACCCTGATGCTGGGAAAGATTGAGGGCAGGAGGAGAAGGGGACGACAGAGGATGAGATGGTTGAATGGCATCACTGACTCAATCGACATAAGTCTGGGTGAAATCCAGGAGTTGGTGATGGACAGGGAGGCCTGGCGTGCTGCGGTTCATGGGGTTGCAAAGAGCTGGACACGACTGAGTGACGAACTGAAGTGCCAGGTTTCGTACCAGGTCCTGGAGATACAGGAATGGTCAAGATAGACACAGTCCCTACCCTCAGGCCGCTTATGCTCTAGTGAGGATGCAGACACGTAAATGGGTGATTAAAAGAGGACTGGGAGCACCTAGGAGGACACCGAAAACCTGAGTGTAAAAACGCTGTATTCTCAGTAGTAAATGGATAGGTTTCCTTGGGACTCTGTTGAGTGCTGCCCTCTAGAGGTGTCACTCAGAAAAGCACTTCTCAGCCCAGGTCAGAGGGAGCCAGCAACTCTGTGAGGGTTTCCTGGGGAGGGAGTCGTGGACAAAATTCAGAGATCTAGTCCCTTAGTGGAGACCACAGAGAAGGCAATGGCAACCCACTCCAGTACTCTTGCCTGGAATATCCCATGGACGGAGGAGCCTGGTAGGCTGCAGTCCATGGGGTCGCTAAGAGTCGGACATGACTGAGCGACTTCACTTTCACGCATTGGAGAAGGAAATGGCAACCCACTCCAGTGTTCTGGCCTGGAGAATCCTAGGGACGGGGGAGCCTGGTGGGCTGCAGTCTATGGGGTCACACAGAGTCGGACACGACTGAAGCGACTTAGCAGCAGCAGCAGCCGCAGCGGAGACCAGTAAAGGAGGACTTCAGGTGAGATGGCGTCCTGCAAAGGGAACCTCTAGTGTGCTCCCTTAGCTTCCTAAAAACATGTTTACCTAAGCCTCAGATTATACTTTCTCAATTGCTTCAGGAATGCAGGGCAATTTAGCTTGGTCCGTTTTCAAGTATGTAAATCAACAAGTACACAGAAAATTCCAACACTGCCATTCTAGGTTGTTAAATCTATAAATCAACAACCAACATTTTTCCCTGCGGTTCAGCCTTGGGGTTCAAGGATGTGTTCAGAGTCCCTGGGCGGGATGAGTTCAGCACAGGACGGTGAAGAAGGGGGAGATGATGAGAGCATCCAGGCTTCCTCTTATCCAGCCCAGCCTGAAGGAGGAGGGTGTGGGGCTCGACTGACCAAAGAACGTTGGAATTCTGGGTTCTCTGGGCCCAGAGCCTGATCCTCACAACCCCATTCATCTCCATCAGTTTCACAAGAAACAGCTGACCAGCCAGCCCCTTCTCACAATGACTACCCATCCGTCACCTCTCAGGGTTGTCTTGAACTGGGTGCTTTATAAATTGTTGCCCACACACTCACTATCTGTATGGTCTCACCCTATGGGATCATGTCAATCCATAATAAACTAGTCCACTGAGTCAGTTAGAAATCCCCAATTCTCAAACTTTTCACCATCAAGACACAAGTTTAAAATAAAAAATTGAAAGGAGGGAGGTAATATACAGCAGAGGACCCTGGTGGCAGCCTCTTGGGGGTCAATGGCTCCATGGATACACCATACTCGGGGACACCCCAAAATCCTGTCCTGATCTCACAGGGAGAGAAAGGCTTTCCAGGTACATTAAAACTCCATAACTAGAACTTCCCAGTCCGTTCCCTCCAGTGATATTCCCCTCCCCCCATATCATTACCTAATCACTGACAGAGGTGGGGACAGGGTAGAGGTGAATTAACCTGCAAAATAGGCAGTTAGTTGCTGCAACCCACGCTTTTATCTTGGTGGCTCTAATCTAAATCTCCAAATGGCCTTGATCACTGTCCTCTGTGCACCGGCCAAACTTGGAAATCCTACAGTGTCCATAGTGGGCACCAGACACAGGCCATGCAAGTTCAGCAATGCTATGGAATAAAGTAACAAAAACTTATCGCTTCTTTCTGCTTTTCAGTTTGAAGAGAAATTTATAGAAAAACCAGAAGACTTGGATAAGTTAAAAAATGGTAAGCCCAGGAACTAAATTCCTCTGATGGGAGTATCCAGTAGAAGTCTTAAGGTGAGGTTTCAACACCACCAATGTCATATGTGTGCATGGTGGGAGTGGGGTTAATAAAGAGGGAGAAATATGGTTAAAAGTAAAAGGCTGAGCTCCCTGAAAAGGTGTTGCAACTCACTTGGAACTAGGAAGGGCCGGAACTCAAGTGTTTGTTAAAGGAGCCAGTCCCAATGCCTGTGAACGCTCTCTCTGTGCTCTCTCTGCCTTTCTGCATCGTGAGTGACTGTATCTATTAGGATCATACAGCACTCACACCTAAGGTCAGGAAAAGGTGTTCATCTGAGAAAAGAAAGGAGAAACAGGTCCAGAAGTTGCTGTGAGTCCAGGTTTGGGAAAGTAACATCCTAGCAATAATGTAGACTCAGTGAGCAGAGAAAGGGCAAACTCTCTCAAAACACGTCTCATGTGTTCTGAGATTTTCTCTGGAATGACCATTAAACATCAACTGGTTGGCACACTTGCTGCAGCCTCTTCCAGCTTCTTTCTAAAACATACATGAAGACAAATTAGCACAGATTTACAAGGGATCGCCCATATGTCTGAATGGGAAATAAAAGGATAAATGAAATAATAGGATAGAAAGTAAAAGGCAAACCAAATGCCATCCTGCTTAAGCCTACCAGGTCATTTTAGTGTTTCACTTTGTATCTTCAGTTATTTCAGCAAACATTTGCTCATCTTAAAAGGGTGCAACATATCCAACATTTCACCCTTCTTTTTTACTTTCAAAAGACGGAAGTTTGATGTTCCAGCAAGTGCCAATGGTTGAAATTGATGGGATGAAGCTGGTGCAGACCAGAGCCATTCTCAACTACACTGCCACCAAATACAACCTCTACGGGAAAGACATGAAGGAGAGAGCCCTGTATGGTAGTTTTCAGTTTTTTCATCAACAACTAGTAGGAACAATTTAGGTCCTTCCCTACTGAGCAGATCAAGGCAAGGCATCATGACCAACAGGATGGTATAAGCCTTGTGGGGCATCACTGAGTCCAGTACAGCAAACACCTATGAGTATGAGGGAAGAATAAATAAACTTGAAGTGAAATCAACTGCCTATGGAAGAGGACACCATCCATGGATATAGCACAGTGACATGGCTGGTGTGTGAAGCGAAGAGGATGGTAGAACCAAGACTCCAGGGGTTCAGGCTTGTTTGAACTGGACACCCACCAACAGCCAGAGACAAGGGACAAAGCATCTGAGTGTCTAGAAGATAAAGCTTAGAAAGGGAAGGATCTAAAGAAGTTGATTCTTGAATTCCAAAAATTCTAAGAATGATGACCAGGAACCCATTAGCCCTTTACATGGACTGGCCACTAGACAAGGGTTAGCAGAGGTTGAGCTCAATATGGTAAGGTTACATCAAGCATTTCGATATAGTTTTAGTCAGCCAGATTTTTCAGTACAACTATATCCTGGGGGTGAGGGATATTCTCTCAGTTGTGATGGGACTACACGATTGAAATTAAAATCATGTAAGGAACTTCCCAGGTGGCTCTAACAGTAAAGAACTTGTTTGCAACGCAAGACGTGGGTTTGATCCCTGGGTCGGGAAGACCCCCTGGAGGAGGGCAGGCAACCAACTCCAGTATTCTTGCCTGGAGAATCCCATAGACAGAGGATCCTGGTGGGCTATAGTCCACAGAGTCACAAAGAATCAGACATGACTTAGCACTCAAGGAACTATTGCACTTACTCTAAAAGTTAAACATAGAGTTACCATATGACTCAGCAATTCCTTTCAAGAGGATTAAAAATATCCCACACTAAAAGTTATGCTCAGAAGTTCATAGCAGTGTTGTTCATAATCAATAATTAGAAACAAAGATGTCCATTAACTGATGAATAAAAAAACAAAAGCTGGTACATCCGTACAGTGGGATATTATTCAGCCATGGAAAAGGAATGAAAGGTACAGTCTTGAGAAATTTAAAAAAAAAACCAGTCTGGCAATAGTATGTGGAGAGTGTTATGGAACCAGGTTCTATGGGAAATAACTGGAGGAAGTGCTGGTACTGGGACTCTAAATGGACCTGGTGTTCTAACAGGATGAGAGAGGAAGAGGGATGTGACTGGGACTGAGGTGCCAGGACTCTGTCTGGACATGACTGAGGTGGTACTAACACATCACACTAACCATGCTCAGACCATGGCACAGCAGAGATGGCACACCCAGGTGTGGTCCCGTGGTTACCTGTGCCGATTCCACCCGACTCTCTCATGCCTGTGACTATGGACGGGTCACTGATGTGCTTTGTCCGTATATTTGGTCATGTGTACAACAAAAAGATTATACATATGTTTACCTTGATGGCTTGTTCTAAAATGGAATGCTAAAATTAATTGTAAGATACAAAGATAAGTGACTGGCATAGAAAAATGCACCAATGGAGGATTACTTTGCTATCTCTCAATGTCTCATTCTTACCCATTCCAAAACCTAAGGCAGAGACATTTGACAATTTGCTTACTTTATCTTTTCGGGATTGATATGTATTCAGAGGGTGTGGCAGATTTGGGTGAAATGATCATGCATTTGCCACTGTGCCCACCTGCTGAAAAAGACGCCAAGCTGACCCTAATCCGAGAAAAGACAACAAACCGTTATCTCCCTGCATTTGAAAATGTAAGTGGACTTTTCAGCATTTTTGGCAGTGAGGTCAGAGGACAAAGAAAAATAGTGCCTGGCTTGGCCAGGGCATTAACCTTCACCTCTGTGAGCCTTTCTAAATACTAAAGTAGTACTCTGAGTCTCAGGGCACTTTATAAAAATTGAATGTGTAGAAGAATTGCACTAGTTTTACCCAAGTTATAATTTTTCAGCCAAATTTCTATTTACTCAAACCCAATCTGGAATTCTCTGCTCATTGAATTTCATGGTTATATTTAGAGCATGGGCTATGGAAGCTCTGAGAGCCACACTGGAGCCTGGAGTAAATGGATCCTCAGAACACGGTGCAGGGGCCTTGATTCAAGAAGAGCATGATGTCAGCAATACATCAGAAAATATTCTGGGGATGCCATCCAACCATTTCATCTTCTGTCATCCCCTTCTCCTCCCACCTCAGTCTTTCCCAGAATCAGGGTCTTTTCCAGTGAGTCAGTTCTTCACATCAGGTGGCCAAAGTATTGGAGTTTCAGCTTTAGCATCAGTCCTTCCAGTGAATATTCAGGACTGATTTCCTTTAGGATGGACTGGTTGGATCTTCTTGCAGTCCAATGGACTCTCAAGAGTCTTCTCCAGCACCACAGTTGAAAAGCATCCATTCCTTGGTGCTCAGATTTCTTTATAGTCCAACTCTCACATCCACACATAACCACTGGGAAAACCATAGCCTTGACTAGGCAGACCTTTTGTTGACAAAGTAATGATCAAAACTACAAGAAATCATGCTTAACTAAAATGATGAACCAAAAAAAATAAAAAGATTATAAGACCAGGCAATGAGGAGAGGAAAACAGATGAGAAGGAATACAGAGTCTGCATGAGTTTGCTCAGGCTGGTAGAAGGCTGTCATGAAGATGGAGACACTGCCCAAGGATGAGGGAGAGGACAGAGAGAGATGGATGAAGGGTCACGTTGCGGAGTTCACAAAAACACGGTGCAGACGGTGCTAAGGCCTTGGCCCTGTGGAAGAAGAAGTAAGGCAGCCACAGCGAGGAGGGAACAGGAAAAGGAAATGGTGGTCTGCCTTCCACTGGGGATGAGGAGGGAACAGCAAGAACCTGCCTGGCCCGTCTCTGAGTTGGAGGGAGCAGAAAGTCTGAGGTTCCCACCCGCCCAGCGAGGGGCAGAGGGGGACGTGGGGCTGGGTGAGGGGCAGGGGAGGGGCAGGGGTCCAGCCTGCCAGGACCTGTGTCCCTGATCTGTCCCCTCCATTCCCCAGGTGCTGAAGAGCCACGGACAAGACTACCTGGTGGGCAACAAGCTGAGCAGGGCTGACATCCTCCTGGTTGAACTTCTCTACTATGTGGAAGAGCTGGACCCTAGCCTTTTGGCCAACTTCCCTCTGCTGAAGGTGAGCTCTCCCACGGCCCTGGGGGCCAGACACACCCCCACTCGGCATCTGCTCTCTGGACCCTGGGACTGGGGTGCTAGGGTCCCCATCCCTGTCCAGACCTCGCTGCCCCCCGGTCTCCTCAGTTCACTCCAAGGCCCTGGTCTGGAGTGTGCAAAGAATCTGTCAAGCCAAGGACATCGGAGGTGGACTCTGCCCCACGGAAAATGCCCTGCCTTTTACCAGGAGACAGACCCAGGGCTGGATCTCTCTTGGCCCCTCTTCCACTTCAGCCTCTGTCCTCATTTCCTC
This sequence comes from Ovis aries, assembly GCF_016772045.2. Lineage (NCBI taxonomy): Eukaryota > Metazoa > Chordata > Mammalia > Artiodactyla > Bovidae > Ovis > Ovis aries. Next base: position 24,773,857 of record NC_056073.1, on the reverse strand, counting down.
TTCTCTCCCCTCTGTCCCACGTGTGTCCCTCTTTTCCTGAGTCTGACTGAGTGGTTTCCCACCATCTCACTTCTTCCCCTCAGTTCCTGATCCTTCTCTCACATGTTGATTTCTCTCTCCCCGTTTCTCTCTCTGAGGGCAGATTGCCTCCGACCGACCTCACACACGACCTTTCATGTTTTCTGTCTTCGGTTCCAGCCCCGTGTCCTAGCTCTTCTTGTCTTGACATCTGGAGCCTTAATCTGTGCTGATATCTGACACACTCCTCTTTGTTACACTGCACTTGAGGGTGAACCCTTCAGGATTGGTGTGTGGGAAGATCAGGAAGCCGAATGGAGTGTTACACTAAGACCTCTCTGGGGAGAACACTTCCGGGCTGTCCGCTTCCTGTCTCATGGGCCTCCTCCTGGTGCTGATGGATGGGCCTTGGCTGGCCCTTGTCTAGGAAGGTCTCAGAGTCCCTTCTGGCCTGCGCCAGTGACACGGCTGCTCTTTAGCTGCACTTTGGGCTGTGTTCTCATGCATTCAGTTCAGTTCAGCTGCTCAGTTGTGTCCGACTCTTTGCAACCCCATGAACTGCAGCACGCCAGGCCTCCCTGTCCATCACCAACTCCCGGAGTTCACTCAAACTCACATCCATTGAGTTGGTAATGCCATCCAGCCTTCTCATTCTCGGTCGTCCCCTTCTCCTCCTGCCCCCAATCCCTCCCAGCGTCAGAGTCTTTTCCAATGAGTCAACTCTTCGCATGAGGTAGCCGAAGTACTGTTTCAGCTTTAGCAAGCCCTAAAAACCAGAGTCAGCAATCTCCCGACTGTGAAGAAGTTTCTGCAGCCCGGCAGCCAGAGGAAGCCTCCCACGGACGAGAAAATAATAGAAGTTAGGAAGGTTTTTAGGTTTTAATAAAGCTGCCTGCCCGGGACAAATCTGAAATTTTCTAACAATGAAACAGTAAAGCTCCTATGAGCAGATTTACTTCCAATGCATTCTTTTTCACTATGATCTCCTTCTCACCTTTATGGTTTTGAAGGAGGAAACAGACAGAAACAGGCTCCATCTTGAAAGCAGGACTCCATCTTGGGCCGGACTGTGGACTTTAAGCTATATGCCCAGTATTTTGGAAACAACATACCAACTGGAAAACCAGACCCTACGCCCCCAATGGAAGAGCCCCAGGGCTCGTATCTAGACTTTCCATCACCTAAAGGAATACACTAATTATCTGTGTAACCAAATAGAATCATAAATTCTATTATGCTTATTGGGGTACGACCACAGGCCAATTGATAATTGTCCACTGTTAACTACCTAGGCTTAAGGCATACGAATCACAGGTTTAAGGCATATGAATCCCGGGTTAACTTTGATTGTATCTTTCTTTTCCTTTGTTCAGACTAGTTTCAGAGAATCTGGGGAGGTGGGTTTGAACATGTACACTTATGGTATATAAGGTTTCCACAAAAACTGGTCAGGGTCCCTGGCTAAGAGTAGACTGTGCCTTGGGCCCGCTGGTGTAATAAACTGCACTTCACTATCTGCATCGTCCTTCTAAGTGAGTTTGTTTCCCAGAACATGCGGCTGCATTTGGTGCATGGGCCGGGAAACTCCTCACTTTGAGGAGACAGGTCTCATTTGAGGCCATCCCGAGGCTTTGTGGCTTGAATCTCCTAGAGGGGGGAAGGCGCCTCACCCCTCTGGAAGAATTCAGCCTTTCAATGCCCGGTTACTTCGCTTTGGCAGGTGGTGAACGGCAGCAAGGGAACTGAGCACTCAGGTGAGGAGGAACCCACCTGGCAGAGTGGAAGAGGGGGCCTGATCACCCCCCTGGGAGGGACTAGAAGGGGCACGGACCCACGGGGGCCTGGAATAGGCAGGCAGCAGCGATTGCTTGGTACACAGGTTGACAAACGTGTTAGGGTTTAGGAAGGAAATTTGTGAAGATCATTTAGGGGGTGGTGTCCATGCCATCTTGGGGAAAATTATTACCAAGCAATCACCAAGGGATTTTTAGGAGAAGAAACTTGGTCCTTGTGTGCTCGTATTCTACCCTCCCCCAGGAGGTGTCCCATCTGCTGTGAAATTCTTGACCCCCTTGGAATTGTCATGCTAGGAGGGGAATACATAAGTGAGTACGAATTGGCTTTTTTGGAGATGGCCTAGAATGTGGGATATTTAACCCATCTGTGTTTTCATCCGCACCTGATCAAGTCCACCAAGGCAGAACGGACTTTAAAAGTTAAGGGAGAAACAGTCTTGGACCATGTGGTGTTCTGGTTCTGCCGTGCTGACTGGCAGATGAAGACACGCCGATCCCCCTTCTCCCTCTGTGATCTGGCAGGTAAGGCTTTTCTCACCCCAGTTAGGAAGGAGGCGGAATGGCAATTTAAGCGTTTCATTGCTTGGAAATATCAGAAGTACATAGGGTACGGAGAACTTCATAGACAGAATGAAAAGGAAAAGTAGAAGAAGGTCCGAGAAGGTAAGCAGGATGGGGGGAAGTGAATCTAAGGCAACTGTATTGGAGTGCACGATTAAACATTTAAAGAAGGGATTTGCAGAAGACTATGGGGTGGAGACAGAGAAGGCAATGGTGCCCCACTCCAGTACTTTTGCCTAGAAAATCCCATGGACGGAGGAGCCTGGTAGGCTGCAGTCCATGGGGTCGCTGAGGGTCGGACACGACTGAGCGACTTCACTTTCACTTTTCACTTTCACGCATTGGAGAAGGAAATGGCAACCCACTCCAGTGTTCTTGCCTGGAGAATCCCAGAGATGGGGAAGCCTGGTGGGCTGCCGTCTATGGGGTCGCACAGAGTCGGACACGACTGATGTGACTTAGCAGCAGCAGCAGCAGCATGGGATGAAGATGATGCCTAACTACCTCCACATGCTCTGTGAGGTCGAATGGCCCCCTACGGGAGTAGGATGGCCACCAGAGAACACCATGAACTTAAAAATAGTGGAAACAGTCTATACAGTAATCACAGGAGAGCCAAGACACCCAGATCAAAATCCATATATTGACTCATGACTAGGGTTAGCTCAAGACCCTCCTACTTGGACAAGGTTCTGTATTCCAGAAGGGAAAGGGGAAAATATTAATGGCACAAAAATTGACTGATGATAAACAGGAAATTCTACAGGATTTGGATGGGGATGACCTGACCCCTCCCTCATACTTGACAATGACGCACCTGCCTCCCAGTGCTCCACCGGGACCGGAGGCCGCCTTAATGCCCAATCCAGGGCCAGGTGAAGTTCCTACAGCAGCCTCTGCTCTTCTGCCAGCTCTCCCAGAGATCATAGAGCCGCCATTTCGGCAGGCTCCGATCCCAGCAATGGAGACCTCTAGTCAACGCCCCCAGAATTCCATCTCAGCAGGACCTCCTAGATTGTATCCACCTCTCTCAGTGAGTACTGATGGGAAGGGGGAAGAAAACACAGAAATTAGACAGAGGCTGCACTCAGCCAAGGAACAGGGGGAAAGAACCCCACTACAGATGCCCCTCAGAGAGCTACAACAGCCTCTGGTTCAGGACGCATGTGGGCACTACCATCAGCCCTCTGTAGCCTATTATTATTTTCCTCTACAAATATATTAAACTGGCAGAGAGACAGGATCCTAACTGAGGTCAGAAAATGGTTAAGAGAAATGGCACCTAGGGTACTGCCACCCTGCAGCGGTGGGCAGAACTAGCCACCCCCAATGACAGGCCCAGTTGGGACTGTAACCCAGAGGAAGGGAGGGGCCACCTGGAGAGATATTGGGCAGCTATTTTACAAGGCCTCAAGAGGGGGCCCCGAAAACCTATGAGTATGGCAAAACTCTCCAAAGTGATTCAAAGGGAAAGCGAATCACTCTCTGAGTTCTACGAAAGACTGTGCGAGGCCTGTAGACTTTATACGCCAATAGATCCAGAGGCTGCTGGGTCTCAGATGGTGATAAATGCAGCCTTTGTGTCTCAAGCCTATCCCAAAAATGTCAGATGGGGGGACACCAAGTGACTCGTGAGTTTTTATACATCCCTGAATGCCCAGTACCTTTGTTGGGAAGAGACTTGCTAAATTGGACCTTCCCCCCCCCACCCACGAAAGACCCACTCTTCGAGTGGGATCAACCACCTATTTACTCTTCCTCTCAGTAACCCCTCAAGATGAATGGAGGTTGCACGATCTCCCAGAAGGGAAACCAGACGGGTTAAACAGTCGAGAGAGAGAGTTAACTCAACCTCCCTGAGGTCTGGGAGGAAGACAACCCGCCCCTGATTCCCAGGCTTGCAAAACAAGTCCCACTGCTAATAGAACTCAAACCCAGTACAATTACATCAGCACCCACCTTGGCCCTGCCAGACCTATATAAACTGTTTACTCTTTACCTGACTGAAAAGGACAAGGTGGCTATGGGAGTGTTGTCCCAGACTATGGGGACATGGGACAGACCCGTGGCTTATCTCCTGAAATGACTGGACAATATTGCCACTGGGTGGCTGGGATGCTTACGGAAAGTTGCTGCAGTTGCCTTATTGGTCCGGGAGGCAACCAAGCTGACTTTGGGCCAAGATTTGATCATAAAAGTCCCACATGAGGTCAACACTCTCCTGCGAGGGGACCCCCATAAATGGCTGTCAGCATCCCGGATTACTCAATACCAGGGACTGTTATGTGAAAACCCCCATGTTACTATTGAGCCTTGTCAGGCCCTGAATCTGGCCACTCTCTTTCCTGTGGGAGAAGGTGGGCCCTCACATGATTGCAAGGAAATATGCCAGCAGACCTGACTTGAGAGACCAGCCAATCCCGGACCCAGATTTGGTCCTGTACACCGATGGCACCAGCCTGGTGAAACAAGGACAATGACTGTCAGGATATGCGGTAGTCACGGAAGAAACCGTCGTTGAGGCAAGCTCTCTGCCATCACACTGGTCCGCTCAATGGGCCGAACTATCTGCTCTAATCCAGGCAGGCCCTCCAGCTGTCAAAAGGTAAGAAGAAAAATATTTACACAGACTCGGATATGCTTTTGCCACAATACATGTACACAGGGCTCTGTATAAGGAGAGAGGCCTTTTGACAGCTAATGAAAAAAAATATTAAATAAGGAAGAAATTAAGACCCTATTAGATGCTGCCTGGGAACCAGAAAGGGTTGCTGAGGACATCAAAAAGAGGATATCCCTTGGGCTCGGGGAAACAGACTGGCAGATAAGACCGCTAAACAAGCGGCTGAGGGCTTAGGGGTGACAAGTGAAGCCCCTATTAAAGCTCTTGTATTGGTGGAGCTGCCTGAGCTAATGCTGGACTCTCCAAAATACACTGAAGCCCAAAACTAACTAGTCAAAGCAGAAGGGGGCATCAGAACTGAAAAGGGATGGTGGGAATTGCCAAGTGGCAAATCATTGGTACTGGAGGAGCTGGCACCCATTCTGATAAGCCAAACACACCAAGCAACCCACATAGGCCATGATAAACTGGAAAAACTAATTTGAAAATATTTCCTGGTTCCCCGCCTCTCTTCCCTATGCAGGACAGAATCTCAGAACTGCACTGCCTGCTCACAGGTTCTGAAACAGAAATCTCTGGGAATTCAGCTAAAAGGCACACTGCCCTTTGAACACCTGGAAGTGAACTTCACTGAAATGAAACCTCACCGACCCTACCGTTACCTGCTGGTCATGGTATGTACGTTCTCGGGATGGGTAGAAGCTTTTCCTACCTGGACTGAAAAAGCATCAGAAGTAGCCCAGTGCCTGCTTAGAAAAATAGTTTCCAGATTTGGATTTCCTACCAGCATTCGATCAGACAATGGCCTGATTTTCGTAGCTGATTTAGTACAAGTAAGCAAAACTTTAAACATCAAATGGAAACTGCACACTGCATATAGGCCCAGAGTTCTGGGATGGTGGAATGAACCAACCGGACACTTAAAGAGACTTTCCAAGTGGATTGTAGAGACTGACTGCTCCTGGGTGGGCTTGCTTCCAACAGCTCTGCTCAGACTCAGGATGACCCCACAGTTCCAAGGCTATTCTCCATATGAAATTGTATATGGGAGGCCCCCTCCTATAATGAAACAGGTGTCAACAAATTTGCCTCAGGTAAGGGGGGATGGGATTTCACAGCAGATGGAACTGGGTAAGGTAATAAATTGGGTAACTAAGTTTGTACAAGAAAGGATGCCGTTTCCCCTTGGGGAACAGATTCATAAGTTTACGCTTGGTGACTAAGTATGGGTGAAAGATCGAAACCATGATTTGCTAGCCCCTTGGTGAAAGAGCCCTTATATTATTCTAACTACCCCTACAGCAGTTAAATTTGCAGGTATTGCCCCTTGGATCCATCATACCAGGGTGAAGACAGCATACCACACAGACCCAGAAAATGCTGAGTGGACTGCACAGAGGGACCCCGCAAACCCGAGAGAGACTAAGACCATCCTTAAGAAGAAGGAGAGGAAGATCCCGGACGAGCCCCTTCAGGATGAAGCCACATGATCAACTCCTGCTGCTTGACCTCATCCATATGCCAACTACCACAATATCTCCAGCTGTTGTGTATGTGGGGCTATGCCTCTGTCTGCGATGGATAGACTTCCCTGGTGGCTCTGCCAAGGAGACTTTAAACCACTCTGCTCTTTTCTGGGACACAGAAAATCTCTCTCTGCTCTCTTGATGTAAGCCAGACCTACACTCAATAGACTTGGGTCATGGGATTACATATTATGTAAACACCAGTTTCATAAAAGTAACAGAAGTGGTAATTCAAATTAAAATGGTTTTGGACATGCTCACAGCTCACGGAGGGACATGCTCACAGCTCAAGGTTGAATGTTATGTATATATTCCTGATTTATCTGACAATGTATCAGCTGCTTTAGATGTCATGAAAAAAACAGGTGAAAACAACCTCAAATAAAAACATCCCTTTCTGGATTTCGGTACTATCTTGGGTGAAGGGTGATTGGTGGAAAATTAATTTACCATTGTTATAGTTGCCTTGATAGTTCTGTTCTGTGGACCTTGCATTTTACAATGTATTATGACCTTTGTAACCCAAAGGTTGGTGTCATTCTCCCAGACTGGTGGTTGGAGAGCCAGGGAGCAATATATCCCTATGAGTGATGCTCATACTATGAGTTAAGAGCATCAAGAGGGGGGAATGAAGGAGGAAACAGACAGAAGAGCTACCTTTCTGGGATCATGGCAGAAAGACATTTTCTGTATTTCTTTGGGAGGCATTTTTCATCTAATCATAAAAATGTCTTTTCTTACCCATTTTTGAATAACTATCTTGTCTACTGTGGGCTCTCCAGTTTTCTGGGAGGTGGGGTAATAATGAGAACCCAAGGGACCCCAGCTCTGTGCTCAGGGGACCCTGCTGTGGCTGTCTGGTCATCACAGCTCTGCTGCACGAGGCTCTGTGGGGCCCTGCATAAGGGCCTCACTCCCATTTGATGGGGTCCCCCAGAGCTGACCTCTATGACACAGATGACATGTGTGAATTTGATATGAATGAATATATATGACGTTGAAGGAGGAAACAGACAGGACAGGCTCTATCTTGAAAGCAGGACTCCTCCATCTTGGGCCAGACTGTAGAACTTTGAGCTATATGCCCAGTATCTATGGAAACGGCATACCAACTGGAAAACCAGGACCCCACCCCCATCATGGAAGAGCCCCAGGGTTCGTATCTAGACTCTTGGTGGCCTAAAAGAATACACTAGTTATCTGTGTAACTGAATAGAATCATACATTCTATTATGCTTATAAGGTTCCCTGAAACTAGTCTAAATGAAGAAAAAAGAAAGATACAATCAAAGTTAACCCGTGATCATATGCCTTAAGCCTAGGTAGTTAACAGTGGACAATTATCAATAGACCTGTGGTCATACCCTAATAACCATAATAGAATGTATGATTCTATTTGGTTGCACAGATAATCAGGGTATTCTTTTAGGCCATGGAGAGCCCTGGGGCTCTGCCTTTCAGGGGCCTGGTTTTCTAGTTGGTATGTCGTTTCCATAGATACTGAAATCAGCATAAAGCTCAATGTCCACAGTCCGGCCCAAGATGGAGTCCTGCTTTCAAGATAGAGCCTGTTATGTTTCCTCTTTCATGGGCTGTGGGAATTCCCCACCCACTCTCATCTCCCTGACAGCTCTATTCATTCATCCAAGTCTTCAAGACATATGTATTCATATCACTCTAATGACAGCGTTGCTTGGGCCCTATTACAAAGAAACCAAGTACCAAAAAATCTTTATGAGACATGGGGAAAATTAGAACGTTGAACATTCAATGAAATTAAGGAGCTATAATTGTAAATTATATAAATTATAAAATTTTAGTGTGATTGAACAGTGTAATTATATTGAGAAAAAGAATTCTTCCTTTTAAAGAGCAATTTACTAATTGTGGGATGGATGCAGTCATGAGCTGTGTAGGATTTGCTGCACAGCAATACGTAAACCATGAACTTCCTGATGTTCAAGCTGGTTTTAGAAAAGGCAGAGGAACCAGAGATCAAATTGCCAACATCCGCTGGATCATGGAAAAAGCAAGAGACTTCCAGAAGAACATCTATTTCTGCTTTATTGACTATGCCAAAGCCTTTGACTGTGTGGATCACAATAAACTGTGGAAAATTCTGAAAGAGATGGGAATACCAGACCACCTGACCTGCCTCTTGAGAAATCTGTATACAGGTCAGGAAGCAGCAGTTAGAACTGGACATGGAACAACAGACTGGTTCCAAATAGGAAAAGGAGTACGTCAAGGCTGTATATTTTCCCCCTGCTTATTTAACTTCTATGCAGAGTACATCATGAGAAACGCTGGACTGGAAGAAGCACAAGCTGGAGTCAAGATTGCTGGGAGAAATATCAATCACCTCAGATATGCAGATGACACCACCCTTATGGCAGAAAGTGAAGAGGAACTAAAAAGCCTCTTGATGAAAGTGAAAGAGGAGAGTGAAAAAGTTGGCTTAAAGCTCAACATTTAGAAAATTAAGATCATGGCATCCGGTCCCATCACTTCATGGGAAATAGATGGGGAAACAATGGAAACAGTGTCAGACTTTATTTTGGGGGCTCCAAAATCGCTGCAGATGGTGATTGCAGCCATGAAATTAGAAGACGCTTACTCCTTGGAAGAAAAGTTATGACCAACCTAGATAGCATATTCAAAAGCAGAGACATTACTTTGCCGACTAAGGTCCATCTTGTCAAGGCTATGGTTTTTCCAGTAGTCATGTATGGATGTGAAAGTTGGACTGTGAAGAAAACTGAGTGCTGAAGAATTGATGCGTTTGAACTGTGGTGTTGGAAAAAACTCTTGAGAGTCCCTTGGACTGCAAGGAGATCCAACCAGTCCATTCTGAAGGAGATCAGCCCAGGGATTTCTTTGGAGGGAATGATGCTAAAGCTGAAACTCCAGTACTTTGGCCACCTCATGCGAAGAGTTGACTTATTGGAAAAGATTTTGATGCTGGGAGGGATTGGGGGCAGGAGGAGAAGGGGACGACAGAGGATGAGATGGCTGGATGGCATCACTGACTCGATGGACGTGAGTCTGAGTGAACTCCAGGAGTTGGTGATGGACAGGGAGGCCTGACGTACTGCGATTCATGGGGTAGCAAAGAGTCGGACACAACTGAGCGACTGAACTAAACTGAACTGAACTGAATCCGATAGGTGAGTAAGCAGGACCACGTTGGTTCTTTGTGGTTGCTGTGTCAGCTTACTACAACTGGGGGCTTTAAACAACAGGATGAATTCTCTCACACTTTTGGAGGCCAGAAGTCCAAAGTCAAGGCACAGACTGGGCCGCATTTTCTCTGGAGGCTCTAGGGGGAGTCCTAATTTAATTTAATATTAAAACATATAGTGTCAAGGTAATGTAAGAAGAGACATTATAGGGGAAGTAGAGTAGGAGCTCAAGATAGCTCTAAAGTATTTTTCTGAACAGAGCAAATAGCGTGAACAAAGGTCCACAGAGAAGGGAAGCTGATCTGAGTGAGGCAGGGAGGAAAAAGTATAAAATTTGCTTTGCCAGATTTGTTGTAGCCATGCGTTCCGGGAAACAAACTCACTCAGGACAATGCAGACAGTGGAGTGTGTTTTTTTTACACCAGTGGGCCCAAGGCAGAGTCTCCTCTTGGCCAAGGACCCCGACCAGTTTTTGTGAAAACATTTTGTTCCCCAAGTGTACGTGCCCAAACCCACCCCCTCCCCCCAAATTCCCTGAAACTAGTCTGAACAAAGGAAAAGAAAGATACAATCAAAGTTAACCTGGGATTCATGTGCCTTAAGTTAGTTAACAGTGGACAATTATCAATAGGCCAGTGGTCATACCCTAATAAGCATAATAGAATTTATGATTCTACTCAGTTACACAGCTAATTAGGGTATTTTTTTAGGTGATGGAGAGTCTAGGTATGAGCCCTGGGGCTCTTCCATCCTGGCATCTGGTTTTCCAGTTGGTATGTCGTTTCCATAGATACTGGGCATATAGCTCAAAGTCCACAGTCCGGCCCAAGATGGAGTCCTGCTTGAAAGATGGAGCCTGTTAAGTCTGTTTCCTCCCTCAGATTTAGTAGCTAAAATAAAATACAGGATACCTGTTAAATGTGAATTTCTGTTATACAGTAAGTAATTTTTTCATATATTTCATACAGTGTTTAGAGCATACTTTTCTGAAAAATTATTTATTGTGTGCCTAAATTTGAGTGTCCTGTAGTTTATCCACAACCTAATATAAAAAAAGTATTTCAGAGGCGCCCATGCCCTTTAATGACACCAGCTCCCTGGTGTCCCCACAGTAGAGGTTTATCATCTGCCCTAGTCCTTGCATTCGATTCACGAAAACCTTTCATTAAGTTTTTTCAAAGAAGCATAATTCAACAAACGGATGGCCAAAAGGTACATGAAAAGATGCTCAAAATCACTAGCTGTTAGGGAAATTCAAATCAGAACTCCAGTGAGGCATCACCTCACTCCAGTCAGAATGGCCATCATTAAAAAGTTTGTAAAAAATAAAGACTGGAGAGGATGTGGAAAATAAGTAAGTCTTTTACACTGTTGGTGGGAATGTCAATTGGTGCAACCATTATAGAGAACAGTAGGGAGGTTCCTTAAAAAAACTAAAAATAGACTTACCATATGATCTTGCAATCCCACCTCTGGGCATATAGCCAGAGAAAACTCGAATTCAAAAAGGTATGTGCCATGTTCATGTCAGCACTATTTACAGTAGCCAAGACAAGGAAGAAACCTAAATATCCATCTTCAGATGAATGGATAAAGAAGGCGTGGTAGATATATAATGGAATAATATTCAGCCATAAAAAAAGAATGGAATGATGCCATTTGCAGCAACATGGATGTCCCTAGATATTATCATATTAAGTGAAGTAAGTCAGACAAATACCATATCATATGATATCTCTTACATGTGAAATGCAAAAAAAAAAAAAAAATTGAACTTATTTACCAAACAGAAATAGATCCACAGACCTAAAAAACAAACTTATGGTTACCAAAGGGGAAAGGTGGGGGAGAGATAAACTAGGAATTAGGGAGTAACGTATACACACTACTGTATGTAAAAGAGAAAGCAACAAGGGTGTATTGGCACAGGGAACTATACTCAGCATTTTGCAATAACTGATAAGCAGAAAGAATCTGGAAAAGGCTATATATACACATAAAATTAAATCACTTTGCTGTACACCTGAAACCAATACAACATTGTAATTAACTATATCTCAATTTGTTTCTCATGGTTAAAAAAGCTGAAGAAAAAGTCATCCTTCAAAACTTCACCCTCTGGCAGAGTGGGTCCAACAACTTGAAATTTTGTGTTTAATCTTTAATTGCCAACCCTGAAAGGAACATATTAACTAGTTGCATCATGATAAGGGAATGACTCATCATTTTTTTTTTTTTAATCTAGCATGGAATCTGCAGCTCTGAACACGGTAGGAGAGCCTTTTCCCTAACTGAGCTCTTGCCCTCTTGAAAGAGGCGGAGTTAGTCGACTGTAACAGCAGCTTATAAACACGTGTGGACCTGGCATTAAGGAGCTGAGTCAAGTGGGAGACAGACAGTCCTAAGGTAAGTACTGATTTTATATGTTAGTATAGTGTGCCCGTGGCACAAGAAAAACTCTGTTTTGTACTCACATCGTGGTTTAAGGGACATTTTAAGTTGTTTAGTCTACTTTTGTTGGATACAGCTTTACAGAAGTGTAAAAATAAAGAACGTAAAACATTAAGCGCGAGAACTTAGATCTGAGAAAAATTCATGATGTGAAGAGAAAAAAGAATGATAGCATTTTAGACAGTCGGAGAATATGACTAGTGTGAACGAGAGAGTAGATGTTTTTGCTGAAGCAAGTTTCTCCATAGACGGAGTCAACACACAACAGGTGCAAACTGTGACGCTGTAAAACTATGTGGGCTGTGAAGACTAAAAATTAAGATATATTATTATAGGAATAAGTCTGAATGTCAACAGAAGCTCTGTGCTGTGATTAGCCAGCTGGCAAGTCCCCCTCTCTCTCTGGGTTTCAACAACTCTTGGCAAACCTCCAAAAGCGGTCTGGATGGAAAATTAAATAATATGGGAGCAGAAACTAGCTTTTAAAAAGCACAGACATTCACGTGGCTAGAAGGTACAGAGCTTCTCCAGTGGTTCAGATGGTAAAGAATCTGCTTGCAATACAGGAGACCTGGGTTCATTCCCTGGGTTGGGAAGATACCCTGGAGAAGGAAATGGCAACCCACTCCAGTATTCTTGTCTGGAGAATCCTGTAGACTGTAGCCTGCCAGGCTCCTCTGTCCATGGGGTCGCAAAAAGTCGGACACAACTGAGCGACTAACACTTTCACTTTCAGAAGGCACCAGTCGTTCGAATAGGAATGCAGGTGTTAATGCACTATTGTAAGTAACAATATTGGGGGAAAAACAAAGGCCTTAGAAGGTTTGAAGGAAACTTGTTAAGAGGAGGAAATACTCGTACACATCAACAGAAATAAGGTGTTGAAGAAAGATCAGTGAAGGGTCTGCATATTCAGGTAAGGAACCAGAGGTTGAAGAGAAGGGATCTTTTTCCATCAGGTGTTGAGAGTGAGACCCTGAGCTCCTGCTGTGGCCAAGGGGGTGAGGGATGGGGCAGGAAAAATTCCAGGGAGTCCAGAACAGGGAGTGAGCGGGGCAGGGCCAGGCCTGAGGGGCAAGGCAAGGCGGGGGTGCATGCTTCAACCAGGGGCCAGCTACAATCTTGGGACTGCCAGAGGGAAATACGCTGAGATGTATCTCCCTGAATCTTTGCCAAAAACTTCATGCAATCCAGGGTAACTAATCAGTGATCATCACTGATCTTTTATTTGGTGAGAGAACCAGCATAACTTAGTTAAAAAAAATCTAAATATGTATAAATTCTTATGCCTACAAGACCTTTGAGTCAAGAGGTAAATAGACACACGTTGCCCAGTGTGCTCGGAGACTCGCCCATCTCCCAGGAACTGGGAGCAGGAGGGAAATTTCCTGGTCCCTATTATGAATTTTTCATACTTAAATTTTCTCATCAGCCTTCACTAGTAGATATAACTATATTTTAAAAGAGAATGCTGAGGTAAAGAGATTAAACAACCCCCCTGAGTGTATGTACCTCATAAGGAAAGCAGTTAGGCTTTGCCTCTAAGCCTTCCTTCTTTCTGCTAAGAAACGCTGTCATCAGGGCCCTGCTCCCCACCAGCTCCCAGATACAACTCCTTTAGTTCACACTGGATTATCCCAGGATACACTCCTTTTGGGTTTCACAGGTGGCACAGTGGTAAAGAATCCATCTGCCAATGCAGGAAATGCAAGATACATGGATTTGATCCCTGGATTGGGAAGATCCCCTGGAGGAGGGAATGGCAACCCACTCTAGTTTTCTTACCTGGAGAATTGCATGCTCAGAGGGGCCTGGTAGGCTGCAGTCCATGGGGTCACAAAGAGTCGGACACGACTGAGCAGCTAAGCACACACACACACACACATTCCTTTCAGGGAATATAAGCCTACCTCCTTGTGAAGGTCAAATATAGTTATACTAGTGCTCAATTTACTCGTAGTAAGTTTTTAGGGTTTCAGTTAAAGTAAGGTATGTTTTTATGCATTTTTCCTCATATCAGTTCAGTTCAGTTCAGTCGCTCAGTCATGTCTGACTCTTTGTGACCCCATGGACTGCAGCACGCCAGACTTCCTTGTCCGTCACCAATTCCTGGAGTTTGCTCAAATTCATGTCCATCCAGTCAGTGATGCCATCCAACCATCTCATTCTCTGTCGTCCCCTTCTCCTGCCTTCAATCTTTCCCAGCATCAGGGTCTTTTCCAATGAGTCAGTTCTTCATATCTGGTGGCCAAAATATTGGAGTTTCAGCTTCAACATCAGTCCTTCTAGTGAATATTCAGGACTGATTTCCTTTAGGATTGACTGGTTTGACCTTCTATTTGTCCAAATGAATATCAAGAGTCTTCTCCAACACCACAGTTCAAAAGCATCAATTCTTCGGCACTCAACTTTAAATATGATCCAACTCTCACATCCATACATGATTACTGGAAAAACCATAGCTTTGACGGACCTTTGTTGGCAAAGTAATGTTTCTGCTTTTTAATATGCTGTCTAGGTTGGTCATAGCTTTTCTTCCAAGGAGCAAGCATCTTTTAATTTCATGGCTGCAGTCACCATCTGCAGTGATTTTGGAGCCCCCCCGAAAAAGGTCTCTCACTGTTTCCATTGTTTTTCCGTCTGTTTGCCATGAAGTGATGGGGCCAGATGCCATGATCTTATTTTTCTGAATGTTGAGTTTTAAGCCAACTTTTTCACTCTCCTCTTTCACTTTCATCGAGGCTCTTTAGTTTTTCACTTTCTGCCATAAGCGTGGTGTCATCTGCATATCTGAGGTTATTGATATTTCTCCCGGCAATCCTGATTCCAGCTTGTGCTTGCTCATATCAAGCCCTAGGAATTAGCTAACAGAAAAGGAACTCATGAATTTAATGTTTCCTTCTCTTCCATTTAATTGTTAATTGACTAACGGATTCTGAATGGGTAACAAACTAATATTGAGGGTCTCAGAGATCAACAGAGAGAGGGCCTAAGTGTTACCTGGTTGGGGTGGGAGCCCAGATCAGAAGTCAGAAGATGCCTTCAAAGGACCCTAGTGCTCACAAAACCAGTGAGCTAGGAAAGTAGCTTCAGCTCTTTGAATTCAAGTTTCCTCCTCCTGATAATAGGCTACTAGAAGCTATTTCCTGGAGTTGTCCTAGAGGTGGACACTCTTGCTAGATATTGAGTGTGAGTTGGGAACACGTGTGTGTGACGGATGGCAAGTCACTGAATCTCTCTAGTTCTCATTTTCTGGGGACCAGGAGGTTTATATCACATTTGCCCCAGCCGTCAAAAGATGAAGAAAGATATTATAAGAAAGATACGATAAATATTATGTAATTTTAAAATTCATTTCCCTTTGTAACCTGATCCTTGGTTATTGGATAAGGGAGCTTAGTGTGAGAAGGAGCTTAGTGTGAGGGGGATCTGTGACTTCCACCTCACAGCGACACCTTCTCAGAATTCTGCTGAATCACAGCTCCTCTGTTCCCCATGATAAGAAAAGTACAATATACACAATCTCAACTTCCAGACAGATGGGATAAATAGGTTTCCAAGAGATCCTTGATTTTCCAAAGGTTAGACCGTTCATCTCACATCAAAAATGTGGATATTGAAAACATTTGGCATCTAAAATTCCAGTCGTGTATATTTTCAGGAGATGATTATTAGGTAAAGAGAAGTATATTTTTGTCCCAAGCTCCATAACAACAAAATTTTGCAAGAGAATCTTAGTGCTTTCTAAACATTGGGATTTGCATAGAAAATGCAGCTGTTTGTCCATACATCCTGGCTTTGGGACTCCTGCTTTTAATGAGTCTTGTATGTTTCCACTCACAGTCATAACAGAACCAGTTCTGTCCAGAGCCTTTGAGTTTGATTCTCTGGTCCCCTGCTGTGTCCACTCTTCAGGCAGGCTGCTGTAGACTAAGGGCTTTTAAACTTCATTGAGTGGACCCAACCAAAGTATCTCTTACCATTGCAATGACCAGATAACTGTGCCCATGTGCTTTCCTTTACCCATACACGCAGCAAAACTAAAATTTCATGGAATGATGGTTACCTCTTGAACACAGAAGGGACTTTGATATTTCCTATTTTCTTCTACTTTAAAAATTGGTGGATTTCATAGTCCACTGAAGGATTGTCATGCACATTTGGAAAAACACTAATATGGAAAAATGAAACCAAGCTTTGGGTTCATATAGAAGTAGCTTTGAATCCCAAGTCTGCCACCTACTTTGGGCAAGTTACCCTAGAAAGTTCAATATTCTCAACTGCAAAGTGAGAGCAATGACAAACGTCACAGCAGGTGATTTGGGGAGGGTTAAATGAAGATAAATTTGTGACAATGCCCACTGCGTGACAAACATTGAACAAATGTCAGATCCATCCCAGACTGTAAAGTTCATGCAGCAACACCCCTTGTTCTAGATAGAAGATGTACGCAGAGAGGTAGAATCTAAAATTGCAAGAAAAAGGACGGACTTAGCATCCCAAGCCTGTAGAAAGAATTAAGATTGTTGAGCAACCATTAAGCAAATCTGAGTCCTAATTTCAGCTTTTGAACTAATGCTGTGTAACAGCCAAGGAGCTTGAACTGTGGCCTCTGTCTCCACCTCCTCCTCCTCACTCTCTTTGAAGCCCTCTGGCTCCAAGGCCCCTCCCTCCCAGGGTCCCAGGGCCTGCATCTGTGTAGGTTCCCGCCTTGTCCTCATTTTAATCCTAGGTGTGGATATCCACACCCATCACTAACTGGATTATGATTGTGAACACGTCACTTAAGCTCTGAGCTTTGGTTTTATTAACTAAAAAAACCACAAACACTATTTCACGGGATTGTTGGGAGGATTAAACATCCAAAGGGGTTAACATTGGAGCAGGACCATTAGGAGGTTTTCAGTAAATACTAGTGCTCAGGACTTCCCTAGTGATCCAGTGGCTAAGACTTCATGCTCTCCAATGACTAGGTTCAATCCCGGTCACAGAACTAGATTCCACATGCCACAACTAAGGAGTTTCCTTGCCACAGCTAAAGATCCCACATGGTGCAACTGAAAAGAAGAGCCTGCCTGGCACAGAGAAGACCTGTTACAGTCAAATAAATGCATTAATTAAAAATACATATATACTAGTTCTCTAGTCCTTTCCCTCTCTAATACCCACCCATCATCCTTACCACAGACTTACTTCTTAGCCTGCCAAGACAATCAGATTTTACCCCGTGGAGACTGGAGAATGGCTTGGTACAATTTTCCATGATTGGTTTAAAGGAGTGAGAATATGGACCAAGGAAGACATTCCAGGGACTCTTCCAACTCTGCCATGAAGGAGGTCGACACTTCCTCAGCACTGTTGGTGCTGTTCAGCCATATATCATAAAATGCATTTGGCTTCTGAGGTTTTATCTTTGTTCATTCATTCACTTATTCATTCATTCATTCATCAGTGTTTAGAGAAAGCAGGGGACTGCTATCATGGTGGGGAAGCCCAAGCTACACTACTTCAATGGACGTGGCAGAATGGAGTGCATTCGGTGGCTCCTGGCTGCAGCCGGAGTGGAGGTAGGTTTCATCTCCAGTCGGACATAAATTGACAGTATCAAACAATTTTTCTCACGTAAGCTAGGAGACTTTCTAAATGACCTGTTGTTTTTCATTAAAGAAAATTTGTCAGCTATTAAGAGATAAACAGATTTGTTCTTATGGATTATTAAATTTTCTTCCTCTCAAACAGAATAAACAATTAGAATAAATTTAAGAAACTAATCACATCGTGTGGTCCTAAGTTGGAATTTGATTTTTAAAATTGTAAAATATTATATATGACAGTTATACAACAATTTGAAATGTGAACATTAAATATCAATAGATATATTCAGTAACTATTGTTAATGTGTTAGGTATTGTAATGTACCGTGTTACTTTTAATAGTTTTTATATTTTTATATTTTGGAAATACGCACTGAAGTATTTAAATGAAAATATGGATATCTGGGATTTGTTTCAAATTCTTACAAGGGGACGGGGGATAAGCATATAGATGACATACAATGAAGCTGGTTAATGGATACCGACTCAATGGACATGAGTTTGAGTAAACTCCGGGACCTGGCGATGCAGGGAGGCCTAGTGTGCTGCAGTCAATGGGGTTGCAGAGTCGGACCCAACTGAGCAACTGAACTGAACTGAATGGATACAGGGACAAATGAGACAGATACAATCCCTGCCTCTGGGCAGCTTACACCCTAGTGAGGATGCAGACAGTGTGTGGGTGATTAAAAGGGGGTGGGAGCACCTAGAAGGACACCCAAACATTTTAGAGTTACAATGCCATATTCCCAGCAGCAAATTTGTAGGTTTCTGTGGGACTCTGTTGAGTGCTGCCCTCTAGAGGTGTCACTGAGAAAAACACTTCTCAGCCCAGGTCAGAGGGACCCAGCAACTCTGTGAGGGTTCCCCGGGGAGGGAGTCGGGGACACACTCTGGAGATTCGGTCCCTTAGAGGAGAGCAGTAAAGGAGGGCTGCAGGTGAGGTGGGGTTCTGCAAAGGGAAGCTCTAGTGTACTCCCTTAGCTTCCTAACAGCATGTTTACCTAAGCCTCAGATACCACTTGATTGCTTCATGCTTGATCCATTCTCAAGTATGTGAAGAAACAAGTACACACAAAAAATTCAAACGGTGCCATTCCAGTTTGTTTAATTTCTAATAATCAACAACCAACAGTTTTCCCTGCGGTCCAGCCCTGGGGTTCAAGGATGTGTTCAGAGTTCCTGGGTGGGATGAGTTCAGCACAGGAGGCGCTGAGACACTGAGAGCAGCCAGGCCTCCTCTTGTCCAGCCCAGCCTGACGGGGGGAGATGCAGACTGCACAAACTGACCCTGTGAGTTCATGCAGATCCACAGTAAACTGTTTAGCAAGTTAGAAACTCCCTGTTCCCAAACTCTTCACCATCAAGAATCTACACATGAAAGTCACTCAGTCATATCCGACTCTTTGCAATCGCATGGACTGTAGCCCGCCAGGCTCCTCTGTCCATGTAATTCTCCAGGCAAGAATACTGGGGTGGGTTGCCAATCCCTTCTCCAGAGGCTTTTCCCGACCCAGGGATTGAACCCAGGTCTCCTGCATTGCAGGTGGATTCTTTACTGTCTGAGCCACAAGGGAAGTCCCTCACCATCAAGACCCCTTTTAAAATATAAACTTGAATGGAAGGAGGTAATATACAGCAGAGGCCCCTGGTGACATCTTGGGGGTCACTGACCCCATGGATACTCCATGCTGGGGGACACGCAATACCCTGTCCTGACCTTATAGGAAGAGAAAGGCTTTGCAGAGATATTAGAACTCCATAACTAGAACTTGCTATCCGTTCTCTCCAGTGACATCCTCCTCCCAAATAAAGTCTAACGACTGACAGAGATAGAGACAGTGTGGAGGGGACCCGAACCTGCAGAATAAGCAGTTATGTGCTACAAGCCACACTTTTATCTTGGTGGCTCTAATCTGAATTTCCAAGAAGCCATAATCATTGTCTGCTGTCAAACTTGGAAATCTTATCTTCTACATAGCACCAGACAGGGGACATTCAAGTTCAGCAATGAACGCTATGGAATGAAATAACAAAGACTCATTGGCACGTTCAGCGATGAACACTATGGAATGAAATAACAAAGACTCATTGGCACGTTCAGCAATGAACGCTGTGGAATGAAATAACAAAGACTCATTGGCTGTTTCTGTTTTTCAGTTTGAAGAGAAATTTATAGAACAACCAGAAGACCTGGATAAGTTAAAAAATGGTAAGACCAAGAACTAAATTCCTCTGATAGGAGTATCTAGTGGAAGTCTTCGGTTGAGGTTAGATCACTAGCAATGCCATGTGTGTGCATGGTGGGTGTGCATCAGGGGAGTGGGAGAAACATGGTTAAAGGTAAGGGTTGGGGCTCCTCGAGGAGGTCTTGCAGCTCACCCAGGACTTAGAAGGGCTGGAATGCGAGTATCTGCTATAGGAGCCAGCCCCGGTGCCCCATGAATGCCCTCTCTGTGCTCTCTCTGCCTTTCTGCACCGTGAGTGACCACACCAGTTCAGGATGCCACACAGCCCTGCCACCCAAAGTCAGGAAACACACATGCATCCGAGAGAAGAGAAGAGAAAGAGGCCCAGCCATTGCCATGAGTCCTTTTCATTAATGGGTTTGAAAAGGTCATATCGTAGCAATATTGCAGACTCAAATAACCAACTGGTGTTGAAATAGTTTGAAGTCCAGGTGAGCCTGTGAGGAGGGAGATAAAGCACAAGGGCCAGCAGCAATGGAGCTGGAAAAAGAGAGCTGCCCCGCGCACTGTCTGGGGGTGGGATTTGGTGAGCATACAAAACACCGTATGTAGGAGTTTCTCTTAGAACTGTCCTTAATGCCATCAACCGCAGGAGGCTCACTTTAGAAATATCTCATTTGACTTGGCAACTGGCTAGAAGAACCTCTCCTATATTGTTCCTAAAAAATCCATGAAGGTAAGTCAAATACATAAAATAAAGACACATCCCATGATCTGGATGGGAAATTAAAAGTGAAATGACAGATTGAAAAGTAAGAGACAAATTGATAAGAAGGACTACAGGAAGCTAAAAGCAAAATGCTCTTCCTACTGATATTCTACCAAGTAAAAATTTTGTTTCCTTTTATGTCTTCAACCATTTCAACAAAAAGTTTGATTCATAAAAAATTTCAGTTTAATTAAACTCCAACATCTCACTCTACTTCTTTTCTTCTTTCCAAAGATGGGAGTTTGATGTTCCAGCAAGTGCCAATGGTTGAAATTGATGGGATAAAGCTGGTGCAGACCAGAGCCATTCTCAACTACGTTGCCACTAAATATAACCTCTACGGGAAAGACATGAAGGAGAGAGCCCTGTACGGTATTCTTTTTTTTTTTTCTGTTCTTTCATCTGTGATTAATAGGAACAATTTAGGGGCTTCCCTGAGTGAGCAGGATGTGCTCACAGAGATCATGACCAACAGCAGCATAGACCTTCATGGTGTAACTGAGGTCCAGTACTAGAGACCTGTGAGGGTGAGGGAAGAGTAAACTTGGAGTGGAACCAGGAATTTAGGTAGGACTTCCCTGGTGGTCCAGTGGCTAAGACTCTGCATTCCCAATGCTGGGGACTCAGGTTCGATCCCTGGTCAGGGAGCTGGATTCCACAGGCTGCAACTTAAAGTTTTCGCATGCCACAACTAAGACCCAGCACAGTCATATAAATAAATTAAATAAATTCATTTTAATATATTTGTGTAAGAGGATATGGACCATGGATATAGAACGGTGACAGAGGTCTCCAAACACGGATGGACTATGAAGCTGGGAGGATGGTGGAACCTTGGCACCAGAAGCTCAGGCCCTTTTGAGCTTAACACCCCCCCAGCAGTTAGGGACAAGGGACAAAGCATCTGAGTGTCTAGAGGATAAAGCCTTAGAAGGGAAGGCTCTAGAGGAGCTGATTTTTAAGTTCCAGAAATTATGAGAATGATGACCAGGAACCTGATTTATCAGTCTTTTATATGAACTGGTCGCTTGACAAAGGTTAGCAGATATTGAGCCCAAATGTTGTCTGGAACATTTGAATATGTCAATAGCAGCCAGGGGCTTCCCTCATAGCTCTGTCAGTAAAGAATGCCTGCAGTGCAGGAGACCTGGGTTCTATCCCTGGGTCAGGAAGATCCCCTGGAGAAGGAAATGGCAGCCCACTCCAGTATCCTTGCCTGGAAAATCCCGTGGACAGAGAAGCCTGGTGGGCTGCAGTCCATGGGGTTGCAAAGTCGGGTACAACTGAGCAACTAACTCTTCACATGTAGCAGCCTGACTTATTCATTGCAGCCATATTTTGTGGGGGGGGGGGGGGGGGGCTCCTCTGTGTTGTGATGGGACTATATGATTGAATCATGAAATGTGGCAGTTACGCAAAAAACTATACATAGAGTTACCATACAACTCAGCAATCCTCTACTAGGAATATACTCGAGAACTAAAAATACAACCACACTAAAACTTGTACACAAAAGTTCATGGTGCTGTTGTTCATAACATTCAAAAAGCGAAGACAGCACAAATGTCCGTTAACTGGTGAATGGCTGAACACAGGCAGGCACATCCATACGATGGAACATATGCGACCACGAAAAGAAATGAAGTCCTGATCCATGCTACAACATGGATGGAACTTGAAAACATGCTCTTACAGAAAGAAACCAGACCCAAACAAGGCATATTGTAGGATTCCGTTTGTCTGGCACATTCAGAACATTCCTGGTCATAAAACCAAAAGCAGTTTAGCAACTGCCAAAGCTGGAGAAAGGAAGGAATGTTGAACGCCTGAAAAAAAAACAAAAACAAAAACACAACTCAGCATCTCTTTTGGGAGTGATGAAAACATTAATATTTTAGAATTAGAGAATGATGATGGTACAGAATCCTGAGACTGTACCACTTGCACAGTTTTACACGTGAAAAGGGTGACATTCTGGTATGCGAATTATATTTCAACAAAGCTTTTTAGTTAAGGACTCTTGTGGGAAGTCATCTTTGGCAGAAAAACAACAAAATTACCTGGACTATGCACTGTGGGCACAGAAAGAAGAAATGCAGTGTTGCAGGGGATATTCTGAGTAGAGTCTTGAGAAACGCAAACAAGCCAGAGTCCAGCGGCAGCGTATGGAGAGCACTGTGGAACCATATTCCACGGGAAGTAACCGGAAGAAGCGCTGGTATTGGGCAGTGTAGCTGGAAGAAGCGCTGGTATTGGGCAGTGTAGCTGGAAGAAGCGCTGGTATTGGGCAGTGTAGCTGGAAGAAGCGCTGGTATTGGGCAGTGTAGCTGGAAGAAGCGCTGGTATTGGGCAGTGTAGCTGGAAGAAGCGCTGGTATTGGGCAGTCAGATAAGCCTCGTGTTATAACAGGACAAGAGAGGGAAAAGGATGCGACAGGGGTGGCGGTGCCAGGATTCTCTCTCGATACGACCGAGGTGGTACTAATGCGTCACACTAACGCAGAGATGGCAAACCCAGATGTGGTCTCGTGGTTACCTGCCTTGCTTCCACCCTTTTCTCTCATTCTTGTGACTCTGGATGGGTCACTGATATGCTCTTCTTATATTTGGCCATGTGTATAACAAAAATATTAGACATATATATCTATCTAGATGATTTGTTCTGGAATGAAATGTTAAAATTAATTTAAAAAATCATAACGGTGTGACTGGCATAGAAAAATGCACGCAATGGAGGTGAATTACGTTGCCATTTCTTGATGTCCCGCTCTTAGCCTTTCTAAACTGTAAAACCTAAGGCAGGAGATATCTGACAATTTGGTCATTTTGTCTTTTCAGGATTGATATGTACTCAGAGGGTGTGGCAGATTTGGGTGAAATGATCCTGCTTTTGCCACTGTGCCCACCTGATCAAAAAGATGCCAAAATAGCTCAGATCAAACAGAGTACAACAAACCGTTATCTCCCTGCATTTGAAAAAGTGAGTGGACTGTTCGGTATTTTTGGCACTGAGATCAAAGGACAAAGGAAAAAGTGCTTGGCATTGATAGGGTATTGACCTTCACCTCTGTGAGCCTGTCTGAATACTAATGTAGTAGTCTGATTCTCAGGGCACTTTATAGAAGTCAACTATGAGGGAAATTGCACCAGTTTTACCCAAATTATAATATTTTCAGCCAAATTTCTGTTTACTCAGAGCCAATCTGGAATTCTCTATTCAATGGAATTTCACATACTTAGAACTTGGGCTTCAAAAGCTCTGAGAGCCACACTGGAGCCTGGAGTAGATGGATCCTCAGAACACGGTGCAGGGGCCTTGGTCCAAGAGAAGCATGATGTCAGCAATACATCAGAAAGTATTCTGATACCATGTGTAGGGAGACATGAGACCAGCTGCCTGTCAGCAGAATGCAATAGTCTTTTGGGGGTGGATGAGATATGGGGGGGGTGGGGTAGAGACAAAAAGATAGAGGAAAAGTTATTCAGGAGAAAATAATTTACAAATTTTGGGGACATGGCTCTCAGACTCTTAAAGAAAGTCATACAAAACCAAGAAATTAATGTTCCATCATTACACCTAGTATACATCTTAGTAGTAATGTTTCTCTTTAAATGTAAGAGGAGAACATTTCATGATTAGACTACCTTAAATCATGCTAAACAGAAATCACAAGCTGAAAAATTGAAAAAAAAAATATAAGATACAGGAGGCTTATATGTAAAAGAAAAGCTTAAACCAACACTGTCATCTTTATACAATTTAAATCATTCTTTCATTAACTTCATAAGTATTAATTTGTTGCTTATGTGTCAGGGGGAGCAGAAGGTCTGAGGTTCCCACCTGCCTAGCAAGGGACAGAGATGGAAGTGGGGCTGGGTGAGGGGCAGGGGAGGAGCAGGGGTCCAGCCTGCCAGGACCTGTGTCCCTGATCTGACCCCTCCATTCGCCAGGTGCTGAAGAGCCACGGACAAGACTATCTTGTGGGCAACAAGCTGAGCAAGGCTGACATCCACCTGGTTGAACTTCTCTACCTTGTGGAAGAGCTGGACCCTAGCCTTTTGGCCAACTTCCCTCTGCTGAAGGTGAGCTCTCCCACGGCCCTGGGGGGCCAGCCACACCCTCACTCGGCATCTGCTCTCTGGACCCTGGGACTGGGATGCTAGGGTCCGCGCTGAGTCGTTTCCTCCCCTCAGCTCCTGTTCCTTCTCTCACATGCTGGTCTCTCTCTGCCTGTCTCTCTCCCCCTCCGAGAGCAGATTGGTTCTGACTTGCCTCACGGATTACCATTCATATTTTCTGTCTTCACTTCCAGCCCAATTTCCCTGTATTTTCATTTTCCTGTCTTGCTATCTGACACGTTTCTTTTCCTCATACCGCACTTGAGGGTGAACCCACAGGACTGATAATCAGGAAGTTCAGGAGTTGAACGGAGTCTTACACTAAGACATCTCTGGGGAAAACGCTATTGGGCCGTCATCTTCCTGTCTTAGTGGGCGTCTGTGTCCAGCCTCCTCCTGGTGCTGATGGAGGGGCCTTGGCTGGCCCTTGTCTAGGAGGGTCTTGGGGTCCCAGGCTTGTGTCCGTGACGGGGTGGTCTTTAGCAGCACTCTGAGCTGTGCTCTTGTGCGTTGCAGGGCCTGAAAGCCAGAGTCAGCAATCTCCCGGCCGTGAAGAAGTTTCTGCAGCCTGGCAGCCAGAGGAAGCCTCCCATGGATGAGAAAACTCTGGAAGAAGCAAAGAGGATTTTCAGGATTAAATAAAGCAAGCAGGGCTGCCCATGACATGCAGGATCACTCTTCTGAAGTTTTCCAACAATGAAGTGCTTTACCTAAATGTAGATCTTGGCTATTGTGAAACTAATAAACTTCTTCAAAGTTTAGCTGATGATTTCAGTAGAATGCAAATTTAGTTGCAAAACAATCTATTTAGTTTTGATCACGTATAAAATCATGATCTCCTCCTAGAATGTTTCAGACCTAAACATAAATAAAGGGAGAAAAAGTATCATGGACTGTTTGATCTGTTCAAAAAAGTTATGCAAATACCAGCTATCACTGTCAAAGCAAGTTAAGTAGAAATTTTCATCTGATGTGCTTGGTGTCACAAAAATAGTCTTTTCTTTTTGCGCTTTGCTGCTCTTCTGACCCATAACCTAAAACTTTTCTCTTTTTTTCAGACAATCTCATTCCTTCACGTTTTCAACCCCTTTTCCTATTCAGTTATGGAATCTTTATTTTATATCTAATAGGGAACATTCAGTATTCCAGGAGCATGATAACTAAGGATTAGCAAACCAGATATAGTCCCTGTCACCAAGGAGGTTACATTAGTAAGAGAAACAATGAAATGGGCAATTCTAATCCAAAATCATGCTTGTTGAGTATCATTCCTGGGTAATTTGTGACACAAACACATAGAGATCTGTTACAAAGTTATTTGCATTTGGTCTTTGATCCCTACATCATCCAGCATTTTCATGGAGATATGCTACATACGTATGTATTTACAAACATATTTTAAATATATATTTTAATACATATTTATATTTATATAAATGTAAGTAGATATTACTCTGAATGTCCTGGGGGGATTGGATCAAGATTTGAGCTATTATTTATAGTGTTGTGTTCATAGCTCAGTCGTGTCCAACTCTTTGCAACCACATGGACTGTAGCCCACCAGGCTCCTCTGTCCATGGGATTCTCCAGGAAGAATACTGGAGTGAGTTGCCATTTCCTTCTCCAGGGGATCTTACCGACCAGGTGATCAAACCCTGGTCTTCTGCATTGCAGGAGGTTCTTTACCATCTGAGCCATCAGGGAAGCCCATTGTATATAGCAACTTGTCAATTTTCCAAAATCTTCTGGAAGAACAAATCTGTATCAGAAACATTCTTCCAACCAGAGCTGCTTGGACACAGCAGCCGTGTGTCAGCACAAGGTTAATCCGTGTTGACTGTGATCCCCACAATCTTTGTTCACCTCCCCTCTGCACTCTACAGCTATGTTTGAATATGTTGTCCTTTGAAGCTTTCAACATAGTTGCAACATTCTAAGGCAATAGGCCAGATAAACATACCTCATTTAAAAAAATTTAGACTTTGACTCAGAAATTGATAAAATCTTCTTAAGGATTATGGTTCCAATAAACCGTATTTAAAAGATTTTATTCATTGTTTTATTTAGTGAATGTTTACTGAGCACCTATTTTGTTTCTTTCATTTTTCAAGGCACAGAAGATGTGATGATACATAAGAGCATTTTCCTGCTCAGATAATGAATAAATAAATAAAATTTAAAAGTTAATTATGCTTAACAATGAATGCTATTATATAAGGAAAATAAAAGAGCAATGTGGATGGTGATGGGGCAATAGTTAACTCTAAAGGAGTGGTCAGAGCAGACTAAGACCTTACTGACCAGAAAAAGCCAGTATGAGAAGACCCAGGGTAACAGGATCTGAACAAGAGGGACCAGGGCCTTGGTCAGGAACAACTTTGGTGGACTTCAGGCACAGCAGGCAGGCAAGCATGGTGGGAGGCATGGTGAGAAACTATGAAAGATGAGGTCAGAGAGGTAGGCATGAGTGTATCTGTTATCTCCTGCTACATAGCAAATCACCCCAAAGTTTAGTGAAGTCCAGCTGACCAGTTATTACCCGAGACAGTTTATGAGGGTCAGGGATCTGGGAGCAACTTAGTTGGGTTGTTCTGGATTGGGATCTCCCAGGAGGCTGTAGTCAAGCCCTCAGCAGGGTCTGCACTCATCTGAAAGCTTGACTGGGGATGGGGGCTCCACTGCCAACATGGTTCACTCTCACAGCTGCTGGAAAAGACCTCCTTGTCCACCTCTTCATGGGGCTGCTTGAGTGTCTTCATGATGGAGCCACTAACTTCGCCCAGAGTAAGCAGTCCAGAGACCAAGATGGAAACAGCAATACCTATGACCTGGCATCGCAAGTCATGGTTCCAAGGACAGTGATAGATTGAGGAGACGGCCTCGAAGGGATGGAGTCAGCCAAGGAGTCTGAGGAGGAGGCATCTGTGAGGCAGAGAAGTGTGGCATCACACAGCTGGAAACTGAAGACGGCAGCGGGGTGCTGAGACAGACATCTGACTGTGGGGTCGGGGGCGGGGCAGGGTCTCATGGGAAGTTTGATACAGAGATGGCAGCCACTGACAGCCCTTTTGAGAAGGTTTGCGCTGCAAACGGCAGATGAGTGGAATCATAGAGATCTAGGAAAGATCTCTGTCTGAGATCTAGGACGGAAAGGGAGGGTTAGGCTCAGTTTTATTTCTAATTGTGGGAAGTCACCCAAGAACAGCAGAAGCGGGTGTCACAGCCACAGAGCTTCCTAAAGCCCTAGGATGCCAGACCCCAGGGAGTGCAAGTGCGCCACCTAGTGTTCAGCCATGGCATCCGCCGAACTCACTGCTCAGAGTAGGTGGGGCCTCTTCAGGTGAGAGCAATCTGCTTGCTGGAACAGAAAAATTGCTTTTTCTGAAGCCTGTGCTCTGGGACAACCCAGAAGGGTAGGGTGGGGAGGGAGGTGGGAGGGGAGTTCAGGATGAGGGGGGGAACACATGTATACCTGTGGCCGATTCATGTTCATGTACAGCAAAAACCATCACAATATTGTAATTATCCTCCAATTAAAATAAATAAATAAAAATTTTAAACAATCGTAAATCCACATAAACTGCTCCCAAGAGAAACTAAAACTGTTGATGGAAGGCTAAGTTGGAGCGTTCTCCTCTTTTCCCCTTGACACTTTTCTCATGCCCTCATCTCTTCACCTTCTTCCATCAGTCCGTCTATTCCATGTCCTTTTCCATCCTCCGTTTCTATGATACAGATCAGAGTGATCCTTCCACAAGCTGAGAACCCCAAGAACTACTGGCAGCAACAGGAGCTAGAAGAGCGTCATGGAACGGATTCTTCCTCAGAGCTTTCAAAAGGAACCAACCCTGTCCACATCTTGATTTCAGGCCTCCAGAGGGAATAAATTTCTGTTGTTTAAAGCCACCCAGTGTGTGGTCATCTGTTACAATGGCCACAGAAAGCTAACGCAACTACTTTGCAATAAACAAGAATGAATACACACAACATGGTCGTATTTCAAAATGATACACTGAGTGGAAGAAACTACACCAAAAAAAAAAACCCAACACTTGTATGATTCTATTTATATACAATTCTGGAAAATGCAAACTAGTCTATCTTGACAAGAAAGTAACACATAGTAGGGGAGGAGCAGGGGGAAGGGAGTCCAAGGGCGTAGGACATACAATGTTCACCATATTGACTATGATTCTTCCATGGGTGTATACCTGTCAACACTTGGACTTCCCTGGTAGCTCAGATGGTACAGAATCTGCCTGCAAGGCAGGAGACCAGGGTTGGATCCCTGGGTCAGGAAGACGCCTGGGAGAAGGGAATGGCAACACACTGCAGTATTCTTGCCTGGAGAATTTCATAGACAGAAGAGCCTGGCAGGCTACAGTCCATGAGTCACAAAGAGTCGGACTTGACTGAGTGACTAACAAACACACGTATCCAACTGTACACTTAAATTATGTGCAATTTATTATAAGGCAATTAACCCCCCAAATATGATGCTAAGACTAAAGGAGGCAAGTAAAACCCCACAAATCTATCCTGTGATGGTCATTCTGGACAATTCCTCTCTCCCCACCCAGGCTGCCTCTCTCTTCTGGGAAGTTGTCGTCTAATTACAGTCAGGCTTTGGTCTCCTGTCCTGCTCCCCTTAGCCATCTATATCTCCGCCCCTCAAAACCAACAACAACAACAAGCACTCCAAAACAAATCCAAAAAGTCCTCTTTCATCCCTGGCTGGTTTTCCCTTTGGTATTTCCTTCCCTCTCTGCTGTCACTTCCAAAACTCAAGTAGTCTTTGCATTGACTTGACGTCTCTCCAAAGTCTTGAGCTTAGGTTTCTTACTGAATGAACTAACCACCATATTAGTTCTAATAGTACAAAAGTCTTGCCTGATATCTATCCTCTGATTTCTTTACTGCAAATCCAAGCCCCGTCTCCTCTTCTATCAGCAACCTTCTGCCAGACCCCCGCCCTCCATCACTCTAGCGTTCATGTTGTCCATACCGCTCATCTTAGTTTTGTGATTCGAACGCCTTCCTTGCCAACATGCTGTCACACTCATCCCACCCAATCCTGCTTCATTTCAAAAGGTCAGAATTTTCACAAAATAAATAACACGTTATCAGTGACAGCCCTCCCCCATCTGGAGCTCAGGCTTGTGAATAAGGCTCTGAAAAGGCTCCAGTGTCTGACGTTGGGCAGAAATGCCATGTGTGGCAGGGCAACCTGGATGAGACCCAGGAGCGGCATGATAGGGATGTGAAGCAAATCAAACAGGGTCTGTCCCAGAGACGAGTTGCAGGGGGACGAGAGGGCAGAGTTCTGCTTTATCTTTTCCTGCTCTAACAAAGTATAATTGACAAATAAAATTGTACAATATTTTTAAAATGTTTGATATACATCATGAAATGGTTGCCCCCATCAAATTAACACATCCTTCATCACCTTACATATTTACTTTTAAAAAATACAATATAATGTTACCATGGAGAAGGAAATGGCAACCCACTCCAGCATTCTTGCCTGGAGAATTTCATGGACAGAGAAACCTGGCGGGCTACAGTCCATGGGGCTGCAGAGAGTCAGACACAACTGAGCAACTTACACACATGTTACCAACTAGGGTCACCATTATACATCAGATCCTCAGAACTTCTTTATCCTATAACTGAAAGTTTGTACCCTTTGCCCAATGAGAGCTCTACTTTTATTTTTTTGTTGTTATTATGTATTTATTTTATTTGGCTGTGCTGGGTCTTAGTTGTGGCGTGTGGGATCTAGTTCCCTGACCAGGAATCGAGCCCAGACCCCCTACCCTGGGAACGTGGCATCTCAGCCACTGGACCACCAGGGAAGGCCCGAGAGCTCTACTTTAGGTGGGTGATGAGGGAAGGCCACTCTGGGGAAGTGACATTTAAACTGAGACACAATGTAAGAAAGAAGCAGACACGCAAGGAGTTGGGCAAGATAGTTCCAGATGGACACACCAGAATTTTCAAAGCCCTGGAGTGGAAAGCAGTGTCTGGCACCCCAAGCCAAAGGAGGCATGCCTGGAGGGTAGTGGGTGGTTTCCGGCATGAGAAAGAGAGTTAGTTGCTCAGTCATGTCCAACTCTTTGCGACCCTGTGGGCTGTAGCCCGCCAGACTCCTTTATCCATTGAATTCCCCAGGCAAGAATACTGGAGTGGGTTTAGCCATACCCTTCTCCAGAGGGTCTTCCCGACCCAGGGACTGAACCCGGGTATCTTGCATTGCAGGGAGATTCTTTACCATCTGAGCCACTTGTAGAATGAGAAGGGGCGACAGATGGCAGATGACACGCTCCTTCAGTCCTGTCAAGGAATTTGGATCTTATTCTAAATGAAGTGAGAATCCAATGTCTGGCTTTCTTCCATAAGCTTTTGCCAGATGATACAGTATTTTGGGAGGTATAATTTCACACTGTAGCTATTTGAAAGCATAGCTTGAACTGAAAAAGAAAAAACTCATCTGCTTCTGCACCAAAAGAAAGGATGAAGAGAAAACTGAAAACCGGTCAGAGTGTGGATTTGCCAACTCAACTAGACTCGTTAGCTTTCTGGAGTTTCATGGATAAGTATGCTGGCATAATTTGTAAAACTTGTAAAATAAATGAATTGTAAATGTATTCAAAGGATGGGGGCCGAGAATTCCCTGGCAATCCAGTGGTTGAGATTCCACGCTTTTGTGCTTCCAGTGGAGAGGACATGGGTTCAATCTCTGTTGGGAACTAAGATCCCACATGCTGCAATGCGACAAAAAGAAATAAATAAATAACAGCATAAGAAAATGACTTTGATCTCAGGGGGTCATTAAGAACTTACTTAGGGAGCAGTTGTACAAAACTCTTTATATGATACCCAAACAAAAAGCACTTTTTATCACTGATTCTTTAAATGTTGAGCTGTGAATGAATGACTCAGTGTTTTTAAATAAGTGTCCAAAGTCTGTGGTAACTGGTTGTTGATCCAAGGTGGTGCAAACAGTGATTTTAACAAAGGAAGGAAGGGAGGGAGGGAAGGAAAAAAGGGACACAATGCTTTTCTCATTCTTATCAGCCAAGTATTGTGTTTAACTGTGTCTCGAGAATGTTAAGAAACAGGCAACTGTTTCCTAAAACAGTAAAAAAAGAACTGCTTAATATAAAAAATAGCATTTAACTTGTCATTTCTTCTTCGAATGATCTAATTTTTTCAAATAGGGGAAGGGCCAAATCTGAGCTATGTGATGCTCTTCCTGGGTCTTCTGATTTCCTCATGGTTTTTATTTTCAGTGCTGGCACCATCTGAGCCGGCCAGGATTAGAAGAAAGTTCCTCGTCAATATTCACCTTCTGTGCCCAAATTTCCCTTATGATGTGAGTCATAGCAAATTTTCAGAAGTTGAATCATCATGCTCTAGCATATACAACTTTGCCAGAACAGCTGCACTTTATCTTTGGAGCCCCTGCAGATAGTAAGCCCTCACATAGTAAGCCTGTAAGCACATTGAAAAATTGAGAAAAACACATCATTTTTTTAAAACAAAGTTCTGCTGGGAAAACTTTTCTGTGTAATCTGGAGAAAGACAATCTTAATATACCAGAAAACTCTTTTGACGGTATCTATTTGGACTTCTGATGCATCCCAGGATGTTTCATGGCCCCACCCAGACTGCACCCCTGGGCCTGACGGGGTTCACAGCTGCCCTCTCCCCTCTTCCCCAGCTGCCCGCGAGACCTAACAAGGTAACAAGAATGGCCCCATTGGAATTTTAGACTGGGCTCCACTCTGGGACCTTCTGGAGGCTTGCCAAACCAGACAGCAAAAAATTAGCCTGCAGTTCCTGACATGAGAAATTTTAGGAGAAATTGAAATCAGGGACATATGCTTTTTTTTTTTTTTTTCCCTGCAAGTCACACTTCATAAAAGTCACAAGTAATCTTTAAATTTAGGGGAAAATGCTTTGGGGGAAGCTTTGGTTTATTTTGGTTACCCCTATCTGTATTCTTGTATTTGTTATTAATTTTGGAACATGGCTTCTTCCTATCACAAGTAGTTAAATACAAATTAAACATTTGCTAAGACATGAGTATCCAGAAGGTGGTGGGCTTGGAGAGAAGAGATCCCAGCCCTGGTCCTTCCCACCCTTTAGCTTAGGGACTTTAGGAAAATCACTTAATGTCTCTGGGCTTCCCAAGAATCAAACAAAGGCTTGTAGAAGAGCACCAAGGTGATTATGTCAGCTCCTCCCCCCGCCCTTTTTTTTCTTTTGCTGGTGAAAATATGTGAGAGAGAAAGAGGGGGATCCCTACCACCAACTGTCTGAAATGAGAAAGTTTGGGGACACAGAAGAAGAGGAGGTGGAGAGAAAACCTTAATACTGGGCATCATGAGCAGACCCAGAGATAACTTATTTGGGGTTGTTTTTCTTAAAAAACTTACTGAAATACAGTTAATTTACAATGTTGTGTTAGTTTCAGGTATACAGCAAAGTTATTCAGTTATCATCTTTTTTTAGATTATTTTCCATCACAGGTTATTACAAAATACTGAATATAGTCCCCTGTGCTATACAGTAAGTATTTGTTGGTTACCTATCTTATATATAGTAGTGTGAAAGAGAACTTATTTTGTGAAAACAAAGAGAAGAGGGGAAAAAAGAAGAGACGCCCTTACACACACTCCACTCTCACACAGGATTCTTTTTAAACGTAATTAAGCACCCAATCTCTACCTTGCGAATGCCGTGTTTCTACTCATTAAGACGTAGACAGGCACAGGAAAAATGCACATCTATTAAACACCTGCTCAATCTGAGAAAAAAGGCCGGTAAGCAGGACAAATGTTTTTAGCTTATCCATATTTTCTGATTTGTCTACAATGAGTTTCTATAACATGCAATAATATTGAAAATATTTTGTAAGTGAATAAGGGGAAGACAGATTTTTTTTTCATCTTTGCATCTGTCTTGTCTTCTGAAAATGGCAGGATTCCCTGGAAATAGAGATGTTTCTTGCTGTTGGTTTTGAGAATGGTAGTTAATTAATTGTAGTTGATCTTCACGGTATAGAATGAGGGTGATCTGATGCCCTCAGTGGTTTAACACTATTTAACATAAAATATTAAGGAATGACAACCAGGGAGCCATGTATCAGTATATTTTCTTAATATTTTTTATTATTCCAAATTGTAAACATTTAAACTTTTATTTTCTGCTATTATAAAGGGAGTAGAATAGAATCCTTAAAAAATACTATTAAAGATGATGACGATATAGAGAAGACTTTAAAATTAGAGAAGACTTTAAAATGAGAGAAACAGGCTTAAAACAGGTCTTTTATTTGAATACTGAATACATTCTATTTGTACAGAGTGTGCTGGAGATGAAGTTTATTAAAGGAAAAAAACCACTGGCAGAAATACAATTAAAATGGGGAAAAAATCGAATATAACACAAATGACAAATAGATACAAGAGCATTCTATGAAGCCCACTTAGGGCATTCCATCATCTGATAAGTTATAGTTTATAGTTTAAACTTACTCCAGACATGAGTATTTGGAACCACCATCTATAAAACATGACATAGAAAATCAAAGAGTACATCACAATTTATGATGTACATCACAATTTCATTAAAATATCTTTAATGAAATCAGAATCTAACAATTAGAACACAGTTAAACTATTTATTTAAAAAAAAAACAAAAATCCTTCAAACTAGTGTCCATATTAGAGGCGACAGTGTTTCTTGGGTAGTTTCCAACATAAAATAAGACCACATTGAACATTCCATACTGGAATTTATCTTTTCGGGACAAACAGTAGGCTTCTGGCCGTTAGAGCAGAAAGACTCAGATTCAGTTTTCATTTTCTCTGGATTCTCAAAGCAGCAGTAACTGAAGTCTCAGGATCATCAACAGGCTGGATTAAAACAAAAGACAGGCAAGGGGAGGTGACTCAGGAGGTGAGAGAAGGCTCACGTGCCCACTTAACCTGTGTGGTACTGGACCCTGACTTCCAGGGTTCGGCTCTGCTGCTACTCCCTGGGCCAGAGATGCTCTCAGGATCCCTGTACTTGAACTTCCCAGATGTGACTGAACTGGCCACTTAAAAAATGTTCACTAAGTGAAGGAGAAAAATCAGAACTTAATGTTCTGAAAATCTGGGCTGAACTTTCATAAGAGAAAGGTTAGGAAACAAAATTTTCAATAGATAGTAAAGGCAAGGAGCTTGAAAAACTCATCAAGGGGAAATTTTGTGTTATTATTACAATCTCAGCTACTTTCCAAGCTTGAAGTCGTGTCTTTTTAACCTATAAACCCTACTTTGACTTTCCACTACCAAGTATCATCATTAGAACAGGACTCTCATTAGAAATCAGGCCTGTATAATCACACTTTTGTTCCCAAATCATAAACATTATATCCAGTCACGCTAGAAAATTCTATTGAAAAGTAGAAAGCAGAAAATTTCTCATTCCATTACTAACATGAAGTATTTGAAGTATTTCCTTCCTATCTTGTTTTTCTATACACAAACTTTCAAAAAATTGAGATCACACTATATTTGGTTGTTTATTCTGTTTTTATCTCCTATTTCGTCATTAATATTTTCAAACAATCACTAAATGGTTTTTGAAAACATGAGATGCAATGCTTGCTCAATAATCCACTAAGTGGAAAAACAATTATTGAACCATTTCTTTACTGGTGAATTTTCAAGCTGCTTCTAATTTTTCAGCTCATCATATCTTCAACTAGACACAGAGTTGTAATAGACATTAGTCTTTGTATATATCTCATTATTTTTTTAGCATAAATTGCCAAAAGTGAAAACCTACATCAAAGAAAATGAACACATTGACAGTTTCAATATATAAAGGCAGCTTCCAAGAAGAATTTAAAATGTTATGCACAAATTTTTACTTGGGAATGTGCTTAATCTCATGGAAAGAATTACTGAGATTAAGAGAAATGTGAAGCTCCCTGTTTATCTTTTTTAAAAATATTAAGTTTTCTCCCTTAAAAACTCAAAATAACTGTGAGAGACTGTTACTGTCAAACTCTCTAAGAGAGATATCAGATTTAAATGAATACACTTACTGCCTCAGACAGGTAAATCATGAGAAAAAATGAGGCTGATTTTAATTCTTTATTCTGAAAAAGGTATAATTGTGTACATGTGATCAGATACTATAGCAACACTAAGTATATTTGATAAAAAACATTCCCAGGCACATAAATGTCAGCAATTGATTGAATGGATGATGTTTTAAGGTTTTATAGTCATGCTAACTGTAATAAAATTACTTTGACCTTTCAAGTTAAAACTGACTTTTGCCCAAAATTCAGCACTTCAAAATGACAGCAGAGGAAAGAATAGATCAAAATAGGTTTTTCTTACCTTAAACCTGCAACCAGTCCAGCTGGCATGATTTTCTTGGACCTCTTAAATCTCACCCCCATCATGGTGGTCAGGAAGAAAGCTGTAACTAAAAACAGACCAGTGCATGAACCAGGGCCTCAAACATGTTATCAGTGCTTGCTTGTGAAACAGATGGATTTGATTTCAGCTTTTTAATATAACAATGATTATGTGTTGGTACTGAGTTGCTATGTTCTTGAAAAGATAAAGTGTTCTGTCAAAATACTTTATAAATTAGCTAACCAAAAAGGTTTATGAGTAAATAAGCATGTTAAAATCCATTACTGAAATATCTTGAAAAGAAAAAGTGTTTTTCTAAGTTAAATTTCTATTTATAGAACACTCCTGGGAAGGCCAGGACTGTATCTTTTCCAAGTTTCCTCAGGAATACTAGGCAGTATGCCTAGACTCACAGGAGACATCCAATAAATGGAAGGAAAAGAATCAGTTTCTAAAGTGAATCTTTAAAGTAAGACTGATTAATAAAATAATAGCAGGAAAAGGCTGGCTTTATTTTGTAGCATTCCATTTTCAAAAAAATGAAAGCTTGGAGACAAAATATATAACAACAGTCTAATAATAATACAAATACAGAGGCACCATACCAGCTTTCTAGGAGCTGAACCACTATGATAAGAGATTATGTAAGAGACCAGGCCATTGATATCACAATTTAAGAACAACTTTAAAGGCAAAATCACTTGCTGATACACAAATCAACATGACTGGCAATAAGATATATTAACTGTTTAAGTGCATATGAATAAAATGCCCAATATATGTGTATCATTTTTTAAAATATTTATTTACTTGGCTGTGCCAGGTCTTAGTTGCAGCATGTGGGATCTAGTGCCCTGAACAGAAGTTCAGACCTACACTCCCTGCATTAGAAGGCAAAGTCTTAACCGTTGGACAGTCAGGGAAGCCCCAGCCTTGCTTTCCTAGGTTCAATCTTAAGGCAAAGTGGGATCTAAAAGCAGTTTGTAAATTCAATAAAACAATCCAAGACGGTCTCTTTTTAGATATTTTCACAGTAATAAAAAACTATGCTAACATGCATTTAGAAGG
The DNA here is from genome assembly GCF_016772045.2 of Ovis aries. Classification (NCBI taxonomy): domain Eukaryota; kingdom Metazoa; phylum Chordata; class Mammalia; order Artiodactyla; family Bovidae; genus Ovis; species Ovis aries. The sequence goes on along the minus strand of NC_056073.1, from coordinate 24,736,536 downwards.
GTTAGCAGAAAATTCAGACATAATTCCTCATTTTTTCTAATTTTATTTTTTCTAATTTTATTTTCTCTTCCTAGTAACAAACTTTACAGAAATATTCTTCTGAGGCCTGGCAGCAACATCATTACTTTTGATCGGGTATGTGTAGAAAGGAACAAGAATAGTGTTCCATCTCCATACAAGCATTTTGCCACCTGCCAACTCACCAGTATTTTCTAGGACACCTGGGCTGGGTATTAAAAAGCTACCCCCAAGCTTTGATTCTGCATAACCAGGGAAAAAACGCCTTACACAGTGACAGCTTTACATCTCGCTTGTCATTGGAGACACGGTAAGCTCCATAGCCAGCCAAAAATCCAATGAAAAGACCAGCAATCAGAGACAGAACACCACCTGGAGCGGAAAAAAAAAGTAAGGGTTCAGATAGAAAATCCACAAATGAAGACATGCCTTTATCACTTAATGTGTGATATATGCAACAAGTGGAAAAAAATGTGTTTCTTCTTGGGCACTGTAACTGGACAAGGCCAAATCATGTATCAGCTATCCATGGACAGTTTCTAAGAAATGACTGTTTCATGCAGAACCCCAAGTACACAGCAATGGGAGGGATGGGTGTGGAGTTAAAGCCTGCCTTGGAGTAGTGCTTCCAATGCAACTGCATGATCTTAGACAATTATCTAACTTCTTTATGCCCCTCTTTTATTCCCCCTATTCTCTTTGCCTCTATTATTTCACTCTCAGGTTGTGATGATAAAAATAAGATAAATGATATTTTCAACTCATGGAGGTAGAGGGGGTCCTATGCAAACCAAGCAGTGGTTCTGTCCTGAGTAATTAACAAAGCTTCCAGCCTCAATACATCAGGATTCAGGGGTGGATCAGGACCACAATGAGTAACAGGAAAAACTTGGTCACTGATTCAGCTAACCAGCTGCCAACCCATCCCCTTCCCCAGCCAGTACCCGCCCAGCGTTGCCCCGGGCACCCGGACAGACAGAGAGGACTTCTTTTGCCCAGGGTAGGGAGCAAGAGGGTACACATCAGTGATACTGTGACCAACACACATAGTCCCCACTTCAAGGCACTCACTCTATTTAGAATCTATCAGATTGGAATCTCTAGGGTCAAGGCACCTCTGGGGTTTTTTTTTTTTTTTGAGGAGAGGGATTTAAATGTATCATGTATTTTTATTGAAGTATAATTGATTTACAGTGTTGTGTTAGTTACTGATGTACAGCAAAGTGATTCAGTTACAAGGCATCTCTGTTTTTTAAAACATCTACAGAAAATTCAGATTGCAGCAGGGTTAAGAACCATTACAGCAATGCACACACACACACACACACACACACCCCCATCCAGAAACCGAAGCCACGTGCACTAGGTTCCAGCTTAATTCTTCAGGCAACAAGTGGAAGCAGCTGTCTTATAACTAAAGTAACCCTCTCCTGCCACACCCTCCAGCAACACCAACACACACACACACACACACACACACACACGCGCGCACGCTCTCTCTCTCTTTTTCCTACACCTCAGAGAAAAAATCACGTCACTAGCAACCCACTTCAGTACTCTTGTCTGGAAAATCCCATGGACAGAGGGGCCTGGTGGGCTGCAGTCCATGAGGTCGCTAGGAGTAGGACATGACTGAGCAACTTCACTTTCACTTTCATGCACTGGAGAAGGAAATGGCATCCCACTCCAGTATTCTTGCCTGGAGAATCCCAGGGACGGGGGAGCCTGGTGGGCTGCCATCTATAGGGTCGCACAGAGTCAGACATGACTGAAGCGACTTAGCAGCACCAGCAGCAGCAAAAAATCACTAAAAGAAGTAACTTTCAAAACCATATAGACCTGAAATTCAAGTCCTCCAATGTCACTAATAAAACAGTCTTCAAAATATAACTTCATTTTATGAATTTCTAAAAAAATAAGAAAGTGAATTGTGGGGCACTGTGACTATATAAATGCATTTACCTTAAAACAAACTAAAATAGAAAACTTGGCCTTTCATTTTTTCTCCGTGAAAGTCTTTTATCAACTGCGTGTTTTCTCCATCTTGGGACAGAGATGAAGAGACCACTTCAGATATTATATCTAAGTACTGAACAAATTTTCTGTTGCAACACACAACATCAACATAATTCATTTTGACACTTTCGCGACCCCATGGACTATATAGTCCATAGAATTCTCCAGGCCACAAAAGTGGAGTGGGTAGCTGTTCCCTTCTCCAGGATATCTTCTCAACCCAGGGATCAAACCCAGGTCTCCCACATTACAGGCGGATTCTTTACCAGCCTGAGCCACAAGGGAAGCCCTTCTGACACTATGAGTATGTAACAAAAAACAAACTCATCTGATAATAAGTGAGTAGCCCTGAGGAGGTTAAGTCAATTAATTATGCAACTGATATTAACAGATGAAGGGGACCCAGACACCCAGGCTCTGTTCACCCAGCTGCAGGGAACCCCCCTACTTCCCCGAATCCTCCCACCACATGCTGGTCCTCAGCCACCTGAGGACTTCATGTCCTATTTATAGACTCCTCAGATGATCGCAGCACAACCTCCCACCAGGTCCTTTTGATGAAAAATCTGGTTTGGCCTCACCTCTCCGCTTATATCCCAAAATGCTTCCGAATGTCACCAGGGCTGCATAACCAAAACCAATCAGGTCCATTGGCAAGGTTCAAGTCTAAAGCAAGGGGGAAGGGACATATTTTACAAGATAAAAAGAGTCTGGGGGAGCAAATGTATATAAAAATGATGTGCATTCCACAGAATTATATAAATTAATTTCTGTTCACTAAGAAAAGCGCAGCTAGATTTTCCCCCTCTCCCAAGGGCACTCAGCCGCCGTCCCCCCCAACCCTCATCACTCTCAAGATCACTCAGTGAGACACCTGAGGCTGATTTTCCTTTCCCGTCTGCCAAGACTTGCTGTCCTCTCAGTTGGGGACGCCTTTCCACCTCCCCAGCAAGACTTCTGCTCTAGTTAGCCTGGTCTCCTAGGGGGGCAGTGACCCTACCATGTTCACTTTGCATTCCCGTGCCTGGAACTTGCCCCCTTCTCCCGGACCTACATTCTCTAGGAACCATCTCCCTCTGAACCTACTTTCTTTCTCAGCCACACCCCTAACTTCCTTAACTTTGTCCCTTCTCAGCCACACCCCTAACCTCCTTAACCACGCCCCTTCTCAACCACACCCCCAGTCTCCTTAACCACGCCCCTCCTCAGCCACACCCCTAACCTCCTTAACCACTCCCACCTGCGCCGTCCACCTGGTCTGGAGTGTCTGCTCTTCTAACTTCCTTGACCTTAACCCTATCTTGTAATTCTTTTCTTTTTGTACCCGCTCCTCTTCACATCTAAGAACAGGAAAGGGGTAACAAGGACGTGTGCTTGTTGACTGATTCCCTTTCAACGTGCTCTTTGCTTTGTTGTGAGACAGCTCCCCTGTGGTGGCAGAGACACCCACGCTTGGTCCACGGGAAGCCACTGAAGGATGCAACGCAATGCAGCCCTGGCAGGAAGTTAACTGAGTGACCGTGAGATCCTGCAGGCCTCACAGAAGCAGCTGAAACACCCACGGGTGAAAAGTTCGAAGAAACTCCACGGAAATCCTGCCTGGAATTCTCCAAGACGTAGGAGAGTGCTGGCTACAGGCTGGACACATGGCCTCTGGTCACTAGTGGCTGCTGGACCCTGGACCATGCCCCATCCCTAAAAGGCCAACTCCTCCAAAATGAGGCGAATAGATGAGATAAGCTCTAGTTTGTTGGGTGGTTTTTTTTTTTTTTTAAATTCTAAGATTCCTGGCGGTGACTGCACACTTTTTACATCTCTATTTTCTCCCTGGGAAAATTAATTATCTTTGTATACACCAGGAATGGTATATGAGAATTTTTTGTATTTTCACAATTTTCTCACTGTTTGCCATTTAGGTTAACCTGGTCTTTAATTCTCTGTAGCAACTGGTAACAAACTCGCCCAGAAGAATGGAAAAGTAGAGTAAGCTAGCACTTACTGTGAGGAAGGGTCTGGGGTTGGGAGCCCAAGGCACAGGAGGGGATGGCTCTGAAAAGGAGGCAACGATGGAAGATTCTCAATGTCTGTGGGATGAAGAATTAGAACAGGATGGTTGTTGACGCCCAAGAAGTGGTCCAGTGGGGCTGAATATAGAAGAAGGACCTGTGTTCCAAAACCATGGTTAAATCATAATGAGGATGTCGTTCCTGAGCAGTTACCACGTGCCAGGCACCACTGCAAGGCCTTATATGTACCAGCTCATTTAATTATCACCACAACCCTAGGAGGTAAGTACTATCATTACCCACTTTGCAGATGAGGCGACTAAAGAACAGAAAAGGCAAGCAGCAGCCCCGAGGTCACACAGCAGAACCAAGATAGCAGACTCAGAGAAGTTTCATTCCTAATCAGCAGTACTTCCAAAAACTAAGTTAGGTGCCAAAAGAGTGAACGTGCAAGTGAGACTGAAGTTCATGAAAGTTCTGAATTCTGGGTTAAGCACTTCTTGGCTTCGTAGCTTAGCCCACCCTGCACTGGCTTCCACCTGGAGACCTATCACCCTCAGCCCTGTGAGCACCTCACATCCAGTCCTACTTCCTGTCTTTCTCAAGGAGCCCATCACATTCCACAGTGTATGCTTGGCTTCACCAATGTGTAATGTTAGGCACCTTCCTTAATCTCTCTGTATCTCAGTTTCTCCATCTGTAAAGCAGGGATAATAAAAATACCTACCTCACAGAGTTGCTGTGGTGATGAAATGAGTTAATGCTGTAAGGCACTCAGAACCCATGCCTGGCACACACTGAACACCCAACAAATATTAGCTGCTCAAATGATGATTCCTCCCTTTCGCTCTTACACCCATTTTTAAGCTTGATGTGAACAAGGGCAATACTACATCAGCACAATGAGAAATCAACTGAGGCAGGGTGATTTATGATGCAGGCATTCATAGACTCAAACCATAATATTACCGATATAACTTGCATGTATACTCAATTACATCAACGACTATCTCTTGGGTGTCTTCTATGTGCAGGAAGCAGGAAGAGATGGAAAGCTCCACTGATGGACACGGCCCTGGTCTTCCAAGACTTCCAGCGCAGCACCGGGAAGGCCGCAGCTGCCTGAGGAAGCCCTCAGAGGAGAGGCACAGGCCCTATAACCAGGAGCTCCACCCTCCCAGGCTGGCAGCCTAAGCTTCATTCTGTGAGGAAGCAGGGACCCAGCTGGGGCCTTGAGGCGGGCAGCAGTAAAGCAAGGGAGGAGTCTGGCAAGGAAGGGTGTGTGCTAGGCAGAAGGGAGACACCTACCAAACCCTAGTGGCGTGAGACAGCATGGCATGGTTTTAAAATGGAGAGAGGTGCAAGGGGTGTGAAAAGAGCAGGTGCTGCTGTGTAAGGGCCAGACTACTCCTGGAAGCCCTGTAAAGGGAGTCTGGTAAAGATGGGCTGGGAGGCTGATGCAGTAAGCCAAGCAAGAGATGATGGTGGTCTGGCCTGGAGAAATGAGAGTGGAGTGAGGTGGACAGGTCAGGGGGTTGAGTCAACAAGCCCGGAGTGGGGGAGTGGGGGTGGGGGGAACAGGGACGGGATGAGTCTCTGGCTTGGACCACTAGTGGGGAGGAGAGCCTTGATGCTGTTTCCTGAGACAGGGAAGCAACATGTTCAGTCTAAGATGACCAACACACAGTCAGGAGGTGAAGTTATGAGAGAGATCACTCATCATCAGGTGGTAACTTAGGACCCTAATTTTTTCCTTAAGTCAATCACCTGCTGTGGAAGGCTGGTTCCTTTCCCTCCTCTGAGCCCCCCAGTTTTTCCTCTGATCCTCTCTTGGGGCCCTGATGTAGAGTCACTTCCCTTGAGCTCTCTCCTCTGCACCAGTCAAGGTCCTTGAGGACTAAACTCAGGAATAACTTCTGCCTTAAGATACTCTGAAACCGACCTACCCTCGGTATAGCTCTATTGCCAGGAAAAAGCCCTTCATAGCCTTAGGGAGCCGAGTGTCGTTCTAAGGAGGCAAAAGAAATCTATTCTCAACTGTTGTAAGGGTTTACAGCGAAAATCCCAACAAAAGGCAATTCGCCTTGTCGCTCCTTTTCCGTTGCAGGACTGTTTGATTTGCTCAGAATCACAGAGGAAAGCCAGAGGCTGCGTTAACAAGGCGGGGACGGGAATGAAGATGGTGTGCGCGTTGCATCACGTGCTCCCATGGCAAATGCAATGCCCAGCCCTTGGAAAGGCCAGAAAGCATCTTGGGCGCAATGCACCAAAACGACTTACTGCACAGCGCACAAAACTAGGTGACAGGGCCCTGCCTTGTCCCTAGCCCTCCGAAATTTGGAGAACCCACTAAGAGATCTCCCTAAGCTATTATATAAAAAGCATTTCCATATGCTGAGTATCAATAATTACCTACCTTTTATAAGGTCGGACCCGGGGGCCATGATGGGCCACCCCTCCTCTCCCTCCCACCGGAGAGAAGGTCCCTAATGGAAGGATCCTCCCAGATCCTGGGGATCAATGACAGCACACTTCCCGGGTTGCCATGATGAGCCGCCCCTCCTCTACCCCGCCGGCGGGGGGGGGGGAAGTCCCTATCCGCTAACGGAGGGAGCCTCCCGGATCCCAGGGGACGAATAACAGCACACTTCACCGGCTAAAGCCGCCCCACTGGCCATCCCTCGCAATGTTCATATATAAACAAACTTCTAACACGGTCTGAGCCGCATGGACTTCCTGGACCTGCCCCGTTCGGGTCTGGGAACCCCACCCGGGAGCGCTTCCCCATTAAAGCCTGTTAGACACTCTTTTCGTGTCCTGGTCGTCTTTTACCTAACATTTGGCGCCCAACGTGGGGCCCGAGATGAGGGCCCATCCCGCGACGAGTGGGATTTGCAGCCCCCTCGGGTCTGGCCTGCACCGGACCAGGTCACCCCGTCACCCCTCCGGGACCATTCAACCGTCTGGCAGGATACAGGGTAAGTTCCATCGGTCGGGCTCTGGGGGTTTTTGCTTCCATGGCAATTATGCCTAGGGTGTCCCGGTTCCGGTAAATCGAGGCCACGTCTGGACCCCTCCTCCGCAAGCCAGGCTTGCTTTCTCGCCGCCTATCAATTTGGAGACGTCCATCTTGGCTGAGTGGCCTTCTCGCTGGGTTGACGACCTGTTCGGGGACACCTGACCAGACCACTCCCAGTCCCGTTAACGACTGGTCCAGGACCTTTGATTCACAATCGCCATGGGGGCAGCTCCCTCCAAGCCCGACCGGCCCTGGTCTACACCACTAGAATGTTTACTTGCCAACCTCAGAACTCTACACATCTCCGGAGAAATTCGTTCCCAACGCTTAACCTACCTTTGTTCTGAGGCATGGCCTCAATATTCTTTAGATAACGGCTCACAATGGCCGCCGACTGGAACTTCCGATTTAAGCATCCTCCGTGACTTAGATAATTACTGCCAGAAGACAGGAAAATGGTCTGAGGTACCCTACGTATGGGCTTTCTGGCTGTTGCACTCCTGTCCCACCCTATATACCCACTGTTCCCCTTCTGAAACTCTCCTAACTATCGCCCTTGCCAACTTCTCCCGTGTCCTCCCCTCCTCCACCGCCCTCACAGCCCAGCCCTCCTGTGACAAAGCCACCTCTATATCCACCCCTCCCTTCATGCCCGGCTTCACCGACCTCCCCCACACCAACCTCCCCTCTATCGCCCTCACCCACTCCCTCCATATCCAGCTCTCCTGTGACTATGCCTCCCGCAGCTCCCCTGACTCTGTCTCTCCATCCACCCCTTCCCCCTCATCACCTCCTCCCACCGACTGTCCTCACAGCCCAGCTCTCCTGTGACTACGCCTCTCGCCACTCCCCTGGCTCCACCTCAATATCCGCCCCTTCCTCCATGCCCCCCACCCCCTTTCTGACTCACCAGTCAGCTCACACACAAGGTCTCAGACCACTCCCAATCTGCCACCAGCTCCCCTGCTTCCTTTCCCCCAGGTGGCCGGCCCAGAGGGTCTCACCCCTGTCCACGTGCCCTTTTTACTCCAACATCTTGCCTATGTTCAACAGCGGCTAGGCTCCTACTCGGCCAACCCCTCTAACTACATCAAAAACTTTACCCAGCTGTCTCGGTCTTACGCCCTCACCTGGCAAGACATGTTTGTCATCCCGGGGTCCACTACTACCCCAGAGAAAAGAAAGGCCATTTGGGCTGCAGCAAGAGTGGTAGCAGATCGGAGACATGCAGCCAACCCAGCAGACCCAGCCCGGCCACCCGGAGCAGCTGCTATTCCAGACGTAGACCCAGACTGGGACTATCAAGAGGGACAGAGAGGGAAGGCCATCATTCAATACATGATAGAATGCCTACTGGAGGGAATGGAGACCACCTCCCTTAAGGTAGTAAGCCTACTTAAACTAGATGAAGTGACCCAGGCCCCGATGAAAACCCGGCAGCCTTTCTTAACAGGCTGACAGAGGCTCTCACCACCTATACCCGGATTGCCCCAGATTCTCCGGCGGGGGTTACTACCCTAGCCAACCATTTTATATCCCAATCAGCTTCAGACATCAGAAAAAAACTCTCCAAGGTTGAGGATGGGCCTCAGACCCCGCTCCGAGACCTGGTAAAAATGGCCCAGGAAGAAGCCACCGAAGCCAGCTGCAAGGCAAGGCTTAAACAAAAGGCCGAACTCCAGGCTAACCTCCTTGAGAGACACACCCAGGCACTGGTAGCAGCCCTGCGGCCGGCCACGGGACAGAGGGTGGGTTCCCAGAAGCCACGGCCAGGAGCCTGCTTCAAATGCAGTCATGAGGGCCACTGGGCCCGCCAATGCCCAAACTCCTGGCTCCGGACAAAGCCCTGCCCTCGCTACAAATAGCCGGGACATTGGGCGAGTGATTGTTCCTGGGCGACTCAGGCCCCAGCCATACCGGGCCAAGGTCTGAGCTCCCAAAAGGACATTTCCTCCCCGCACCCCACCTTGGAACTTCTCTCCTTTGGTGAAGATTGACGGTGCCCAGACTCGGGGACCCCCATGACCCAAGCCGAGCCCAGGGTAATGCTTCAAGCGGCGGGTAAGTCTATCAATTTCTTGATGGATACGGGGGCTGCTTACTCGGTCCTTCCCTCCTTCGGGGACACCTTGCATCCTTCCCAGGTCTTGGTGGTGGGTATAGATGGCACATCTTCACAACCCTTGCAGACTGGGCCACTGTCCTGTCAGCTTGATCACTTCCTGTTCACACACTCTTTTCTGATAATCCCTTCATGCCCCACTCCCCTGCTGGTGCGGGACATTTTAGCTAACCTTAGGGCCACCATTCACCTACCTCTCTCACTTTCCCAATCTCTCACCTTGCCCCTACTCCTCCTCTGCTCCCCTGAGGCTCCAGTTGTCAACCCTACCATCTGGGACACTGAAATCCCTCTGGTAGCAACCCATTATACCCCCGTCCTGATCAAACTACGTGATCCTTCCCACTTTCCAAGCCACCCTCAATTCCCCATCTCTCAGACTCACCTACGTGGTCTTAAGCCAATCATGGACCGTCTCTTAGGCCAGAGCCTCCTAGTCCCGATGGCCTCGCCCTGCAATACCCCCATTCTCCCAGTACGGAAAGTTGCTGGTGGCTACCGACTGGTCCAGGACCTTCGACTGATAAACGAGGCCATGATCCCTGCCCATCCGATTGTCCCCAATCCCTATACCTTACTTTCTGACATCCCTAGCAGTACGACTCACTTTACTGTCATAGACCTCAAAGATGCCTTTTTCACTATTCCCTTACACCCAGACTGCCAATTCCTCTTTGCTTTCACATGGACCGACCCAGAAACCCGACAGTCCTCCCAGCTAACATAGACAGTCCTCCCCCATGGGTTTAGAGACAGCCCCCATTATTTGGCCAGGCTCTGGCCTGGGATCTGCCCTCTGGCCCCTAGTGTCCTCTTACAGTATGTGGATGACCTTCTGCTCTGCAGCCCCTCACAAGCTCTCTCTCAGACACATACCACTATTCTTCTTAACTTCCTTAGCTCTAAAGGATACCAAATATCTCAACAAAAGGCCCAACTCACCCAGACCTCTGTGACTTACCTACGTCTAAAGATTACCCCGACAACCAAGGCTCTAACTACTGACAGACTCAGCCTTCTCTGAGACCTCTGCCCCCTTCCACTGGAGAACAAATCTTGTCCTTTTTGGGGTTAACAGGATTCTTCCGGCACTGGGTCCCCAACTATGCTTCACTGGCTAAACCCCTCTACACAGCCGCAAAAGACACCCCCACTGGACCGCTCTCTTCAGAAACAGAGGTCAAAAAGGCTTTCTACAACCTCCGCTCAGCTTTGCTGTCCTCTTCCCCGCTCTTCTGCCCAATCCCAATCTCCCCTATCACCTGTATACTGATGAAAAAGGGGTCATAACCTTTGGAGCCCTCATACAGCCTGCAGGCCCTGAAATGCTGCCAGTGGCATTTATCTCCAAATAGTTAGACCCCACCGCCCGGGGATGGTTCCCCTGCCTACGCGCCCTGGCGGCAGCAGCTTCTCTATACGCAAATGCAAAAAAAAAAAAAAAAAACTAATTCTAGATCAACCCCTAACTATATTCTCACCACACCACCTGGCCGACCTCCTGGTTTCCAAATTCCTGTCAGACCTTAGCAACTCTTGGCTCCAGCAATTCACCTTTACTAAGACACCCCTGCCTCCTGCCAGTGAGTGACACGCCCCGTCCAATGCTTGACTGGCCTCATCCGCTGTGGCTGTTGCCAATCACAACTTTGGCTATACTCTTCGCCATTGGACTGGCTGTCACAGCTCCCCCCAGGACTGGCCGCCCACTCTCTGACTTTCACTGGCCCTTACTTACCTTATCATCTGTTCACTACTCCTGGGGTGCTATTCCTTTAGAATGGCCTGACCTGGCCATATGTCTCTAGCCTGCCTTGAGGACTTTATCTTGACCCTACTACAAGACCTCTGGCTGGCTACCCCGATTATTGACCATGACTCTTTCACCCAGGCAATTTCTGATCTGCACTTACAGGAGACCTTCCTCCTTTTCACAAAAGCTCAAATTGATTTTTTCTCCTTTATCACTCTCCTCCTAATATCATAGCTAAACATGCTCTTGTCACTATTCCTCCTGGCCATGATAACACGGATGGGACAACCTACGCCCTGCCCCGGGGCTACACCAAACGAGACCACAAAAAACTGGGTTCACAGCCTACACTTATGTCCACCGAGACTGTTATGCTCCACCTGCCCAGCCATGCTCTCATGGAGGTAAATGGTATTGGATGGCCAAGAGCCCTGGGACAGCCAAATCAATTCAGCCTCTAACTGCCATAAAGCTGGAGGCAAAGATCTCTGTTTTACCATGCTAACTCACTATGGAATGACAGACGGGAAGGGGGCCCAAGTTCAGAGGCGAAAACAAACCCAACATGAGGTCCAACAGGACCTCATAAAGTTAGCAACTGAAGCCTCTGATCCACACCATGAGCCCAACAACTCCTAGACCAGGTTCATCAGGCGCTCAAACCCCTGGATTTTTCATCCCAAACTTTCACCAGTATCAATGACACCTATCAGACCCTGACTGAAACCTCACCAAACCTCTCATGTTGGCTCTGTCCTCCCTTGAGACCCCGACCGTTCCTTGCCCAACCGATTCCCAGCAAATGGGTAGAGGCCTAAAATCTCACTCGAAATGCCACAAAAGTAACCTGGCCAATGGGGCCCTTGACCACTGAGGTACTGTATCTACCAGCCAATGCCTCTTGCGTTCTGGCCAACGACACCTCATTAACCACAGTGGCCTGTGATGGCTCAAGACGAGGCCCCCTATCCCCAAACCCGCCCAACTGGACTCAGCCTTGCACCCCGGTCTTCCTTATGCCCTATCTGATCATTCTGACACCACAGGTGGTGGAAGACTAGATCCGACCAACCCACCGCCAAGGGAGGGCATTAGCTGCAGCTCCCCTGCTCCTCGGAGGAGCTTTATTCGCAGCCTTAGGACTGGGGGCAGGAGGATTGGGATCAGCCACGCACTTTTGCTATAAGCAGTCCACAGACCTCAATCGAGACCTGGACAAGGTGGCAGACTCCCTGATGGCATTACAGACCCAGATAACCTCTCTGGCAGCAGTGGCTCTCCAAAATCGAAGGGCCCTAGACCTGCTAAGGGCTGAAAAAGGGGGACCTGCCAGTTCCTAGGGGAAGACTGTTGTTTTCTTTTCATTAATGCCTCGGGGATAGTTCAGAACAAGGTCCGAGAGCTGAGAGAAAGCATCAGACTTAGGCCGAGTTGGGCGGTTCCGACTTTTCCGGATGGTGGAAGTCACCTTGGGCAAAATGGCTTCTCCCACTTCTCAGACCCCTCACAGCCTTGCTCCTCATCCTGTTGATAGGACCTTGTGTTTCTCAGATCATCCTCCGGAGGGTCAGGGACCTGACCCAGATGGCTACTGGACAGATGTTGATGGTGGCCGCATACTCCAAACTCCAGTCCAGAGACCCTGAGGCCCCTTAAAGGTCACCGGGATCCAGCCACGACCCTCAGCCCCAACGACGCCCCAGTTCAGCAGGAAGTAGCCAGAAACGATAACGGCGCCCCTTATCCTATCAAAAGGGTCAGAATGTAAGGTCGACCCCTGGGGCCATGATGGGCCACCCCTCCTCTCCCTCCCACCAGCGAGAAGGTCCCTAACGGAAGGATCCTCCCAGATCCCGGGGGCCAATGACAGCACACTTCCCGGGTTGCCATGATGAGCCGCCCCTCCTCTCCCCCGCCGGCGGGGGGAAGTCCCTACGCCCTAACGGATCCCGGGGACCAATAACAGCACACTTCGCAGGCTAAAGCCGCCCCACCGGCCATCCCTCGCAACGTGCATATATAAACAAAGTTCTAACACGGTCGGGGCGCGCGGACTTCCTCGACCTGCCCGGTTCGGTCCGGGAACCCCGCCCGGGAGCGCTTCGCCATTAAAGCCTGTTACACTCTTTTGGTGTCCTGGTCGTCTTTTACCTAACACCTTTGAACTCTTGGGGCTTGAAAGACATTTTCGAGTGAAGTCTGGGTGGTGCTGGGAAGGTTTGAAACCTTACCAAGCATTTCTGCGATGATCCAAGGGCCCCACCCCTTTCTCCATCTCTCCCTAGCTCCGAGAAAGGAGGGAGGACAGGTAGGAGATTCAGGACCTCGGAAGGAAGAAATTCGGGGACTTCCCAGAAAAAGGAGAGAAGCGATCCCCGGAAGAAGAGACTCCATCCCCTGCAAAATCTTCCCAAGTTTCTCGGCATCGTTATCTGCCAATTTCTGCATTTTTGCATGAACATTACGGGCAGAAAGATCTCGAGGTACAGCCAGATGTACAGCTCACCTGCAGCCCCAAGCTCTCCCCGCGGCTGAAAAAAAAAGGTGGGAGCCATCTACGGGAAAACTTCGTACCTGGAACCAAGAAGCTAACCTTGCCGCCAGCGCCTTCCCACTCCGAGAGCTCACCTCTCAGCAGTGGGCGGGGCTGCTGGTTCCGGGAAGCACCGGGCCCCGCCCCCGCAAGCGCATGCGCAGCATTCCCTCTTCCGCAGCTCGATCCTACCGGGTCGGTGCCCTCCCGGTGCAGCGGAGGTTGTTACTTGGCTGTACCACCTGCAGTGCCGGCGCTGTAGCATCTCAGGCGGCGGCCACACCTGGTCACTCGCCCGGGACCCGGTCACTCGCTCGGGACCCGGCCACTCGCTCCGGCGGCACGGCTTTCGGGCCTGGCCCTGATCCTGGGACTGGAGTCTGCTGCCCCCTGCCGGACTGAGCGAGACTGGGCGTGAATCTGGGTGTAACGGGGATTCCAGCTGGCAAAAGATTTTTAACCAGTGTAGAGGTTCCTTCACTTAAGGAGCGTTTGTGGACCTCTCCAGCAGATAGACCCCATTTTCAGCGGAGGGAGCTAAGGTTCGGAGAGGCGAAGGAGTTTTCCACAGACTCAACTCCTAAGTGGGATGCAAAGGTTAGAGCGCGAGTTTGGTTTCAAAGCCCGAGCACCCTTCATTACATCCTACCATCTACGACGTTATCTAGATGTGGTGCGGAGACCAGCATCCTGGTAAAACCCAGGATTTGCCGGGCTTAAGTACCTGAAGGGACCAGGTACAGACTGCCAGAACTGAAAGGCACTAAATCGTGTCTAATCCCAGGGATAAACCTGTGAATCCTGCCTCCAGGCTACAACTTCTCATCTCACTCCAGTTTTGCCTTCCAGGCCACTGCCCGTAGCTCCAACCCTCTTCCTTATATAATAGCTTTTCAGATTTGAAGACGGCGGTCATCTAGGCTATCACTCTGCCATGTCCCCATGGACTGTAGCCCGCCAGGCGCCTCTGTCCATGGAATTCTCCAGGCTAGAATACTGGAGTGGGTCGCCATTCCCGTCTCCAGGGGATCTTCCCAACCCAGGGATCGAACCCAGGTCACCTGCATTGCAGGCAGATTCTTGACCATCTAAGCCACCAGGAAAGCGTCATCTAGGGTTCATCAAGCAGCTCTAGGGTGCCGTGGGGTTGGGAATAATAGAATTTTTTAATTAAAAAAAAGAAACTAAGAATATAAATTAAACCTTTGAAATTTGTTTGCTGAATCTACTCCTTGTGTTTAAAAGTGTTTCAAGGAAGCAGTGTGACTGCATCTAACTTCTGAGAAGTCTAAGGTGGGCCGGGGGAGTTAACAGGATTCTGGGAGATTCATAGGAGTGTTGATGGCAGGTGCTGGAAGGTGGATGGAGAAAGTGGTATCCTGGAGTTCGGTGCCGAGTCCTTCCAGCTCTTCTCATCCCCTTCTATGCCATCCTTAGCCCAGTGCATGCTGGCACCCATGTACGTGTGTTCTCCCTTGCTTGTGCATGCCCACGTGTGTGTCTCTCTTTTCCTTCCTCCCTCCTTCCCTTTTTCTCTCTCCCAAGACTTCCAGGACACTTTCTCTATCCAAAATAAAACCAAAAACTATCTTGGGATGCCTCAATATCTTTCACTAATATGATCCCCCTCCTCAAGTAAAAAAGTTACCCCTGAACCCCAGAGCCTGGATTTATGATGCTGAGATCCCTTCCAGCCCTGTCACTGTGCTCTTAAGAGGCTGAAAGCAGGATATTCCTACTCAAAGTATTTTCATCTAAAAAAAGACCAACATGAACAACATGTAGGAACAGGAAGGTTCTTAGGTAAAGGGGCCACTGTCCTCTTAGCTTACATGCCACCAACTGCCACCTAATCCATCTAATGGGAAAGTTAGAGCCCAAGGTGAGGGTGCCGCAAAATCTATTCACCTCTACCTTTTTTGTAAAGCTGTCTGCTCATTATCCACAGCGGAGTCTTAACTTCCAATGCGCCACTACTCCTGGAGAAACGTACAAGATAAAATACACAGGATTGCCAGGGAAGCCAGTTTTATTGAAATAAAGTTATCCAGAGAAGGAAAGTTATTAAAGTAGGAAATATTTAAATCTGTGCTAAAGATGTGCTTCATTATTAAATCACGGGATCTAGGAGTGGGTATAATAATTACCGTAACTTCCAAGTAGTGGTGCATATAACAATACTTTGAGGTATCTGTAACATGTGAATATCTGTGATTCCTGGGGATGACACAGTCACAGGTACCAGTACTTCTTGGTTTGCTGCCTATTTTCCTAATGGAAACAAATGTTAAGTTTCAGTTAGAGGTTGGTGGACACAGAAACTTCCATTTCCCATCCAGATTCTCCAATTCCTGATTTCTATCCTCAGGCCCCTTTGGATTTGCAGAACTCCCAGTCCCCAGTAATGCAGGGTTTCCTAAGTTGTATTTGGTGGATGTGAAAGAAAGAAGGGCAAGGCTGAGAGCCCGACTGACTTGCAGATGGGCTGCTCAGGCAGGACCTCCAAGGACCTCTGCACATCAGTCAGTGCCCTGTGATCCTGAGCCTGGTCCTCATTTTCAAATGTGCAGAAACTCAGTTTGTATCCTTTCTTCCAGGGGCATCCTGGCTTTGGGAGACTGATTCATAGAAACCAACATCATAAGGGACTTGTTGATTTTTAAACAAATGACAAAGCCTGTGTCAGGTCCTTGATTCTTTTCTTCTTCCAGATCATTTAGGCCTCTCTCTGCTCATCAGTAAAACAAATTTTGAACAAGCATCTCAATACATGTGTATCATTTATCTCTAAAGTAGACACACTGTGGATATTTTTAATACAAATATATAAATAAGAGACATAAAGTAAAACTTTAAAAGGAAAATATGAATAAGATTAAACAGGTATTTCCCATATTTAAAAGATGACATATTTCTTTCTGTCCCAAGATACGGTAGAATACTTTCATTCTTTCTGTCATCTTTTCCAATAATAGTTTTCTGAGTTGCTTGCAGCCTTCAGGATATCCTTCTCTTTGATGCAGTGGTAAAACTGGATAAACACGATCAAGAGTCAAATTCTCTCTGACCTGCAGCTCTGTTCTCACACTCACATGACACTGAGGCTCAGTCCAATGTGATGACATTAAGCTAAATATCCACTCAACACAAATGTTTGAACATGGAATACTTGGAATTTTACTTATTAGCAACGACAAGTTTTTAGATTTGTAGGAATTCATTTCCTCAAAAACGTCCACCCACTGTTTCCACAGGCTTGTTGTGACAGCCCAGCTGCTGACATCTGTAAATTCATCACATAACCACAGGATATTTTGGTCACTGCCTCTGAATCAGGAAAAGTGACTGTACTCAGTTTCATAAAATAATCAAAGCACACCCAAAGGACAAGGCATGTCTGTTCAGGTAGGACACCCACCCTAATTCAGCAGCTGCTGTTGATACTTTTAAGTGAAGGCTGATTTCATTTTCCCAAAAGACAACACTTTTTGGTTTGTTTGGAAGCACTCACCTCTCCCATTCTGAACTTGCCAGATTCAATCTCCAAATGTGCTTTCATATCCCCTTCTCCACTACGCCCAATCCCAAAGTCTTTCTCATACACTGTACAGGATGCTCTGTGTGGATTATTTACCACCATCCACCCCTTTCGATCCAACTGTACGTGTCCTTCCATTTGCTGTTAACGTAAGAGTGAAAGTCAATTTGCTCAGTTGTGTCTGACTCTTAGCAACCCCACGGACTGTAGCCTACCAGGCTTCTCCACGGGATTTTCCAGGCAAGAATACTGGAGTGGGTTGCCAATTCCTTCTCCAGGAGATCTTCTCGACTGATACCCCACTCCAGTACTCTTGCCTGGAAAATCCCATGGATGGAGGAGCCTGGTGGGCTACAGTCCATGCGGTTGCTAAGAGTCCGACATGACTGAGCAACTTCACTTTCACGCCTTGGAGAAGGAAATGGCAACCCACTCCAGTGTTCTTGCCTGGAGAATTCCAGGGACGGGGGAGCCTGGTGGGCTGCCGTCTATGGGGTGGCACAGAGTCGGACACAACTGAAGCGACTTAGCAGCAGCAGCTCCTGCATTATAGGCAGGCGCTTTACCGTCTGAGCCACCAGGGAAGTTAACATAACACAGTTGTTTAGCCTTTTTTGCGTTGGTAGTATAATCGTTCTCATTTTCGTTATCTGACCTCTTAGAAAACATGGTCACAATACTCAGTGTTATTTAAAAAAAAAAAAGTTAAAACTAGCACTCTCCTGATACAAAACATGACAGTTAATACACAGGCTGGGTGTCCAAGTTTATGTCACCAATGAACAATTTTCTGAAAAGGTCGGGTGAGACACGTGGCCACAAGAAGTCTTATAAGGAAGTCATGAGCTTTGAATGTCTTACTAGAAATCCACGAGCTAAGGAAGGGCTGGATCTCCCAAAGTTTTCACTGGAAGGATTACAAATAAAGCCACAATCCGCAGCAAAAGTCCATTCTCACTCACCCTGAGGATGAAAGATTTCATTCTGGAAAGACAGCAACACCACCTCCTTACTGAGATCTCAACTCCACCGAGGCCCTAACAAAACTCAAGACCGCAGCCCCTCCAGGCTGGGAGGGGAAAGAAAGGGCAACCTGGCCGGGCCGGCGGTCACAACTGGAAGACACCCTCTTATCAAAGTGCTACCGTCTATCCCTGTCTTCCTCTGTGCTCAGATGTCGCTATCAGGAAACGTGGGCTTCCTGGGGCAGAGACTGCGGTCACAAGGTGAGTCCGTTCCCAGCTGGAGGGGAGAACGTGCGGGGGGATGGAGGTCTTGGCTGGGGCACGGCAGGACTTGGCTCAGCCCCAGTCCGAGTGCACACTTCACTCCCGGCCTCCTACCCTCTAGGCCAGGCGGCATGGGGACGATGCCCAAGGCCACCCAGGGACTCTCGAGTTTCCCAGCCCCTACCCGCAACCTGCTCGCTCTTGGAAGGTTCTCTGGAGGCCCCGTGCCTGTTCTCGGCTGGGCGCATCGTCTCCACAGGCTGCTCGCCCTGACCTGCTTCTGACCCCCATGGCAGATCCAGCTGTACCCTCCCCGGCGAGGCCGCCGCGGAGCCCGCTCGTGGGCACCGGTCACAGGCCAGACCATAGTCGGGACCATCTCCTTTGGTCGTGAGCGACCAGCAGACCGCTTATACGGCCGAGGTGGGCGGGCCCATATCGCCTAACTCGCATGCTCACTGGTCGAGCTCATCCGACACTCAGTCGTGCGCTGGCGTCCCATTGGTTCCAACGGCGCCTCTATAAATCCGGGGAAGTTCGGAATCTGAGAAATCTGAGTGGTCAACACGCGTCAGAGGGTTCTCCGGGCGGGTCAGAAGGTTCTCAGAGCGCGTCGGAGGGTTCCCGAGGCCGGTGAAGCCGGCGGGGGTCGCCTCTGCCAGCCGACGCCTCAACCGGGCGTTAGCCTCAGGCTTCACGGAAGTGAAAGCGAGCCAAGAGTAAGACAAAAACCAGTACAAATAAATCCCCAAGTCAAAACAGCTACAGTCGAATTCAAGGAAAGCAAAGGTAAAAGAGAAAAGTACAATTAAGCCAGACTCTTTTATTTTTTTTTTGCATAGACAAAGTAAACAGATGAATTTCAGGGCATTGAATTCTAGAAAAGATAAAACGGGAATCTTAACTTCAATTTTAGGATTTCTATTTTATTTATTTAGGATTTCTATTTATTTATTTAGGATTTCTATTTTATCTATTTCTATTTATTTATATATTTATTATAGAAGTTTTAGGATTTATATTTTTTACCGATTTCTATTTAGAACTTGATGACCAACCTAGATAGCATATTCAAAAGCAGAGACATTACTTTGCCGACTAAGGTCCGTCTAGTCAAGGCCATGGTTTTTCCTGTGGTCATGTATGGATGTGAGAGTTGGACTGTGAAGAAGGCTGAGCGCCAAAGACTTGATGCTTTTGAACTGTGGTGTTGGAGAAGACTCTTGAGAATCCCTTGGACTGCAAGGAGATCCAACCAGTCCATTCTGAAGGAGATCAGCCCTGGGATTTCTTTGGAAGGAATGATGCTAAAGCTGAAGATCCAGTACTTTGGCCACCTCATGCGAAGAGTTGACTCATTGGAAAAGACTCTGATGCTGGGAGGGATTGGGGGCAGGAGGAGAAGGGGACGACAGAGGATGAGATGGCTGGATGCCATCACTGACTCAATGGACATGAGTTTGAGTGAACTCCGGGAGTTGGTGATGGACAGGGAGGCCTGGCGTGCTGCAATTCACGGGGTCGCAAAGAGTCGGACACGACTGAGCGACTGAACTGAACTGAAGCGCAAGTTCACGGTCAATGAGTCGAGTTTCTTGTTTGGGTGCCTTACCTACGAAAGGCGGCAGGGGGCACTAGATGAGAGTCGTTTCGCTCAGGTAGCCGGGACTGTTTAAACCTTGACAGACTGACGAACGGTCTGACACCAAACAATTTGCTCAGAAAAACAGATCGGTGGTCTGCGTAAAAGAATGTACAAAAAAAGTAATGCTTTCTGCACTACGACCTGTAGACTAAGGAGTACAGGTTCTTGAAATATTGTGGAGAGGGGAAGGGTCAGTTCCAGGATATAAGGGGAAATTTTAAGGTGGGCTCTGAAAGAGGCAGGCGGTGGAGAATGAGCAAGGTACCTCTGACTCTTTTACCTACGCCTGCCTTCTAGCCTCATTTTGAACTTTTGCCTAGAACAGGGGACTTTCCGTGCTAAGACCAGGACTGAGAGGTTTCCTGGAATAATTGTAAACAATAATGATAACAACTAACATTTAATGAGTCTAGTGGGCCGGCCACCTTCTAAGCATTTAATCCTCTCAGTAACCGTCTAAGATAGATACTGAGTCATCCCCATTCTACAGGAGAGGAAACTGAGGCAGCTTGCCAGAGCTCATGCTGACAGCTGAGAAGTGTCGATCCAGGTTAAAGAAGAGTGTGTATACCGGCTCTGCAGTCGTCATGCGTGGGCTCCGATCATGGCTCCACTGCATATTTTATTAATACAGGAAAGCACATAACATTTTGACTGGTACAGAGGAAATACTCAATAGTGTTTGCTATTACTATTAAAAGAGTGGTCCTTGCTCTCCAAGACTTTAAAATCTACTTTCAGTGGTCCTTATGACACATAAGGCAGTAGAAATGTCTCTGATGGGTGACTGGGACAGAGAATAGATGCATGGAAGTGAGTGGAGGAGGAAAACAGCTGTGAAACAAGAGTGGCCAGGTCTGGCTCGCAGATCACTGAATGCTTAAATGAGTAGCCTACATATCATCATCAGAAAGTAGTCTCAGATCCCGAATGGCTTGAGCTGATCACTGTAGTCTCTGTATTTAGATACCATATGCTTGTGCATGTTTAATCAAAACTGTAGTCAGGACTTTCCTGGAGGTTCAGTGGTTAAGACTCTGTGCTCCCAAAGCAAGGGTCAGGGGTTCTATCTCTGGTCGGTGAACTAAGATCCCACAAGCCACACGGTGAGGCCAAAAGAAAAACAAAAAGTCAGTTTTTATTAGTCACTGAAATTGTCCTAAGGAATGTTAGGGTATCTACTCTTCTAGCTGGAGGAAGCATTTATTAAGTTTTCAGAGAAAACATTTATTAATTTCACAAATAATTATCTGTTAGATGTTATATGGTCAGGCCATTTCGGATGGCTGTTCTCTTGCTCTTTGTACATCCCCTGCTCCACCAGCCCCCACTTCACTCACATAAATACTCAGTCCTCTTAATTATAGGGCTTAATTAGTCCCTGGCAACAGACATCAATTCTCCCTGTAAATGGTAGCCTCCTCCTCCCCTGAGTAGCAAAGGCTGTTGCCGTGTCCTGTCCACTGGTTGTGTTGAGTTGTCGCTCCAGGACCCTTTGTAGGATTCCCTTGTCCAATAATCCACCCCTGTCTCTGTCGCTGTCTCCAGGCTGTTTCTTTGGTCTCGAGGCTGGACAACTACAAGGCTTGCAGACCTGTGGGATGCCCCACAACAGATGTCAAGCCCTGGAATAGGAGTCTGAGAATAGGATTCAGAGTTAGAGGCTGACTCTGGAGTGAGGGGAGTGGGAAAGGATATTCTAATTGAAACCTGAAGTCTGAGAGGGAGCCAGCAGCAAGGAGTCAGGGGGGTCCTCATTGCAGGCAGCAGGAATGGACTGAGCAAAGGCCCTTGCAGGGGGGCTGGATGGGAAGGGCTCCATGCCTGGTGAGACCCAAAGGAGGGTGGGAGTAGAGAATAGTGAATTAGAGGCAGAGTAAATTGGTGCAGCAACAAGCAGTGTT
The DNA here is from genome assembly GCF_016772045.2 of Ovis aries. Classification (NCBI taxonomy): domain Eukaryota; kingdom Metazoa; phylum Chordata; class Mammalia; order Artiodactyla; family Bovidae; genus Ovis; species Ovis aries. The sequence continues at coordinate 24,714,753 of NC_056073.1, read as the reverse complement.
CATAAAGAGCTGGGCTGATGGGTTTCCTGCCTCTGAGTCTTTTATTTAAATCATCTTGACTGCAGCCTCAAGGTGTTGCTGAAGGGAAATTTCCATTATGGGGTGAGAGATAACCGTGTGCATTGCTTTGTTTCCATTGGTTGTTCTTAACTGGAGTTGAATGCTTTGCATCTGTGTATGCTTAAATCCACAAGTGCCTCTGTTTCAGAGGAGATGACTCCTGACCTGTCCTGCTTAGCAGTAAAAGAATGGTAAAATGGATTTACATTCATTCACTAGCATCTCTGTCTAACTTCATCTTTCCCTAAAGATTTCTTGGAATAAAAAAAAAAACAAATATTAAAGATAGCTCATTTTTCCTATTCTGTGGGTCTCCATGGAGCCAATTCTGTACTAGTAGTGTAAAAATCAAACAGATGTGAGAAAGAGGACTTGATGTACAGAGTTAATTTGTGTTTCTTCTTCAGATCTCTGAGCAAGCAACCCTTAATGCAATAAAAACGGCATCTGAGGAAAAGCAGATTATCTTATCCAATAAGGCTGCCTTTTCTCATTACTTTAATGTTGCTCTGATCATGCATTTTAAACAGTGTTTTTAATTTAAAAGAAAAAGTCCCAAGAGAAGACTTCGGTCGAAAAAGAGGGCATGATAACATTTGGAAACATGCAATGGAGAAACATTCTGAAAATCCACTCATCAGTGTAGTAGGACTCACTGTAAAGGTGAAATTGGGTCCAAACGTACAGAAAGGAAAGTTTCAGCCTCTTCCTCTCCTTTCGTCTTATACTTCATACCAATTATTAGAGCAAGTTTAAGCAGCATCTCTAATAAATGTCATGGAAAAAAGGGAAGTGAATATTAGTTTCTGAAATTCCAACCAGGTGTGGATGGATAGTTAATTTTAAAACAACCACACACCTGGGGAGGCCCTGGAACTTCTATCAGCATTTATATAACTCACTTCTCAGGCTGGATTTAATAAAGATCATTGGGATAAAGATGGATAGGAAGAAACTGAACTATTTATGAAATTTTTTTTGTCAGTTAATACAATTAGTAAAGTGGTTAATAATGCTGGTGTGGAGGCTGGAGTTTTCAGTTAGGGAAAACTCAGTGCTAGGAGCCTACGAGATGAATAAGAAACAGTCAGGGCTTCTCCCTCAAATTGTCTGGGGCTGTGCCCAAAATGTAATAGGATGCTTCCACCATTCCCTTTTGCAAAGATGCCTCTAACAGAACTTTAAGAAAACTGTTTGTTTTTTCTCATTCTTCTTAGATTATCTCCTTAGAGGCTTCTGAAATGCTCAATTCAGTGGTCCCCAAATTTGCTGCCCACTGGAATCACCTGGCCAGCTTTAAAAACTACTGATGCCTGGCTCCCTTCTCTCAGTATTGTAATTTACCAGGTATGGACTGCAACCCAGGCATGGGGAGTGGTTTTGTTAATCTTTTTATATATAGGTTTACAGATGATTGTAAGAACTAATACAGAGAGATTCCGTATACTGTCTACCCCTGCATGGTAACACCTTCAAAAATGGTAATACAATATCACAGCCACATTATTGACGTTGATATATGCAAGATCTGGAACATTTCCATCATCACCAAGATCCTTTCCTCTTGTTGGGCTTTTATAACCACACCTACCTCCCTGCCCACTCCAGCCCCATCCTTTTTTTTTTTTTTGGCTTTTTAAAGTAAAAGAATTTTAATCTCACAGTACAGCACCTTGAAAAGTACAGGAGGCACACAGGGACTGGCATCAAGTGAACAGGCAAGAAGAGTTACTGACTGGCGGAAGAAGGGGAGGTGGAAGATGGTAGAGCTGAAGGGTCATCAGCAATAGGAGACGGAGGGCAAGCTGCAGTTTCACTCATGCCTGACGTCCAACCCCATCCTTAACCTCTTGGCAACCACTAATCTATTGTCCATTTCAATAATTGGTCATCTTAACAACGTAAGTGTAATCATGCAATGTGTAATCTTTGGGAACTAGCTTTTTTCATGCAGCCTAATTCTCTGGAGATTCATCCAGGCTGTTGCAGGTGTCAATATTTAGTTTGTACCACAATTTGTTTTACCATCTGGAGTGTTACCAGATTTTGACTGTTAGGAATAAACTCCTATAAACATTGATGTACGTATTTTTGTGTAAACATACATTGTCATTTCTCTGGGATAAATGTCCAGCAGTAGAACTGTTGAGCTGTATGGTTAGTGCATGTTTAGTTTTGAAAGAAAATGCGGAACTATTTTCCAGAGGGGCTGTACCGTTTTTGCATTCGTAAAAATGCAAAAAATCACACACAGCAATGTGTGAGTGATTCAGTTTCTCTGCATCCTCACCAGCATTTGGTGTTGTCAGTCTCTTCTGTTTTAGTGTATTGATAGCACATTGTGGTTTTAACTTGCATTTTCCTAATGGCTAAGTAAACACCTTTTATTTTGCCTTTCATGTGCTTCCCTTTTCTCCTGTTTGCTTCTCTTCTTTTCACAGCTATTTGTAAGGCCTCCTCAACCATTTTGCTTTTTTGCATTTCTTTTTCTTGGGGATGGTCTTGCTCCCTGTCTCCTGTACAATGTCATGAACCTCCATCCATAGTTCATCAGGCACTCTATCAGATCTAGTCCCATAAATCTATTTCTCACTTCCACTGTATAATCATTAGGGATTTGATTTAGCTCATACCTGAATGGTCTAGTGGTTTTCCCTACTTTCTTTGATTTAAGTCTGAGTTTGGCAATAAAGAGTTCATGATCTGAGCCACAGTCAGCTCCTGGTCTTGTTTTTGCTGACTGTATACAGCTTCTCCATCTTTGGCTGCAAAGAATATAATCAATCTGATTTCGGTGTTGACCATCTGGTGATGTCCATGTGTAGAGTCTTCTCTTGTGTTGTTGGAAGAGGGTGTTTGTTATGACCAGTGCATTCTCTTGGCAAAATTCTATTAGCCTTTGCCCTGCTTCATTCTTTACTCCAAGGCCAAATTTGCCTGTTACTCCAGGTGTTTCCAAATAAATAGAGAAACAGTGGAAAAAGTGCAGCCTTTATTTTTTGGAGCTCCAAAATCGCTGCAGATGGTGACTGCAGCCATGAAATTAAAAGATGCTTTCTCCTTGGAAGAAAAGTTATGACCAACCTAGACAGCATATTAAAAAGCAGAGACATTACTTTGCCAACAAAGGTCCATCTATCAAGGCTATGGTTTTTCCAGTATTCATGAATGGATGTGAGAGTTGGACTATAAAGAAAGCTGAGCGCCAAAGAATTGATGCTTTTGAACTGTGGTGTTGGAGAAGACTCTCGAGAGTCCCTTGGACTGCCAGGAGATCCAACCAGTCCATCCTAAAGGAAATCAGTCCTGAATATTCATTGAAAGGACTGATGCTGAAGCTAAAACTCCAATACTTTGGCCACCTGATGTGCAGAGCTGACTCACTGGAAAAGACCCTGATGCTGGGAAAGATTGAAGGCAGGAGGAGAAGGGGACGACAGAGGATGAGATGGTTGGATGCCATCACTAACTTGATGGACATAAGTTTGAGTAAACTCCAGGAGTTGGTGATGGACAAGGAGGCCTGGTGTGTTGCAGTCCGTGGGGTCACAAAGAGTCAGACACAACTGAGCAACTGAACTGAACCTCATGTGCTTATTTGCCACCATTTGGTGAAGAAATGCCTATTCATGTCTCTGCCCATTTTCTAGTTGAATGACATTTTTTTACTTTTGAGTTTGAGAGTTCTCTATATATTCTGGATACTAGTCCTTTGTCACATTTGTGGTTTGCAAATGTTTTCTCCCATGTGGAATTTGTCTTTTCATACTTCTGATAGAGTTTTTCCATACAGAGCAAAAGTTTAATTTTGATGCAGTCCAGTTTAATATTTTTTCATGGATTAAGCTTGATGTTACTCAAGGACTGTTTAGCATTATCCACTAAACACATTGCATCAAAGAATGCTGAGTCCCTCACTGCAAAAAGCTTTCATGTTAAAAACTTTCCATCTAGATGAAGATATTTCCCTTCTCTTTGTCGTTTAGGTGTGTTGACTTTTAAAGGATGTTTGTGGTTTCAGAGAAACCCCAGGACATATAGAGAAACTTGAAATTTCCAAGGATGTGAACTGCAAGACAACTATTGCTTATCAGATCTTGTCCTTGACATTATGGACAAGCTTCTTTCAAAGAAAGCTCTTTACCCATGGGGATAAGGGAGTTGATGGATATAAGAATCATTTCTGGACTGTCACACACAGGCCATACAACCTCACCAAATAAATAGTTCTTTGTATAAAGAAAAAAAGAAGTGTTGTCATGATGAGAAGAGGACAGGAAAAGGCTCAGATGTCCCAAACGGAATTATAACTCATTCATTTGAATGGAATATTTGAAAAATAAAATAGGGGGATTTAAGCACAGTCCATGGGGATTATAAATTATAGGCAATGTGTTTCTTATTTAGAATGTTTAGGGAGGAAGAGCTTTTGTATAGTCAGGGTCATGAGTTTCCAGTTACTAGAGATTTTCAAGCAGGCCCTGGACCACCACATAGCAGGGGTGTTGAAGAGATGAGTCATGCAGTAGAAAGGTAAACGAGGTGAACTCTGAGAGCCTATGCAGTCCTGGTGTCTCTGGCAACATCTCCTTTCTCCAAGGGAAGATGCAAAATTATCCTGGAAAGCAAGAGTATAGGCAGGACTGATCCCAAGAAATTTAGGCAGAGCACCAGGAAGAAGCCAGATAACTGGAGGAGAGCCTTGTCTAGATTAAGTTGGATTTATGGAGCTGGAAAAGACTGTAGGGGGTGGCTGTCTTGCTCTTGATAAAGAAATGGAGAAACTGTATCAGTCAGATAGGCTAGACTATAATGCATTAATAAACTATGAAATCTCAGTGGCTTAACAGAAGAAAAGTTGATTGGTCCCTTGTGTAAACTCCTTTATGGATGTTTCTGATCAGGCATTCTCCTCCAAGTGATGATTGAGTGATACAGGTTCCTTCTATCTTGTTTCATGTCCCCTCAACACATGGCCTGAAAAGTCCATGGGAAAGGGGAAGAGAATTCAGGAAAGGCACCTGGCTACTTTAGACATCCAAGGCCTGAGTATTTCATGAATCACTTCCGCTCAGATCCTTCAAGCAGAATGGATCCTGCAGCCAACCCAATTGCAAAAGAAGCTGGGAAACAGAGGACCACACCGATATCAGTCACACACCTATAGTGTTTTCCCACAAAAAGCTAAGATGCAGAGGGATGCCATGATTTCATTATGATCATTGTGTTAACGTTGACAGAATTAAGATCAGATTCTAGATATGATGATTTATCAGGTTAAGTGCAGTATATGGTAAAGACTTCCATGGCTGGATCCTGGGCATCCCACTTGGCAGCTAGAACCTCAACAAAACAAAACTTTTATAGCGCCTCATCCCACTAGACCTTATATCTTTGCTCCTGAAGCCCCTTACTTAGGTGTGAATACCTTCTGCTTCTTTACCTACCTTCTCTTTGCCTACTTATTCTTTTTTTTTTTTTTTTTTTGGCCTACTTATTCTTTAAGACTTAAGCATCTGTGCTTCTAGGAAGGTGATCCTAATCTCCGAATGCACTTCCCTCCAGATTGAGTTAGGTGTCCTGTGCATCCACATTATCTGTCCTGACATCAACCCTGAATATTCACTGGAAGGACTGGTGCTGAAGCTGAAGCACCAATACTGTGGCCACCTGATGTGAAGAGCCGACTCATTGGAAAAGACCCTGATGGTGGGAAAGATTGAGGGCAGGAGAAGAACGGGGTGACAGAGAATGAGATGGCTGGATGGCAGTACCAACTCAATGGACATGAATTTGAGCAAAATAGTGAAGAACAGGGAAGCCCAGCGTGCTACAATTCATGGGGTTGCAAAGAGTCAGACACGACTTAGTGACTGAACAGAAACAAACAAAAAAAATCATAGGTGGTAAAGGTTATGTTATTATCCATTTTTTATTCTATTTCCAACCCTAGATTGTGAGCTTCTTGTAGACAAATGACATTATTAAAATTTTTTACATTGTAATAATTAAATTTTTTTGACATACAGCAAATCTGACTTTTTGTATACAGTTTATGAAGTTTGACAATTGTGTATATTTTTTGAGTTAAGATTTTCCTGGTTCTTGATATGCTGAATAATTTGAATAATGGTATCCTGGACATTTGGAAATGATATTATAAGACTCTGAGCCTTGTTTGAATCCTGTAAAATGTTACCCTTTCTGTTTTAGCAGGCAATCAACTTAGCTGATTTCAGTCTGCAAGGTCTGACTTGCTGTAGATGATGTTTTCAGTATTGGTTCTGTTTTCAAAGCCTTTGCCGCGCTCTTCTGATTCACTGTGTGCGCCACCTAGTGGCCAATCTGACCATGGGCGGTGATCTCACCCGTGGTGGATTTCTCAGTCCCTCACTGACTCTTCAGGGTCAGATTCACACATACACAGCTAGAGAGTAAGTCCAGTCTTAGCTTGAGCAGCGCTTCATCTGCCTCCTCTCTGAGATCTTCTGAGATCTCCCTGGCGCTCTCTGATTCCCTGGAGCGTCCCTTTTTGACCCTCGTCTGCTGTGTGTCTCCCATAACTGCACCCATGTCTGGAGCTGTTAGGGTCACTCAGGGCAAGTGAGATAGAACCCCACCGCCAATTTTTTTGTTTTGGATATTAAGATAAATGATACCACACATGCAGCTAGATGCCACTAGGAGGCATGAAAAGGGCTAATACATTCTGGAGAGAGCAGGGAGAGCTCTCAGTCTGGCCTGAAAATGGCTTAAGAACCAGGTGAGGAGACTGGCTTGGTGTTTGTGATGCTGGGGTTTGATGCTGGGGTGAGTTCTTGGGAGCTGGAGCTCCATAGTGTGAATTGCCTGCTAGTTACAAAGGCGTATCTGAGCTTTCTAGCAGTTTCGCCCAGATGTGGGGCAGAAAGGGAAGAGGGTATGGTGAGGCGTGAGAGCTATGAGCGTTCGAACTTCAAAAACAGAATCAGATCCATCATTGTAAGCACCAGAAGACAGAAAAAAAAAGTAATAGGATTTGTGCTATTCGCTTGGGCCACTTCTTCCAATCAGAGAGGAGGATTCCTTTCCCTCAGAGTTTTTAGGCGCCTGTGGGCTGTTGCAGGCTGGATCATGTGAGAGATTAAGGAAAAGCAAAGGAAGGAAAAAGGAAAGTGGGGAATTTTCTCTGTTCTCTCTGAATGTCAGGAAACCCTTTGCCATTCCTCATGTCAGAATTTATACGGCGTCTTCTGGAGCCTTCCTTTCGCATCCTTGCCAAGGCTCCCCTCCAGGTCTGAGGCTGCCTTGAGACCAGGCCAGGGCATATCAGTGGGAAAAAAGTGTCAGGTTCACCACCCATTCAGTGGTAGTTCAAAATTGGGTCTTTTCTCTAGTCAACCTAATACTGTTTACTTTTCATGGTGAATACTTGCTCCATGTATTCTGTCCAGGTTTTACAGCTGCATTCAGTGGGAGACACAAGGCTACCTACCCCATCTTACATAGAACTGGAATCTATCTAATTTCATTTTACTCACCTAGGCCTAGCACGAGAAGGGACTTACCTGATGTCCAGTGAATGAACAAAGTGAGTGGATGAATGACCGAGTGTACAAATCAGTTATTTATTTATGAACAACACAGAAATACTCATGTTTCCAAAGAACAAATTTCTGATGACCATCAGTCAGTTCTCTCTCTTCTCTTCCTGGGAGTGTGAGGTATACAGAACAGTTCTAGCCTGTTTATGAAAAATAATTTTTCTTGTTGACTATTTAAATCAGACAAGTATTTCAAAAACTGAAGTTGCTGTGTCCCTAGAAACGATTTGGACTGCACAGATTTCAATGAACTTTCTTAAACTGTGTTACTTGTTCTAATATTAAAAGAAAAATAAAAATTGACAAAGGACTTTCTTTAGTTGCACGTGTTTACAGCCTAGTTACTACCCAAACAAGCTAAAGAGCTCTACAGAGCTCTGTTGCCCATTCATCTGTCTGCATATAAATTATTGGATCTATTTACAGTCCAAATGCTAGAAACCCCCAAGTACTTGAATAGCAGGCTCTTGTATTTCTGTCTCTTTAATCCTAGGCTGATCTGACCATTGCCAGCAATAGAATTTAGCTGGTGAGTCCAACATGAAATCAACTCGGGCTCATCTTTTCCATTCTTGAAGTTGGCTTTGACAGGGACCGCAGGAGTCAATGGGACCTCTGTGTGTGGATGGGATTCCCAGGAGAGTCAGGAAGGGATGGATGATTCTTGAGATAAAACATCCCAAAGGGACTCCACTTCCCTTTTAATTTTGTGTCCATGTGAGGAATTTTGAAAACCGATGCCTCTGAAGACAAAATTCCCATCATGAGCTAAACAGGCTCCCTGACAGAGAGGAAACACAAGCTTCTGAGAACCAGGGTCCAATTCTGTTTACGTAGAGGCCACACCGTTGAAGAAGGGCACCCAGCCAAGTAGGGTGCATGTTCTTTCAAATGGGACGGGGGCCTTGACCCCCTTCTGAAGAACCTTTTTCCACTCTGATTCCATAAGAACAAGTCAGTAATCTGCTCTGAGAGATCAAATGCCATTTCTGTCTGAGTCTGCTTGTCTCTGCTCCCTTTTTGTTCTGTGTAGCTGCTTCAGCTTTTTGAATGGCTTTTTCTGTCCTAGTTTATCACAGGTTTGAGTTGCATCCCTATCGGGAGTTCTCTCTTATGGTAGATTTGGCACCAAATGGAGAAGTTGAAACCCTCCCTAAGTCAGATCCAGTTCCAGGGAACCCCAGGGAACCATCCGTGCACTTTGGGTGCAGTGGTTTTGGTTTTATCTGAGTTTTGTCTCATTTGCTGCAACCTGGAACATACTTGATTATGTAAGAAGTTTTACAGACATGGGTCTAGTCTGGCCACAGAATCCACTCCCTGCCCCCACCCTGCAATCTCAACAGCCCAGCAATCTGCTGGGGTGCATCCTCTGGGTCAGCTGCCATCTAATCCAAGTTGACAACTTGAGAAGGGCTCCTGCAGGTGGACTTTCTACCTTTGAAGACTCAGGCCCCGTGGGGGACCACCCTGCTGCCACATCTTTCCGGTTGCTCCCTGGGAATGTTTGTTCTTTCAGTTACATCTGGATCCAGCTAATAAAAACAGAATGTAACAGGTAGTCTATGTCGGGGATTTTTCTTCCTTTATTCCTCCTCTCCTCCAAAATGCAGAGAAAGGCTAATCATAAATTAGCCTTCACCACGGGTATTGTGAGTCCTTCCAGTTTCCTCTTGTTTTCAGAGGTTTTCCCCCTCTTGTAAAAATGCACAAGGAAAGCATTGCTTGTTACAGAAAAAGTAGGTAAAAAGAAAAACATCTTAAAACGATTTTTCAGTAAAAATATCAGGCTGAGGTCACTTTCCTCCTTCCAGTCTTTCTAACTCAGCTCCTGCTCACTTCATCAGATATTGGTCTTGCCCTTCATGGGGACAGTGCCCCTAGCGACCGACATTTTTTTTTATTCCTAAACCACTTTAATGAAGTTACTGTAAGGAAATTGTTCTCCCAAATAAAATGCAAAAGAAATATATATCCACGAAAGAACAAAATATTTTAATGAACAATTTAAACAACTCTCTTATAAGGGAGTTTCTGAGTGGGCCATGGCACTGCTTCCTAGAGTGGCTTCCTCTGACCAGCCTTAGTCCTGATGTTACATGAGCCTGGGTAATTTGTCTCCTGTGGGTGATATCCAGCGTTCTCTATTTAGGCCCTCTGAACAGTGGTTCAGGCTGGTTGCCAGGCTGACCAGTCTCTCAGCTCCCAATCTGCAAGATGATGCCTTTTCTTGCACATTCTTAACCCTATGCCTCTACAACCTCCTTTTCCCATTTTGGGGAGGATAGTGTGTCAGGTATGAACCGCAATTCATAAATTCGGGAAAGACCTTGAAGATTCTTTGTCTATAAACAAACTTACTTTCTACTTCAAACCTCCATTTCATATGATGACAGGAGTTTAATCTGTCCAAGTGGGTTTACACACAGGTACAGATCCACCTCGTCTGTGTCCCAGTCTATCCATGCTGTTATCCCGCAATGGATGCCTGCTCTTACCTGGCCTTTGGACTGCGCAGGTCAGTGCTGAGTCATCCCTGACCCAAGGCCCCCCAATTCCAGCTTGCTCTCAGCTCAACTCTTTACTGCTTGGAGTGCAAAGGTCTTCTTTCCCACATGGTGCTGGGTAAAGCAGGAACCTCCATGGGGCTATCTATGTGCTTCATTTCATCTCTGCTGTTTCATCTCTTTATTGCTGCTGCTGCTGCTGCTGCTAATGCTAAGTTGCTTCCATTGTGTCCGACTCTGTGTGACCCCATAGACGGCAGCCCACCAGGCTCCCCCGACCCTGGGATTCTCCAGGCAAGAACGCTGGAGTGGGTTGCCGTTTCTTCCTCCAGTGCATGAAAGTGAAAAGTGAAAGTGAAGTCACTCAGTCATGTCTGACTCTTCGAGACCCCATGGACTGCAGCCTACCAGGCTCCTCTATCCATGGGATTTTCCAAGCAGAGTACTGGAGTGGGGTGCCATTGCCTTCTCCACATCTCTTTATTACATCTCTGCTATTCTTGGGTGCAGAGGTTTTGGTGGGCTGTGTCAGGCCCCATGTTCAGGTCAGCTGCATCACTTGCCAGACTCCAGGCAAAATGAAAACACCAAGCAGGGTAGGGGTTGGGAAAGTCAATGTCCCCTTCCCGAGGGCCCACAGTGCCAGCCCACAGCAGACAGCCGATCCCCGAAGGATGGCAACCTTCATGCTGGTACACACGTGCACACTCAGTCTCTGGATGAGTGGGCAAGAAACTCCACCAGATTGGTGCCCTCAGCCTGAGGCCAAAAGGCAGCTTCCTTGAATCCCATCCCCAGATGCCATGGGGTGGGCACACCTAGCCCTGACACCCCCAGTGCCTGCACCTGTGCCCAGGCCCACATCAGGTGTGGAGGGAGCTAGCAGATCACAACACAGGAAGAGGGAAGTGACGGGCTGTGGCACCAGGCGACGTAGGCGTGAGCAGTGGGGATCCCAAGCCAGACACAGTGGGGGCAGGATGCACAAGAGTCACGGCTCCAAGCCTCTTGTGCGCGCTCCACTGTCCTGTGGTCTGGTTTACACGTCACAGATGCAAAGCGAAAATTATTAAGAATTTCAGGGCAGCCACTACAGAGCATTCGACCTAAGTGCAAGGGCCTTCTGGGAGCAGTGCCCTGTGTACGACACTGATCACACTGCCAAACAGGCTGGCCTGTGTGGTCTGATGCACAAAAGCTCGAAATAGACTTCCTGTTTCTTATATTATATCAGCCCTTCCTTGGTGCACTGAGAATAAAAGTGTTTTAGCTGGGACCTCCCTGGTGGTCCAGTGGCTAAGACTCTGTACTCCCAATGAGGGGGGCCTGGGTTCAAACCCTGGTCTGGGAATTAGATCCCACATGCTGCAACCAAGAGTTCACACGCCACAGCTAAAGATCCCGTGTGCCACAATGAAGATCGCAGATCCTGCCTGCTGCAGCTGAGACCCAGGGCAGCCAAATAAACAAATTTTTTTTAAAGGGGTTCTAATTGTTGCCGGGAGTAGAGTCAGAGGAAAGGTTTGGGTAGGGGACAGTGCTAGAGTAACAGGAATTACCAGAAAGGAAAAAACTCTGAATTCATGCTTTTAAAATGTTTCCTCACCACACAGGCATCAGCAGATCCTAGCCGTCCTGGACTCCTGGCTCTAGTCCTGCATCTTATTCACAAGTGGGCTCACTTGGGGGACACCAGGGTCCTTTGCACCACTGTCCAGGCTACACCTCAAGCTCTGACTGGCATCTCTCCTGGGGGGTGGGGTGGGGAGAAGTGCAGGTTTACTGCTGTCTAGCACTAGGGCAGCACAGTGTGGAGGTTTTATGTCAGCTGGTCAAACTCTCTCAGAGTTGTATTTTTAAATCTAAACATGATCTTCAAAAGTGGGGTGCCACCCAGACCTGCAGTACCAGCATCACTTGGGAACTCTTTAGAAATACAAGTTCTCAGGCCCAGACCCATAGAAACTGTGGGGGCAGGGCCCAGCGTTTGTTTTAACAAGCTGTCCAATGACTCCAACGTGCAGCAAATTTGGAGAGTCACTGCTCTAAATGTATGTAACATGGGAGACATTTTTCAGGATTTTTCAGGAGGGTTTCATTTACAATCTTATAAAATGACCCTTGGACCTAGTGCCCACTGTTCAGAGAATAAGAAGATGCTTCAGCACCTCCAAGTATGTTCTCTAATCATATGCTACAATATTTGGGATTCCTGCTTTAGAGATTTACTCCTTCGGGATTTTTTTACTGTTCTCTTTTAAAAGGTAAAAGTTCTACTTGGTAGAAAAAGAAGTGTTAGTTGCTCAGTTTTGTCTAACCTGCGATCCTATGGACGGTAGAATGCCAGGCTCCACTCTCCATGGAATTTTCCAGGCAAGAATACTGGAGTGGGTTGCCATTCCCTTCTTCAGGGGATTTTCCCAACCCAGGGATCAAACCCAGGCCACTCGCATTGCAGACAGGTTCTTTAATGTCTGAATCACTGCAAGATACTTTCACATGAAAGCATCTGAGATACCTATCATGTTCTGCTTAGCACAGCAAGGAAGAGAGAGAACATCATAGAATAAGGAAACAGCTGAGTCTAAATAAGCATTGCCTGGGGATAACAATTTTGCTTAGAGCTGGCATTTCCAGACCTTAGGAAGTCACAGAGTAAAACCATTTATTTGAAATGGGCCCAATTATCTTAAAAATAAAATGAGGGGGAGAGAATGGAAGAGTGACTTCCAAGGGGTACTTGGCTGGTGAAACCTCAGTTCACGTGCTGGTACCAACTAGCTAAAATCTTAGATAAGTTACTTAAACTACAAGTCTGGAGAATGTGATGATATAGCCCAGAACATTATATCAATTAGGATTTGGTTGCAAGTGACAGAAACTTCCATTTGAACTGGTTTATGCTGTCAGAGAAAAAGCTTATCTATTAACTTTTATAAATAAAAACTCTAGAGATAGTTCTGACTTAGAACAGCTTGATCAGGGTTCAGAAGAAACCACGAGAACACAGAGGTTCTTCATTTTACTCTCTGTTTCACTGTGTGCTGGCTTCATCTTGTGACTATGCGAGTTGGCAAGTTGGCAGCCCCAGCTTCAGCTAACGTGTCTCCAGGTTCAAGTCTGGATCTGAGGGCAAACCCTGGAGCCCACGTACACCCTCCAACGGAGACTGATTGGCTTTGACTTGCCTCCCTTGAGTTATGTGCCTACCCCTGAGCCAATCACTGGCCACGGGGTAAACTGATGCTCTGGATCAGATGCCAAGCCTGGATCCTACACTGTCCCTGGAATGGGCATGGTGGGAGGTCCTGCCAAGGCCACAAAAACCACAGTGGATGGAGGTGGGGAGGCGTGGTTCCTTATAAACATGGGAGGTCGTTACTGGAAACAGAGAGTATGGAAAAGGGCTGGCCAGGAAACCACACACGTCCACCACAAGGGTCTCGGTTCCCACATCTGTAATTCTGTGAGGTTCTTCCCAGGTCCAGAGTGCGGGTGTAGGAAGCCGCATTCACTGGACTGCCCACCGGATGGAACATGGATCTGGGCTTAGGGAGGAAGGAATCTGCTTCTACTGAGGATGACTAAACTCATCCCCTTCAACAGCCCCAGTAGAAAGGCTGTCCCTCCTGGCAAACCCATCCGCCTTCTCGTTTCTCTGTGAGGAGACACCCAAGCTGTGCACACCATACCCGCGCTGGCCTCTCCCCTCTGCTCACTGCTGTCCGTCTCCCTGTTCACCTCTTTCTGTCCCAAGCTCCTCTCTCGATACCTGTCTCTCTCCCTTCACCTCTGACCACCTCTGTCTCCTGTCTGGTCTTCTCTGCTGCCTCTTTCTGTTTCTCTCTCCATTGCTGACTGGCTGCCTCTGTCTGTCTGTCTGTCTCCCTCTCCCTGTCTGTCTAGCTCTCTCTGAGCTCCTGTCTGTTTCTCTCCATTCTCTCTCGCTAGGATCCTGCCTGTCTGTACCTCATTCCCTCTTACACTATCTGTTCTTCTCCATCTCTTATTTAAGTACCTTCCTGTTACTTTCTCTACCTGCCCATTTCATTTTTTGTGTCCACTTCCCTTTCTCATCAGCCTTTGTCTCAGATTTGTCTTTATTTTTTAAATAGTTCCCACTTCTCCCAACAGAACTCTAAAATGCCCACAAAGCCATGCTTACCCCATATGTTTCTTGGCCAACAGAGAGTTTACAAGGATGGAGGAAAGACCTTGAAGGGAGGGAACTTCAGAGAGGAAAAAGGAAGCATTGATGGGACACCTGAGGCATAACGCTGTGAATAAGGGGTTATTCAAGCCAAAACATACACACAGCGCACTCACACATTATTCACAAGCCACCTCCAGACAGACAGTGAGCTCCACCACGATTACAGTTGGGTTTGGTTGAAGTCTTGTTTTTCTTAGCTTACCTTTTCTTAACTGAATAGCTGCTCCCTGGTTCTCTAAACAGTCTGGATGTCCATAAATGATACACAGTCTCAGTCCACAGCACACTAGTTTACAACAGGGGCAATGAGTGACCTGATTGCCATACAGCACCTTTGTGACTCCCACCCCGAGGACAGCTCAGCCCTGATTTTCTCTGTGGTCGTCACCCAGTCCTGCTTTTCAATGGCTGTTACTAAGAACATCGCTGAGGCTCAACCCAACAAGGGCTGACATCAGGCCCTTCTAACGATCTGCAATTTCCAATTCAGTAAGAGACATTGCTGGGTTTTGAAAAATAGAAGGAAATATGTATACATTCTAAATACGTTAGAAGGAAATATGTATCCAAAAGGCCTGGCACCCAGATTTTATTTCCATGTATGTTTAAAAACTGGCTTCAGGGACTTCTCTGGTGGTCCAGTGGCTAAGACTCCGTGCTCTCAATGCAGGGGGCCAGGGTACAATCCCTGGCTGGGAAACTATATCCCACATGCTGCAGCCAAGAGTTTCTGTGCCTCAACTAAAGATCCCGTGTGCTGAAGCTGGGGAAAACCTGATACAGCCAAATAATAAAAATAAACATTTAAAAAATTGGCTTCATATAGCATTCTGAGGACTGTCCTTCTAATCTTCAGTGAGTCAGTCTTCATTCACTCATGTCTACATTTTCAAAGGTCAGACACTGGCTTCTGCAGTCGCTAGCATATGAGGTAGGGAAAACCACTAGACCATTCAGGTATGACCTAAATCAAATCCCTTATGATTATACAGTGGAAGTGAGAAATAGATGTAAGGGCCTAGATCTGATAGATAGAGTGCCTGATGAACTATGGAATGAGGTTCGTGACATTGTACAGGAGACAGGGATCAAGACCATCCTCATGGAAAAGAAATGCAAAAAAGCAAAATGGCTGTCTGGGGAGGCCTTGCAAATAGCTATGAAAAGAAGAGAAGTGAAAAGCAAAGGAGAAAAGGAAAGATATAAGCATCTGAATGCAGAGTCCCAAAGAATAGCAAGAAGAGATAAGAAAGACTTCTTCAGTGATCAATGCAAAGAAATAGAGGAAAACAACAGAATGGGAAAGATTAGAGATCTCTTCAAGAAAATTAGAGATACCAAGGGAACATTTCATGCAAAGATGGGCTCGATAAAGGACAGAAATGGTATGGACCTAACAGAAGCAGAAGATATTAAGAAGAGGTGGCAAGAATACACGGAAGAACTGTACAAAAAAAGATCTTCACGAACCAGATAATCATGATGATGTGATCACTCACCTAGAGCCAGACATCTTGGAATGTGAAGTCAAGTGGGCCTTAGAAAGCATCACTACGAACAAAGCTAGTGGAGGTGATGAAATTCCAGTGGAGCTAGTTCAAATCCTGAAAGATGATGCTGTGAAAGTGCTACGCTCAATATGCCAGCAAATTTGGGAAACTCAGCAGTGGCCACAGTGCAAGAAAAGGTCAGTTTTCATTTCAATCCCAAAGAAAGTCAATGCCAAAGAATGCTCAAACTACCACACAATTGTACTCATCTCACATGCTAGTAAAGTAATGCTCAAAATTCTCCAAGCCAGGCTTCAGCAATACGTGAACCATGAACTCCCTGATGTTCAAGCTGGTTTTAGAAAAGACAGAGGAACCAGAGATCAAATTGCCAACATCCACTGGATCATGGAAAAAGCAAGAGAGTTCTAGAAAAACATCTATTTCTGCTTTATTGACTATGCCAAAGCCTTTGACTGGATCACAGTAAACTGTGGAAAATTCTGAAAGAGATGGGAATAGCAGACCACCTGATCTGCTTCTTGAGAAACCTATATGCAGGTCAGGAAGCAACAGTTAGAACTGGACATGAAACTACAGACTGGTTCCAAATAGGAAAAAGTGTGCATCAAGGCTGTATATTGTCACCCTGCTTATTTAACTTATATGCAGAGTATATCATGAGACATGCTGGGTTGGAGGAAGCACAAGCTGGAATCAAGATTGCCGGGAGAAATATCAATAATCTCAGATATGCAGATGACACCACCCTTATGGCAGAAAGTGAAGAGGAACTGAAAAGCCTCTTGATGAAAGTGAAAGAGGAGAGTGAAAAATTTGGCTTAAAGCCCAACATTCAGAAAACGAAGATCATGGTATCTGGTCCCATCACTTCATGGGAAATGGATGGGGAAACAGGGGAAACAGTGTCAGACTTTATTTTTTTGGGCTCCAAAATCACTGCAGATGGTGATTGCAGCCATGAAATTAAAAGACACTTACTCCTTGGAAGGAAAGTTGTGACCGACATAGCATGTTAAAAAGCAGAGACATTCCTTTGCCAACAAATGTCTGTCTAGTCAAGGCTATGGTTTTTCCAGTAGTCATGTATGGATGTGAGAGTTGGACTGTGAAGAAAGCTGAGCTCTGAAGAATTGATGCTTTTGAACTGTGGTGTTGGAGAAGACTCTTGAGAGTCCCTTGGACTGCAAGGAGATGCAACCAATCCATTCTAAAGGAGATCAGCTCTGGGTGTTCTTTGGAAGGAATGATGCTAAAGCTGAAACTGCAGTGCTTTGGCCACCTCATGCGAAGAGTTGATTCATTGGAAAAGACTCTGATGCTGGGAGGGATTAGGGACAGGGGGAAAAGGGGACGACAGAGGATGAGATGGCTGGATGGCAACACCGACTCGATGGACATGAGTTTGAGTGAACTGCAGGAATTGGTGATGGGCGGGGAGGCCTGGCGTGTTGTAATTCATGGGATCGCAAAGAGTCGGACACGACTGAGCGACTGAACTGAACTGAACTGAAATGGCAAAAAGAGTGTAAGCCCCTATCGTGGTGAGCAAGCCAACATGCACGAGTCCCAGCTTCCACGTTAGTAAAATAAAGAATAACAAGTACCCAGCACAGTGCCTGGTATTCAGTAGATACTGATTAAATACGTTCATTCATGTAAGAGAATGATGCTCTGACTGCCCATTAGAATCTCCTGGGAAGTTTTTTAAAATCTGAAGCTCAGTTCAGTTCAGTTGCTCAATTGTGTCCAACTCTTTGTGACCTCATAGACTGCAGCACACCAGTCTTCCCTGTCCTTCACCAACTTCCAGAGCTTATTCAAACTCATGTCCATCAAGTCGGTGATACCATCCAACCATCTCATCCTCTGTCGTCCCCTTCTCCTCCCACCATCAATCTTTCCCAGCATCAGGGTCTTTTCCAATGAGTCAGTTGTTCGCATCAGGTGACCAAAGTATTGGAGTTTCAGCTTCAGCATCAGTCCTTCCGATGAATATTCAGGACTTATTTGCTTTAGGATAGACTGGTTGGATCTCCTTGCAGTCCAAGGAACTTTCAAGAATCTTCTCCAACACCACAGTTCAAAAGCATCAATTCTTTGGCGCTCAGCTTCTTTATAGTCCAACTCTCACATCTATACATGGCTATTGTAAAATTTTGTAGATTAAACCAATTATACAAGAATTTCTGGGTCTGAGACCTGGCAGCAGTATGTTTTTTAAAGCTACCACTGTTCTACCCCAGGTGATTACAATATACAGCCAAGCCTGATAGCCACAAATTTAAGAGGAGGTTTACTTAGCTGTGTGCTTGTTTTATGCTTAATAAAGGATCAAAGCTTCCTTTTTAAAGTATGTTCTTGGACCATAGTCCTCATGAATCCATTTGTCTAGTTTCCAAAGATTGCCTGCTCCTATAAGCTCATCGAAAATAAAGGATGAAGGGACTCCCCCAACAGTCCAGAGGTTAACACTCTTCCTTGCAATGCAGGAGGCATGGATTTGATCTCCAGTCAGGGAACTAAGGTCTGGCACACTGTGCAGTACAGCCAAAAACAAATAAGTACATAATTCTGTATCTTAAATCAAAATAAATAAGAACCCGTAACATTTCTTTATTTGATCAAGGGAAAGTACATGTTAGCCATTCAATTCAACAACATACACTGAGTGTTTTCCAGGTACTGAGAATTGTGCTAAACCAAAAACCTCTATCTTCAGAAAATAATCCATAACTTCAAAAGGCCCACCACAAGTAAAAAGCAATGCTTTATAAAACAAAACAAAAACTTCCTTTTCTCGAAAGTTGATGCCTTTAAGCATACACCCCGCCAAGTTAATTTTCTGCTGAGCATCAGCTCTCCTGCTGCCTAGATTGATGGTGGGAGGAGAAGGGGACAACAGAGGATGAGATGGTTGGATGGTATCACTGACTTGATGGTAATGAAGGGCCTAGAAAGAAGAACAGGAAGTTTGCACCAATGTGGGAGGTTTACTGGAAAATTCTGTGCTAAGAAAATAATCTCAGTGGTCAACATTACTAACAAAAATACACGGGGCTGACAATAGAAAAAATTGAACAAGCTTTGTACTAGGTGGGACATGGTGTTTTTAATCTAAAAAAAATTATGTGGGTACATTTATGAACTTCTTCCTCAGTTTGATGATACTTTTGACACTCTGGAAATGATATGTGATTCTATTTTCCCTTGTTCTTCACTCGGCATTGGTTGTTTCCAGTTGGAGAAAGAGGTGTAATCCCAGAAAGGAAATATATGAAAGGAGATCTGATTCAAGAGAGTCCATCAGAAACGCCTCTTATATCGTCACCCTGAAGTCCTTGCTGTCATGCTTGCATACAGCAGCTTGTGTCAGCTTCCTTCGTCTCCACCTTTTCCCTCACTCTCTGGATCCCCAGGATCACATTCTGGGCTAGTTTTCTGCTCTACAGTCAACTAATACTATTCTCAAAAGAGTCCAGACATTGTAAAGCAACTCTATTCCAACATACTCTATTCCAACACACACACACACACACACACACACACACACACACACACACACACACTCACTCACACACACACACGCTTCCCTAGTGGCTCAGACAGTAAAGAGCCCACTTGCAGTGCAGCAGACTTGAGTTCAATCCCTGGGTCGGGAAGATCCCCTCAAGAAGAAAATGGCAACCCACTCCAGTATTCTTGCCTGGAGAATTCCATGGACAGAAGAGCCTGGTGGGCTACAGTCCATGGAGTTGCAAAGAGTCAGACACAACCGAGCAACTAACACTTTCACATACACACACACTTATGTAAAGTCAAACTAGCATCCAGCATTCATTGACCATCTAGTGGGGAAAGATTTGGAGCAAGGCCAGGGTTCTAAGCCTCATCTTCTTCCTTACAATACACATGACACCAAGCAAACACACATCCTCTCTGAGCCTTTGTTTACTCATTTATAAAAATGGGTAATACATAACCAACTTCACATAATTGTTGTAAAGGTTATCAATTACAGGCTTATTTATACCTGCAGTACAAATGTCCAGTGCTATCTTGTAACACTACTTCTCCAGGTTTGGAAACATTTAACCCTTAATACAAACAATTTATAAATGATTTGAACCAACTGAACATTTTCCTACTAATGGTAAGCTGCAAACTGCCCAGCACACACCCTAGTACAACCCTGCGCCTTTGGAACAGGTAACCCTGAATGCTCTAGGAAGTCAGATTTCCTAATACTATGTCCTTTTCTCTCTTGCCAGGTAATTTATTACATCTGGTTGGGCTTTGTAGTGAAGTCTGGTTGCTCTGAGGGAGGTGACAAAAGCAGAAATGGCTCTTTAAACAAAATGTAACAGAGGGCAGAGGGACCTCTCCATGCCTGCCCTCCTTGCCACACTGGGGAGCGTCATTCACGATCTGAGAGTGACCTCGGCAGCCTGGGCTGACATATCCCCACCACCGGCTCTTGGGAAAGCTGCCCTCCCACTCACCAGCCAGGTCCCAGATCAGTGATTCCCAGTAAGCAGTGAAAAAACAACAACAGCAAGAAACGGCTTTCTTAGTACTCTTTCATCGAGAAGAAAAGAAACTGCAGGCAATATTTTCATCATTAGTTATTATGAAATGTTCATGATGTTCTAGGGAGATAAAAGGCGAGGCTCACACGGCCCTCCCACTCCCACCTGCCTCAATCCGTCCATAGCCATCTCACCTGTAAAACAGTTCAAACTGGACTTGTGTAAATTCCCCAGAGAAGGTCCAGATTTTAGAGTGTACCTACCTCTGAAATATGGAGGAAGAAACATTCTTCACTCTTGTTCCCTGCTAAGGAGTTAAAGGGAGGCAGTAATATTTACTGAGCTCCTGGCGGATGTCAAGGCATTTTCTCAGATGATGTTTACTCTTCATTATGACACTGAGGTACATATTCATACTATTGTTAGGGAGACTGAGGGCTAGGAAGATCAAAAAATTTATTCAAGGTCACATAGCAAGTAATTGGTAAAAACAGCAGTCTACCTCATTCTTTTCATTAATTCATCTTCTAAAATATGAACTGTAAGGAGTTCAGCATTAATTATTACTGTAGTTCTTCAGTTGGTAAAACAGAATAAAACACTGAGCTTATTTTAAAACTAATCCTACTTGTTTCCTCCTAAAGGCAATGTTGACCAGTAAAAAAAAAAAAATCTTACAAAAATGAAGTTCAGTTCAGCCCAGTCGCCCTGTCGTGTCCGACTCTTTGAGACCCCATGAATCACAGCATGCCAGGCCTCCCTGTCCATCACCATCTCCCGGAGTTCACTCAGACTCACGTCCATTGAGTCCGTGATGCCATCCAGCTATCTCATCCTGGGTCGTCCCCTTCTCCTCCTGCCCCCAATCCCTCCCAGCATCAGGGTCTTTTCCAATGAGTCAACTCTTCTCATGAGGTGGCCAAAGTACTGGATCTTCAGCTTTAGCATCATTCCTTCCAAAGAAATCCCAGGGTTGATCTCCTTCAGAATGGATTGGTTGGATCTCCTTGCAGTCCAAGGGACTCTCAAGAGTCTTCTCCAACACCGCTGTTCAAAAGCATCAATTCTTCAGAGCTCAGCCTTCTTCACAGTCCAACTCTCACATCCATACATGACCACTGGAGAAACCATAGCTTTGACTAGACGGACCTTTGTTGGCAAAGTAATGTCTCTGCTTTTGAATATGCTATCTAGATTGGTCATAACTTTTCTTCCAAGGAGTAAGCGTCTTTTAATTTCACGGCTGCAGTCACCATCTGCAGTGATTTTGGAGCCCAAAAAACATAAAGTCTGACACTGTTTCTACTGTTTCCCCATCTATTTCCCATGAAGTGATGGGACCGGATGCCATGATCTTCGTTTTCTGAATGTTGAGCTTTAAGCCAACTTTTTCACTCTCCTCTTTCACTTTCATCAAGAGGCTTTTTAGTTCCTCTTCACTTTCTGCCATAAGGGTGGTGTCACCTGCATATATGAGGTTATTGATCTTTCTCCCGGCAATCTTGACTCCAGCTTGTGCTTCTTCCAGTCCAGCATTTCTCATGATGTACTCTGCATAGAAGTTAAATAAGCAGGGTGACAATATACAGCCTTAATGTACTCCTTTTCCTATTTGGAACCAGTCTGTTGTTCCATGTCCAGTTCTAACTGTTGCTTCCTGACCTGCATACAGATTTCTCAAGAGGCAGATCAGGTCATCTGGTATTCCCATCTCTTTCAGAATTTTCCACAGTTTATTGTGATCCACACAGTCAAAGGCTTTGGCATAATCAATAAAGCAGAAATATATGTTTTTCTGGAACTCTCTTGCTTTTTCCATGATCCAGCGGATGTTGGCAATTTGATCTCTGGTTCCTCTGCCTTTTCTAAAACCAGCTTGAACATCAGGGAGTTCACGGTTCACATATTGCTGAAGCCTGGCTTGGAGAATTTTGAGCCTTACTTTACTAGCATGTGAGATGAGTGCAATTGTGCTGTAGTTTAAGCATTCTTTTGCATTGCCTTTCTTTGGAATTGGAATGAAAACTGATCTTTTCCAGTCCTGTGGCTACTGCTGAGTTTTCCAAATTTGCTGGCATATTGACTGCAGCACTTTCACAGCATCATCTTTCAGGATTTGAAATAGCTCCACTGGAATTCCGTCACCTCCACTAGCTTTGTTTGTAGTGATGCTTTCTAAGGCCCACTTGACATTCCAAGATGTCTGGCTCTAGATGAGTGATCACATCATCATGATTATCTGGTTCGTGAAGATCTTTTTTGTACAGTTCTTCCATGTATTCTTGCCACCTCTTCTTAATATCTTCTGCTTCTGTTAGGTCCATACCATTTCTGTCCTTTATCGAGCCCATCTTTGCATGAAATGTTCCCTTGGTATCTCTGATTTTCTTGAGATCTCTAGTCTTTCCCATTCTGTTGTTTTCCTCTATTTCTTTGCATTGATTGCTGAAGAAGGCTTTCTTATCTCTTCTTGCTATTCTTTGGAACTCTGCATTCAGATGCTTATATCTTTCCTTTTCTCCTTTGCTTTTCACCTCTCTTCTTTTCACAGCTATTTGTGAGGCTTCCCCAGACAGCCATTTTGCTTTTTTGCATTTCTTTTCCACGGGGATGGTCTTGATCCCTGTCTCCTGTACAATGTCACGAATCTCATTCCATAGTTCATCAGGCACTCTATCTATCAGATCTAGGCCCTTACATCTATTTCGCACTTCCACTGTATAATCATAAGGGATTTGATTTAGGTCATACCTGAATGGTCTAGCGGTTTTCCCTACTTTCTTCAATTTAATCTGAATTTGGCAATAAGGAGTTCATGATCTGAGCCATAGTCAGCTCCTGGTCTTGTTTTTGTCGACTGTATAGAGCTTCTCCATCTTTGGCTGCAAAGAATATAATCAATCTGATTTTGGTGTTGACCGTCTGGTGATGTCCATGTGTAGAGTCTTCTCTTGTGTTGTTGGAAGAGGATGTTTGCTATGACCAGTGCATTTTCTTGGCAAAACTCTATTAGTCTTTGTCCTGCTTCATTCCGCATTCCAAGGCCAAATTTGCCTGTCACTCCAGGTGTTTCTTGACTTCCTACTTTTGCATTCCAGTCCCCTATAATGAAAAGGACATCTTTTTTGGGTGTTCGTTCTAAAAGATCTTGTAGGTCTTCATAAAACCGTTTAACTTCAGTTTCTTCAGCAGTACTGGTTGGGGCATAGACTTGGATAACTGTGATATTGAATGGTTTGCCTTGGAGATGAACAGAGACCATTCTGTCGTTTTTGAGATTGCATCCAAGTACTGCATTTCGGACTCTTTCGTTGACCATGATGGCTACTCCATTTCTTCCGAGGGATTCCTGCCTGCAGTAGTAGATGTAATGGTCATCTGAGTTAAATTCACCCATTCCAGTCCATCTTAGTTCGCTGATTCCTAGAATGTCGACATTCACCCTTGCCATCTCTTGTTTGACCAAAAAAATGAAGACCTGCTGGTATTTAAAAATGACCACATTTAAAAATTAGGTGTCAATAGGTCAAATTCTGACATTTCATTGAAATCCTTGAGAAGGCTAGAAAATTCTACCTTTCTAAAATTTGAGAAATTTCTCTAACCCTGAGACATAACAAAGGAGGAGGAAGGCTTTTATGAGAAAATCAATACACAATCATTCTTGGCTCATGAATGAATGGGGAATCAGTTGTGATGCATGTCTTAAGCAATTTATTACCAGTCACAGAAGTCAGCAAAACATTACTCCAATATGATGGAGTACTTATAAAAGTATACTTTCTATTGTTTCATATGTTTGAATTTGTATTAACGAAAAGGTTTGTTTCTTTTAGATTTCCCCCATGTTTATTGAAGTATAACTCCTGTACAGTGAAAAGACCAGTCTTGAGCGCAGTTCTGAGTTTCAGCAGTCACATCTGTCTATGTAACCCATACCCCATCACAATACAGAATACTGCCATAACCCCCCAGATATCTGTCAGCTGCATCCATGTCAACCCCTTCCATCTCCCACCCCACTCCACAGGCAGCCACTGCTCTGATTTATTTATTTATTTTTTGCTACAGACGGAATCAATATGGATCTCTTTGTACCTGGCTTCTTTTACTCAACGGAATGCTATTGAGACCCATCCTTGTGTCGGTGTATCAGAAATGATTTTCTTTTTTAAAATTTTTTATTGATGAAGTATTCCTTTGTATGGAAGGATTCATTGTGCTTAGTCATTCTCCTATTGATGGACATTTGAGTTGATTCTAGCTTGTTGCTCTTCTACTCGTTAAAGCCTGGACTAGGAAAAGAGAACAAGTTTTTGAAATGTGATTTTCTTCCTAGAACATTCTGTGTTAGGAATAAAGGTGCTGTGAATGTTCATGCACAAGTGTTTTCTGTGTTCAATGTTTTCATTCCTCCTGGGTAAATACCTAGAGGTGTATTTGCTCGGTCATAGGGTAGGTGCATGTTTAACTTTACGAGAAACTGCCAGACCAGTTTCCAAAGTGGCTGCACAGTTTCACATTCCCGCCAGGAACATATGAGGTTCTGTTGCTCAGCATCTTGGCCCACGCTTGGCGCTGTCAGTCGTGGCATGCGTGGTGACTTGAACCGCTTTTCCTGGATGAACAAAGATCAGTTTTCGTGTGCTTATTGGCAACTCCTCCTTTGTGAAGTGCCTATTACAGTCTTTTCCCCACTTTATTGTTTTTTAATTTAAAAATCATGTAATCTCAACACCCAGAGATAACCATCATTAACATTTAACATCTGGGGCTTTCAGGACTTCCCTGGGGGTCTAGTGATTAAGAGTCCATGCTTCTAATGCAGGGGGCATGGGTTCGATCCCTGATGGGAGAACTAAGGTCCCGCATGCCACGAGGCATAGCCAACACACACACACATTTGGGGCTTTTTTCTATGCACTTACTCATTGACCAGGTATATTCTTTACAAAATTGGGTCCATATTGTATTAACTGTTCTGTAACCTTTTTTTTTTTCTCATTTAGCAATTTGTCATGAATGTTTTTCTCTGTCAGTAAACACACTTCTGTGCCATCATTTCTTTTTCCATGAATGATCATTGCAGTTTTATTCACAGTGATAGCCCAAACAGGATACAACCCAAATGTCTTTCACCTGGTGAGTCGATACACAAAATGTGGTGTATATGTGTACAATAGAATACTACTCAGCAATATAAAGGAACAAACCACAGATAACCGTGACATACACGCGAAACCATTATGCTCAGTGAAAAAAGCCAGACCCCAAAGTGTAAAAACTGTAGTGAAAATGCAAATATAATGACCAAAAAACACGTGGGGCTAAGAGATAGACTGTCAAGAGGGAAGGACTTCCCTGAACCAACTGAACATTTTCCTACTAATGCTAAGCTGCAAACTGCCCAGCACACACCCTAGTACAACCCTGCGCCTTTGGAACAGGTAACCCTGAATGCTCTAGGAAGAAAGTCAGATTTCCTAATACAATGTCCTTTTCTCTCTTGCCAGGTAATTTATTACATCTGGTTGGGCTTTGTTGTATATATTGATTGCAGTTATGATTTCATTGGTATATGTATTCATCAGAGCTTATCAGATTATGCATTTAAAAGGTATGCATATTGAAGCAAATTATAGCTCAGTAAAATGGATGTTGAGGAGGTGCAATACAGGATACAGGCTAAGCACTGAAAAAGTGGGGCAAGCATGGCTGACACAATTAAAGAAAAGAGAAGAATTTCTTCTTTAAGGAATTCTTCCTAAGGAAAGGAAGCTGAGATAAGAAAGTAGAGTTTTGGTCTCGGTGGGGGGGAAATAGTTTTAAGTTGTATTAGGGTTCTTTGTTAAACTTCATCAAAGTTTAGGCTGGATAGGTGATTTATTCCTCACAGCATACCAAAAAAATGTTGAACAGCTGGAACCAGACTCAGGTTGTCCCTTTGGGTCTTTGGCTAGAGCCAGTAGGCTTTTCTAGAGTATGTGTGTGTGTGGTGTGTGGTGTGTGTGAGAGAAAAAGAGAAAAGAAAACCCAGGGAATTCACCACCTTGTTCCTCACTTCCTGAAGTCTATGGCTGGTCTTCCTTTCCCCACCTTTCAGAGTCTCTTTATCTTTGCGTTATATAGAATGCCCAGAGTTTTTAGCTGTACTTAGCAGAGGAGTAAGGTAAAAGTAAGTCTACCCCATTTTTCTGAAAGCAGAAGTCTTCTTGACTTTTATTTTTGTTTTATATTTGTTTATTTATGGCTGCGCTGGGTCTTCATTGAGGATCTCGGGCTTCTCATTGGGGAGCCTTCCCTTGCTGCAGAGCACGGGCTCCATAGCACGCTGATTTGAGCAGTTGCAGCGCAGGAACTCAGCAGCTGTGGTACGTGTTGCCCCATGGCGTGTAGAATCTTCCTAGACAAGGGGTCAAAACTGTGTCCCCTGCATTAGCAGGCAGATTCTTAACCACTGGATCACCAGGGAAGTCCTTTTTGACTACTTTTTTGAAAAAATTGATTTGTTCATTTTTTTACTTTTGAGTCATAAGAGTTGCTCATATATTCTGGATAAAAGTCCTTTGTCAGATATGTACATTATGAACAGAAAGGTTCCTATTATTCTGTGTTTGCTGAGACAGTTTACTGTGAATGAGTGTTATATTTTGTCAAATGCTTTTCCTGTGTGGAGATGATCACGTGAGTTTTCTTCTTGATTCTATTAAATTACATTAATTTGTATTCAAATGTTAAGCTAACATTGCATTCCTGGAATAAACCCCATTTGATCATGATAATTATTCTTCTGTATGGCTGTGCTCAATTTGCTAAAATTTTGTTAAGGACTTCTATATCTATGTTCTGGATCATATTGGTCAGCAGTTTGGGGGGATTTTTTTGTAATGCCTTTTTTTAAAATTCTTTTAATTTATTTAATGAATTTATTTGGCTGTACCAGGTCTTAGTTGTGGCATAGGGGATCTTAGTTCCCTGACCAGGGATCGAACCCAGGCATCCTGCATTGGGAGCGTGGAGTCTTAGCCACTGGACCACCAAGGAAGTCCCCCACCATTTTTTGTTTTTTGTTTTTTTTGTTTTGATATGAGTAACTCTTGTCTCATGAAACGAGTTTGTAAATGTTCCCTCCTCCTCTGTTTTCTACAAAAGATACATAGGATTAATATTATTTTCTCTTTAAATGTTTGAGATAATTCACCAGTGAAGTTTTTTATGTGTACATGTAACTTACTTTGTTTCTTTTCCTTCTTTCAGGAAAGTCCCCCCAGACTGTTGCCCAGTCTATTTTATGTACCTTATCTAGTTCTGTGGTTATTTATAGTGAGAGGGCTGTATGGTACCAGCTTTTCCATCATGGCTAGGTCAGAAGTATCTAGCAAGAAGCTTGTCTAAACTGATCTTATTATTAGGGTAATTCTAAATTCAATAGATTCTGTATTGCCCCAGTATTGAACCTACCTCAATCAATTGTCCTAATTGCATTTCTATTGAACCTATCCCCACATTAAATATTAATGTAATTAGTATAATTCAATATTAGCAAAGACTAGTACAATGAACAGAAGTCTGGATTCAATATTAATAACATTGCTTTTACTTACTTCAATGCTGATACGCTTTCTTGTAAGGAGTACAGATAGCAAAGTTACAGGTAGAGTTCTTTTGGGTGACTCTGATAGATCTCAGGAGAGTTTTGCATTCCATCTATTATGCTTATTGATAGAAGAGTAAATGTTTGAAAGCCATTATTTAGAGACTTACATGCTTCAGAAAGGTTATTAGTTAAATGTGCTAAACTTGTCTAATAAAAAGGTGTATATAATTCTGGTATCTTAGCAGAGCCAAGGCCTTTCCCAGTAGAGTATACAAGAGCTTTGCTATTACATCTGCGTAGCTTTGTTCCTGCTGCTTCTCATCACAGGACTAGACCATGAAGAAAACAATCATTTTCCAAAATTATACATAATATCCAGGTTAAGTGGATTTATTAGGCTCATATCTCTCTGCATAAGGAACCATGCCGGAAAATGAATGCTTTGCTTATTCTACTTTCTTAGATAAACAATCAAACTACTTCAACTTCCTTTTGGAATTAAGTGGGAATATTAAGCAAATGACAAAGTAAATTTAAAAACTACTTGGCCTTTGGGGCTCTTGCCTTCGCTTAGGATAGGTGAAATAGTTTAGCCTGTGCTCCCTTAGAGCGCCTCACCTGGGGCTTCCCTGGTGGTCCAGTAGTTAAGAATTCACCCGCCAGCACAGGGGACACAGGTTCCGTCCCTGATCTGGGAAGATCCCACGTGCTGCGAAGCAACTCAGGCCCTGTGCAACTACTACTGAGACTGCCCTGCAACCAGAGACGCCTTTGCAATGAGAAGCCCCTGCACCACGGTCGAGAGCAGACCCCGCTCGCTGCAACTAGAGAAAACCTGCATGCAGCAGTGAAGACCCAGCGCAGCCAAAAATAAATAAAAATCTATTTAAAAAAAAAAAAAAAGCATTTCACCCTTAGGACAGCCTCATGATCTGAAGTCTGCGTCCCACTCTGGAGTTCAAAGGGAAATCCTCAGAGCTAGGGGTCACCATAGCTCTCCCAGTGTGAACTCTGAAGCTGAAGTAGATTTTAAAAGATACAATTCTGACATTACAGATCATTATCAGTTCAGTTCAGTTTAGTCACTCAGCCGTGTCCGACTCTGCGACCCCATGAATCGCAGCACGCCAGGCCTCCCTGTCCATCACCAGCTCCCGGAGGTCACTCAAACTCACGTCCATAGAGTCGGTGATGCCATCCAGCCATCTCATCCTCTGTCGTCCCATTTTCCTCCTGCCCCCAATCCCTCCCAGCATCAGAGTCTTTTCCAATGAGTCAACTGTTTGCATGAGGTGGCCAAAGTATTGGAGTTTCAGCTTTAGCATCAGTTCTTCCAAAGAACACCTGGAAAAAGCAAGAGAGTTCCAGAAAAACATCTACTTCTGCTTTATTGACTATGCGAAAGCCTTTGACTGTGTGGATCACAGATCA
This sequence comes from Ovis aries, assembly GCF_016772045.2. Taxonomy (NCBI): domain Eukaryota; kingdom Metazoa; phylum Chordata; class Mammalia; order Artiodactyla; family Bovidae; genus Ovis; species Ovis aries. Next base: position 24,685,322 of record NC_056073.1, on the reverse strand, counting down.
TTATAGTGACACTGTAATTAAGAGTAATGTTACATCTTTTGAAAAATTTTCCATGATATTGCAACAGGGAGAACATGCAAGAACATGCTAATTGACTAGCACTGGGGAAAACTTTTTAAAAAACACATTACCACAAAATGAAACAATATGTCCTTTTGTTGATAGCACTGGTGAATTCTGATACCTGTACGGTGAGTTTTAGTTACAATTACTTGGGGCTTTCCTGATAGCTCAGTTGGTAAGGAATCTGCCTGCAATGCAGGAGACCCCAGCTCAGTTCCTGGGTCAGGAAGATCCCCTGGAGAAGGGATAGGCTACCCACCCCAGTATTCTTGGGCTTCCCTTGTGGCTCAACTGGTAAAGAATCCACCCGCAATGCAGGAGACCTAGGTTCAATTACTTGAGACATTTTCCTACCAACTGTCCCCTTCAAAATTACCATTTGAGCCAGGGACAGTCAAAGAATCTTGCTAATGTCTACCAACAAGATCACAATTTAAAAAGATTGATTTTTTGGGGGGCGGGGGGTGGTGGTGAGCACGCTACACAGCGTGTGGGATCTTAGTTCCCCAACCAGGGGTTGAATCCAATACATCCCCTGCACTGGAAGCGCAGAATCTTAACCACTGGACCACCAGGGAAGTGCCTGATGGTCAATGCAGTGGGTTACAAACCCCCAGTGTTCAGAATCACAAGATAGTTTTTAAAATTTTAAATGCCCTAGCCTCATCTCTAATGGCAACCCACTCCAGTATTCTTGCCTGGAGAATCCCAGGGGCGGCGGAGCCTGGTGGACTGTCGTCTATGGGGTGGCACAGAGTCAGACATGACTGAAGCAACTTAGCAGCAGCAACAGCAGCAGCAGCTTCATCTCTAGATATTTGGATTTGGTTGATCTGAGTAAAGAATAGTTATCAGTATTTTTTCATGGAATTTTTTGAGATATAATTTACATACCATAAAATTCACACTCTCAAAATATGCAACTGAGTGGTTTTAGTGTCTTCACAAAGTTGTGCAACCATCTCCACTAATAAATGAAGAACATTCATCTTCCCAAAAGGAAACTTACACCTGTTGACTGCCCATTCCTTCCTTCTCCTAAACCCTGGCAAACACTAACCAACTTTCCATCTCTATGGGTTTTGCCTATTCTGGGCATTTCATAGAAATGCAGCCATACAGTGTGTGGCCTTTGGTGACTGACTTCTTTCACCTAGCATCGTATTTTCAAGGTCATACTATGGCATGAATTTCTACATCATTCCTTTTTATGACTGAATAATATTCCTTTGCAGGGCTTCCCAGGTGGCTCAGTGGTAAAGGATCTGCCTGCAACGCAAGAGACACTGGTTTGATCCCTGATCTGGGAAGATCCCCTGGAGGAGAAAATGGAAACCCACTCGAGAATTCTTGCCTGAAAAATCCCATAGACGGAGGAGCTTGGCAGGCTACAGTCTGTGGGGTTGCAAAGAGTCATGCACCACTGAGAGACTGAACAGCACAGTGGCAGTATTCCATTGCATTATTATACCACGATTTGTTTATCCATTCATCACTTGGTGGACGTTTGGATTGTTTCCATTTTGGCTATTATGAATCCTACTGCTATGAACATTCGTATGCAAGTTTCTGTGTGGATGTATGTTTTTAGTTCTCTTGCGTATACATGTAGGAGTCAAATTACTGGGTCAGATAGTCACACTATGTTTAGGTTTTTGAAAAACTGCCAAACTGCTTTCTTAAGTGGCTGCATTATTTTACATCCCAACTAGCAACTTATGAGGGTTACAGTTTCCCCACTTTCTCCTCAATAACACTTGATATTATCTGTCTTTACAGTTACAGTTATCCTAATGGGTATGAAGAAGTAGTATCTCATTGTGGTTTTTATTTGCATTTCCTTTATGACTAATAATGTAGGACCTCTTTTCAAGTGTTATTTCCATTTGTGTATCTTCTGAGCAATGTCTATCCAAATTCCTCATCTATTCTCCTATTGAGTTATATGTCTTTTTATTGTTGAGTGGTAAAAGTCGTTATATATTCTGGATATCAGAGTTAGATTTATTGATGTGTGTGTGTGTGTATATTTAGTTGCTAAGTCATATCTGACTATTTACAATCCCATGGATGGAGCCTGCCAAGCTCCTCTGTCCATAAGATTTCCCAGGTAAGAATCCTGGAGTGGGTTGCCATTTCCTTCTCCAGGAAGGAAGATAGCTAATATATCTAAGATAATTGATATCTAACATGGGCTTTACTGGTGGCTCAGTAGTAAAGAATCCACCTGCCAATCCAAGAGACGCAGGTTTGATCCCTGATCTGGAAATATCCCCTAGAGAAGGAAATGGCAACCCACTCCAGTATTCATGCCCAGGAAATCCCATGGGCAGAGGAGCCTAGAGGGCTGCAGTCCACGGGGTCACAAAGAGTCAGACATAACTTAGCAACTAAGCAGCAATATCTAGTATATGATTTACAGATATATGATTTATAAATATTTTCTCCCAGCTTTTGGTGAGTTGTCTTTTCATTTTATAGTGCTCTTTGCTGTGCAAAAGGTTTTAATTTTGATGGAGTACTATATATCTATTTTTTTCTTATTGCTTGTGCTTTTGGTATCCAGTCTAAAAAACCATTGCTCAATTCAAAATCATAAGCATTTACACCTATGCTTTCTTCTACAGCTTTAGTTTGACGTCTTACATTTGTGCTTTTGATGTATTGATGTTTGAGGTTAATTTTATATATGGAATGAGGTAGGAGTCCAACTTCATTCTTCTGCATATGGATATCCAGTCATTTTATAATCCTGATTCTGATCTCATTTCTGGTCACCAGCTGATCACTATTTCTGATTCTGCACCTAATTCCAGTGTGTGAGTGTTCCCCCTATGTCACCAAGCAATTTTCTGACACCATGTAAGTGTCCTACAGCTCAGCTCATTATCAGACCCATAGGTTGAGGGCTCAGTCCCATAAGACTGTCCCCTCCATATTTCAGATGCCAAAAGCCTGTACAGATTATCACCTGGTCTCTGGCTGTCGATCAGAAGTTCCCACAACCCCCTGCTTGAGTTTTATGCAATGCTGGAGCAGCTCTCAGAATTCAGGAAAACACTTACTTACTATATTACTGGTTTCTTATAAAAGGATACGTTAACGAAAAAAAAAAGTCCCTCTTTATCTAGTTCTACAAGAGTTAAGTCACTAGCCACTGCAGTCACTGACCTTTTACCCTGAAAGGAGTTCAGGACAGAGATCACGAATGAGGCATTCTTTGTTCTGGAAAAACAGGCAGAACAGGCTTTTAGATAGTGATTTTCAGAAGAAAATGTATATGTCTTCTCATATCTAGAAGAGCACCAAAATCATTACCAGAAGCGTCTGCTCCTCATGATTAGCAGCAGCCTTCCACTGAGACCTGTGCTTGGTTGCATGGACTCCCTTACCAAATCATGCTTTTACTCACCTCCCTCCCTATTTCTTGGAGAAGGAAATGGCAACCCACTCCAGTATTCTTGCCTGGAGAATCCCATGGACAGAGGAGCCTGGCGGGCTACAGTCCACGGGGTTGCAAAGAGTTGGACACGACTGAGCGACTTCACTTTCTTTCTTTCTTTCTCCCTATTTCTTCCCAGCAGTTCCTCAGAGCTACGTGAGAAGCTGTCTCCATGGCTATAGTCTTCACTTGCTCCAAATAAAACTGAACTCACAGCTCTTGAGTTGTGCACTTTTTTTTTCAGCCGACAGATGTAACACAGGAATAGCCAGATGGAAGAGATGCCTAGGGCTGTGTGCTGGGAAAGGGCATGGAACTTCTGTGCCTCCCGGGCGTGCCACCCTCCTTGCTCTCTGGATTGATCTCTCGATCATCACGTAGTGTCCTTCTTTGCTTCTGGTAACAGTCTTTATTTTAAAGTCCCTTTTGTCTAATATAAGTATTACTACTCAGGCCTTCTTTTTCACTTCAATTTGCATGGAATACCTTTTTCTCTCCCCTCGCTTTCAGTCTGTGTGTCTTTAGATCTGAACTGACTGCCTTGTAGGTAATTTATATACACGGGTCTTGTTTTGTTTTGTTGTTTTTTTTTGGCCACACCAAGAGGCATGTGGGATCTTAGTTCCCGAACCAGGGAAGGAACCCGTCCCTCCAGCATTAGAAGTGCAGAGTCTTAACCACTGGACCACCAGGGAAGTCCCACAGGTCTTGTTTTTATATCCATTCAGCCACTCTATGTCTTTTGAATGGAGCATTTAGTCCATTACGGTAACTATTGATATGTATGTTCTTTGCCCTTTTGTTATTTGAGGGTTGTTTTTATAGGTCTTTGTTTTTTTCTTTTCTTCTTTTGTAATTTGATGACTGTCTGTAGTATTTGAATTCCTTTCTTCTTTTTTGTGTACAGCTTATAGATTTTTGGTTTGCGGTTACCATGAGGTTTTTATTGGGCAATCTATATATATAGAGAGAGACTGCATTTGATTTGTTCTCTCCTCCCCTCACAATTACTATTTGATAATTATATTTTTCATCTGATTGTTTTATGTATCCCTTAATTGCTTATTGTGGATATAGATGATTTTTACAATTTTCGTCCTTTAACCTTTCTAACAGCTTTGTGCGTGGGTGATTTCCACGCATGATTTCTTTCTGTCTGTTTACCTTTATCAATCAGTTCTTTCATCTTGCAGTGTTCTTGCATCTAGTTATGGCCCTTTCTTTTTCACCTAGAGAAGTTCCTTCAACATCTGTTGTTAAGCTGGTTTAGTGAATTCCTTTAGCTTTCGATTGTCTGTAGAGCTTTTAATCTCTCCAGCAAATCTGGACAAGAGCCTTGCTGAGCAGAGTATTCTTGATTGTAGGTTTTCCCCTTTCATCACTTTAAATATATCATGCCACTCCTTTGTGGCCTGCAGAGTTTTTCTCGCATGTTATTTGTTGCTTTTCCCTTTCGCTTTTGATATTCTCACTTTATCTTTAATTTTTGTCATTTTGATTACAGTGTTTTGTGTTATATTCCTTTTTGGGTTAATCCTATATGAGACCCTCTGCACTTCCTGGACTTGGGTGACTGTCTCTTTTCTCACATTAGGTGATTTTTTTAGCTATTATGTCTTCAATATATACTCAACTCCTTTCTCTCTTCTCCTTCTGGGACCCCTGTAATGCAAATATTAGTGCACTTGATGTTTCCCCAGAGGGCTTTTAAACTCCTAATTTTTTTCATTCTCTTTTCTTTTTTCTGCTCAGTGGCAGTGATTTCCCCGACTCTATCTTCCAAATCACTTATCTGTTCCTCTATCATTTAGTCTATATTGAGTCCTTCTAGTCTTATTTTTTCATTTCAGTTATTGTATTCTTCATCTGTGTTTGGTTTTTATTTACATTTACTAACTCTTTGTTAAAAACACCTAACTTCTTGCTCTATGCATCTCCTCTCCTTGTGGTGACCCAAGGACAAAAGAGCAGATAAAACCAAGGAGGGTCTTGGAATGCAGAAATGGAAAAACCAGACCCTTATCGTCCTTCCCTCCCCCATGTTGTGACTATTAATGGAACAGTATAACCTGTCTCCCCTCCTACCCCATAGGGAGAAGGTATTTGCCCTGCTCTTCCCTTGGGGTGCACTTTCCATCAAGCCTTCTTATCGCTTTCTATACCTATTTGTTCTCCCATCCTGAAACAGCCACGTGTAAGTCAGACCTATTTCCTTTTCCCTTCATAAAATGTAATTTCATTCCTCATACCTTCTTGAAAACACACATCCTACCTTCCGTAAGCAACCAAGAACTGACCTTTATATTAGCATTCTATAGATTGATGAACATAAGTACCAGTGATAATTTCTAAAATGGCGTCAGGATGGCATCAAACATTATTCATTAATAGTCCAAAATCTTTAGTTTCTCTGTAAGAGGAAGTTAGTATTCAGTAATGAATGTTTCAGAATCTTATTTTATTTGAAAATGACCTAGCTATTCAATAAACTTCTGTCACTTGGTTTAGCACAACCCTAGAAATTCAGGTTACCAAAATCTAGGTAGACTGTTTTAGACAGACATTTTTAATCTTAACAGAGTTTATCTAAAAGCTCATATATCACTTACATTTTTTTTTTAAGTTTCTTCACTCGAGTTACTTTCCTTGCTGACAAACTTGTAACAGAGATAACAATATAACAGTATTTAACTTAAAATAAACCTAGGCACAATGAAAATATTATGCCTAATGTTAGCAGCTCTTAGACATGTATATATTAGATTAGCAAACAAACATTTATACTAGATATTTAATATTGAATATTTCCCAGTTCACATGAATCTGAAATTCATTTTGGTTAATTTCTCTTGTATTTAGAATTGTCTGATTTGTAAGCACTTACTTTTCTTTAGGCCAGTTAAATCCGAACTCATTTACAACTTCAGCAATATTATTTAAAAAAAAACAAAAGACACACTGAGACATGCATAAATCCAGACAGACAGACAGACAGAGATCTCATAGTTTCCCACTTGAGATTTAAAATATCTCTTTGACATCCCCCCCACACTTTTTTTTTTTTAAGTTCTAATTTGCCCAAGGCTGAGATCTCAGGCAAAGTGGGCTGTGTATTTCAGGGACATGGAAAGGGTTAACTTCAAGCTTTTCCTTAGGCAGGCTTTTTAACAAGCTAGTTGTCTTTAATTGCATATGCAAAAAGAACTAGTTTTGAAGCATAGAGGAGAGTTTATGATCCTTCAGGCTTTTGAATATAGGGGAAAGACCTGGACCAAAGGGAACCTCAGAAGCCTTTCTTAGAGATCATGTGGATATGAAAGGTAGAGCAGAGGTTATCTAGGAAATCTGATGGAGAGAAACAGAGGGCGACAGGAGATAGGGCGGCCGCAGAAAGACACATGTGGCGTGAGTCCCTCAAATCTGGATTCTGACTGAGGGCCACAAAGGAGTGAACGTAGGGAAACTCTGAGTCCTTTCCCTGCTTTTGACAAAAGCTAGTGTGCCATTCAGAGGCCGTTTTGCGGGGGAGGGGGTGCAGTTTGTACTGAGGCCAGGCCTTTTGCAGGGTCAAAATTTTCCAGTTTCTGAGAATGTAGCCAAGGGGTGAATCTGAGAGAGGCTCCCAAGACATACCAGAACCCATCCTTAGCCTATATGCTGTAGAAGGAGGGTACTGAGCGTCACCAACGGCAAAAAGGCATCGCTTTTTGTCTCAGTTACATCTCCGTGCAACTAAAGGCACAAAAATGGCCGACCATCCCAACAGTCGCGTCCAACAAGTGAGAGGTGACCGCTGAGAACCGTGCAGCTAGGGCACCATGTGACCCGGGCAAAGAGAGACAGAGATTCCTGGGAGCAACCGGGTGACTCACCATTTGGCGATTCCCTGAAATGTGGAAGGCGCTCTTGGGATGTCTCAGAGGCAACACCTAGGCTCCTGTAAATCAGTCTGGACCGAAAGGGAAAGATGTGTACGTCACAGAGAAGAAGGCTGAAGAATCCGCCTTACAACCCCATCAGGGAAGGGGTGGCCAGGGGATGATGGTCTCTGTTTTGCTTCAACCGCTATGTGCCTGACACAGTACATGGAAGTTGTCTTGCTGGGGGTGGATGCCCTTGTGGCCTGATCTGTTCCGTGTCCCCCTTATTCTCACAAGGGAGTCTTCATGTGGCAGGCACCCTAATGGTTTTTAAGTGCCTGACCCGTGCCCACACAGTATTGGTTGGCCTAGTCCTCAGTTGGAAAGAAGACAAGGAAAGAGACCCTCACCCATTTGGGTGGCAGCTTCTGGGGCGCAGTGAGCAGTGGGGCCTTTGGAACACACCAGAGGGTAACCCTGGCCAGAGTTCCTCAGTTGCTTCCACAGCACTTGCCTGTTCGCAGAGGGTCCCTATGAGAAAGGAGAAGTGAGGAGGCAGGGAAGAGACCCCAAGTCCCCATATGGGCCACCAAAAATGGTGTGATCTGGGCATGAGTTGGAAAAGAATTTCCAGACATGAGACAGAACGAGAGGGAAATGAAGTTTATTAGAGTGGGAGACGCTGCTAGAACAGCGGGCCAGCTCAAGGAAGAACTGACGCTGAACAGGGGTCCTTAGTCCACTTTTGTACTCAGGGTACAAGGAGTGGGATGGGGTCTTGTGGGTCGTTTGCTGATTGGATGAGGCATGTGTACTGGGTGGGGGAAGAGTAAGGCAAATACCTTCTCCCTGTGGGGTAGGACAGGAGACAGGTTATACTGTTCTATTAATAGTTACAACATGGGGGAGGGAAGGACAAGGGTCTGGTTTTTCCATTCCTGCATTCCAAGACCCTCCTTGGTTTTATCTGCTCTTTTGTCCTTGGGGTCCTTGGATCACCACACTCCTCCCGAGCTCTTTGACGAGCTTTACAGTCATTACTCTTAATTCTTTCTCAGGTAGCCTGCCCACCTCCACTTCACTTAGTTCTTCTTCTAGGGCTTTATCCTGAGCCTTTGCCTGGAACATGTTCCTCTGCCTCCTCATTTTGCCTAAATTACTCTTTGCATTTTCATGTATCTGGTAGGTCAGTTACATTTCCCAACCTTGGAGAAGTCGCTCTCGGTAGGGGACATACTATGTGTCTTAGCAATAGACTCCTTTCTTGTCACCCAAGCTATATGTTCTAAGGGTTCCTCCTAGGAGAGCTGCATGGGTCATTCTGCTGTGGCAGGCTGACTTTGTGGGCAGTCTGTAGGCCTGGTTGTCCCCTAGTCTGGTTGGTTACCAGGCCCTGCCTTATGCAGAGGCTGCCAGCTACTGGGTAGTGGAGCCAGGTCATGAGGTGGCTGACTGCAGAACCCCAGGGGGCTCTGAGGCTACTGCTGGCTCACTTGTGGGTATCAGGGTTTAGAAGTATCCAGGGCTGTTGCCCCCCACAGGCAGAGCCGGGTCCTGGAGTCTGGCTGCAGGCCCCAGGGATTCCAGAGCTCTGGCGTCAGATCTCTGATGTGGGAGGCTGAATCCTGACACAGTTGGGTATGGAGTTCAGGGTGTCCCAAACTCATGGCCAGGGCCCAGCTGGCCCCAGAGCAGGGTCTGGCCCGATGTGGGCAGAATAGGTCAGTAGGCTGTGGGACTGTGGTTTTTCTTTTGCCCTGTGTCTACCTCCTGGTGGAAGAAACTGGTCTAGGGGCTAGAGCAGGCCTCCTGGAGGGCAGGTCTGGTGTCTGCCCACTGGTGGATAGAGGTGGGTCCTGTCCCTTTGGTGGGCAGGGCCACGTCTAGAGGCATGTCTTGGGGTTTCTGTGGGCTCAAGAAGTCTTTGGCAGTCTGTCTGCTGATGGATGGAGCTGCAGCCCCACCCAGTTAGTTGTTTGGCCTGAGGAACCCAAGCCCTGATGCCTGTAGGCAGCTACAGAAGCCAGGTCTTGGTGCTGAAAAGCTAGATGGGGGATTTCACAGTGGCTCCCCCCAGCACCAGTGTCCATGCTGTAAAGGAGCTCCCGACGTGGCTGCTGCTGGTGTCCATGTGAGCCACAGCCCCCCTGCATCTCCAAAGACTCCCCAGGACTAGCAGGGAGGTCTGGCCCAGACTCCTATCACATTAGCTTTTGTCCTGGGTCCCAGAGAGTGTGAAATTTTGTGAGTGCCCTTTAAAAGTGAAGTCCTTTTTTCCTCTAGTCCTTTGGGATTCCTAAGCCCCTCTAGCCTTTAAATCCAAATGCTCTGGTGGCTCATCCTCCAAGCGCAGGACCCCCCAGGCTGGGGAACCTGATGTGGTGCTCAGAACCCTCACTCCTGTGGGAGAACCTCTGTAATATAATTATTCTCCAGTTTGTGGGTCACCACCTGGGGATATAGGACTTGATTATATTGCAAGTACGTCCCTCCTACCCATCTCGTTGTGGTTCCTTCCTTAAGTTTTTAGTCGTAGGAGATTTTTTCTGGTAGGTTCCAGTCTTTTTTCTCTGATGGTTGTTCCGCAAACAGTTGTGATTATGATGTGCTCACGAGAAGAGGTGAGACCTCCCTAGTTTCCCATCTTGTAGCCATCTACTTTCTGAACTCGCCCTTTTGGGTTTTTAAGGAGACTTTATTAATTAGGCACGATTGATTAAATCACTGGTTATTGGCAATCAATTCAACCTCCAGCCCCTTTCCTCTCCCCAGAGTTTGACAGAGTTCCTTTCAGAGTTGGGACTCAAAGTCCCAACATTCAATCCACTGGGTTGGTTCTTCTGGCAACCAGCGACCATTCTTAGGTTCATTCCAAATATCTCCTCATTTGCATAACAAAAAACCATTATGGCTCTCATCACTTAGGATATTTCAACGGTTTGAGGAGTTCTGTTTTGCCCAGCAAATTATGCTCTGAGACTGTTATGCTCTGAGACTAAGATTGCTCTGAGACTAAGATTGTCTTTGCCAATAATTTGTTTAACGCAGGTTCAAGGCAGTAATTATAATTTAAAATAGTAATATTTCACAAGCCAATAATGTATGGGATAATTTCTCTTAATAAGCCAATAAAGAGATTTCATACGTCAATCCAATGATAGGTAAATTACACTATTGCCTGAGGCAGAAGGGAGGTAAAAGAAGTCCAAATTTAGTTGAGATGTACCTTTCTATAGTTCTCAGTAGAGTCAGGCAATCAAGAGTGGGTTTCCAGTTGCCAGTGCAAACAGAAAATCCCTTTTGTTGCTAGAGCTCAATGCCAGCAGAGTGAAGCTGCCAGTGTTGGCCAGGAAGGTGGGCTGCTCCGGAGACCCTCTCTTGCACAGCTTGCACCACTCCTATGAGGAGTAGCCTCTCCAAGGCAAGAACAGATGTCCTTTCTCTTCCTGAGACTGCTGCACAGTTTAACATCACTGCTGATCAGGAGTGGCCACGGCAGGAGCCAGGGTCTTTATTATTACTATTATTATTATTACTTTTGGCTGCACTGGGTCTTGGTTGCTGCACCAGGGCTTTCTCTAGTTGCGGTGCACTGGCTTCTTGTTGTGGTGGCTTCTCCTGTGGAGAAGTGCAGGCTTCACAGGCTCAGAAGCTGTGGTTCGTGGGCTCTAGAGCTCAGGCTGTCATTGAGGCACAAAGGTTTCGTTGCTCCAAGGCATGTGGAATCTTTCCAGACCAGGGATCAAACCTGTGTCCCCTGCATAGGCAGACAGGTTCTTATTCATGGTACCAGCAGGGAAGTCCAGGAGCCAGTGTCTTAAGCTTGTCGGAGAGCTACGTTGATCAACAAATAGCTTTGCCCAGACTGAACGCTCCCAGTGAATCTTCACAAATACCTGGTATTTAAAATTTAAATGTCCATTCTGTGTTGGCCACTTTTCCATATGTTCTGACCCATTAGTACCTCCAGCGGCTCCTCTCAATAGCTGAGCTCCTGAGTGCTGATGCACAACAGATGTCAATGACATCGTCTTGACATAGCTTCCTCAAGATAAACAAGATCACTCTTAGATCAAAACTTAAGTCATAAACAAGCGGACTTGAACTCATAACCAATGCACAACAAGTTTCGTGCCAGAAACAGGGAGGACAACCAAACGTATCTTATTATAAATCACAATAGCACACGTCCTATCACCATCAGTTGAAAAGACTATTCTTTCCCCACTGCATGTCTTGGCACTCTTGTAAACTGACCATGTAGGTTTATTCCTGGACTCAATTCTTTTCCATTGATTTGTATGTCTAATCTTACACTAGTACCAAACAATCTTGATGATTGTAGCTTTGTGGTAAGTTTGAAATTAAGAATCGTGAGTCCTAAACAACTTTGTTGCTTCTTTTCAAGAATGTTTTGACTATTTGAGGTCCCCTGAATTTCCGTGTGAATTTTAGAATCAGTTTGTCAGTTTCTATAAAAGGGCCAGACTGGATTTTGATAGGAATTGCATTGACTCTGTATATAAATCTGAAGAATATTCCCATCTTAACAGTGTTAAGACATCCAAACAAGTACTTGTTTCCTTTTGTTGAGTAACATCTTCCATAATTTCTTTTTTTTTCATAATTTCTTTCAATGGTGTTTTATAGCTTTCTGTGTAGCAGCAATTTTTGCAAAGCTCTTCAGAGAGTTATAATATGCAGCCAGTAAGGATCATTGTTTAATATCCTGAAAATTTTGTCCCCAAATCACAAATCTTAGGTTATGTGTCCATGTATGGCCCTGCTAGGCATAAGGAAGTGGGGCTGACTTTGACCAAGATGAAACACTTCTGAGAGATGTCCATTTCATGACCTTTCCTAGGACAAATCTGGCAGCAAAATCTAATTACACCATACAGAAAATCATAGAGTTGCAAAATCTTAAGAGGCATGAAAATTAATTTGTGTTGGCCCAGAGGGATGAGATCTATCCTGTTTTAGTGTCTGCTGAGAACAAATGTTCTTTGAACGATCTTTATCATTATAACCCATTCCCATGTTAACAAGTTCTCTCCTCTGGAAATATCCTCATCTACTACCTCTGCTTCCCTATTTATCACTAAATTTTGAATCCTCTGGGCTCTCCATCCCATCTGCACCAAAATTATGAGGTTTCTAAATTCCTATTATTACTACTTAAAGCCATTTCTCAGTGATCTGAGGAACATCTGTTCACCATCTCTAGTACAAAGATCAGAAGGAATTTGTTGTTTGTTTTTGTGTTGTTTGGTTTGGTTTGGTTATTTCCTTCTGGCTCTTGATTTTCACTGCCTTCTAGACTGGACAAAATCACTATGAGATCTAAAGGGAATGAAGTGACCTTTCACTTTAATCCTATATTCTATGATCACGTCAGTGTCTAAGTTGGGCCCTGAGTAGCTGGACGTGTTGTCTAAAAGTGCTTTCCTAGGACTTCCCTGGTGGTCCAGTGGTTAAGACTCTGAGCTTCCACTGCAGGGGGTGTGGGTTTGATCCTGGTTAGGGAACTAAGGTTCCCATATGCCATGCAGTATGGCCAAAAATAACTATCCTAACAAATGATCAGTCTATTTCTGGGGAAACTTTGTAACAGGTCAGCACATGGACTTATCTGTGGCTGTCATCTATTCTTGACTCCATATCACTCTCCTTCCTGTTGCTCAACCTGAGGGTCCCTCTAGATCCTGACACCATCTGCTCTTCTGAAAGTCTAGTCCAGGTGAACTGCCTGGAGATTGAGGAGCAGTCTGGGTTTCAGAATACTGATGTAGAGATGGGGTTGAAATATAAGCCCAAGGTTCTCATCTTTTTCTTACTGCAATCTGAATGATGGGTGATGTTCACAACCATGCCACTCTCTCATGATCTATCCAGATATTGAAAAATATCTGGAAATATTTTATAGAGAAAAATAAGAAAATAGAACTACTGACCTTTTTTCTTTGAGATTAATGAAATCATTTTATTCATCTGATGAGTCAGTCCTTTGGAATTTAAGAAATTATGATACAACATGGAAAACTACAGGGTTTGTCTAATTTTAAAATTTTATTTACAATGCAAGATGAGTTATTTTTCAATTCACTTCTCCACATGCATATTAACATGACAAGGAAATATTACAACTGAAGAATAAGCTTAGATAAAACTTGTCTTAATATGCCATCTGTTGAGTTTTTTAAAAATTAGCATTAATATAAAAAATAATATATATTTATAAATATAAATAAATATTTATAATATAATAAATAATAGTAATGCTAATTTCAATCACATTGTTTCAGTAATAATGACTGCATATTCTGTTGTTGTTGTTTAGTTGCTAAATCATCTCTGACTCTTTTGGGACCCCGTGGACTGTAGCCCACCAGGCTCCTCTGTCCATGAGATTCCCCAGACAAGAATGCTGGAGTGGATTGCTATTCCTTCTCCAGGGGATCTCCCCAACCCCAGGGATCAAACCTGCATCTCCTGCGTTGGGAGGCAGGTTCTTTACCACTGAACCACCAAGGAAGCCCCATTACATATTAGTAGTGATGTACATAGTCCCACTCTTGTTTACAAAGAGTATATGCATGTTGTCTACTCTTTATTTGTATTCTACTATATATCTATTCATGTTTCTCATTTAAAAGAAAATGAGAAATTTTCTCATGGAAAAACGTGTTACAATTATTTACACTTTTCTTAACAAGTAATAGTATCTCAGAAATGAGGGCTAATTTGGGGCTTGGGAGAAAATTTGGCAAGCTGTATGACTCTTTTCAAGTGGAAAAAAAAGCACCCTACCAACAGCAAAGGCACAAATCATAAAATAAATCATTGATAAGCTGGGTTTCAATTTCAATTAAACTTGGAAACTTCTCTGCAAAAGACAACATGAAGAGAATGAGAAGAAAAGCCACAAACTCAGAGAAAATTTTCAAAAACACATCAGATAAAGGACTGTTACCCAAAATATACAAAAAATACTCAAAATACAACAAAAAGGAAGCAAAAAACCCAATTTAAAAAATGGACCAAAGACCTTAACAGACACCTCTGTAAAGAGCATATACAAGTGACAAGCAGGGAAATAAAAATATACTCCATATCATATGCTATCAGGGAATTGAAAATTAAAATAACAATGAAATACCATTTTACATCTATCGGCATGGCCAAATCCAAAACACTGACATCACCAAATCCCACTGAGGAGGCTGAGCATCAGGAACTCTCATTCACTGCTAGGGTGGATGCAAAATGGTACACAACCACTTGGGAAGGAAATTGGCAGTTTCTGAGGAAACTGGACATACTCTCACCATATGAGCCAGCAATCATGAACAGTTGAAAACTTCTGTTCAACAAAATTCTGCATAAAGATGTTTTTGTTTGTTTGTTTTAAATATTTATTTATTTGGCTTCACCGGGTCTTAGCTGTGGCATGCAAGATCTTTAATTGTGACATGCGTGATCTAGTTCCCTGACCAGGGATCAAATGCCAGTCCCCTGCATTGGCAGCTCAGAGTCTCAGCCACTGGACCACCAGGAAGTCCTGCATACAGATGTTTTTGTCAGCTTTATTTATAGCTGCCAAAACTTGGAAGCAACCAAGATGCTGTTCAGTAGATAAATGGATTGATAAACTGTGGTACACACAGATAATGAAATATTATTCATCATTAGAAAGAAACGATCAAGCAATGAAAGGCATGGAGGAAGCTTACATGCATGTTACTAAGTGAAAGAAGAAAATCTGAAAAGGTTACATACCGTATGATTCCAACTGTAAGACATTCTGAAAAAGGCAAAACTATTGAGACAGTAAAAAAGGTAGTCGCCAGGGGTTGGAGGGTGAAGAGAGGGATGAATTGGAGGGATGAATTGGCAGATTTGGGGAGCAGTGAAAATTCTTTGTAAGATAGAGTAATGATGGGTTCAGTTGAGTTCAGTTCAGTCACTCAGTTGTGTCTTTGCAACCCCATGGATGGCAGCACGCTAGGCTTCCCTGTCCATCACCAACTCCCAGAGCTTTCTCAGACTCATGTCCATTGATGCCATCCAACCATCTCATCCTCTGTTGTCCCCTTCTCCTGCCTTCAATCTTTCCCAGCATCAGGGTCTTTTCCAATGAGTCAGTTCCTTCCATCAGGTGGCCAAAGTTTTGGAGTTTCAGCTTCAGCATCAGTCCTTCCAATGAGTATTCAGGACTGACTTCCTTTAGGATGGACTGGTTGGATCTCCTTGCTGTCTAAGGGACTCTCAAGGGTCTGCTCCAACGCCACAGTTCAAAAGCATCAGTTTTTCGGTGCTCAGCTTTTTTTATGGTCCAATCCTCATTTGTCCAAACTCATAGAATGTACAACACTAAGAGTGAATCCTAACGTAAGCTGTGTACTCTGGGTGATAATGACATGTCTGTGAAGGTTCATCAGTTTTAACAAATGGTAGGGGATGTTGGTAGGAGAACAACATCTCTGGTAAGGGATGTTGATAATGGGGAAGGCTGTGCGTGTGTGGAGCAGAGGTATTTGAGATATCTCTGTATTTTTAATTTGGCTATGAACTTAAACCTGCTTTAAAAAATAGTCTTTTAAATGAAAAAAAAAAATTAAAGCACACTACCTATATAAGAACTGAGAGATAAACTGAGTCTGCTCTGATTTTTAAAAATCCCAGTCTGATATAAAACATTAACTGCAACGTGTTTCACAGTTATTTAAGACTGAGACCCTCTGGTCTCGACTGATAGTCTCCGAATTTTTTTTTTTTTTTTTTTTGCACCCTACCATTAGAAAGTGTGATCCCGAAACCCAGTGCTCTGTGACAACCTAGAGGGGTAGGATAGGGTGGGAAGTGGAAGGGAAGTTCAAGAGGAAGGGTACATATGTATGCCTATGGCTGATTCATGTTGATGTAGGGCAGAAACCAACATAACATTGTAAAGCAATTTTCTTCCAATTAAAAATAAATAAATTTTTAAAAACATGAGCATGAACACCCCATATGTGTGTGTGTGTGTGTGTGTGTGTGTGTGTGTTTATTTTTAAATTACATTCATGTACCACTGTGCTGATAAATTCTGTACAGAGAGAGAAAGGAAATTTTTAAAAGGTGACATGAAAGTAAATACAAATCAAAACTTTAATATGTTCTTGTCCCATCTATATGGATTGTGCTTCAGAGACTTTGGCAAATTTATTTTCCCTCCAACTTTTAGCAAAAATAAACCGGAGAGTTATTTATGGGTCCACCAGGGAATATAGGCCTTAAATGTTGTTCTTTGGTTAAAAAAAACAGCAAAACTACTAAAGAGCAGGTCAGATATTTGCTTATCCATGTCATCTGTGTTCTGTGGGTGTCAGGAGGACTTTGGGTCTCCTTCAGAAGATTCCAGATTGGATTGGTTTTGACCTCTCTTGTGAACTCTGAAAAGGTAAAAATGTGTCGTCATGGAGACTTGCAATTTTTCTCTTATTTCCGCCCTTCTTCCCATTGTAGGAAGAGTACAGAGTATTATGCAGCTTTCACAGTCTTTTCCTTTTGATGAAACATTGAAATGATGAATCTTTGTCAATTGTCTGTAACACAAGGTGTGTCACGGGATATTCATAGATGCCTGCCTTTGACTTTTGATCTATTCTGTACTTTGTTGTTTTGTTATTCATGTCTCCAGTGTCAATGATATGGGAATTGCAGTTATTTCATCCTCAGTGAAACTGAACCAATAATAATTCATTTACTTTCCTAGCTTACTTTCTTCCGTTTAAAAATGTTTTTTAAAAAATTTATTTTTCTGTTTTCTGATTCACTGATTTCTGTTCTTATCTCAATTTCTGTTACAGTCCCTCAGTTTATTTTTCGTTTTTGTTTACTTTTCGTTTTTTGGCTGCATCACTCAGAGTGCAGTATCTTAGTCCCCCGCCTAGGGATTGAACCTGCGCCCCTGCAGTGGAAGCAGAGTCCTAACCACTGAAACTCCAGGGAAGTCCCTGGATGGTGCTATTTCCGATACGCTGAAACAAGGCGGTAAAGCTGGGGAAGCTCCAGGAGCCATCATTCCTCTGTAATCCAGAAGCCCTGTAAAGCAGTTTTAATTTTTTTTCTATGCTGAAAACATAATCCTTCCTCTTATGATCTCTTTTTTTGTTTATGTTTAGAATGTCCCTCTCTCATCTATATCTTAATCTTTATTTTCAAATAAAATTTATATCTTACGGCTATATGGAAATCTTGAGGCCAAAACATTGGACTTAAGCTTGGTTTTGTTGTTCTTTTTCATATAATCAATGAAAATATAAATCATCTGTTGAATAATCTTTCCTTTTATCATTGGATAGTGATATTCTATCTCAAATACATATATCGATAGATACTAATAAATCTGTTTCAGGGCAGATCTTCTCTTCTGTTGTATTAATTTTTTTCATTCTTACAACACCACAACATTTAAAAAGCTGACATTCTGTGCTTTAATAAAGTGGAACAATAAAAATCTTGATTTTTCTCCTCATTCTATTTGGAATCATGTCCTCAAATGCCAACAACAAAACAAAATTCCACTGGGATTTTTTGATGGGATTGCCTTAATCTTGTAAATTAATTTAAGAATGATTTGTTCATCCTTTCTAGCAGTCAGATTTTTTTATTCACCCAGGAATATACTCTACCTCTCCATTTCTTTCACCCTACTTGCATATTTCTTAATAAAGTTTTGGTTATATAGTGCCTTGTATATTCCAGAATGTTGTATGTTCTTCTGCTGCTCCTTTGAATGTATTTTTTTTCCACTGGTGTCCTTCAACTGATTATATATTGGAAAACTAGGCATAATTTTGGATAATTTACTCAATTTCACCTTACTCTTAGGGGCCTTCTTATTTATCCATGAAGTATGTCCCAAGAAAAAAAGTTTTCAGTAAGAAAGAATTCACAGTTTCATTTGGTTCTCTGTTTTATAATGCTTAAAATATTGTCATTTTTTAATATTTACAAGTTACCAAACTGTCCATCAGTTCTGTTCAGTTCAGTTCAGTCGCTCAGTCATGTCCGACTCTTTGCAACCCCATGAATCGCAGCACACCAGGCCTCCCTGTCCATCACCAACTCCCGGAGTTCACTCAAACTCACGTCCATCGAGTCAGTGATGCCATCCAGCCATCTCATCCTCTGTTGTCCCCTTCTCCTCCTGCCCCCAATCCCTCCCAGCATCAGGGTCTTTTCCAATGAGTCAACTCATCGCATGAGGTGGTCAAAGTATTGGAATTTCAGCCTCAGCATCAGTCCTTTCAATGAACACCCAGGACTGATCTCCTTTAGAATGGACTGATTGGATCTCCTTGCAGTCCAAGGGACTCTCAAGAGTCTTCTCCAACACCAAACTGTCAATATTATCCTGCAATTTTTCCACTCGACTGACAAGGAGAATTAGCTCCCTGAGGACAACCATTAGTGCTTCCTTTTCCTCGTTGTATGATAGCCCACCATGTAACTGATTGAAGGCAAAAAGAGCAGGGGGCTGCAGAGTATGAGATGGTTAGATAGCATCACTAACCCAATGGACATAAATTCCAGCAAACTCTGGGAGATAGTGAAGTACAGGGAAGCCTGGTGTGCTGCGGTCCGTGAGGTTGCAAAGGGTTAAACACAGCTTGGCAACTGAACAACAGAACAGTACTTCCTTTCCCTTGTTGTATGATATTCCACAACATGACTACACTAGTGTATTTGTCATCTTTCATTAATGGAAACTTAGGTGGTTTTCTGGGTTTTTTGCACAAGCAATGTTGCAATAAGTATCTTTGCCCTTGCTACCTAGGGCAGAGAGTAAGTGATGGTATATCAACTGAAATATTGATTTGTCATTGAGTTCCTAACCTATTTTCAAGGTCTTGGATCATTTTCATTATTTTTTCCATTGTTACATAGTTAAACAAGATTGAGGCCCAGAGTTCTATTCTCAGACTTGAACTAGTTAACAAGCAGATCTGGCCGTTGTTTTCTTTATTGGGCAGGGTGATTCCTGGAAGCCTCTGGAAGCAAGCTGCTGCTGTTTGCTTTTTACTCTGGGCCGTTTGACTTGGAACATTTCTAAGGCTGTTCAGTTCCTGTGCATCTAAATGGACGGCTGTTTCTGAGTACAGGTTGGTTGGTGGTTTTTAAAACCTGGACCCGGGCCTCTGTTTTTGGAGGACTGTGTTCTGTGTACTTGTGTTCCTCTGTACAAGGGAGCCTTATGTGCGGAGCCATTCATCACACCTCTCAAATGGGCCACAGGAGAGAAGCAATTTCCCTCCAACCCACTGGTTATTACTATAAGGCGAGGGCCTGAGCTGAAGTCAGTGAGGGAAACATTAGTTCTACTCATTTTGCATGGTTTAAATTCCGCTCTCCCATATCTCATCAATATGAAATGCCCCTCACCCTCTTCCCTGCTGCATCCTCCCTTTACTCCTCATTTCCTCATCCAACACCATGTTTATTATTATGTACCTACCAGTCTAGGCAAAACATAGAGTAACCTGTACACTTGGATGTATGAGGAAGGGTGATGGAATATGCTAAAACTTCTTTGATGAAAATGGAGTAAATTTCAACTAAACAGACCTTAAAATTAGCTGTACTTTGGAATAAGGTCATTCTGGGTTCAAATCCCAGCTTTGCTTGTTCATTATAAGCAAATATTTACAATCAACCCTAAGATCTTGAGCCAGTTACTTACACTGGTGGAGTCTCAATTTTTTCATCACTAAATGAGTATAGTAGTAGGTATCTCACTCAAGGTCATGAAAATATATGAGTTTGTTGTGAGTGCTCAACCAGTGATACCCGTTATCTTTATAGCAAGAGTTTAATATGAAATCCCACCAGGTTATAGACTAGTCTCTGTACTGATTTAGGTAAATCTCCTATATTGTTCTTTTAAAGCCCCATAAAAAGCCTGAATTCTCAAAGATTGACTCAGTTGGGTTTCTCATACTTTTAGGACTAATGTAAGGAAATTGATCAAACATCTTAATAAGATCATTGACAATAATCCTAGAAAGAAAGACCTTACTTAATGCTCCCAAATACTCCATTCCAGATTTGTGGGACTTGGGCATGGCATTCTCCAGATGACAGCCAGATCTGGTCATGAAAATCTGTGGCTTCAAACTTATCCCGCCTATGCCTGTCAGCCTAGTTGATGAGATCGCCACTGATCTAGGCTTGCTTCCCCCTGCAGCCTCTACTGGTTTCCCTACACGCAACTCAACACACACACACACATACACATACAATACAAACTTGTATTCCATGTTCCATTCTGATTCACATTTTCTCTGTTTCTTAAACACAACCTGTTCTCATCACCAGGGCACTGAGTACACTGCTTTTGCTGTCTGGAACACATTTTCTTCAGCTTCTTGCCTAACTTCTCACTTTAAATGTCATTTTCTCTGAGTGACGTTGCTGCACCCGTCACATCTGGTGCTTAATTCCATCCAGTGCTCCGTCTGTCATCGTCATAGTCAGTTCATTTGTCTGAATCCATGTCTAAACAAAAAATTCTTTGAATACAGAAACTGTACACCATCCTTTGCCACAGCACTGCCACACAGAAGACATCCAATCCATTAATTTTTGTTTTTCTTTGGCCACGCCACATGGCATGTGAGATCTCAGTTCCCCAATCAGGGATCAAACCCATGCCCCCTGCAGAAGTGCAAACTGTTAACCACTGGGCCACCAGGGAAGTCTCATCCCATCTGTTCTTGAATAGCTGAATAAATAGACTGGACATAGCATAACAATCTGGCCAATTTGTCTGAGCAGAATATTTATTAAGAGGAGTTTGGAAAGTAAGGTCAGAAAATAAGTTCATTTCCAATTTTAGAAGCTCTTAAATTTGAGTTAAACTAAGAGTTTGATCTATATCCTGTGAGCAGTGAAGAGCTATGAAAAAGTTTTAACCTTATGAAAGGACATGATTAAAATGTTTACTTAGGAATATTAATTTGGATGTGGAATGCCTGATAGAGAAAATGACTAAGAGACTACAGACAGGAGACTTGAGTTGAATCTTCAGTTTCTCACAAGGAGAAAAATGCCTGAGAAAGAGTTGATGACTGTGATCCTGAAGAAGCCTTGTGGGGCTTCCCTAGTGGCTCAGTGGTAAGGAATCCACCTGCCAATGCAGGAGCCGCAGGACCCGGGAAGATCCCACATGCCGCACAGCAGCTAAGCCCATGCAACACAGCTATTAAGCCTGTGTTCTGGAGCCTGAGAATTGCAACCGAGCCCGCATGGTGCAGCTACTTCAGCCCACACCTCTAAAGTCCGTGCTCCGCAACAAGAGAAGCCATGGCGATGAGAAGCCGGTGCACCGCAACTAGAGTAGCAGAGAAAAGCCTGTTCAGCAATGAAGACCCAGCACAGTCACAAATAAATAAGTAAATAAAATTACCAAGCAAAGAAACTTCTTACGATAAGAACCAATTCTTCTTGGTCCTGGTTTAGTCACTAAGTCACGTCTGACTCTTGCGACCTCAGGCTACAGTCCATGGGATTCTCCAGGCAAGAATATTAGACTGGATTGCCATTTCTTTCTCCAGGATCTTCCCAACCCTGGAATTGAACCCGGGTCTCCTGCATTGCAGGCAGAGTCTTTACTGACCGAACTACGAGGGAAACCTATCTATTTCTTAGTCTTATTTTTATCCACTGCAACCGATACAATGGCTTAAAGGCTTTGGAAAGGAAGAGCTGATAAGACTTGGCTGGTTGTCTCTGGAAAGGTGTCATGTAGAAAAGAGGCCCTTTGCTAGAAACAGAGGATAAGGGAAGAAGATCCAGTTTATGTGAATCCAGGAATGCAACTTTTCATGGATGTTTTTCCTAGAAGGGATGGACAAAAAGCAATTCATTCTCATAATATCCTTAGGCCTTTGCAGCGTTCATAAGATTCCCCACTCTCCTTGTCACCTTAAACGGCAGGAAGAAATTGGCCAGGTGGTTGAGTGAGCCACCTGCGGTCGTAAAACCAGGAGAGGCCGTCCTCAGAACAGAAGCCAAGCCCCCTCCCGACACGGGATCCAGGGGAGAGACCATGCCAGCTCCTCTTTGAACTAAGAGGCAAATGCAGTCTTTAACTAAGCATACCACGACGCTCCAGTTGTGCTACCCGCTCTTCAACTTTTCACCGAGGCTCAAGTAGATGAAACCCTAACTGCCTGACTTCTGAGTGAACAGCAATAGCTGAAAGGAAATAAATCCACACACTGCTCTTAGCAGAGTCCTCAGGTGGGCTGTTTTCCGGGAATGCTGTCTTGAGTAAAGACATAAATGTGGTGAAAATGGCTAAATTACAACTAAAACAAAGGGTGGTGATGTGCAGTCCAAACTGGGATTAAGTAAATGGTAATCATCCTTGATGCAGGTTCAGTTAGGGGTCTTCCTTTCTATCTATGTATCTTTCTTTTTTTAAGGCATAAAAATGTTAACTGTCACACATACTTGACCTGGGGTCTGTGGTCTTTGCCTGCCAGCTGTGAGCCACACACAGCCCTCCCAGACTGCCTCCTTTCCTCACAAATGCTCCGGCTGGGTCCCCTCATGTCAGGGATACTGGCTGCATAATACATGGGGCAGGCCATGGTTATTCATTCACACACAAATATTTATAGAGTGCCTGCTTGCCTGACACTGTGCTAAGCCTAGCAGAGGTGGCAAAGAATCATAAATCCCAATATGCAGAAAGCATTCCCTGAAACTGAAAGGAGCTTACCGTCTACTCTGGCAGACAAAGGAAGTAAAGCAGTATAAAACTGTATAAACATTACAAACACATGATAAGAGGTATAGGTGTCCCATGATACTATGCTAGGACTTTACAATGTGTGGGAAAATTCAAAGGTGGGTTGAGTCTGTAAGACAAAGACAGAGTTTATTTTTTGTTGGAAGGAAGATCTGCAGGAGGAAGACAGAGCTAAGCTGGACTCTTTAGTCATCATTATCCAAACCTGGCCTGAGGCTAAGCTAAAGCTGTTGTATGAGTCACCAGAGATAAAACACTTAAACAACAGACCGAATGGCTTGCGCAGCCCAGCATCCAGTCCTGGAGCATTTTCCTTTGAATGCCCGACTGCTCTGATATCGCACAGCGTCAGCCTACTGTTGCACCCTTTATTAAGACTCTAAATTTACTGAATTTACTGTTTTAAGGCTGGTATGAGCTTTAGTTGTTGTTATGACTTCCCTGGTAACTCTGATGGCAAAGAATCTGCCCGCAATATGAGGGACACGGGTTCACTCCCTGGGTCAGGAGGAGCCCCTGGAGAAGGGAATGGCTACCCACTCCAATATTCTTGCCTGGAGAATTCCATGGACAGAGGAGCCTGGTGGGGTACAATTCATGGGGTTGCAAAGATTCAGACATGGCTGAGTGACTCACACACACACACACACACAAACACGAATGATTAGTTAGATCTCTGCATAATTACTCAGCAAATGGAAGCCAGCTCTCCCTAGAACTCTGGATTATCAAGACTCATCAGGAACCCCAAAGACCAATGGAACATGCCCGGCCTGATGAGTAACCCCAGTCTAAGATTCCAGCAGACAGGAGATCCTTTCCCCTTCTGAGCAGAGCCCTGGTTGGGAGGAAATGCTCTGAGATGGGGTAGAGTGTTCCCTGTTCAGTCTATTTGTTTAGAAGTGGGGATAGACAATTTGGGGTCTAGAACTGTGTAAAGTTGCCCATCTTCTATCTCAATCCAGAAACTGTGATTTCAGTACAAGCTTGCCCACACCATGGTTGTTATAGAGCCTGGGAGCATACTCAAGGCCTTTCTACTGAAAGCCTTGGGCCCTTGTTTTAGCCTAGTGAGAAGAGGGTACCTAGGTCTGAGCTGGGCAGAGGGAAGGGAGTGATTTCAAGGGCAAATCCTTAGAGACAGGTACCACCCCTAGCCTCTTGTTCATCTGCAAACTCCTTTTCACCCAAGCTTCATCTATTAAAAAATATATATATATACATATATACTTATTTATTTAGTTGGCTATGCTGTGTCTTTGTTGTGGAATGTGAGATCTAGTTCCCTCACCAGGGATGGAATCCAGGCCCTGGAAGCAGGGAATCTTAGCCCCTGGACCACCAGGGAAGTCCTGCTTCATCTGTTCTTGAAAGCTTTTCTGCCTGTGTCCCCTCTGAGCCACCAGGGTTCCCTGCCCTACCCTCTATAACTGTACATTATGTTGCAATGTGGTGAGTCACTCACCCAGGTGAATCACTCCTTAGAGAGTTCCTAGAAGGAAGAGACTATCTTCAGTTCAGTTCAGTCACTCAATTGTGTCTGACTCTTTGCGACCCCATGAATTGCAGCAAATTACCTTCAAATGCTCATTGCCTTCTTCATGCCTGGCACACCGTAAAGGTTCGACACAGGTTTATTGAAAGGATGAGTCCTTGGAAATAATAGTTGGCAAAGTTGTGGCCAAGTGTGTTTCTTAAGCTGGGTTCATCAGACTCCTGGAGCTTCTGGCACTCTAGAGGTGTTCTAAAGCCCCAGAGAGGTGTCTTGGGAACCCTCGTGGGAATGTGGGGGAAGATGTTCCCCAGGGCTCCTTCTCCTCCTGTAACTGTCTTTGATCTGATTGGTTCTGCTTTTGTGTTTTATATATTAGGGGCTGGGCGACAGTCCATGGAGGTCTCAAAGAGTTGAGTGCAACCGAGCACACACACACATCTGGTTTTGCTTGAAACTTGCTGGCAAACCCCTAAAGGTGGAGGGAAGAAGAGCCTTTGGGTCTGTATGGTACCATATCAGCAGGATATCGTCACAAGATAAAGAGGAGTGAGGCACTTGGGAGCATCTGAGCATGGTCACAGCCTCAAGACTGATTGCAGGCCACTAGGGAGAAGACCTCAGGAGAAGGAGAAAGGTGGTCACAGGGGTCTCTGAGTCACGTCTCAGGGGCCTCCTTGAGAAGATCACCGGCCATGGGCCAGACTCCTTAGAACAGTAGACAAGGCCCCCCTTCCTTCTTGGTGTTTCCATTCCCTCAGTCTACACTGCGGCCACTCTCCCCTCAAACACAATGCGATCTTTCCTGCCTCAGTATCTTTGCACAGACTGTTTCCTCTTCCTGGAAAACTTCCTTCCTCCTCTCTATCTGGACCAGTCCTTCTTTAAGCCTCCACTGAATTGCCTGTCCTTGACGTGCATCCTATCTCCCTCGACCTAGACCGGATAGGAGGAGCCTTTATTCCCTGTCTTTCCAACTCAGCCTGTTTGTTACCAGTTGCAATCATCTGAATGTCTGTCCCCTTTCCCCCAGATAGGTTGTGAATTGTGATGAGAGAAGGGTGCTCCTCACTGTATCCTCTGTACCTGGCACAGGGCCACACAGCTAGGAGGGGCTCAACAAATTCTTAATAGATGAGATGGACAACCTCTCAGATGGTCCCCACATATCTCTACCTGCTGATGTTCACAGCCTTGTGTATTCTCCTTACCCTGAGAAACTTGTTTCTGAACCATGAGAAATGGCAACTGTGAGAGGATCTCACTTCCATTATCAGAGTATAAATTCCATCTTGCTAGTTACCTTCTCAGCTTGCATACTTTGATGAAGCAAGCTGCCATGTTGGAAATGATCACATCGCAAGGAGCTGAGGGAGTCCTCAGGAGGAGCTGAGGTCCAGTCCAACATCCTGCAAGAAACTGAATCCTGCCCACAACCACATGAGCTTGGGAGTGGATGCTTCCTGACTGGAGACTCCACCCCTGGCTGACACTTTGATTACAGCCCCGTGGGAGACACCAAAGCAGAGATCTCAGTTAAGCCACATCAGACTTCTGACCCTCAGGAACCAGGAGATAATAAATGTGTGCAGTTTTAAGCCACTAGGTCTTGGGGGTAATTTGATACACAGAAATAAACAACTAATAAGATAAGCACATGAATAAATCAGTACACTAATGAATGAAACTGAAGACCTCCCCCAAAAAAGGAGGAACTTCAGACTTCGGGGGGATAAACTGAGTTGCTAAGTCAATAACAAGGGCTAATGTTTCCTGTTTTTTCTCCTGGCTGTGAAATCTAAAGATGGGATTCTGAAGTTTTGATTTTGAAAATTCTCCAGAGTTTTCAGAATCAGAAATCCATCAAGTCTGTAGACATTATATTTGCCCAAGTCCTATTTGACATCTGAGTTCTTGAGAAACCTATATGCAGGTCAGGAAGCAACAGTTAGAACTGGACATGGAACAACAGACTGATTCCAAATAGGAAAAGGAGTACATTAAGGCTGTATATTGTCACCCTGCTTATTTAACTTATATGCAGAGTACATCATGAGAAACACTGGGCTGGAAGAAACACAAGCTGGAATCAAGATTGCTGGGAGAAACATCAATAACCTCAGATAGGCAGATGACACCACCCTTATGGCAGAAAGTGAAGAGGAACTAAAAAGCCTCTTGATGAAAGTGAAAGATGAGAGTGGAAAAGTTGGCTTAAAGCTCAACATTCAGAAAACTAAGATCATGGCATCCGGTCCCATCACTTCATGGGAAATAGATGGGGAAACAGTGGAAACAGTGTCAGACTTTATTTTTGGGGGCTCCAAAATCACTGCAGATGATGACTGCAGCCATGAAATTAAAAGACGCTTACTCCTTGGAAGAAAAGTTATGACCAACCTAGACAGCATATTCAAAAGCAGAGATATTACTTTGCCGACTAAGGTCCATCTAGTCAAGGCTATGGTTTTTCCTGTGGTCATGTATGGATGTGAGAGTTGGACTGTGAAGAAGGCTAAGCTCTGAAGAATTGATGCTTTTGAACTGTGGTGTTGGAGAAGACTCTTGAGAGTCCCTTGGACTGCAAAGAGATCCAACCAGTCCATTCCGAAGGAGATCAGCCCTGGGATTTCTTTGGAAGGAATGATGCTAAAGCTGAAACTGCAGTACTTTGGCCACCTCATGCGAAGAGTTGACTCATTGGAAAAGACTCTGATGCTGGGAGGGATTGGGGGCAGGAGGAGAAGGGGACGACAGAGGATGAGATGGCTGGATGGCATCACTGACTCGATGGACATGAGTCTGAGTGAACCCTGAGAGTTGGTGATGGACAGGGAGGCCTGGCGTGCTGCGATTCATGGGGTCGCAAAGAGTCAGGCATGACTGAGCGACTGAACTGAACTGAACTGATTGAAGCAGTCTGGCTTCAGAAGCCTTTATTATAAATGACTGTATTTTAAATCTTGATCTGAGTGGACCCTCTCAAAACATCTCTATCTCAGGTATATCTGGCTGCAAGAAGGGTCTCGTGTGACTTTGAAAATGGAAACAGCACTAATTAACTGGA
The DNA here is from genome assembly GCF_016772045.2 of Ovis aries. Classification (NCBI taxonomy): domain Eukaryota; kingdom Metazoa; phylum Chordata; class Mammalia; order Artiodactyla; family Bovidae; genus Ovis; species Ovis aries. The sequence continues at coordinate 24,657,596 of NC_056073.1, read as the reverse complement.
ATGGGTTAGTGGGCATTGATTGTTTATATAGTCCAGATGTAAATAATATAAAATCCTTGATGGAGCTGTAAATACCAGCTTAACAAAAACTCTCATAATTTATAATTTACCAGTGCATTTCAAGATGCCAACTTTCACCTTTTCCCTAGATTGATGGGCTCACTTCAGTGTAATAAAAGGGTGGGAAAAAATAATGATATACTTTAATGGGCTTCCCAGGTGGCTCAGTGGTAAAGAATCTGCCTGCCAAAGTAGGAGATGCGGGTATGATCCCTGGGTCAGGAAGATCCCCTGAAGAAGGAAATGGCAACCCACTCTAGTATTCTCACCTGAAAAATTCCACGGACAGAGGAACCTGGCAGGCTACAGTCCATGGGGTCACAAAGAGTTGGACATGATTTAGCAACTGAGCAAACACACGTTCTTTAAATGTTATGCAAGTTTCAACATCCGATTTTAATAGAGGTCTACAAGGAAGTTCCTCTTGTACATTGTAAATTCTCATATTTTTTCTTGCTCAGTTACATATGGGAAATATAATTGCCTGTTGAGTTTCCCTGGGTTAAGCTTATTTCAATAGTAACTACTAATTACTTGATCATTGTGGGATTGTAACTTGCCCTAACATTTAAAGTTTATTTGCTCTCAGATAAAGGGCATTTGCTTTTCCTGTTATTTATAATCATTTTCTTAATCTCCTAGCAGCGAACTCCCATTTCAATTGCTCATTATGAAAAACTCTTATTTGCTGTGTGGAAATGCAGAAACGTGCGTAATGGCGTGAGGTACCGTTGTGTGTATCCTGAAAAGAAAGGGGGCAGGCTTATTGAAGAAATCTGAATGTTGAAATCTGAGCTTGAAGACAGGTTACAGGCTGTCTATTTGAGTAGAAAACTTTTTTTTGTCTGTGTCATTTGTCATGTGGGATCTTAGTTCCCCACCTGGGATCGCACCCATGCCCCCTACTTTGGGGGCACAGAGTCTTAACCACTGGACCACCAGGGAAGCCCCTGGAGTAGCAAACTTTTAAAAATCACTCTTTGCAGAGGGATGTGTTGCACTTTTGGACTACTGGTTGCAAGACCATGATTCTTAAAGCTGCCATTTTAGAGGCCTCCGTCAAGAGACAATAGACCAGAAATTAAGATAAAGCATCTGTGAAGTTGTAATGCAAGTGCGCCAGAGCTGGAAGTCTACCCACACTGTGCTCAGGTGGCCTGAGAAAGCAGCTTCTGACCTTCCCTCAAGCCCTTGCCTACTGACACCTTCTTCTGCTGCAATAATAAGTGAAAATGCTTGGGCTTTCTGATTTTGTTGCCCTTTCCTTTGTTTCCCTAAAATGGGATTGGGAGGAATAATCATGGGACTAGGGACAAAGGTCTAGAATCCGGAAGTGCCTCTCGCGCTCCGATCCCCACTGTTGCCCATTGCTGCCTCCCTGCTGACCTCTGCATATAGCTCAGTTGACTGGAGATCAGGGTTTGGGGCTGATTCCTGGTGCCTGGGGGCTTCCAGGCAGGGCTTCTCAGTGTTAAAGAATCCTCTTGCCAATGCAGGAGACTCAGATTTGATTCCTGGGTCAGGAAGATCCCCTGAAGAAGAAGAAAAAATGGCCGTATTCTGCCCAGGAAGTTCTGTGAACAGAGGAGCCTGGCAGGTTACATCATGGGGTCTCAAGAGTAGGACACAACTTAGCAACTAAACAACAACGTGGCTGCCTGGCTTCTGCAGCCTCTTGCTGGTGTTAAGCCCTCCAGGCCATGCCCTCTGTCCAGTCCCTGCTCTGGGGGATTAGCCCATCCTCCCTGCTGTAGGGTCAGCTCCCCTCGTGACAGCGGGCCTCTCTCAGCTCAGCTCCATCTTCTTCTCCCTTTCCATGAGAGGACGTCTAGGGCCCCTCCATGCCATATGGGAGCTGAAATAGTCATGGTGCTACCAGGCTTACTGAGGAGTGGCTACCTCCTAGGTTTGGCACAGGGAGGTGGCAAGTCAACCTCACCCCAGAGTCCTAGCCATGAATTAAAACAAACAAAGAAAAGAAATGCCCCTGCCCTTGGCATTCCTCTCCACCGCTCCCCCAGACTTCTCCTGAAATGGAGAGATGGAGTACCATGAACTCACTTCCTGACTCACACGACTCTCTTCCCACCCCTTTATCCCTACAGGTAAGGAAGGGAACTTGTATTTCCCCTTTCTGAATCCCTGAGATCTCCTTACCAGCCCTGACCTCAAGGCTGAGACTTAATGACTGATAGTGTATGACAAAGACCCGCTTACCCATAAAGGAACTAATTCAGGAGGTATTTGAAAGATATCACACCTCTTCTATAAGTCAACGGAAAATATATCATCTGATTTGAAATGAGAATTGTATCTTGATTCTTTAAATCCACTTAGAAACGTATTGGATGTCAAGTATATGTCAGTCTTTAAAAATGATGAGCTTTCTTCTATTAATACATACTGCATAGTGACATCTATGACATTCAGTAAAAGGCAAAACTAGAGGGAGAGAAAACAGATCAGTGGTTGCCTGAGGTGGGGGATGGGGAGAAGAGTTGATGACAGAGGGGAACAGAAGAACTTTTAGGGGTGATGCACCTTGATTGTGGTGTTGGTTACATGATTGTGTGTGCTTGTTAAAACTTGTGCATCAAGTGGGGTGAATTTTATTACACATAAATTAGACCTAAATAAACTTGACTTTTACCAAAAATGATGAGCTTTCACACTCTCTGCATTATAGCTGACATGTATTGAACATTTATGAATGTTAAGTGGTTCTACCACTTCGACTGCCTTAGCTCATTCAGTCCTCAAAATAACTCTGATTGGACAGAGCTATTGTTATCATCATCTCCATCTTACTGATAGAGGAACTGAGACCTAGAAAAGTTAAGTAACTTGCCTAAGGCCACACAGTGAGCGCAGCTGGAACTCACACCTACATCTCTGTTGCCAAAGCCTGTGGGTTTCATCATGTTATATAAGTAAGTTTAGGCTGATAAATCTTTAAGAGATAAACTTGTAACGTCTACGTATGCCTATAACTTACCTTTCCCAGGGTAAGTTCAATCACATTTGCTCTCTGATCAGAAAGTAAGTGGTACACCCCACCCCCAACACAAACACACACACACACACACATGCCCCAGGAATGTATTTCTCCAGTTTCCCCAATTCAACATCCTTAGTTAGACCGAGAGTTGCATTCCTGTCGGTGAACTAAGAATGAGTCAGAGCTGGGTAACTGCTGGTTAGGAGGATCTCCTGGAAATTTCCAGGAGCTGTGTGGCCCACCAAAGTTCAAACTCCTGACCAGGCCCCCATCCTATACTCTCAGGTGAGGTGAAGTCGCTCAGTCGTGTCCAACTCTTTGCGACCCCATGGACTGTAACCTACTAAGCGTCTCCGTCCATGGGATTCTCCAGGCAAGAATACTGGAGTGGATTGCCATTTCCTTCTCCAGGGGATCTTCCCTACCCAGGGGTTGAACCCGGGTCTCCCGCATTGAAGGCAGACGCTGTAACCTCTGAGCCACCAGGGAAGCCAGATACTCTCAAGTAGGGGTCTTTTAGTTCCAACCCAGATACCTCCACAGCCTGGTGTAACAATGATGGTAGACTTCTCTGCTTTCAGAGACTCATACTCAAGTTCCTGTTCAGTTGACCAGGGTCTGAGAACTCCAGCTCCTGCTTCCTCCGACAGCAGATGAATGAAGCACTGTTCTCATTAGCTGCTGGTTGCTAGCACACCCAGATTTCTGAGAGAGTCTTCCCAGTTGCTTCTCTCTACAGCAGAGGGCTTTCCATAATCAGCCATGGAGTTCGATGGAGGACAGTGGTCAGTCAGTTCAGTTGCTCAGTCGTGTCTGACTCTTTGTGACCCCATAGACTGCAGCACACCAGGCTTCCCTGTCCATCACCAACTCCATGTGGCAAATTGTGAGAGCTCCAGGCTGATTCTCGCCAAGGGAAGGGGGCACTGAGGACCACATCTGGTCTTTGGTTCTCTCAGTCTGGAAGGTATGCTGTGCAGCTCACTTATCAGTGAGCAAAGTGGTCCAGGAGTGCGCATCATTACAACAGGCGTGGGCATGTGCTATGCTCACTGCCGGGAGAATCTAACTGGTCGTATATCAGTTTGCTCAGCCAGGGACCTTGGTTCAGAAGTAGATGGTGCAAACACACTGAAAGGGAAATGATTTACCGCAGCAAAGACTACTTTGTGTTTATTCTTATCTGCTTTACTTAGGGGACAGTTTGGTCCTCTGAAGTACCAGTGAATCACCAATGCCCACAGGGCTGGAGGACGGTGCTATGGAATCGGGAGGGGACCACGCAAGGCACAGCTTCACTCACCTGTCAGCAATCTTTATGGCACTCCTGGATCCAAGGGCAGGGTTGCTTACGTTGGGTGATTTGAAGGTCTATCATCTCAAAAATGCACTTTAATTCTCACTATTAAGGGGCTTGTTGTTAGATTTGGTCAGTTTCTGACAAAGATACTGAAGACTGGGGCAAGGCTGGGTAAGTTTGGATGGGATGGTGAGAAGGGGAGAGGTACGGGGGTCAGGACGAGACTGTAGGTCCAGAGCCTTCCCAGAGGCAATAGAGAGCCTCAGAGACATGCTCTGGGGTCCAGGACACCTTGACACTGAAAACAGAGGATTAAAAGTAGTCAAGGAGGGGGCTTCACTGGTGGCTCAGTGGTAAAGAATCTACCTGCCAATGCAGGAGACAAGGGGTCGATCCCTGATACGAGAAGATCTCATATGCCACAGAGCAACTAAGCCCATGAGTCTGTGCTCTAGAGGCTGGGAGCTGCAACCCACGCATCCTAGGGCTCCACAACAAGGGAAGCCTCTGCAATGAGAAGCCTGTGCGCCGCAACTAGAGAAAGCCTGCACAGCAAGGAAGATACAACACAGCCAAAAATAAATGAATAAATACTTTTTTTAAAAAAGTAGTCAAGGAGAGCCTTAGGAGACAAATTGGTCTGTAGTTTGGCCTGGAATACCACATCTCGACTACTCTAAACTGTCATCATTACCGGTTGTTCAGACCTGTGTATAGTTTTTCCCTTTTTACTATAGGAAGCCATGAAAATACCGGACACCTGATGGGGAGGATCCTGGGTGTTGGTCAACAAAGGACCCAGAGGAGTCTTAAGACTGGAGACAAAAGAGCAAATGTCGCTTCTATTTACCTTTGCAACCTAGGCATGAAGGATGAAGATTATTCAAATTTGAGAGGGCCTAGCAAATAAGCAGTAGAGAGATCAGCCAAGGTAGTACCAGAAAACCAGTCTTCCTTCCTGAACAGAGGGTGGAGGGACCTGAGAAGGCAGCCCTCCTCTAATTTTATCTTCTCAAGCATTAGAAATCATGTGCATGAAACCTAGAAAGCCATCTTATATGTGAAACATAAAAGAACATTGCTACATTTAGAGCCATCTCTTTTTCTGTCTCTTAGCAACCTGTTTTGTTTTTTCAATCCTCCTAAATCTTATTGTTTTGATATTCTTTTGTTTAACAAATAGGTATTGGTGATGGTATATGCAAACCTCTTTCAAAGTTTGTTGCTACCAGTGGGGAAAGATAGCAATTTCCTAAAACTGCTCAGTGCTCTATACTCAGATTGTGAAAGAAATATCAGGGTATTTAAAAAAATGAGCACCTACTGTATACAAACACCCTGCTGATAATCCAGAGTCATGCTGCTCTAACACTTTCGAAGATGGGGAATCCCTGATGGAGAGGAAACGTCCTGGGAGGGAAACTGAGTTATGAAGTTTCCATTTCCATGATTAATTCCACTCTTTCCAACCTCCCTCCCCCAAACCGCCTTTTTTCATCTATAAAATGCACTCACAGTTTATTGATTTCAATAGTCTTCTCATTGATTTGTAAACACAGATCAGGATGCCAGACCAACATTTGTGCAAACTGGCCTTGCTCACAGACATAGAAACTAAAATAAATCAGACCTTGGGTTACAAGCGGTCAGCATGACCGCAGGAGGCAGAGTCAGGGTGCTCCCCAGGGGCTGTCTCCCTCCCTCCTTCAGTGCTAAGTGGTGATTCAATGCTGACCTGCATGCTGGCTTGGTCTCATCAACTCTAGAAGATCCTTGCCCTCCCTCTATCTCCCAGGGTTCAGTTACCTGCAGAGTGTACCTATTTATACAGTATTAGCTCTTAGATGTTAAAGATTCTATTCTGGTCCCCAGCACCAGAGGCAAGACCAATGCATTTCCAAAGTTCAGAATGTTTCAAGGCTAGCCTTTTTTAAAAAGTGGAAGCAGGGACTTCCCTACTAGTCCCGTGGTTGAGACTTTTCAATGCCTCTGCAGGGAGCGCAGGTTCCATCCCTGGTGTGGGAACTAAGATCCTGCGTACTTCAAGCCGCTGCTGGTAAGTCACTTCAGTCGTGTCCTACTCTGTGCGACCCCATAGACGGCAGCTCACCAGGCTCCGCTGTCCCTGGGATTCTCCAGGTAAGAACACTGGAGTGGGTTGCCATTTCCTTCTCCAATGCCTGAAAAGTGAAAATTGAAAGTGAAGTCTCTCAGTCATGTCCGATCTTCCTGACCCAATGGACTGCAGCCTACCAGCCTCCTCCATCCATGGGATTTTCCAGGCAAGAGTACTGGAGTGGGTTGCCATTGCCTTCTCCGCGTACCTCAAGGTGCAACCAAAAAAAAAAAAAAAGTGAAAGCGACATAGGTTCATTTGTGGACAATTTGGGGAATACAGAAAAGCACAAAGAATAGACAGAATTTGCCTTTAACCATGTCTTCTAGTATTGTTATGCATACATATCCAAATCACCTTAAGACTGTATTTTAGAGCAAAATCTGACCCTTTTCATATGGTTGATTCTGTTCTTTCTTTAAGATTACCCAAGACTCTCCATGAAATCTTCTTTATCCTTTGCTCTACCCTCTGACCTGATCATTAAGACCATTCTTGACAGAGAAAGAGGAGGGGACAGATAAAAATTCTAAATACAGGATGGCAGTCCTTTCCCAATGATTTGGATTGTGTAAGGCACTTTCAGAAAATGCAATTCCCCTGTTTTATTTTAGGTTTTTGGCAGCGGTGGTGTGTGTGGAAGGGAATGCCAGGACAGAACAGGAGTATCTCTTAGTCTAGAAGACAAACCTTAGGGGCAAGTAAGTCAGAAACGCAAGCCCCCTGCGTCCCCCCAGACCTACTGGTTGAGAATCTGCATTTTCATGAGATTCCCAGCTACTTCCACACTCTGCACCTGAAGTCTAAGAAGCCCCGGCCCATGGAGCCCCTTTCTGGCCTTCCTCAGGTGGTACTGATTGTCAGGATTTGTACCTAACCTCACACCTCCTTGATGTTGAAACTAACAATAAAATCCCACCTCCACGGGAGTAAACACCTCTGGCTCGGGCCACAGCCCTCATTCTTCTGGGAGAACTCTATAAGTTGATCTCAATGCCCCTGCAGAGCTGGTCTAAATGGAAGTCAAAGGAGGTGGCCAACTTTTTACTCTGCACCCCGCCCCCTAAAGTCCCCTCCAGGGTCAGAGCTGTCATCATAAAGCATTCACCAGGGGGACAAGAGAGATTCGGGACCACGTTCTTTATTATATTTTTAAAGCTTATTTACTTTTTTTATTTGGCTGTGGAGGGTCTTTGTTGCTGCACGCGGGCTCTCTCTAGATGCCACAAGCTGGGGCTCCTCTTGATTGCGGTGCAAGGGCTTCTCCTTGTGGTGGCTTCTCTTGTTGAGAAGCACAGACTCTAGGCACTCAGGCTTCAGTAGTGATGGCACACAGGCTTAGTTGCTTCTCAGCATGTGAGAAGACCAGGGATTGAACCTATGTCCCCTGCATTGGCAGGCCCCACCAGGGAAGCCCTGAACAGCACTCTTTAAGTTCTGTCGGAAAAATATCCACCCAAACCCTCTCTCCCTGTCTGCACCACCCCACTGGCCTCATTTCCAGCCTCCACTGATGCCTTTAACCTTGGCGGATCTACCAGGGGCCCCACGGGGGCACAGGCGGGGACCCACGGATTGCAGCGACCCTAATCAGGAGAGCTGGGATCAAGGACTCTTGAGTGTGGTACTGCTGATAGAGGGAGAAGAATCAGTGACAGAAGCCAAAACAGTCGTGTCTGCCTGAGCCGTCAGCCACAACCATGTGTGCACATTGGGATGCGTGTCAGCCCAGCCTGGGGGAAGCCTCCAGAGGGCTGCTGCCATTAGGGCTTTGCTTGATGCCTCCAACCAGGCAGGCGGTGTCTGAAGCCCACCTGAAGAGGAGCATTCCCCTCCAGGACTAGCTGCACCCAGCGGGGAGGGGCGGGGCTTGTCATTCCTCTGTCTGCGCACAGACTTCAAAGGTGTCCCACAGCCTTTGCGCCTGGGCACTGCAGCTCCCTCTGGGTGCTGGCACCACATCCTCTCTGTCTGTTTGGCAGCATCAGAGGATCCCGCTGGCGCTCAGCCCCGGCCTTGGCTATCAAGCTCTCATCTGGCGTCTCTTCTCTCCCGGGGTTGGCACCCTAAGCTCTGGCGTTGGATCTGCAAATCCTTCCGTGGGTGCAGATGGGACACTTATGGGGCCCCAGTGCCTGTAGCAATAGGGAGAAGGATGGTTAGAACTGGCTGCTTCCTAACCCTGGGGGAACATACAAATGTCACCCAATCCATCCTGGCAACACCGTGTTTATAAAGCAAGCAACTACAGTGGTCATCTTTCTAGAGGTTATGGTGCATAGTGAAAGTCGCTCAGTCATGTTTGACTCTTTGCAACCCTGGCCACAATTCTCCAGGCCGGAATACTGGAGTGGGTAGCCTTTCCCTTCTCCAGGGCATCTTCCCAACCCAGGGATCGAACCCAGGTCTCCCACATTGCAGGCAGATTCGTTACCAGCTGAGTCACAAAGAAAGCCCAAGAATACTGGAGTAGGTAGCCTATCCTTTCTCCAGACAATCTTCCTGACCCAGGAATTGAACTGGGATCTCCTTTGCAGGAGGATTTCTTTACCAACTGAGCTATTAGGGAAGGAGATGGTGCACAAGGGGTCGAAAACTCAGACCCTGAGGTTGCAGAGGCCTGTACTCAAAACCTGGCTTCCCATCACTAGCTGGGTGCTTCAGCTCTAAAGTAGGGCTCACAAGCCCAGCTTCACAGGGTCCTATGAGAATTAAATGAGATGCTGTCTATAAAGCACAGTGCCTGGCAGTTAGTGTGTGCTCAGTGAGAGGTAACTGTCATTGTTGTTATTATTACCTAAAGAGGACAGCAAGTCAGGCCAGAAAACCCATGAATCAGCGCTGGGTTCTGGATCCGTTCTGGATCTGCCTTGAACCACCCTGTTCGTCTCTGTCTCCTCATCTGTAAGATGTGGATGACACTGTCTGGTGTCCTGACTTTGCTGTAGCTAACCCTTGTCCATTCGCACCAGGCACTGTTGTAAATGCTGCTTCTATTAATTCATTTCATCCTCAGTACATCCCTGTTTGACAAGTGAAGAAACCAAGGTACAGAGATAACCTTCCCAAGGTCAAGCAGTTGGTAGCAAATGGAGCTGAGATCCCAACCCAGGCCGCCTGGCCCCAGAGCTTGCATTTCTCCCTTTCTTACTGCGTCTCCGTTTTTCTCCACCAGCAAGTGTGACGGCCCAGTTGCTTCAGTAGTGTCTGACTCTTTGTTTGACCCCATAAAGTGTAGACTGCCAGGCTCCTCTGTCCATGGGATGATCCCAGCAAGAATACTGGAGTGGGTTGCCATTTCCCCCTCCAGGGGATCCTCCCAACGCAGGGATCGAACTCGTGTCTCCTGCATTGGCAGGCGGATTCTTTACCACTGAACTATCTAGGAAATTTACTTTTCTCACTGCGGGGAACCAAATGGTATTTTGATTATGAGAGTGCTTTGGGTGTGGGAAGTATAAAAACATGAGAGATTATTACCTTATTCAAGTCTCTTGGTGCTCGGTCTTTTTTTTTTTTTGGTCATTCCCCTTGGCTTGTGGGATCTTAGTTCCTTGACCAGGGATTGGACCCAGGTCCCCTTCAGTGGAAGCTCAAAGTCTTAACCACTGGACTGCAGAAAGTCCCTCTTGGTGTTTAGTTTTGACCTGGAATCCTTACTCTTTCCTGGCAGGGTATAGAGCTGGGGGTTACTTTAGTTTTTCCTGAAGTCTTTTAATCACTGGATGTTGAGGTGAATTGTGTTCTCCAAAAAAAAAAAAAAAAAAACACCATGTTGAAAGTCTAGCCCCTCATACCTTAGAGTATGACTGTTTTTGGAAATAAGATCTTTTCTGGTTACGGCTGGGGATTAGTCTTAGAGGAACAGATTGCCCATAGTCCACAATGCCATGTGACTGTATGGATACGAAAGTTGGACCATAAAGAAGGCTAAGTGCCAAAGGATTGATGCTTTCCAACTGTGGAGCTAGAGGATACTCTTGAGAGTCCCTTGGACTGCAAGGAGATCCAACCGATCAATTGTAGTGGAGATCAGCCCTGGGTGTTCTTTGGAAGGACTGATGTTAAAGCTGAAACTCCAGTACTTTGGCCACCTCATTCGAAGAGTTGACTCATTGGAAAAGATTCTGATGCTGGGAGGGATCGGGGGCATGAGGAGAAGGGGACGACAGAGGATGAGATGGCTGGATGGCATCACCAACTCAATGGACATGAGTTTGAGTGAACTCCGGGAGATGGTGATGGACAGGGAGGCCTGGCGTGCTGCGATTCATGGGGTCGCAAAGAGTCGGACACGACTGAGTGACTGAACTGAACTGAACTGAAAAATAATTTTACTGATTGATTGATTCATTTTTTCGGCTGTTCTGGCTCCTCCTTGCTGGGAGGCTTTTTCTCTAGCTTCCGGTAGCAGTGGCTCCTCGCTAGCTGCAGTGCTTGGGCTTCTCATTGCGGCAGAGCTTGGGTTCTAGAGCACAGGCTCGACAGCTGTGGTGCACAGGCTTAGTTGCCCTGTGGCATGCGGGATCTTCCCAGACTAGAGATTGAATTCATGTCTCCTGCATTGGCAAGTGTATTCTTTACCACTGACCCACCAGAGAAGCCCAGAAATAGGGTCTTGACAGAGGTCATCAAGTTTAGATGAGGTGATTAGGGGGAGCCCTAACCAGTATGCCTGGTGTCTCTAACAAGAAGGGAAAATTTGGGCATGGATGTACAGAGGTCATGAGAGAATGCCAAGTGGAGGCAAAGTATTGGAGCCATCATTCCGCAGCCAAGGATCACTGAGGCCACCCGAAGCTAGAAGAGAGGCACAGAAAAGATCCTGTCGTGGCTGTCAGCATCTTGATCTTGAACTTCTAGCCTCCAGAATTGTGAGATGAAAATTTTCTGTTGTCTTAAGCCATGTAGTCTGTGGAACTTTGTACGGCAACCCCAGGAGACAAATACACTTACTAAGATCAAGGAGGTGGAGATGAGATAAGGACAGAGATGAATGGGAAAGTCAAGGCTGACGATGGGTGATGAGAGGATGCTGAGAGGGGCTCAACACTCCCATGTGTACACATGCGTACGTGCGCTTTGACTGTGAAATCTGAGCTGTAGGCTCACCAAGCCTGCAGAACTTTCTTCTACAAGATCACAGGAGAGGTCAAGCAAATGTTCAATCTGTTCCATCTCCACCTAAACAGGTAGGAAGAGGTATCTTCTCCGGGAGAGCATTTAATTAAACCCCACCCCCTTTTTTCTGCACCAGAGGATGTGAGAAGTGGGGAGCTGGGCTCCCAAGACCCCCACATCAGTGAACAGCAGCAGTGGGGTCGACATCAGCCACGCTGACATTAGAGGTTTATTTCTGGTTGGCATGGAGGAATTCACTCTTATGCTATTATAACTTACTTTACAAAATTACATTCTGGTTTGTTTATTTTTAGGAAACTTTTGAATGAAATATAACAGACATACATGTCACAGATCCTAAGTGGACAGAAGTGTGTCTATATCTGTGTAAGCAGCATCTGGACAAAGACTGAGCCCGTCACTGTACCCCGAGGCCCTCCTGCCCCTCCCAGCCACTCACACGGACAAAGGAACCACTATACCGACTTCTAACATCACAGATGGATTTGCCTGTTTCCGAGATGATATGAATGGGATTCACAGTCCTCCTTTGTGTCTGCCTTCTTTCTCTGCACCTTATGTTTGTGAGATTTCTCTTCATCTCGCCTATGGAGCAGTTCATTCTCACTGCGAGAGAATAATCCGTGTTTCTGGTCTTTTGAATCAAATCAAGACATGCACACAGAGAGAAGCGTCCTTACATAATTCAAGCTAGTCCTTTTAAAAAAACAAAACAGTTAAAGCCACTCAATTGCTGAGACAACAGCAAAACAAGTTAATTGATCTTTGTAAATTGGATCCAATTTATTGGCCCTCTTTTAAAAGCCACTTTCCCAGATCACTTTCAACTCACCCTTTCCTTTCCTGTTTCCCTGGATTCCCAAGCCCCAGTTATGTCACCCTGGGCTGACCCAGTCTGGACTTAGAGGAAGGGATAGGGGGTTCACTTGCTTGGATTTCCCCGGGTGAACCCATCTCCACCCCCAGAGGAACTGGGAGCCTGGACTATCCCTCACTTGGCTAGGAGGGTTTCTGTGCCTTGAGCAGTGTCAGAGCCGCCTTCACCCAGAGTTGAGGAGGCTGCCCCCCGTATCTGAGATTTTGGAGTTCTTCCCTGCATCTGAATCGGAGATAAAGCCTTTAGAGCTCCAGTCCCTCCGAGGCAGGAGGGAGTCCGAGAAAGGGGGCGGCTCCTCTGCGGAGTCCCTCCCCTGGTGCCGTGGCTGAGAGTCACTCCCACAGCTCGCTCTCGGCCTCTGGCCTTCCTTCCCAAGAGCAGCCTGGCTGGAAAGGGTCTGCACCCCACCCCCACCGCACCCCCGCCCCGTCCCTCATCGTTCCGGGCCAGACCACAATTGGCCAGATTCCTTTATGCTGACCAGCCTTTCTGGGGGCTTCCCTTTGGCTGGTAGCAATGACTTAATCCCAAAATGCAATTTTCTGGGAGCCCCGATGCCGGCCTGAGCCCGAGTCCATATATGGTCTTAATACAACCCCTGGGCCCGGGCAGGGGTAGCGCTGAGAGGCCCTCTCCCTCCCCACGCCGCGCCTGCCCACTCCAGTTTCCAATGACGTCAGCCCTGCACCCATAACAAAAGGTTAAGGCGGCCCCCCTCGCAGCACTTCTTTGTGCCTTTGGAAGGAGCAATATAGTTGTTGCTTCTTTTCAGGCTCCCCAGTTCCTGGGGGGCGCTTTCCCTTCAGGAATGTGATAAAACCGCGACACGACTGGTACTTTTCCTTCAGTTACTGCTCTAGCTGTGGATGTGGGCAGGGAACTAGAGGAGAGAGGACAGTTACTTGCTCAAGCCCAGTTGCCCTGGACTGTTTTGAACTGGAAGCAGTCTCAGGGCCCCACCCTGGCATGGGGCAGAGTCCAGTTTTCGCAGACCTTAGTTGGAGCCTTGGCTGTGCCCTGGTCTCCACCCTCAACTAGTTTTTATTTGTTTGGCCTTCTGTATGAGTGAGAGAACTAAGACATTGTCAGACAGGGGAAAAAATACTGAAGTCTAGTTACCAGCTCTATTCAAAGCTCATTAGTAGATGAGCATGTTCTTTCTATTAGCATCCTCACCACCATTCTAGAACCAATTAAAAGTAAAGCCTGGGACTAGGCTCCAGCAGTGGCGTGCTGGAGCTAGCTCAAACCAGCTGTGAACCTAATTTAAGTTTTCAGGAACTTTGCAAGCCTATGGTTAAACACAACAATTACTAAAGATTAATTTATATACAATTAAAATAGAAGCAACTGGATTTAAAACAAATTTTAAGAAATTATCAAAACTCATTCACTTCCTAAGGATTTTACTGTGTTTGCTGTTATCTGTGTTCTTGAGGTTGAAAAAAAAGTGAAACTGTCAGTTGCTCAGTCATGTCTGATTCTTTGTGATCCCATGAACTATAGAGCCCACCAGGCTCCTCTGTCCATGGAATTCTCCAGGGGAGAATACTGGAGTGGGTATCTGTGTTCTTGAGATTATTCACATCTATTGTATCTGTGGCCTTCTCTGGTGGTTCAGATAGTAAACAATCTGCCTGCAATGCAGGAGACCAGGGTTGGATCCCTGAGTCAAGAAGACCCCCGGAGAAGGAAATGTTGGTGGAAACCTCCTATAATGCAAACATCCTATGATGCTGCACACTGTTCAGTCTTCCCACATCCCGGTTCAGTAAGATCACACTGGGATGTTGAAATCAGCTATGATGGGGGTATTTAACCACTAGAAACTACAAATCAGACCTCCAACCCCCAACCCCCAAGGCAGTTGTTGACCTTGACTGTAGCTCTGAGAGGCCATAAGAAATGACTCACTCCCTGCCCTCAGGGTGCTTATAAGACATGGAAGGGGACAAGTCCAAATCCTTCATGACTTGAACTGCTCCGGATTTCTCTAAAATCCCAAATGAAGGGTGTCAGAGGACACAGGTGTTGCAGTCGGAGAGACCTGCATCCATACCCCAGTTCTGCTACTTACTGGCCATGTCCCCTTGAATAAGTTACCTGATGTTTCTGAGTCATTTGCCAGGGAATAATAGCATCACAATATGGTTGCAAGGATTTAATGGTGAAGATATACAAGTGCAGAAAGAATATTTCCAATTGAGGGACCAGCCTGAAGGGATGGTGTAGAAGCATACAGAAGTGGAAAGACTATTCAGGGAATGGCCAGCAGTCTGGGAATGTCTGGATATTACGATACACTGGAAGTATCAAGCTGGGCAGAGTGCAGGTAAGATGTGAAGCTGAAAATACAGGATTAACAGGGAGGGAAAAGCTGAGACTCCTTGGAGCAGCGCTGGGGAGACTGAGCTGCCTCGAGGGCCACCAGCAGTCCAAGTCACCAGGTTTGAAGGACACAGCAAGTTCAGGTGCGATTCCGACAATCCTCTCAACCAGGATGTACAGGATGTTGTTATTGTTCAGTCGCCAAGTCATGTCTGACTCTTCCGGACCCCAAGGACTACAGCACACCACTCTTTCCTGTCCTTCACTATCTAGAAATTGAGTTTGCTCAAATTCATGTCCATTGAGTTAGGGGTGTTATCTAACCATCTCATCCTCTGCCTCCCACTTCTCCTGCCCTCAGTCTTTCCCAGCATCAGAGTCTTTCCCGTGAGTCGGCTCTTCACTTATGGTAGTCAAAGTATTGGAGCTTCAGCTTCAGCATCAGTTCTTCCAATGAATATATTCAGGGTTGATTTCCTTTAGGATTGACTAGTTTGATCTCCTTGCAGTCCAAGGGACTCTCAAGAGTATCCTCCAGCTCCACAGTTCAAAAGCATCAATGCTTTGGCACTCAGCCTTCTTTATGGTCCAACTCTCATATCTGTACAGTCTGGCACACGGCATTGTAGACTATGGGCAATCTGTTCCTCTAAGACTGATCCCCAGGTGTAACCAGAAATACAGGGTCCTCCTCCTGCCCTAAAGAGAGGGCCAACAAGCCATGAAATTAAAAGACGCTTACTCCTTGGAAGGAAAGTTATGACCAACCTAGATAGCATATTCAAAAGCAGAGACATTACTTTGCCAACAAAGGTCCGTCTAGTCAAGGCTATAGTTTTCCAGTGGTCATGTATGGATGTGAGAGTTGGACTGTGAGGAAAGCTGAGCACTGAAGAAATGATGCTTTTGAACTGTGGTGTTGGAGAAGACTCTTGAGAGTCCCTTGGACTGCAGGGAGATCCGGCCGGTCCATTCTGAGGGAGATCAGCCCTGGGTGTTCTTTGGAGGGACTGATGCTGAAGCTGAAGCTCCAGTGCTTTGGCCACCTCATTCGAAGAGCTGACTCACTGGAGGAGGCTCTGATGCTGGGAGGGATTGGGGGCAGGAAAAGGAAGGGACGACAGAGGATGAGCTGGTTGGATGGCATCACCGACTCGATGCAGGTGAGTTTGAGTGAACTCCCGGAGTTGGTGGTGGACAGGGAGGCCTGGCGTGCTGCGATTCATCGGGTCGCAAACAGCTGGAGACAACTGAGCGACTGAACCAAACTGAACTGAAAATAGGTGGGAAAGAGAGGGAAGATTCATTTTGAGGAAGCAAATATCTATACTGAAATTTTAGTAAATCGATGTATAATTGAAATTTCATGTCAATGGATTTGGTAATAAAACTTTTTGAGTTTTCTAAAAAAAAAAAAAGAGAGGGCCAACAGGAATAGGTTAATAAGCTATGTTGATTCAGTGGCTCAACATCATCATCAAAAGGCCAAGCACACTTTTCATTTTGATATTCACACAACTGTTCTCAGAGTGTCAGCTTGTATTCTTGGTGTTGATGCCGAGCATGATATGATGGTTGCCACAGCTCACAACCCCTCAATTAAAGTAGGTACGAGTGGGGGCAAACCTCAAAATCATTATGCTGCACTGTGCTTAATCGCTCAGTCATGTCCAACTCTTTGCATCCCCATGGACTGTAGCCTGCCAGGCTCCTCTGTCCTTGGGATTCTCCAGGCAAGAATACTGGAGTGCATTGCCGTGCCCTCCTCCAGGGGATCTTCCCGACCGAGGAACCGAAGCCAAGTCTTCCACATTGCAGCAGATTCTTTACCAGCTGAGCTACCAGGAAAGCCCCAAAGTTGTTGTATCAGGAAGCAAAATCTTTCTCCAAGCCCCAGCAGATTTCCTCTGTATCTCATCAGTCACAGTGGGTCACAAGCTATAGCAGGCAGACAATGGCCGACAAAGACGATTACACTCTTATTCCCTGGAGCCTGTGAATTTGTTACTTTAAACAACAACAGGGACTTTGTAGGTTAAAGGTAGATTCTTGAGATGGAGAGGTTATCCTGGATTTCTAGGATGTTCAGCATAATCACATATGGAAACTCCCTGGTGGTCCTGTGGTTGGGACTTCGAACTTCCACTGCAGGGGGCATGGGTTCAATCCCTGGTTGAGGAACTAAGATTCTGCAAGCCATCCTGTGTGGCCAAAACCCTTGCAAAAAAACAAAAACAAAAACAAAAACAAAAAACAGCATAATCACATAAACCCAGATGGGTGACAGAGATGGTAGTGTTGGGCAGGATTTATATGTAAGAGAGAGGCTGCTAGATACTAACAAAGGCCCCCAGCTGATAGCTAGTGACCGCAGTCTTTCAGCTGCAAGAAACTCAATTCTACCTATGCCTAAAGGAACAAGGAAACCAATACTTCCCCAGAGGCTACAGAAAGGAACTCAGCCCTGCAGCCTTGATTTTAGCCCAGTGAGATCTATACCTGACTTCTGACACATACAGCCATAAGAAAATAAATTTGTGTTGTTTTATGCTCATTTGTTATGGCAGCAATAGTAAACTAATACACCTGCCCATCTCGTAAGCCAGTAAAGGTAAAAGAGACTGAGCTAACTGTCCCTGGCTTAGGGAAAAACTAGGGATTTTCCCCTGGGACTAGGTGACAAACCAAGTTCCCTATGGGTGCTGGCAACAGTCCATGAAACCAGGAAGAAGTACCACAGCCAGGGTGGGGATCGAGTAAGCTCCAGGACAGACATGCCAATGGTTTTCAGCTGTCTTCTTCTTCTTCTTAAAAATATTTATTTATTTATTTGGCTGCATCGAGTCTTATTTCCAGCATGTGGATCTAGTTCCCAGGGATGGAACCCGGGACCCTTGCATTGGAAACACAGTATTAGCCACTGGATCACCACGGAAGTCGCTATCTTTTGTTTTGATGCTGCTGCTGCTAAGTTGCTTCAGTCGTGTCCAACTCTGTGCAACCCCATAGACGGCAGCCCACCAGGCTCCCCCGTCCCTGGGATTCTCCAGCAAGAACACTGGAGTGGGTTGCCATTTCCTTCTGCAATGCATGAAGGTGAAAAGTGAAAGTGAAGTCCCTCAGTCGTGTCCGACTCTTAGCGATGCCATGGACGGCAGCCCACCAGGCTCCTCCATCCATGGGATTTTCCAGGCAAGAGTTCTGGAGTGAGGTGCCATTGCCTTCTCTGTGTTTTACTGGATCAAGTCTCTAAACATTTCAAATATCACACAGGGTTGCAAGCAGAGGTCCATACAGGCTTCCAGAGATCACTCCTGTTACACCAGCACCCAGGTCTGATTAGTGGGGCGTCTGGGGGGAAGACTCAGAGAATGGGCAAGCAGCTTCCTAGTTCCTGGACAAGCCTCCAGAGCTCTACTGTGGAAAACACTATCCACCACACTCCATCAAACCTGAGATGCCTTCAGTTGGAAGCAACATCGTTACTTCATGAACCAACAAAAGAAAAATTGCTGTCAGATATACAGCAGCCTGCCACAAATTGCAGTGTTTAAATGAGTAAGGTGTTAAAGTGAGAAAAAGAGTGCATCTTAAAATCAAGGGTTAACTCTTAAGATGCTGCCAGCTCAATCAAAATTGGCAGGGGATGTACTCATGAGTTTCTAGGGGGACCAAGGTGAGAGGGCGAGCGTGGGCTTACAGCTCTCCTCAAAGCCAATAGTAAGGATGCGGGCTTCCTCCTGTGGGCAATGGGCAGTCACTGAGGGGTCCTGGTAGGAAGGGGGCCCCCAGTTTCCGAAATCAAATTTACAACTTTGTTTCAGATCAGAGCATGAAAGACTGCTCCTCTATTGCCCAAGAGAGTTGGGCAAAGCTGACCTCACCTTTGACTAGCACTGGTCACCTCTGTTACAAGTGAGGATGCATTTGAAGGATAGCTCTTTATTAATAAGGGGCTTGGGTTTACCCACCCTGATGTTCAGGGTCTACCTGTTCTTTGATTTATTCAGTTCAGTCACTCAGCTGTGTCCAACTCTGTGACCCCATGAACTGCAGCATGTGAGGCCTCCCAGCCCATCACCAACTCCTGGAGTTTACCCAAACTCACGTCCATTGAGTTGGTGATGCCATCCAACCATCTTCTGTCATCCCCTTCTCCTCCTGCCCTCAATCTTTCCCAGCATCAGGGTCTTTTCAAATGAGTCAGCTCTTCATATCAGGTGGCCAAAGTATTGGAGTTTCAACATCAGTCTTTCCAATGAACGCCCAGGATTGATCTTCTTTAGGATGGACTGGTTGGATCTCCTTGCTGTCCAAGGGACTCTCAAGAGTCTTCTCCAACATCACAGTTCAAAAGCATCAATTCTTCGGTGCTCAGCTTTCTTTATAGTTCAACTCTCACATCCATACATGACCACAGGAAAAACCATAGCCTCGACTAGACAAACCTTTGTTGGCAAAGTAACGTCTCTGCTTCACGACTTCACTTTGAATATGCTATCTAGGTTGGTCATAACTTTCCTTCCAAGGAGTAAGCGTCTTTTAATTTCATGGCTGCAATTACCATATGCAGTGATTTTGGAGCCCAGAAAAATAAAGTCTGACACTGTTTCCTCATCTGTTTGCCATGAAGTGATGGGGCCAGATGCCATGATCTTAGTTTTCTGAATGTTGAAGGTTAAGCCAACTTTTTCACTCTCCTCTTTCACTTTCATCAAGAGGCTCTTTAGTTCTTCTTCACTTTCTGCCATAAGGGTGGTGTCATCTGCATATCTGAGGTGATTGATGTTTCTGCCGGCAATCTTGATTCCAGCTTGTGCTTCTTCCAGTCCAGCGTTTCTCATGATGTACTCTGCATAGAAGTTAAATAAGCAGGGTGACAATATACAGCCTTGATGTACTCCTTTTCCTATTTGGTACCAGTCTGTTGTTCCATGTCCAGTTTTAACTGTTGCTTCCCAACCTGCATACAGATTTCTCAAGAGGCAGGTTAAGTGGTCTGGTATTCCCTTCTCTTTCAGAATTTTCCACAGTTTACTATGATCCACATAGTCAAAGGCTTTGGCATAGTCAATAAAGCAGAAATAGATGTTTTTCTGGAACTCTCTTGCTTTTTCGATGATCCAGCGGATGTTGGCAATTTGATCTCTGGTTCCTCTGCCTTTTCTAAAACCAGCTTGAACATCTGGAAGTTCACAGTTCATGTATTGTTGAAGCCTGACTTGGAGAATTTTGAGCATTACTTTGCTAGTGTGTGAGATGAGTGCAATTGTGCAGTAGTTTGAGCATTCTTTGGCATTGCCTTTCTTTGGGATTGGAATGAAAACTGGCCTTTTCTAGTTGTGTGGCCACTGCTGAGTTTTCCAAATTTGCGGGCATATTGAGTGCAGCACTTTCACAGCATTATCTTTTAGGATTTGAAATAGCTCAACTGGAATTCCATCACCTCTACTAACTTTGTTTGTAGTGATGCTTCCTAAGGCCTACTTGACTTCACATTCCAGGATGTCTGGCTCTAGGTGAGTTATCATATCATCGTGGTTATCTGGGTCATGAAGATCTTTTTGTACAGTTCTGTGTATTCTTGCCACCTCTTCTTAATATCTTCTGCTTCCGTTAGGTCCATACCATTTCTGTCCTTTATCAAGCCCATCTTTGCATGAAATGTTCCCTCGGTAGCTCTAATTTTCTTAAAGGGATCTCTAGTCTTTCCCATTCTATTATTTTCCTTTATTTCTTTTTTTGGTTAAGATTTTCATGCATTCCATTTATTATTATTGTTATTTTATTTTATTTTACTTTACAATACTGTATTGGTTTTGCCATACATCAACATGAATCCGCCACAGGTGTACATGAGTTCCCAATCCTGAACCCCATTGAGGAAGGCTTTCTTATCTCTCCTTGCTATTCTTTGATTTATTAGGTGATAGACAAACCTTCCTTGGGGCCTCCCAGGTGGCTCAGTGGTAAAGAGTCTGCCTGCCAAGCAGGAGTCGTGGGTTCAATCTCTGGGTCAGGAAGATCCTCTGGAGAAGAAAATGGTAACCCACTTCAGTATTCTTGCCTGGGGAATCCCATGGGCAGAGGAGCCTGGAGGGCTACAGTCCGTGGGGTCAAAACAAGAGTTGGACACATCTTAGCAACAAAACAACAACAGCAAATCTTCTTTTCATCCACCCAAGGATTTGGGGGCCCAGAAGCATAGCAGGACTCCAGAGGCGTGGTCTGGACAGAGAGAAACATGGTAGATGGAACTCCGAGGGGTCACCAGTGATCACCTTTGCCACCCACTCCATCCCTTTGCCTGTGCTTGACCTCAGGTCAAGAGAGCTTGGAGATCTTTTGGATTGCCTTTATAAGTAACGGGGAAAGTCACAGCATCATCACATGGAAGGGCCCCAAGAAATCACCTCTTCCTCTTAATTTTTCCCATTAGGAAAGAGTGTAGCTAGCCTAAGTTCACCCATCCTGGGAGTGGCAGAACCAGTCTGGAGTCTAAGTCTCCTCCTTCCCCCAGGGCACTCCTGGAGAGGCGAGGGTGGGGACAGAAGAGCCATCCCCAGGCACACCCTGCCCTAGTGTCCTGGGACTCTGGGCCAGTTACTTAGTATCTCTGGGCTTCTACGTCTTATAAATCAGGACTAACAGCAGTACCTGAGGATTACGTTCCTGAGAGGGCAGAGGCTGCTGGGTGCCAGCTGGTAATTGCTCCATCAAGAGCAATGGCTGTCATTGTTATTCTTTCCTGTGATTTCAGGCAGCCTCCATCACTGTGCTCCTGCTATCAAACAGGAGGTCTGAACTTTGAGACTCTGGGACTGAGGCATCCGTGGAATTTGCTCCCCTTGCTAATCTGGCAAAGTCAACAAACCCTTTCTGTCCAACCGGACAGGAGCCTCCTGGAGGTGTTAGGTCGCAGCATGGAAGAGTGTGCTGGGAGGTCCCAGTGATAGCAGGGAGGCAGCCCTCCGGGGGCTGGGGGAGCCTGGCCAAGGGTGCCGGGGAAGGGGTGCAGGAGCCAGCAGGCGCCGGGCGGGGTACTTGGCATGTGAGTGGAGTGTGGAAGGCCAAGAAGGGGGTTGTGATTGGGCCTTCACGCTAGAAAGGAAGGGGACTGAAGTCAATGAAAAGAAGCATTTTCTGTGGTGCTCAGGAAGGGCCTCTCACTGGAGATTTCCTACCCGGGGCCGCAGGCCTTGGCCGCCTTCCCAGGAAAAGGTGGTGCTGGTCGTGGGGAGCCCGCACACTGCGAGGCCTCAGTCTGCGGACAGAGGTGCCCACTCCCGCCTCTGGTGCTGCTGGGCTCCCTGAGCCTGCTTCAGCCTGGAACAAAATGCTCTTTGCTTGAACAGTCCATTTCAGACGTCTCCGTGCAGGACAGGGACACCAAGGTCTCGGCGGAAGTGGAAGAGGGGACTGGAAACTACGAAGAGTGGGGAGTAAGGGAGGTCAGGGCCTCGCAGGGTGGGCCTTGAAGACTGAGCAGAAAGGCTATTTCAAAGGAACAGGCCTTGGCACAGGGGCTGGCGTGGGCCTAAGACTGCAGGTCAGCCCCGGACCACTGGTCATGCTGACGTGGCTGTTCCAAGGAGCTCAGTGTGGGCTAGGGCTAAACCTCCTTGGGGAAAAGAATTTCAAGATTAAAAAAAGGTAAAAAAAAAAACAAAAAAAACCCACAGATCAACTCCCTTTTCCTCTTTTTTCCCAACCCCAATCAAAAAGTATGCTATCTGCTATTGAAAAATCACATCTCAGAAGCAGCACCACTTTCTGACAGTATCAGCCAAGACTTCTGATGAGGCTGATGGAAGTGCGTTCCATTTTCACATTGTATAGTGAGTAGAGAGAGTCCTCTCACATTTGTTCAGGCGAGATAATGATGATATTATTACTAGAAGCACTGTGTTGCAAAGAGAATCTATCTTTTTTTTTTTTTCTCTTTCCTACCCGCTGGCTATGTCCTATCCACTTTCTTTCTTTCCTCTCTTCTCTCTTTACTCTTACTCCTCCCATCTTCTGGTGTTTACGTTCTTGCTCTCACTCTTAACTCTTCTCTTTCTTTCTTTCCTCACCTCAGTGCCCCACTCAGCTTGTGGAAACCCAGAGGACAAAGCAAGGAATTCTTCTCTTATCAGGAGGAGGGGCTGCTGAGAAGGGGCAGTGGCCAGGGGCTGGCTGCCAAGATCAGGAGAGAGGGGTCTTGTCTCCCTCCACAGAACCCTGCTGCTGCCCAGTGAAGGGCCCTCTCCCACTCGTCAATGAGTCCTTTAGCCCAGTCAGAGAAACCTCTGGGCTTGCCCAGCAAAGAATCAAGCAAAACAGCAATGTGACCCACTTGTTCCTGCCAAAGAGACAACAGATGGAAAGGGTTTCATGTATTTAGCATCCAGGAATATTTTGCATCATAACTGGACACTTTCTGGACAATTACTTGATTTACAAAGGAATTAACTTTTCAAGTTGGAATATAATCGCAGAGAATCAGAATGTGAGCATGAATATCAGAGTCAGGGGGAGCTCTCATTGTGTTTCCCAAATAATTTATTCATTCATTTTTGTCAACAAATATTCACTTAGCACCTATTCTGTAGCAGAGAATGAGGTGGTTATTAATACTAAGGCACACATGAAAAGTTATGATTCCAATCTCTCAGGGTCTTAAAATCAACCTCAAGGTTCTATCCAACCTCAATATAGCTTTGTTCTTGAACACACCTCCCGTGTGGAAGCAGACTCCCCTTGGGGCTCCTTCACTATGGAATTATTTTGGGCACCCATATAAATATGGGATAGTATGGATTCCTTCATGATGGTGGTGGTTTAGTTGCTAAGTTGTGTCCAACTCTTGCAACCCTATGGACTGTAGCCCACCAGTCTCCTTTGCCCATGGGATTTCCCAGGCAAGAATACTGGGGTGAATTGCCATTTCCTTCTCGAGGGGATCTTCCCAACCCAGACATCCAACCCACATTTTCTGCTTGGCAGCTGGATTCTTTACAGCTGAGCCACCAGGGAAGCCCAGATTCCTTCATGTTGATCCGTTAATCCATACACTCTTCCACACATCCAATCATCCACCTTTCCAACCTTTCATTCACCTATCCAGCTACCTTCAACCTAGTATCCATTCATTCATCTACCTACCCATCCAACCATCCTACCATACACCAATCTTCCCTTCCACTCATCTATCCATCCATCCACCCACCCTTTGACTCACACATCATCCATGCAAGCACACAGCAGGAGGTCAATTATCTGCTCAGTGGGGATCGAGGCACCCAGAAACAATTATTGTGGTTGGGAACTGTACAACGAGAGACCCAGTGGTTGTATGTAGTGTTCCTGATCGACAGCTCACAAGTGAATGGTTCCTGAAGCCTGGGCTGTGATGTGAGAATCAAGATGGGATGGATTTCATGGACTGGTACCAAAGGTCCACAGAGAGGTGCTTAAATGTAATCAATGTCTTCCTTTCTCCCCAGTCTGGGCGAAAGCTGCTTGGGGAAGGCAGTGGCTCCTATAAGCCATCTTTCCATTGAGCTTTTCCTCACTGTGACGCCCACTGCATAACAGAGCTACTGCTCTGATAGTTACTGTTTTCTTTTTAAACAAACTAAGGATAAGTTTCCCAGATAGTTTCCATCTAAAGATGCCCCCCACACTGGAGAACTCAGTGGAAGTCAAGATCTGAAATTGTTCCTTTCCTCCCCAAATGTTGTATTCAAATTATTTTTCTGGTTGCAGGAATTCTGACCTCAATGTATTCATTTCTAGTGTTAACTTGAGTTGCGTCTCTTCTTAAAAATGCCCCCCACTTCCCTTCTGAATGGTGGCATATTCATTAGTCGTCTGGAATAAATCTGTCTCCAGCTGAATGAGAGCTGGAAAGAGGAAATAGAGGGCAGTGGTTAGAGCCCTGAGTGGTCAGGAGTCTTGGTTCCCATGTGTTACTCTGCCACTGAGTCACTAGCTGCCACTGGACGAGCTACTTGTTTTTTCTGAGTTACTGCCTGTCTGCCAGAGACTAGTGAGCATGGGATACTGAGACTGGGCTGGGAGCTCCAGGCCAGGAAGGGAGGCCTTTTCCTTGCCCCAACTCACCAGTCTTATGGGCTTTCTTTTCATTGTCTCTAAAAGGAGGGGAGTGGGCTATTTTAAGGTAGTTTTTAATACCTGGACTCTTAACTCTACATTCTCTTGTACTTAGCATATTTAATAGTGAGCTGGCTTTTTTTTTTTTTTTTTAGAGACTCTGCTCCTTTCCCCCCCAGCAAAAAACAAAAACCAGAAATAATCATGACACATTACATGAAATTAATAATAATAATAAATAATAATAATGGTGTTTGTACTCTCACTGTTCTAAATTTTAAAACACAAATAAGAGCTGCAAGTGGTCACACAGAATGATGGAATGAAAGTAACAATTTGTCTCTTCATCTGTAAAATCATTATCATTGTTTATTCCCAATCTGTGGTTCAAATGCAAGCTTCTGTTACACTAGAGGGTGGAGATTCGGCTGTGCAGGAACTGAGCTCCGCTGATTCCAATCCCATATGAATTTACCTGAAACAAATGTGAGCATCTGAGAACCTGTAAACTAGGGGCCAGAGGTATATATGAGAGCTGAATTAACTTCACATAGGGTGCAATGCTTATTAAAAGATAAGCAATAAAAATGGGCTAAGTTACATATTTATTATTAAAATCCAATAGCAACAACAATTATTTAGAACTTAGAGCAAAAGTTTTGGGCAAGAAGGAGGTAGTTTACATAGTTATTATAACTTAACAGCAATGACAACACTTGTTTAGAACTTATAGCAGAAGTTTTGGGCAAGCGGGAGGTATTTTTACTTCTAACATTGCTTGCCAACATCCGCTGGATCATTGAAAAAGCAAGAGTTCTAGAAAAACATCTATTTCTGCTTTATTGACTATGCCAAAGCCTTTGACTGTGTGGATCACCATATACTGTGGAAAATTCTTCAAGAGATGGGAATACCAGACCACCTGACCTGCCTCATGAGAAATCTGTATGTAGGTCAGGAAGCAACAGTTAGAGCTGGACATGGAACAACAGACTGGTTCCAAATAGGAAAAGGAGTACATCAAGGCTGCATATTGTCACCCTGCATTTAACTTCTATGCAGAGTACATCATGAGAAACGCTGGGCTGGAGGAAGTACAAGCTGGAATCAAGATTGCCGGCAGAAACATCAATCACCTCAGATATGCAGATGACACCACCCTTATGGCAGAAAGTGAAGAGGAACTGAAAAGCCTCTTGATGAAAGTGAAAGAGGAGAGTGAAGAAGTTGGCTTAAAGCTCAACATTCAGAAAACTAAGATCATGGCATCCGGTCCGATCACTTCATGGGAAATAGATGGGGAAACAGTGGAAACAGTGTCAGACTTTATTTTTCTGGGCTCCAAAATCACTGCAGATGGTGATTGCAGCCATGAAATTAAAAGATGCTTACTTTTTGGAAGGAAAGTTATGACCAACCTAGATAGCATATTCAAAAGCAGAGACATTACTTTGCCAACAAAGGTCTGTCTAGTCGAGGCTATGGTTTTTCCTGTGGTCATGTATGGATGTGAGAGTTGGACTGTGAAGAAAACTGAGCGCCGGAGAATTGATGCTTTTGAACTGTGGTGTTGGAGAAGACTCTTGAGAGTGCCATGGACTGCAAGGAGATCCAACCAGTCCATTCTGAAGGAGATCAGCCCTGGGATTTCTTTGGAAGGAATGATGCTAAAGCTGAAACTCCAGTACTTTGGCCACCTCATGTGAAAAGTTGACTCATTAGGAAAGACTCTGATGCTGGGAGGGATTGGGGGCATGAGGAGAAGGGGACGGCAAAGGATGAGATGGCTGGATGGCATCACTGACTCGATGGACATGAGTCTGAGTGAACTTCGGGAGTTGGTGATGGACAGGGAGGCCTGGCGTGCTGCGATTCATGGGGTCGCAAAGAGTCGGACTCGACTGAGCGACTGAACTGAACTGAACATCACTTAGAATTGCCATGGTGATATTAAAAAAAAAGAAACACCAATTTTTAATCACTTTTTTCATTTAAATTATTTTAACTTTGAAATAATTTTAAATTTACAGGAGAGTTGCAAAAATATTATGGATAGTCCTCATAAAACTTTTCGCTCAGCTTATATAACTGTGGTCCATTTTTTGAAGCAGAAATTAATTTTGGTACAATACTATTAACCAAACTATACTCTGTGTTTGGATTTGAGCAATGTTTTCACTAGTGTCCTTTTTCTGTTCCAGGGTTCAATTCAGGATACCACAGTGCCTTTAAAGGTTTTCATTGTTTTAAAATTCTTTATAGATCATGCAACTCCTTTGTCCCTGCCCCCAGGGCTAACTGCTTCCACTGCCCTGACCTTGGTACACCACTGATTCCACTACACTGCTTCGGGGTACGAGGCAAGAAGATCAGATGGTTCGTCATTTGGCAAAAGGTGGTATGGAGTCTGCTTTAATATGCTAGACTCCAAGAGAAACAATACTTCACTTTGTCAAGCTGGAGCTCCGTCAGCCAGACGCTTCAACGGTGACTGTTAGGTGTGTGACATTTGCAAAATTCATATGTCTACTGTACAGAAACCAGAAAGCCGGACTCATTTTGGGCAAGAGTGCCATGAGTCCCATAAGGCAAAGAAGTGAAAATATACAGAGTAAAAAACCTTGACAGGGGCTTCCCCGGTGGCTCAGTGGTAGAGAATCTGCCTGCCAGCGTAGGAGACATGGATTCAATCCCTGATCCAGGAAGATCCCCCATGCTGTGCAACAACTGAGACTGTGAGCCACAACTATTAAACCTGTGCTCTAGAGCCCAGGAGCCACAACTAGAGAAAAGCCTGTGCAGCAAGGACGCCAAAAATAAATTAATAATAATAAAAAGCCCTGACAAAAATGACCGTGCAGACGTTTCCGGATGCCTGCTCCATACCAATCTCCCAGCCCTTTTTTCTTGCCGTCAGTAGTCAGGATCTTCACAGGAGGCTGAAAGCCTCAGCTCTTCTGAGGATGGCTTCCTGGTGAGGTTACTCCAATCATGTTAGTTCCACTCACCTTGCCAATGATTGGATTAAGTATGGACATGTGGTACGATCTGGTCAATGAGGCATGAGGGGAAAGTCTGGGGTTTCTGGGGAAGTTTTCTTCACTCTTCAAAATGCCCCTCTCCATCTTGTCTGAATTTTGGGTCTCATTGTATGAAGGATAGACTACCTGGTGCTATCGCAGCCCCTTTGTAACCGTGAGGAACAAGTCTGAGACAAAAGCAAAGCGGGAGGACAGTAAGATTCCAGGGTTGGATGAATCACATACACACCTGGGAATGAACTAATTCAGGACTTCCTGCTATGAGGGAAAAGACATTTTCAATTTGCTGGGGATAGTTGTCATACTTGTACCGGCCATAACAACAGCATTTCTCTTTCAGCCATTTATTCAATTCACTAACACTTGATGAGAACACACCATGATATGAGAGTGAATGGCTAGATTCCTGCCTTGAAAGGTGACATCATCCAAAGGGGGTATAAAACTCATGGGCAAATCCGCTGGTTGCAGGAGAACTTGCTGCTTCCTGAGTACGCAGGTGCCATGTGTCCAGCCTGAACGCCCTGAAGACAGTTTCGTGAAGGAAGAGGTAATGCCCTTTACCTTGAAGGTTGGCTACTTTTAGCAAAGGGACACGGCACAAGGGTCTTATGAGGGGAACAAAGACACAGAAAGTAGAAACCACAGGGTGTGGTCAAGAAAGAGGGGCTACTCCAGTTTAGTTAGGAATTGGTGTTCAGAATTATCAGTCCCCACTTCCCTGGTGACTCAGATGGTAAAGAATCTTTCTGCAATGAAGGAGATCTGGGTTCAATCCGTGGGTCAGGAAGAACCCCTGGAGAAGGGAATGGCAACCCACTCCAGTATACTTGCCTAGAGAATCCCATGGACAAAGGAGCCTGTGGGATATAGACCATGTGGTTGCAAAGAGTCAGACATGACTGGGTAACTAATGCTTTACTATGGGACTGGTGGAGAGAGAGAGATGGCACCTACCTGATCAGTGCCATGCTCTAGGAAGCCTGAAATGCTCCAGTCTGGGCAGGCTGAGGGGACCCAGTGCTGACCTCTGGTCTGAGTCCTGTTTCATCAACCTGCTAATTATGTGGCCCTTGGTTCATGTGTCTCAGAGCAGCTATAAGAAGGGGCTGGTAATCACTATCTTGCTCCCTTACGGGGCAACTATAAGCACAATATAAATGTGAGAGGTTATCATCTCCTCCACCTCCAGGCCTAACTATATATTCACCCATCTTAGGTTGTTGTCCTAGGCTCCGAGGAGTTTTCCTTCTTGCTTTTGTTGTTGGAGCGGCCCTCATGCCTCTTCCTTGGTTTCATCCATGATCTCCCATATTTCTAGTATTTTATATTTCCTTCTCTTTCTCCTGAATGTTTCTTCTCTGTCTCCAAACAATCTAAGATCTTAAAAAATAAAGATCCTTTTTTTGGATCCTCCATATCTCCCAAGAACACCATCCATTTTCCTTTTTTTTCACCAAACTTCTTAAAAGAATAGACTACTTTCTCATCTCCTTTTCTTATCTCCTACCCAATGTTAACTAAGTCCACTCCAATATCCATTTAAGAGCGGGCCTCAAAACCCTCCTATACTGTAGCCAAGACATGGAAGCAACCTAAATGTACATCAACAGACGAATGAATAAAGAAGATGTGATACAGATACACAGTAGATTGTGTGGATTGAATATTGTTGTTCAGTTGTTAAATTGTGTCCAACTCTTTGTGACCCCATGGACTGCAGCACACCAGGCTTCCTTGTTCTTCACTGTCTCCTAGAATTTGCTCAAATTCATGTCCATTGAGTCAGGGATGCTATCTAACCATCTCATCCTCTGCTCTTCTTTTCTCCTTTTGCAAACTTCCATCTTTCCCAGAATCAGGGTCTCTTCCAATGAGTCAGCTCTTCACACCAGGTGGTCAAAGTATTCAGCTTCAGCATCAGTCCTTCCAACGAGTATTTAGGGTTGATTTCCTTTAGGATTGACTAGTTTTATCTCCTTGCAGTCAGAGGGACATATATACAAGGGAATATTAACCAGCCATTAAAAAAGAATGGAAGGATTTCCCTGGTGGTCCTGTGGCTAAGAAGACTGCACTTCCATTGCAGGGGCATGCACAAGAATCTGAAATATGTATATAACTGAATCACTTTGCTGTATGCTTGAAACATTGTAAATCAGCTCTACTTCAATTAAATTTTTTTTTAAAGTAGGCTCTTGAAGACTGTAATGCCTACATCCAGGGGCTTCATCCTCTTCTCATCTTGCCTGATTTAACCTGTCCTGCTGAAATGCTTATGTTCCAGCTTCCTCCACCTCACCCTTTCCTTTTCCTTCTCCTCTCTTCTTAGGGTTGGGGGTCCTTCAGATTCTGCTGAGTCTGGGCTTTTTCCTCACTCAGCACACTCTCCTGGAACACTTGTTTAACCTCATTGATTCAACAGTCCCCTTGCAGATGAAGCACTGCTGCTGTTGCTGCTAAGTCACTTCAGTGTCTGACACAGTGTCTGACTCTGTGCGATCCCATAGATGGCAGCCCACAGGCTCCCCCATCCCTGGGATCCTCCAGGCAAGAACACTGGAGTGGGTTGCCATTCCCTTCTCCAATGCATGAAAGTGAAAAGTAAAAGTGAAGTCACTCAGTCGTGTCCGACTCTTAGTGACGCCACTTTCCAAGCAAGTGTACTGGAGTGGGGTGCCATCGCCTTCTCCGAGATGAAGCACAAATACCTTTAACTCTGGCTTTCCCTCCCTTAATCCAATCCAGTGGTTTCCAACTTACCTGTCAAAGCACCAAGGACTCCTCAGGCTCAGCTTGTGCAAAGGGGAGGCTCACTTTTCCTCTCTTATAACTGTTTTTTCTCTGTTGTTCCATATACATTTCTTTTTAATGGTCCCACTATCGTTTAGGTCATTGCCTGGAAAATTCCATGGACAGAGGAGCCTGGTGGGCTACTGTCCATGAGATCTCAAAGAGTCTGACTCAACTGAGCAAGTGAGCATGAGCACCAGAGCCTAAAGTTTTGACTCCTGCAACTTCTATACATCATATATTAAAGCAAACACCAAATCCAATGAATTAACCCTTGCAATGTCCCTGAAATCATCCACTGCCCTTTCACTCTTATCACTGTTGAGAAGGGTTCCTTTTTTTTTTTCTTGACTAGGCTGTTATAATAGTTTTTCAATTGGTCTTCCAGATACCACTCTTTTTAAATAAAAATGATCTTTATATTCCTGATGGTTCTCTCTCTAAAGAGAGATTCAGTTATGCTAAAAAAAACTCCCACTGTCTGCAGAGTAAAGTCACAATTCTTTCTTTTTATAAATTTTTTCAGTTTTACTAAGGTATAATTGATAAATAAAATTTTAAGATATTCATGGTGTTTTGATAAATGTATACCTTGAAAGGTACAATTCTTTATCATGGCATTTGAAATGCATTACAATCCAGCTCCATCTTGAGTCTCCAAAATTTATCTCACACTGCTCCTTCTGCATTCTCTATTAGTAAAATAGAGAATGGACCTACTAAAGGTCCAGCCTGAACGTCCTCTTCCCAATACCCCAACCAGAATTAAGTTGCCTTTTCTTTGTTCTCATACGGTACATATTTCAAACTGTTCTTAGAGTCACCATCATCACACTGAATTGTAATGATGCCTCTGTCTCTTCTAACAGATTGTAAGCTGCAGCATACCTCTTGCTGTATAACAAATGACAACCAGATTCAATGACTTAAAACAGCAGATGTTTATTATTTCACAGTTGCTGTGTGTCAGAAATTTGGGAGTGGCTGGTTTTGGCTAGGGGTATATCATGAAGTTGCAGTCAAGAGGTCAGCCAGGGCTGCAGTCATCTGAAGGCTTGATCAGAGCTGGAAGATTTGCTTCCAACAAGGCTCATGCAGAAGCTTGGCAAGTTAGCCCTGGCTGTTGGCTGAAGGTCCTGGTTCCTGTCCATAGGGACTTCTCCATAAAGCTGCTTGAGTATCCTCAGAACATGGCAGCACACTTCCTCCCCAGAGCAAGTGATCCAGGACAAGAAAAAAAGAAGAAAACCAAAAAGCCTTTATGACCGTCACTTATTCTGTTAAAAGCAAGCCACCAAATCCAGGCCACATGCAAGGAGGAGAGGTGAATTAATCACCACCTCTTTTTGGGAGAGAGACAGAAGAACTAGAGGACATATTTTTAAAAAAACCACCAAGGGCTGTCCTATCTTTCTGTCTTCAGTAACTAGCACAGTTTCTGGCACTTATAGGTGCTCAGTAGATATTTCTAGTGGAATAATGTGTGAAGGGGGAAATATTGGAGTCATTGTAATATGGGTAATTAGTGTGGTCCAGGTGAAGAATGGCGGAGGTGAGAGTTGAAGGGAGAGATTCTGAGATAAGAATTCATGGGACTCCATGACTGGTTACATGAGAAGGGTTGGGAAGAGATTCATTTGGGGTTGAAGGTGGTCTCGAAACTAGGACTTAAAGATGGTTGTGTCAGTTGAAGTAGGCATCTAGGACTTCCTTGTTGGGGTTTCAAAGGTAATGACATATAAATCATACAGCTAAACTTAAGCCCCAAGTCTAGTTGTTCAGTGATATTTGGAAAGGTTTGGAGTTGGCAGTCATCAATTTGAGCCAGAAGTCATCCCCTATATATCATGTTTCTCATTTATAAATGTGGAGGTTATAGTACCTAACTGTGTACCAGAACTGTCCAACTAAACTCTTGGGAATATTAAAAGGTTGGCAACATCTCATCTTTTGCAAGAAATTCCCACCACTGCATCCTCTAGAAATGGTCATGTTTAAACACAAGGGAACCATCAGATTAAACCATATGAAATACTGGTATTCCAGTTTTGACTTACAAAGAAATAAATTCCATAGGGTTCAACCTAATAGATATATGTCTGCAGTTTGAAGATTTGAACACCTCTTCACAGATGGAAAATTGAGATGTTCCAGAGTTCTGGATCTTTCTATTCCTGAGACTGAGGTCCAACTAACAGAAAGGTCAGTCTTGAAGTTAAATTAGGTTTAGCCCAATACAGGCATTACTTTCTCATTTCCTTAAGTCAGATAAAGGAATTAAAGAACAAAGACTAAATACTGGATTCAAGAAACTTAAGATGGAAAACTTATCTTGGAACTCCAGCTAAGTCCAGATTCAACTCCATTTCCTACACTGTGCCATTTCTAAGAAATTGTATTTACTTAGAAGTGAAATAGCTGAGGACCTAATAAAAAAGGAACTAGGAATTAAATAGTTCTTTGCTCATTTTTGTATTTTTGTATATCTGGAAGGTGATTAGTTGACTCCTTCATTACTGGTAGGAATAAATCCAATATTTGCCGATATAAATTAATTTATGAAAAATACCTTTTGTCATTTCCAGGAGTACTTCTAAAACTTAATACTGAACAGAAACTTTCAGTGTGAAAGTTCTTTCTTTTCTTCTTCAGTGTTTATTCTTCCACTTTTTCAGATTAATACCGAAGATATTTGGGTAAAAGGTGTGAAACTCATTGATAGTGGCATAAAGATCTCAAATATCAGAGCAAACCTGCACGAATTCATCCATTCGCCTCTTTGGAAAACAAACTCCCCGAGGGCAAGGACTTTGCCGCATATTCCCAGCATTCTGAACCGTGCCTAACGCTCTCCAGCTTTCAGCAAACACTTGGTTATCCGTCCATTCATAATCATCGGTGCAGGGCGCGGGCCATCAAGGAAACCGGCCTGCAGCTTTTCCTTCCTGCGCCCAACCTGCGCTGCTCTCAACCCCCCAGGGTCACAGCTCGCACTGCCGGAAGAACCCTGGAGGCGCGGCCCACCTCTCGGTGGCCCTGCGGCCCTTCCCTTCCCGTGGAGGAAGGAGCGGTAGCCGAGGAGAGAGGGAAACCCGGGCCCACTTCCTGTCCGGGCAGGGCAGGGCGTCCATGAGCCCCTCAGCTGGAAACTGCAGATTCGCAGCACTGGAGAAGGCAGTGGGGTGCGGGAGCCGGGCGAGAAAGACCCGGCCGCGGGTACCGCCCCCACCGGCCCCGGCCCCGCCCCCCGCGCGTCCCCGGCGGCGGCGAGAGGGTTAAGCGCGCGGGGGGCGGGGCCCGAGCGAGCCGGGCGCGCGGACTGAGGGCCGCGGGCGGCGAGGGGGCTGCGCCGGGGGCGGTTCCGGGCGGTGGGGGCGGGGGCGGGCGGAGGAAGGGGGCGGGCCCCAGAAGTTGTTGGGCGCTGGGCCGGCGGCGGGAGGGCGAGCGAGCGAGCGGGCGGGCGGCGGGCCGGCGGGTGGAGCGGGGCCGGGGCTCGAGAAGTTTGCACGGCGGCTCCTGAGCGCCGGGTGCGGGCCCCGCCGGCCGTGCGCGCCCGCTGCCATGGCTTTCCGCCGGCGGACGAAAAGTTACCCGCTCTTCAGCCAGGAGTTCGTCATCCACAACCATGCGGACATCGGCTTCTGCCTGGTGCTCTGCGTCCTTATCGGGCTTATGTTCGAGGTGAGCGACATCGGGGCGGGGAGCGTCCCTCTCGCGCGCCGCCCGGCGTCCCCCTACGGGTCCCCCGGGGTCTGCGTCTGCGCCCGCGCCCGGGGGCCGGGCCGCCGTGTCGGTCCTCCGCATCCCCCCGGCTTTGTGCACCGTGCGCCCCTCGGCCTCCTAGTCAGCCCAGACACCGCCGCCAGCTCCGCGTCGTGCCCGCCAGCCCTGCCGCCCCGTTGGGTACCCACTGGACCCTGCAGCTCTCTCTGCAGCCCCGACTCTCAACCCTGGCCTCGAACCGACGTGGCCCTGGCCCGCCCAGCGGAGGTTCCTTTCTGGTGTCCAGGAGCCAAGCCCGGAGACTCCCAGATCCGCAGGCATTGCACAACTACCCCTTCCTAGCCCTAGCTGCCAACTCCTCCGGGCTTTTCCAGTGGGAGGGACCCCGGCCCTTTTCCACTTCCCACCTGATTTTCGGTGTCTTTTGCATCCTCAGTTCTGGGCCATAGTGGGGGTGTTCGGGGTACGGCCCTAGCCCCGTTCCAGCAGTGCCCTTTGCGGTCCTCCTGACACCCCTCCTTTTTTTTTTTTTTTTTTGCTCTTGCCCTAAAGGCCAGTTTTCATATACCCTGTGAACATAACGTTCTGTGAACTGTTCCTTCACTCCATCTGTGGTGGACCTAGAGCTTCTCCCTGTGACAGGAGCAAGGTGAAGGCGAGGCATACCCTCTGCTTTTAGGAGAAAGGTGATTCTACCATAACTGTGGGGGTAGGGGACAGCTGGGGCAGGCCTCACCGACTTACCTGGAATGGGGTCGGAATCCAAGGGGGCTCATGGGAAGACTCCCTGCTCCACAGCCAGAAAAATGTGATAGTCACAAGCAGGGAGAATTGGCAAACAGTGAAGGACTCGCCCTGGTCTGCCTTGTCTCAAGGTGAGTGCCGCTTCATCGGCAGCTTATCTGCATCTCAGGAACAGGCTGGGAAGCTGTAACCATCCATCAGTTGCCTTGGATATGGAGGATTCCTGGTGTGGCTAATTTCTTCTTCCGTGTCCCTCTGTGTCTGGCTTTCCTATCTCTTCTCTCAGGATGAGGAGGGCCCTGCTAGGCAGGGAAGCTGCCCTCAAGGTGGGGATGTTCTTGTGGTGGCTGAGCCAGGGTTGGATGGGTGCACACGTCCTTGGCTGGGCTTCAGGGTCTGTTGGAAGTAACTGGAGACTGCTATTGGGGTCTGCAGGCCTGCTTTACTCTTCCCTCATAACCCCCATAACTCTCGTGGTATATCCGCGGCAAGGGCTTTGTCAGGCCAGGGTCATCTCCTGTGCTGCCATCTCTGCTTGGTCACTAATCTGATGAAATTAAAAAAACAAAACAAAACAGCTGCAGCCTCAGTTTCCCCATCAGTACAGATTAGTAAAAACCCGTCTTTCTCCTGGGGGTTAGTGTGAGGTTTAATTGAGATCATGTGAGCAGCAAACGCAGTAATAGCTTCTACCAATATAAAAGCAAGTCATTTGCGCCTGAACCTTTATTGTTGGCCATAAAAATAGCCTATGGGATAGAGAATTTGTTTGCTCCAGCAGATGCCCTCAGTATCTCCTTGCTGTCCTTCATTCTGAGAGGCCTCCCAATGCCTTGTCACCAGTCTTGGAGGGTGTGGTTGGAGAGACACACGTGACAGCTGTCGCACTCACAGCCACATGCTCGCTCTGCAGCCTGGTGGGCCTCTGCTGTGTCTCTGGCGTTCATTAAGGGTGGTGACTCTATCTGCTCTGTCTTTGCTCCAAAAGAGCTGCCGAGCATTTAAACTCTGGATACCTCCTTCCCTCGCCACCTGTGGTCTGGTGAAAAGTCCTGTTGGTTAAACCTGGCTGCCTATGGGAGAAAGTGCCAGGAGTCCTTAATCCCGTATGTGAAGAGGAGGAAGGAAGGCCCAGGGTGGGAAAAAACAGCAAAAAGACTGCCCTGCTGTCCTCCCCATCTTGGGATTGGACTGGGAAATGCGGAAAGGATCCTGGCTGGAATGCCTCTGTCCGTCCCACCACCCTCTTCCAGTAGAGTCTTAGTCCAGTGGCATCCATGCCTTCAGGCAGGTTGTCTCCTGGGAAAGGTGCACTGAGGTGTGATGTGGGTCAACGTGGGCTGGCCTGGGAGGAGGAGGGCCATGCCCCATCCTCCCTTACGAAGCATGAGTGTTCTGCTGTGCTAGGCACACAGAAGGTCCTCATCGTATCTACCAGCTGATGCTCCACGGAGATAGGTATTTGGGGAGACTCAGGTTTCTAGAACTACCTAATGAGAGTGGAAACAACTCACTGTCTTCTGGGGACCTCCAAGAAACACGTGGGCTCCCTCACAGGGGAGACCGTCAGGGACGTACTGCTGTCACTCGGGGCCATCTGGGCTCTCCCCTGGAGGGGTGCTGTGCCTGTATGTGTAGGTAGGGATGGGGGTGAGAGTGCAGGGGCAGGCCAGCACTTAACACCGCCCAACTGAAGAGGGAGGAGAGTGAAAGGGGAGGGGGAGGCAGGGCGAGGGGACTGCCAGCTTTTGGGTTTCTAACTTGGGGCAGGGCTAGGATGCCTTCATTCAGAAGCTGAGTCAGGAAAACTCAATTATAATTCTTCCCACAAAGAGCGAGTATCCTGGCCACTCCCTCCTCTAGGGTCCCCTGCCCAACTTCAGCCAATGAGCTGAGGCCCTCTCCCCCGACCCTGGCAGCCGCGGCTCTTGCATCCTAACTGGTCTCCACCTCTTCTGTGCCTCGCCCCTTCCCCAACTCACTGGCCAACTCACCAGCATTCAGAAGGGCTCTCTTTCCCCAGCAGGGACCTCAGGACCTTAGTTCTGTCCCGTGGGAGATGCTGACTCCAAGTTCCTTCCCTTGGGATCGCTTCCTTTGAGAACACACGTGAAAGAGTTCCCCTCCCACCTCCATCTGGCTCAGTTTTGAACCCTTCTGAAATTCCTTCTCCCATTTTTGAGGCTGGGGTAGGGGGACAGGCTCTTCCCCCCTGAGCCCAGGTTTTCTTTCCATCCTGCGGGCTGTTTGGAATAGAGTTGTTCTGTGCAGTCTCGGCGCTCAGCTAAAAAATGTCAGGAATGTGGAGCTTTATTTTTCCCCCTCCTTCCCTTCCAGCTCTCTCTTTCTTGACTCTGCTGGGGAGAGATGGTGCAAGGGGGGGGGGTTCTACTCCACACTTTGGGTCCTTCAGGCCTGTCTTAGGTGGAGTCTGGCCCCAGCGGCCTTCAGGGTGTGGGCAGCCAGTGGGGTGTGTGTCCGATTTGAAAGCCGCATTCCCTCCCCTCCCCTTTGCCTTCCCTTTCCAGTGTCCTGTTCCTTCGGTGCCACGTTTCAGACCAAACCAGGCAGGGGAAGAGAGAGGAAAAGGCACTCATTAGCGATCTGAGAATGAGAACAAGGTGGCGGGGGGGAGGGGGCGGCACATCCAGCGGAGACAGGCCACTTGTATATTACCTCTAAAGTCATTTCGAGACAGAAACTTTTGTTTGTTGCCCAAGCTCATTTACAAGCGCTGCCGGTCTGCAGCATGGAAACGGTTCTGAAATTCTGGGCCCATCGTTTGGAGGTTGGGTTTCTGTTTTGGTCCATGATGACTGTAAGAATTTTGGACTCAGAACTTTGAGGGCAGTGGCTGGCTTTTGCTTTCAAATTGTTTTGGAGACAGATGTAGTAGGGCCACCTTTCCCCCAGGAACCACCTTCTTCCTGGTTGCCACGGTCAGCCTGTCAGGGTGATGTGTTTGCAGCATATACAGTGGGAGCCGGTTGTGTTACAACCTGGCAGGACACGGGTCCGTGGCACCAGTCCACATCCTGCCAGGCGTCCCCATAGGCACCGCAGCCCGAAGTGAGGCTGCCGGTCCTGCCTCTTAGCATTCATGAGTGCCCTAAGACAGTTCTGCGTCTCTTCCGCTAAGACGAAGAGCTGTGTATACGGCACAGATGTTCATCCGCGGGCATGTGTCGCCTCTCTTTGACTAACTCCTAATGGGCTTTTAAAGACATTCCTCTGCCAGCTTGTACAGTTCCTGACTTACGCGTCTTCCTCTCCTGCCTCTGACGTGGCCCATCAGTGGTGTTCTAAAGAAATGAGTCAGGGGAAGCCGAGAAGGGCTGTCTCTGGGGTGCCCTTGCTCTGTGATTGGATTTCTACCCACATTTCAGTGATCTGAACAACAGAACAGAGATTTGGAGCTAGCGTTCCTCCTGGTCTACCTAAAGCATCAAACCCTCTCCTGTGGGATATAAGGGTACCTCAGTGATCCCTGTTTATTCCCTTGGCAAAAATGTGATGGCCAGAAAGGAGGTGTTGATCAGTGAGTTCGTTTTTAACTGTCACCACAGGATAATGTGTAAATGTCTCGCACAGGGCCTGGCATGCAGGCACTCAGTTGATGGTCTCAGCAACCATGCTGGTGGTCTCTGTTACTGGCGTCCCAGTTGGGCGTGTGAGCACACCTTCTGCCATCACGCTGGCCCAGATTTCCATTTAGATATGACCTGTTTTTCCGTGAGACCTTTCCCCCGAGTTCTCTAGTGCCAGCCGTCTGCCCCAAAGGGGACCATCACAATACCCTAGGTGCCTCTTTCCCCGGAGAAAATCAGTTGTCCCTCTTCCATCCATCTTATTGAAAGGTGGGCTGGGGGTGCTAGAGGGTCTCAGATATGTGGCTGTCAGCTGCCCTGCCTTGCCACTTCCTCTCGCCTGCTCTGTGTCTTTACCCTCAGCTGCTGCTTCTCTGGAGCACTGTCCAGCCAAGTTACAACAGAGCGCCTTAGTCCTGCCTGTTTGCAGAGTCCCATGTGTTGCTATGGAGAAAACTTCAGTCTGGCAGGCATGAGCTCCTTTTTTGATCTGCTTCATCGTGGGCAGGGGCCCCAGAAATCACTCTATGGCAGATGTATCCCCTGTTCCCACCCTGATAAATGCCTAAGCTGAAGGGTTGATAAGAGGGGATTAGAATTCCCAAACTACAGAAGTGCTTTCTAATCAACTAGAGTGCTTTTAGCAGGCCGTGGTGGGAAACTTCACTGATATGATCTCTTAACCTTTTTATCCAGCTCTGTGTATCTGGTGTCCACTGGTACCTAATGGTTAAAGAAAAGGGAGTTAAAAAAAACAAAAGCCGGGGGGAGAAAACAGTAAGGCTACCACCATGGCTCCTGACACAGCCCTTCTCATTTCACGAGCACACCTTTATCTCGTATACAGCCTTGACTTGCTGCCTCGTCTCAGGTGTCCCGGGTGGAAAGAAACCCAGCCTAGCTTACTCACAGCTGGTTAACGTTGGGGGTTGACTGTGGGGTTTAAAGAGCTTTGCAAGTGGGTCTCCTGGACCCCGCAGGTTCGCATAGCTTTCCTGCACGAAGGAATGGAGCCTGGTCATCATGAATGGGGGCCTGGGAGGCCCCTGGAGGGAATTTGGGGACTGCAGGGTTAGGTGAGGTGCTGCTCTGTGGCTCTCCACCCGAGCCACGTTGCCTCTCGACGGCTTCCCTCATCTGTCTCGAGGGGTTGGCAGCAGTCTCCATCTGTGAAATGCTTTACTGGCCTCACCCTGTAATCTGGATGGTTTATGGGGGTTGTCATACCCATCCAGAGCCTGGCTTCTAGAGCAGAGACTTGGCCAAGGACCATCCTCCCCGAGTCAGAGCCAAGACAAGAAGTCAGCCCCGTCTGGCTCACACTTAGAGCTCAGCTCTGATGCTTCCACGAATGGGGCGTCTACGGAATGTAGCCGTAGGGCCGCTTTATTTTTCTTTGTCTGAGTGGAATCCGTTTATTACCTGGAAGTAATGTCTGGGGGTCATTGTTCCATGTGGAGGCTTTTCTTCCTGGAACAGTCATTGCAATTTGCATATCCCTGATAGAGACTCCAGAGAGTAACCCGAATATGTGTGTCATATGTGACCAAGGGTGAGTGGGCAGAAGCTTTACCTCCTGTTAAAGTCACTGCCTGCTCTTGGCCCACATCTGCGTGAGAATCATTGCCTCTGGCAGTGACATCTTCATTGGCCTTTTCATCAAGTTAATATCGTGGTCACTGCTCAAGGGCACAGCTTTTCTTCATATTTTACAAGCCCAGAGGCTAAAGGAAAACCTAGACATCATCTACTACATTCATAGAAGAGGAAAACATGACCCCAGAGGTTGAGTGATTCGCCCAGGACGATCGAGTGAATTTCTGGCACACTCGGGGCTTGAACACATGTCATCTGACTCAGGTCCAGTGTGTTTTTACACATCTGCTCATTGGCTTTCCAGACACTGCATTTGAATGCAACTGTGTGTGCAGAAGCCTTGAGACTGATAGATCTTTTTTTAGTGTGTTGCATGCATTTATCTGGCACCTCATTGCTGACTGAGTGCCTGCTGTATGCCTGTGTGGAGTTCTGGGGATGAATGTGAACATGGTGACCTCCTCTCCAAGGAGGTTATGTTGTGGTAGCTTGAAGCTGATAGTCTGTTTTGCAGATAGAAGTAAGGTCTTGAATTTGATGAAAGCGGCAGGTGCAACTTACAGAGTTACAGATGACTGGGCCTCACCTTCAAGCCACTGCCATTGGCGGAAGAGGGGATTTATTGAATAGAGCCCCAACACCCTGAGCAGAGGATAAGTGTGGTGGTGACTCCTAGGCATTGTGTATGACACAGCTGCATGGATGAGTGAACTGACCGAAGGTGGGGTGTGTGTGTGCCTGCATGCAGGTGTGATTTCTTGTACGCGGAGGCCTTCATTGGTTGGAGCTTTGGTTGAGGTTTGAAGAACTCCTCCATATGGTTTCTTAAGATTTTCAACATCAAACCCCAACATGATTTGAGTTGGTAGGGGTGAGAAGGACGTCGTCCCCAGAGCCTCGGTCGTCCTGCCCCTGAAGAGGGTTTCTTTTCCTTTTTTGGCTGCGCTGGGCTTTCGTCACTGCCCTCAGACTTTGTCTTGCGGCGAGCGGGGCTGCTCTCTAGTGGTGATGCGCAGGCTTCTCCTTGCAGTGGGTTCTCTTATTGCAGAGCACGGGCTCTGGAGTGAGTGGAGCTTTAGTAGTCGTGACTCTTGGGCTCTAGGGCCTGGGCTCAGTAACTGTGGTGCTTGATGGGCGAGGAGTAGCTGTTGATATGGATTTTGTGACTGCTGTTTGAAAGAGGCTGACGGGGGACCTGGGAAGAGCAAGAAGAGGCCACTGTCCTGGGCAGAATGGCCAGCGTCTGCCCTGCCCGCCCAGTGTTCATCACACGGGTGCTCAGGGTGGTCCTGGGCCCTGGGCTGGAGTGTGTGTGCATATTCAGTGATATGCCACACACACACACACACACACACATACATATCTGTGGCCTCTCATTTCAGATCAGTGGGGTGAACCTAGAGTCTGAAGTCACCCTAACCCCACACTCACGGCAGCGTTCTTAAGGCGTTGCCCACCAGCTGGTAGGGTCCCACTCCATCTGCAAGGCCTCTTCAGCTCCTCTGA
Organism: Ovis aries; assembly: GCF_016772045.2. Taxonomy (NCBI): domain Eukaryota; kingdom Metazoa; phylum Chordata; class Mammalia; order Artiodactyla; family Bovidae; genus Ovis; species Ovis aries. The sequence continues at coordinate 24,615,687 of NC_056073.1, read as the reverse complement.
CCACGGGCTTGCTTTCTGCCTTGAAATTATAAGAGCAAGTTAATTAAAGGGGTAGACAGATGTTATAAAAGAGAGGCATCAGCACTTGGTGACATCCTTCTGAAGCCTAGTTTCGAGGAGGGCTTATCCGTTACGGTTAGCATTTGAGCTGCCCCAGTTGTGGACTCAGCCAGCACAGGCCTCACATGTGCCATCCAGTAGGCAGCCACACGCCACACCCGGCTGTTTCAGTATAAGCTCATCAAGATGATACAAAAGGTTCAGTTGCTCAGCCACACTCGCCACATTTCGAGAAAGTTCTGTTGGACATGCTGATTTCCGTGTAGCTTTCAGAATTTGGTTTTTGTGGTTTTTGTTTGTGTAGTAATGTGAAATGGGAGGGGGGTGGTCTTTAAGGTGTGGTTCTGTTAAGGACTGTCAGAGGCATGAATTATGGGGCTGAGGTCATGGGCCTGGAGCCACATGGCCTGAGTCTGAATTCTGGTTTTCCCTGTCCTAGCAGTGTCATCTCTGTAGATTATTTCATCGCTCCATGCCTCAGTTTCCTCATCTGGAAAATGGGGGTAACACTATGTTTGATAGTCGTTGGGAGGATTAGAAACATCAGCACAAAAGGTGAAATGTTGATATAGCTACAGCGCTTAGAAGATGGCTTGGTGCAGGGCATTAGCTGAGTGCATGTGCCCTGTTCTTCATGTTGCTCTCGGGAGGTGTTGGAGAGATGTCTTGGCTCGTCGGGCTCCCCTTTGCGGCTCCCTCGGCATTTGGGACGCAGCTGGGAACAGGGTGTGCGGGGAGGTCAGCCCTGTGCCCTTTCCTGTGACCTCCACACTGGGTAGTCACTCAGGTCCTTGCCCAGCCGCCTGCACTCACGTCACGTACAGTTATAGGAAGCGTGGGTATGTGATCCAAGGTTACAGAAGAAAGAACAAATTCAGATGGAGCAGTGGCTGGGCAGATAGACAACTGTGGGCAGGTAGGTGGTGGCCGCCAGCCTGAGACTTTCTCCTGGAGGTAATGGGGGCCTTTGAAGAGCTTTGGGAGGGCAGTGACCTGAGACTCTGTCCTCTGCTCTGTTGACCCCTGGGGGGTGGGGTTGGAGGCGAGGAGTCTGATCAGAAGGCTGTGGCAGGGACTCCCCAGGAGAACACCCCTACCTCCTAATACAATTTCAGTCTCCACCCCAACCGGGAAGTACGCCCCGGGCCCCCACTTTCCTTAGGACCCCCGCATCTGAACTTTCTGGTGTCCACTCAGAGACTCTCCCCGTCCACCCAGTGTGGCAGACACTCTCTGTGGCCAGGCAGTTGTGTGGGACCCGCTGTGACCTGGCTGCCCCGGTGCAGAGTTGCCCTTGAACGCAAGTGTTGCTCTGAGCCACTGTCTGGCGGAGCCTTTGTGTGACCTTATCACTGAAGTGTCCTTCAGACTTACTCAGTATGTTTTGCGTCTAACGCGATTTCTAATTTTTTAAGAAGTCAGGCCTCAGCCAGATGGGACATCTTCACCCCCCTCCCTTTTTTTCTCGCTACATAAACCATGAAGGGGCTTATGTTCAAGTACAGCAGCCTGACCCAGGGAAGCAGGGTTTGTTCCAGTGTCAGAGGAGGCGGAGGGCGAGGGAGCCCTTTGGGGAGGTTTCCTGGGGTTGGGGGATGGGGGTTGACTGGGGAGGGGAGGAGAGAGGCTCGGCCTGTGCACAGCTTCGTTTTGTTCACGAAGTTGCTTCGCTCACTGTACATAAGGAGCCATCTGCGCTCCGTCCGTCAGGCGGTGGGTGCTGATGGGTGTCAGTCATCATCTTTGACCTGTGTCTTCCATCTCTGTGCTGGTGCCAGGCCCCTGGAGACAAAATGAGGGGGTTGGCCCCTTGTCTGACCTCTCGCGGTGGAACCGTGGGGGTCTTCTTCCCAAGGCCCGTTGGTGATCACTCGTCATCTTAACTAAACAGCCCTGGCCCCCAGTGCCTGTAGTTTACGTGGTCTACAGCAGAGGGGTGTAAAGCAGGTGCATCTGTCGGAACAGCCCCTGTGGTCACTGGCCCACGTCTCGTCTGTTAGTCCCGCCGGCTTGACCTTCTGGGCTGCTCCGCTTCCCTGCTCACCCTTACTGCTCCTCGACCTTTGCTCACACCCTGGGCGTCTCCCACCTGAGTGGTGACAGTGAGTCCCAGCTTGGTCCTCGGCCTCCTGTCTGGTCCCTTCTCCACGGATGTCCTCTGGCTCAGAGCTGGGTCTGGGTCTCTCTCCCTTCCAGGCCTCTGGTGGTGCCCACCTGAAGTCTGGGGAGCCCAGCGTGGCGTCCCAGGCCCCCTGGAGTCTGACCATCCTGTCCTGCAAGCTCAGCCTGCTCCTGCCCTGACCCCTCATCACAGTCCACCCTAGTGCTTCCTGAACACTCCTCTTCCTGCCTCCGCCCCCTCTCTCCCGTTCTGTTGACTGACTCTAGCTTCTCCCCAGATGTCACCTCCCATGTCGCACTGGCACCACCTGCTCTGAACACTCTCCCAGCCTCTAACGGTTCACGCCTCCTCACTACCAGCCTTGGCCTTTCTCATCTGTTCATTCAGCCCAATTCAGACCGGGCGTGTGCTCTCTGCCAAGTGGGTCACAGATGGAAAGGTGAAGGTCTTGCTGTCACAAGGGCCCGGAGTCCTCTGGGAGGGGGCAGTATCCTTGGTGCTCTTGTGTGCAAAGGTACAGAGTGAGCCACTGTAAACAGGAGATGTGTGTGCTGGGGCTCAAGGCCTGAGGGCCGCTGGCCTGGCAGATGGGCCTGGGAGAAGGTGTTCCAGGCAGAGAGAGGATGTGTGGAAAGGACAGAGAGGTTAGGGAGTGGGAAGTGGCTCTGGGTTGCCAAAGTCGGGGAGGTGGCTCAGGAAGGAAGTTATGGAAGATGAGTCTGCACTGGTCTCAGGGCCATGGACGCCCAGCGTTTGGATTTGCTCCTCAGCTTAGGGAACAGAGAGCCATTGCTTGAGTCCATTTTAATGATACTAAAAAACATTTGTATATGCAAAGGCAAAATCCGGAAAAATCATAGCAGACTGTCAACATCAATTATGTCTCTCCCAGGTAGCTCATGGAAGACTTTAGTTTTCAGTGTTATATCTTTCCCTTAATTTTTTTTTTTCTAACAGTAGGTGTATGTAGCTTTTAAATTCATCTAACTCCTCCCAGTTCTGTTTTGGAAAAAAAGAAACTTGAGGTAAGAATTCAATCTGAATCACTGGATATCAGTGTAGGAAGTAGTGCTAAATATCAGCTTATAACTAAATGCTGAATACACTTGTGAATACAGTGGTTTTAGCCACTGTGTAAGCCTGGAGTTGAGGAAGCTTTTAGATTCCGGCAAGGGAAGCTTCGTCAGAGAAGAGTGGGACTTGGCTGGAGCCTCAGAGGATGCTGACGTTCATGTAGCACTTTACAGCATGTGGGGTCAAAGGACAAAGTGTGCTGAGCGCTGACCTTGTGCCAAGCACTGCTGTGAGCACCTTCCTTGGGTCCCGTTATCCCGCCCTCCCAGCCACTCTTAGGGTAGGTACTGTGGTTGCTCCCGTAGTACAGATGAGGGAACTGAGGTCTGCAAAGACCAGAGAGCCTAACCAGGCTTCCGTTGGTCAAGAGGCCAGAGCCAGGATCAACAGCCCACCTGTCTGACTTCAGAGCCCGAGTTCTGACTCCATTTTAAAGATAAGAAAACTGAGGCCAAGAGAATTCACATAACTTGTCTGAGGTCACACAGCTAGTAAATTGGGGAGCCAGGTATGCACTCAGGATATTCTAAATAATCCATCTACTCACACTGATATTTCCTGATTCGAGTTCCAGGCTGTTGGAATCCCTGGCGTGGTGACAGGAGGCTGGAAGTTTCTGGCTCAGAGGGGTACATGAAACTCTTCCTACCAGGCCCCCTTCCTTGGAGATTCACGCACCACATAAACTTATCAAAGTAGAGGAACATCTCAGGTCTACTGGCCCTCCCTCTCCAGCAGGATTTAGTAACATCCACAGGTTTGCTCGGGCTTCCCTGCTGGCTCAGTGGTCAAGAATCTGCCTACCGAGACGCAGGAGACGAGGGTTCGATCCCTGAGTCGGGGAAGATCCCTTGGAGGAGGAAGTGGCAACCCACTGCAGTATTCTTGCCTGGGAAATCCCATGGACAGAGGGAGCCTGGCAGACTACAGTCCATGGGCTCGCAGAGTTGGACACAGCAGAGCCCCTGAGCACGCACACAGAGGTCTGCTCTGTAGACCGCCGCCCTCCCATCCTGTTTCAAGGAGCTGGGAGTGAAGCAGCTGTGTGGACAGCTCCCGCTCCTATGACCGGTGGAGTGCCAGCTCTCAGGTCTGGGGTTGAAAGTGTGTGGGGAAGAGTCTGGTTTCTTGGATGGATGTGGGGCTTTGTCTCTGACCCCTTTCTCATTTATTGACTCTTCCTGCTTTAGGATACCTGGAAGGACCTACTGAGTGTCCTGTTCGCCACCTCTGTAACATTTTGTTTCAGTAAATCATGGTTCATTGTTAATTGTTACCTTATTAAACCCACCCCATACTTGTTAAACTCAAATTATTCAATGCACACAATGCCACATTTCATACAATGGGTATTAAAAGTATCTGAGTGTCACCACCTGTTATTTTTCTGTGATACGTGTTATTTTTTATTTTTTTTAATTGTGGTAAAATATACCTACTTCCCTGGTGGCTCAGATGGTAAAGCCTCTGTCTACAATGCGGGAGACCCGGGTTCGAGCCCTGGGTTGGGAAGATACCCTGCAGAAGGAAATGGCAATCCACTCCAGTACAGTTGCCTGGAAAATCCCATGGACAGAGGAGCCTGGCAGGCTGCAGTCTATGGGGTCGCAAAGAGTCGGACACGACTGAGCTACTTCACTCACTTCATACATAACATGGGCTTCCCTGGTGGCTCAGAGGTTAAAGCGTCTGTCTGCAATGCAGGAGACCTGGGTTCGATCCCTGGGTCGGGAAGATCCCCTGGAGAAGGAAATGGCAACCCACTCCAGTACTCTTGCCTGGCGAATCCCATGGACAGAGGAGCCTGGTAGGCTATAGTCCATGGGGTCGCAAAGACTCAGACACGACTGAGCGACTTCGCTTTCACTATGTGTAACGTACTAGTTAGTATCTTACCATTTACAACTTTTAATTTTTTAAATTGAATGGAAGGTTCTTTAAATGCCATAGTCCTTTACAATTTTCAGAAGTTTCACACACATGACTTCATATAATCCCATGGCCCTTTTAGCCCCCTACCCTGATATTACCATTTAAGTGTACCGTCCCATAGCATTAAGGACATTCCCATTGTTGTACAGCCATCCCCAGAACTCTTTTAAATTTGTCACTGTCGTTTATTTGTTGTTTAGTTGCTAAGTTGTGTCCGACTCTTGAGACCCCATGGACTGTAGCCCGCCAGGCTCCTCTGTCCGTGGGATCTCCCAGGCAAGAATACTGGAGTAGATGGCCATTTTCTCCTCCAGGGGATCTTCCTGATCTGGGATCTCCCTGACCTGGGTCAAACCCGGGTCTCCTGCGTTGGCAGACAGATCCTTTACTGTTGAGTCACCAGGGAAGCTCAAATATTTTTTGAGCCCCTGCTGATTGAAGGTGCCAGGGACCTGGAGATGATTGAGACTCATGTGGAGGACGGATAGGAAAACCAGTGGTTACAGTTCACTGTGGCCAGAGTTGTGAGGGGCTCTGTCTGAGCTCGATCGCTGGGGGGCTTCTACACCTGGGGCAGGGCCGCGTTACCACCTCGTGCTGCAGGGCTCCCTCCTGGCTTCCTGTGGGCTCCGAGCTGGTTTTCTCACTGCATCACTTCCTGGAGCGGTGGTGCCGCCTCTGCTCCTGGGAGCCCCAGGGAGGATTCAGGGATGTGCCTGTCTGTGTCAGAGCCAAGTGCTCGAGCCACGCGGCTTGGGTGGCGGCAGGCGCGGGTGGGAGAAGGGCGCTGCCACCCAAGCCAGCGCTCCACCGAAGCCCCTATCAACGGTTTGCCCAAATATAGTCTCCTTGTCCTTCCACCCAGCATGCTGAAGCTAAATAGACGGTCTTCCAGCTGTGATTAGTCCCAAGTGCCTTCGCTCCACTTTACTGCTAAAAAAAAAAAAAAAAAAAGACCATGGTGACGTGGCCAAAGTCCCAGATGAGGGGCATGTGTAAAACCAAACAGATCGGAGAGGCCTGGCTCCAGGGTGCAATTGGTTCTGTGCATTTCCATGGAGATCTCCGGGAAGTGAAAGGCAGTCGTGGTGTTCTTGTGCGGGTTTATTAGGATGGTTCACTCCCAGGCTCTCCTTCTCCCGGAAAACAGACTGCTGGTGTGAGGCTCGGCTGTCCTTGCCATCCGGGTGGGCACCCCGTTTCCCAGCATCATGTTGCCAGGTCGTGCCGGGCTTGTACATACCCCAGAGCACGTACAGTTTGGGAGTGCAGGCGTTGCTTTCACACTGCCTGGTTCTTTACTGGCTCCTCCACGTCACTAATTTAAGATCCTCAACTGTGCCCCACATAAGCTCAGTAAAATGGGAATGAAAATGATTGTGCTTATCTCATGGAGTTTTTTGTGAGCTAATCACAGCTTGATATCAAGGACTCCATCGATGTTCATTATTCATGAATACTGATTAATTCTGTGACCATCACAAGCCATCATTAGGCAGCTGCTTTTCTGTTGTCTCTCATTTTCATATATATTTATATATCGTCCTGATGTATCGACGCCACACCAGACACACCATTTGCTGCCTGGGCCACCAAGACTGCTAAGAAAAGTGGAAGTGGGGTACGTTTGCTGAGGTTTTCTCCTTGGTGGGCTCTGAGCCCCCAGCCCATGGTTCACTGGGCTCCCTCAAGTGATCAAGCCTCAGAATTACCTCTCACCTCTTCCCCTTCTCAAAGATCCTGTGACTTCAGACCACTGTCTCCTTCTCCCCCTAGGAAGAAAACTCTGTGGTCCAATGAAGTGGAGATCTGCTGCCTGAACTATGTTATACTATGGTGTGGCCTGTCATGAGCTTCTCAGGTGGTAATCTGCCTGCCAGTGCAGGAGACCTGAGTTTCATCTCTGGGTCGGGAAGATGCCCTGGAGGAGGACATAGCAACCCACTCCAGTATTCTTGCCTAGAGAACCCCATTGACAGCTGTCCGTAGGGTCCCAGAGAGTCAGACACAACTTAGCGGCTGAGCACCCATGCACAGCCCATCATAGCGTTTTTTAAAGATAATATGGTATTTGCATTTTACCCATTGCTTTTATTGAATGACTTTCTTTGCTGTTTGAATGCCACTCTTATAAACAAATTTCTTCAAGCCCTCCCGCTTAGCACAGTTGATTTAAGTTTTACTCTGTTTGCTCAGTGTACGTGCGAGCTTAGTCATGTCCGACTCTTTGTGACCTCATGGACTGTAACCTGCCAGGTTCCCCTGTCCATGAATACCATAGTGGGTTGCCATTTCTTACTCCAGGGGATCTTCCTGACCCAGGGATCAAACTCCCGTCTCCTGTGTCTCCTGCATTGGCAGGCAGATTCTTTACCAGTGAGATACCTGGATACTGTGGTTTTTCATGATTGTAATAGAAATGCACAGACCAAATTCTGACCTTTCCCCCCAGGCAATGGTATATTGAAATATTTTGAGATGTTAGCATTTTTAAAAGTTGAGGTTGTTTCTGAATGCCTGCCAGTAAGGGATTGGTTAGATCAGTTGAAAATGGTGACATAAATCTATATGCACTGTCACAGAAAGCTGTCCATAGCCTATGGGTGTGTGTTTCTTTTTAAATCAGGTTATAGAATGTAATGTCATTGTGGTCCTCTCTAAAAACTTGGATTTGTGTTATTTTTATGAAAAGACAGCGGTAAGGATAATTATCAAGATACAGTCGATGGTTTTGTTTTCTATGTGTGGTACAACTGTAATTTTATTTTTTCCATGCTTCTATATATCATACATATATTTTTTTCAACGAAATACAGTTTTGCTAAGCAGAAAAGGCACATTAAGGCTGTTACCATTTTGGAGATGGAAAGATGGAAAGTTTGGATTGGTGCAGAGCCTGTTGCTTGGGGAACAGGAAAGATGAATGGCGAGAGGAGAATGGGGAAAGCAGCTGGAGGTGGAGTGGGAATTCCGGTGTGTTGGGCGGGGGAGCTGGGAGGGAGCTCCAGACGCTGCAGATATAAGCTCACGCCCTGGATCTTAGAGACGTCGTTCCCACCTGATGTAAATAAGAGTTTGCTTTTCTGAAGCCTTTTCTATTTTAAAGACAATATTTATTTGGCTACTCCAGATTTTTGGTTGTAGCGTGTGGGATCTAGTTCCCCTATGAGGGATTGAAGCTGAGTCCCCAGCATTGGGAGTGTAGGGTCTTAGCCACTGGATCACCAGGGAAATCTTTCTGAAGCCTTATGAAGAGAGGTTCAGAGGGTGAAACGGGGGTGTTTCAAGCCATTCAGAGAAGCGACTACAGACACATCAGGAAAAACGCAAGTCAGGGTGGACCCGAAGTGGAAATGAAACTTCTCAGTTTCAGTTATTAACCGAGCAAGTCACATGAACATGAATGAAAGGGCCTGTGGTGAAAATTTAAGCTTTTAGAAACAGCAATTGAAAATCTCAAGTTAAAGCCTAACACAGCAGGTCATCGTGGCCCAGTGTGGGGCTGTGGAAACCAGTCACCCTATCCATTTTGGGGCGAGACCCTCCCCACCTTGGCTTCCCGAGCACCTCCTTACCCTTCCAGGGTGGTGGGGGCAGGGCTGGACAGTACTCTCTGGGGGAGGGGTTCAGTGAAGGTACGGGTCTTGACTGCTGGAAGAATCTTTGGACCCACAGCGCCTTGCTCAATGCTAAGAGCCCGGGGCTGCTGACTCCACTTCCCTGCCCAGGTGTGTACCTACCTGCTGTTTGTGATGGTGGCTTTTGTGCATGCTCCGTCGCTTACTCGTGTCCGACTCTCTGTGACCTCGTGGACTGTAGCCCATCAAGCTCCTCTGTCCATGGGATTTCCAGCCAAAAATACTGTGGCCCTTTCCTCCTCGGGGGGATTTTCCCAACCCAGGGCTCGAACCTGAGTCTCCTGTGTCTCCTGCATTGGCAGGTGGATTCTTTACCACTGAGCCACTGCATCAACACATTATTTGTTAAACCTGATAGTGCAGAGGGAAGAGCGGGAGAAGGAACAGCCTTGGGGCTTTCTGTGGTTTCCTATCGAAAAGATACACAGAAAATGATAAATGGCAAAGCAGCGGTAACAAATTGGAAGAAAAATGGCTGCTGATGACTTACTGAGTGTGTGATGTGCCCAGCCTTGTGCTGGATTGGCCCTTCCCTGTCAGCAGCTCTCTTCAGTACGTCCTGTTGTCTCTCCATACACAGAGCACTCTAAGCAGCTCCTTCAGAGTTGCTGAAGGCAGGACTGGGATTTAACACCATCTTTCTGAGTTCAGAATCCAGGCTCTTCACTGCCATGCTCCCCTGCATCTCAGCATGGGCTTCGGGGTGAGGCAAGGAAGCAGTGTGGGCACGGACGGCAGGAGGGGAAGTCTGGGGAAGGGGCGGCCAGAGCTGGCCCTCGAAGGGAAATCGAGGCAGAGACACAAATGGAAGGCAGAACGGAGGGCTGATCTTCCAGGCAAGAGAAGTCATGCAGAGAACTGAAGGGAGCCGTTAATAGATGAAATGCTGTAGAAGTTTCTAGGCTGAGTAGGCTGGGGAAATGGTAGGCTAAACAGGTTTCTTTGCTGCAGGACTTATCAGAGTCTTTAATGGAGCATAATGAGTCTTGTATACCTGCACCCCAAACGTATTTGTTGCCCTTGGAGAGTATTTCATGCAGTGATATTCTAGAATATTCTCTAGGGTATCCAGGGCTATTGTACTGAGTTTGGGGAGTTGTGGTAATCAAGGGCGGAGAGGGAAGGAGGTTCAGGAATGTCAGATGGAAGGGTTAGACGTTTTCCTGTAAGCAGTGGGGGTCTTGGAAGAGCATGGCTGTTCAGCTAGGATGGCCAGAGAAGAGAAGGAAGACAGTCCTGAGGCAGAGACTCCAGTTAGAACCCTCTTCTGTAGGCTGGTGAGAGGTGAGGTTGTGAGCGGAAATAGTGGATGTAATTACATAATAAAGCCAACAGGTGACTGTAAGGGCCATGGGAGTCCTTGACTGCAGCCTGGGACATGGGCAGATATGGGCCTGTCTCTTGGGTACCAGCTTTTGAAATAAAGATGCGTAGTGTGAATTTTGGCATGCCGAATGGGGTCAGTGGCATGCTGTTTAGGTAAAGATGGAGGAGCGTCCCCCAGGAGAAAGATCTGAGTAGGAAAAGTAGATTTGAGTGTCACTGGCTTCGAGGCAGCCACTGGGGCAGGATTTCTAAAGGACCAACAAGGGCTGAGCCTTGAACCCTGCACCTGGGGGTGAGTCTCTGTCCTGGAAGCGTCTGTGTGTGGAGGAATCCGAGGGAGCAAAGGGACTGCAGGGAAAAACCCTTTGGAAGAGGTGACTCCCCAGGCCTTGTGGGCGGTGGCTTGTAGCCTGAGGCTCCACAGCCGCTTTGTGGCTGAGCTTCTAAGAACAGTCAGCTGCGTCCTCCGGGTGCTGTTTTCCTTGTGTTCTGCAGGGCTGCCTGCCTCTTCTGCTTAGTGATAAATATCACGTCAGGGTTAGATATTTACAGGTGCTTCACGGAGGGCTGCTTTCCTGGGTCGGGAAGATCTCCTGGGTCGGGAAGATCTCCTGGGTCGGGAAGATCCCCTGGAGGAGGGCACTGCAACCTACTCCAGTATTCTTGCCTGGAGAATCCCATGGCCAGAGGAGCCTGGCAGGCTACAGTCTGTGGGTTTGCAAAGGATCAGACACGGCTGAGCGTGTGCGCACACAGGAGGGCTGCAGGCGGCTTCCTGTCAGGTGTGTCCCCCAGGACTTTGGACTTGGGTCACTTCTTGTCCCCCGCACCCTCTGCCAGGTGGCGGAAGGACGTGAGGGTCTTGTGGTCCCACCCAGCGATCCATGTCCCCTGAATCCTTGCCTTCTGGACTTCACCTGGGGGAGCCTGAAGTCTCCGTATTTGAGGCTGGGGCCCTGCGTGGCCCAGGGCCTGCTTGTCAGCACGTGGCTTGGGTTTCCGTGTTAACGTTCCCAAATCGGGATCACAGAGGATCGAGTGTCGTGCTGGCTGGTCATGCCGAGCCTTCTGGAGCAGCCAGCTGCAGAACTTTCAAAGGGCCGCATGTAACTTGCGCAGGAGATGTGGAAGGGGTGGGGGCACCGAGATGGGGACAAAGAAGCCAGTTTGTGAAAGGGAAAAAATAAATGAGCATAACAGCTCTGGGCCATTGGGTGGGGTACGGCAGGACACTTGGGCACTATGCAACCCCTTTCCTCTTCCCTTCGGATTTTTCCCCTTCCAGAGCCGCCTTTAGTCAGAGCCTTAGTGACCCCTGCAGACCCCCTCTGGGTAAATACAGCCCCTGCCTCCCACCCCTCCACTCATTATGCATTCCTTTAATCCGGCCCATCTCCAGGTTGCCAGCTGGCAGAGACTCAGCGGATTCCAAACCCCAGCTGGTGCCGGAGTGTTTACACGGGGAAGCTTGGCAGACAGCTTGCCCCCAGGCTGCTCAGCTGGAGGAAAAGGTGGAAGGACGTCCCAGAGCTGAGGCCTGGTTTGTCTGCAGGCTCTCCCTTCCCCACCACCTCCCAGGCCTGCTCTGTCCCTGAAAAGGAAAAGGGGAAAAAATCCCCCCATGTCTGAGGAGGTGTTGGGCTGAGGTCTCCCTGGCTTACCCCTTCCACCCACTTGGAGCCTAAATAGGCCGAGAGCCTTTCACTTGCCTGCTGGAGCAGATGAGATTATTATTTCAAAGCTGTTATTTGTCAGTATAAAGTCAGTCTCCAGAGTGGATGTGACTTTCCAAAATCAGTGCTGGAAGCTCTGTGATCAAATATTCCTGAAGCCAAACTTGGGGTTCCTTCCTGCAGCCTGAGGGCAGTGGTGTCCTCGGAAAAGGCCCCTGAACACGCAGGTCGCTGGTCTGAAGCGGGGGCTTGTGTTGTCAACAGTGTGTGAGAAGCCAGTCCCAAGGCATCTTGCCCAGGGGAAGTGGTTTCTGCTGGTTGTCAGCATCGCTGGTCATTGGAACTCGGAGCAGCTGTCTGTCCGCCTTCCCGTTAGTTTCCTGGTTAATGCTCCCAGCATACATAGATGGGAGAGGATTCGAATGATGTGATATGCCCTGTTGCCAGCAGTTGTATAGATGAAGTTAATTATTGTCACGTGGTATTAGTAGTAAGCCTTTTATTTGAAGAGCATAACAGTTTCAGTCCAGGTCCCAGTGGAAACAGATGAGGTGATTGAAGGTGCTGTTAACACAGGTGGAGACAGACAGGATGAGGGGAAATGGACAATGGTAAACCGCCCCAGGGCTTTCGATCATGGAAGGTGGCCCCAAATCTGAAGAGACGGAGGATGGAGTGGGTGCAGAAGTTGTGCTGTGAGGGAGAGAGGGAGGAAGAGGGAGAGCTGGTGGCCGTGGGAGCTGTGGCTGAAGGAGGGGGCTGGACCTTTGGTATGTGATCGAGTCACTGCCACGTCACCCGGGGGGAGGGCACCAGGCAGTAGCACCTCCTGGTGTCCTCTCACCTCCTGTGGACTCAGATGAAGCCAGGACTCCAAGAAGCCCACTGATGCACTCGGTAAAGGTCGTCACGCCCTCTGCTCTGGGTCCAGGGCAGGATGGAGACTCAGCCAGACCAGTAGCACTTGCACATTCTCTTCTATCTCCTGTTTGATTCCTTCCTCCTTTGTGCCTGTGAGCAGTCGGAAAGGGGGGCAAAGGCACACTGGTACTCCTGAAATACTGCAAACTCTGACGACAGCCTTTTGGGGCAGATGTTTCCTGATTGCAATAATTCAAATCCTAGAACATGTTTACTGTAAGCTACTGACTACCCTGATTGATCTCTGGGGAGACCAGGATCGCCCTGGCTCTTGAACCAGTTCAGATAATGCTCAGGTACTGCTTCAACCCATTTCCTTCTCTGCCACTGCTCTGCACCCTTGGCCTCTGGGACCAAGAAGAGGTTCCAGTGGAACGTACATGGGATTCTTATCATGTGTCCAGTTAACCACTGGCCTTGGAATATCAGTATGCAACAGGAAAATACTTCCTTGATGGCTTCATGTGGAGAAGCTCAGACTCACTAGACCGTTAAATAACTGATAAAATTTAATTGGCAAACTGAAATGCAGGATGGTCTGTCAAGTTTTGTGTCTGGAAGTAGAGTTCGGATTTTTATGTGACAGTGTTGCCTCCCTAATTGAGGGAAGCAATTATTTTTTCATCTGTGCTTGGCTCTTTTGGGAAGCAAGATGTTGAAATGCCCATGATGTGGGAATGGACAGCATTCCATGGGTGAATTCAGTAGGTAAAAAGTCGACTTTGGAGCCAGGTTGCTTTTAGAATGAATGAATGAATGCTTGAATGAATGAATGCGAACTTTAAGGGGTCTGAGGGCCAGATTTCCCTTCCTTTTCCTGTTTTAGACTAGCTTCTTTGAAACACATGGTATTCGGCAGATCTGAATTGACCCACACAGTAGATGCCCCCAAAGTTGCCCACACAGATGCCCCCCAAAGTTGCCCACACAGATGCCCTCCAAAGCTGCCCCACACAGTAGATTCCCCCAAAGTTGCCCCACACGGTAGGTGCCCCCCCCAAAGCTGCCCCACACAGTAGATCCCCCTGAAGCCACCCCACACCGTAGATCCACCTCCCCGCCCCACCCCACCAAAGCCGCCCTTGTGTGCTGAGCTGGCTGGCTCCATCTGGATCCTCCCGCACTGTCTCAGCACAGTTGTGTCTCATCTCAGCACAGTTGTGTCTCTTCTCACCCTTGCCCCTCCCCTCTACTTATCCACAATCTGTACATCTTTCTGGCTGAGCTCACGCCCTCCCAGGAGTCTTCCCCAAGGAGATCCATAGGCTGCAAGCCCAGAGCACTTGCTGCTATTTACAGAGTCGCTCCTTTGTACCAAGGACCCTCAGGGTGCAAAGATGAATAAAGCCACAGTCTCTGCCCCAGATAGTAGAAGGACCCCCACTTGTCCTTTGTCTCGTCATGTCCTGATTCACGGCATCTTTTCTTGTCTCACAAATAACTTCGCGTGCGACAGAATCTCTGTCGTTAAGTTTTCAGGCTCATTGTTCAGGGGTGCATGTGGCTAAGAGTCCACACGTCACAGTCTGATAGATCTGGGGTTCCAGTCCCATTTCTGGGGCTTATTAGTTGTGTGCCTCTGGGCAACCCTCCTAAGCTCTTTGAGCCTCACTTGTTCTGTATAATAGGGCTTGTGCGAGGATTAAATAAGATAATTTCTGTTAAGTGTTTACAGCGATTCCCGGCACATGGTCGGAGGATAGTAAGTAGAGGCAGTGTTCGTAGCAGCAGGAGTTTCTACAACAGAAGGTTAAATGGGGTGATCCTGTTTGCTGTTTACCACGGGACCCAGCATTTAATGAGATCTCACACATTCATTGTTGTTCCTTACAGGCTTGTTGAGGGTTACGTGAGGTAATCACATAAAACGCCTCAACCTGGCCCAGCTGGCAGTAAATGTTCAGTGAAGGGCGGTCAGTTTTACCACTGCTGAAATTAAGGAGTTGCACTGGATTGACAGCCTGTAGCTTCTGGTTTTGGTCTCTGAGCTTTTGAGAGAAGGAAGTAGATCTTAGAAATTTTTGTGTCTCCAGTAGCATTGTGCCTTGCACAAAGCATGCACTCAGTAAATATTTTGTGATTGATTTTATATTTGTAAAAGCTTTACCTGTTCTTTAACTTTTCAGATTTTCCGCTTCTAAGCAGAGGTATGTTTCTGGGGAGTGAGAGTGTCTTTCCTACCAGCCTGATTTACATGCGTGCACACACACATACACGCTTCTCTTGCTTTCCTTGACCCAGCCGTTAGAACGCCCGGTGTGGCCACTATAAGATCCAGGAGAAGGCCCCAGAATCCCGCCTGCGGCTGTGGTGGGCAACGTGGACCCCGGCCTCAGCCAGACCTTATCTGTGTGTCTGAGGGTTCTGATTCCGAGCCCCATCGCTCCGACCAAGAGACAGTGAAGGCTGATGGAATGATGGGAAGTTGGAAGCCTCCTGGTGGTCCTCTGGCCAGCACCCTAACAGTTCCCCCCGGAACTGGTGGAACAGCTGTCCTCCTGTGAGTCCATGCAGGCGGCCCCGCCTCTCCCTCTCAGGCCACTCCTGAAGGTGAACTGATGGCCTCAGAGAGTGGCCGTGCAATGCTGGGCCAGAGGAAGTGACTGACAGGCCAAAATGTTTCCCAACCCTGTTGAGCGTGATGGTGCGGGGGTGTTGTTATAATTTTGGTTTTGCTCCCCCACCACATCCTCCCCAGTCCTCTTGACTTCTTGTTTCCCGTTGAATTACATCAGTTCAAGGCATACTGAATAAGCATCTTCTCGGATCTGAACAGGTGTCAGAACTTCAGAGGCAGCAGCAATCTTGTGGAGCTGCCCATGGCCGGTGCTCCCTCAGCCACCCCTCTTCTGCAGTCCTGGATCTCATTTCCTCAAGAGATCCCCCCTGAGTAGATGTATTCCTTCCAGCTCCCCCGTTTTCTGCGTATCTAGTCACTTCACCTCCCGTAGACTTTCTCCTGACCACACGGAGGTTTGAGAACTCTTCCATCCCTCCCTGACCTCCTGGCCACCGGAACAAGCAGTCCAGACCTGTCTCCCCTTCTCTGTACGTTTCACGCTCATCCCATGCACCAGCTTCGGCCACCTCCTTTTCTGCAACATTATACTCAGCAGATAATGACTTTATGACCTTCCCGTCCCCAAATCTGATAGACTCTTCATGTACTCATTCATTCAGCAAATATTTATTGGGGTCCCAGTGTGTACTGAGCTCTGTTCCAGCTGCTCTGGATCCATCAGAAGAAAAAAAGACCACGGCCCCCTGCAGCAAGAATCTCCATCCCAGGCTGGCTGGTCCTCCCTGGAGCCCAGACTCCTCCTGATGGCCTATCCCCTGGCTGCTGTTCCTTCTGCCTCTCCTGTGGGTCCTTCTCAGCCCCCCTCCCTTTCCCTCCCCGACCCAGCCCTGGACCACCGCTGTCTTCTCTCTCAGCTGATGACCCCACCACCCGCCCAGCATTCCGCATTACCATTCTAACACCAAGCACATCTTCCTGTCCGTTTCCTGAACCAGATGGGAACATCGCTGTTGGATACTCCATCTGAATTCACTGCGCCATCGAATCTTCTGAAAATGACCCACACTGCCTGTGTCTGTGGCCATCACCTTCGTTCAGGTCTGCGTTATCCTTCCTTCCAAACTGGTTTCCTGCCCCCCAGCCTTCCCCAGCCCCTCCTCTGTGCCCCGAGCAGGTATGCTCTCTGCAATGGAGACCTCATTGTGTTCTCCCCTGCTTAAAGCCTCCCGCAGGGAGCAAAAAGTCCAGTTTTTATACCCACTATAGAGGGTCCTTCATGGGACCTGGTTCTTGCCAGCCTTCTAGCTTCATCGCTTCCCACACACAGACCATTCATTTCCCCAGAGTCATATTTTTCTGGTGTCTCTGAGAGCGTGCAACCCGCTTCCTGCCTGCCTTTGGCCTGTCCATCCCTTCAGTTTTTCACTGCAGGCAGAGCTGCCCTGTGGTCTCCAGAACTGCTGTGTGTACCCTCTGAAAATGACGAGGTTGTGTTGTGAGCTTTTCCACGCTGTTTTATCTGGCTGGGCTCCAGGTTTGGGCAGTGCCTTTCCCGCCTGGGATGGTGTTTGGGGTGGGGGTGTTCTTGTGTCTGGGAGTTGAGGGGGCAAAGCTTAGAGAGGTGGGGTAGGGTACCTGTGGTGTCCTGGGATCCAGGAGGGGGCCTGATTCCTTTGTAGGCACTAAGGAGTCCCAGAGGACTGTGGAGTGGGCCTGTGGTGTTTTCAGGGAGGCCGATCCTGGTCTTTCCCAGTGCAGTCTGGGAAGAGGGTGAGACCGCACTCAGGCCTGCTCTTTGACCTGCTCTCTGCAGCCCATGGTCTGGGCTCCTGCCTTAGTGGGGGCAGAGCAGTGGCTGCAGCATTGCCCCCCTCGAGGCCTTGGCAGGGAGGCCCCCCCTTTGTGTGTGCCTGTTTGCACCTCCCCTCCTCCACCTTTGCTGTGTGGTTGATGGCTCTGTGTGGAGTTCATCCGTGCTTCTCAGCCAAAACTTAAGGTCACTGGTGTCCCCAGCGGTTCCTGATCCTTCAGAGGGACATAAGTCCCTCTGAAATACAGTTGCCCAGTTTCGCCCCTGGCCCTTGCTCCAAGGCCTGGATTCACCAGCAGGTAGTCGGGGGTTTGCACACTGGATGTTGGATGAGGGTGCCTGCCGCCGCCTGTCTGCCTCTGAGGACCTGCCCTGAGTTCAGCCTCGGTCCAACCTCTCCCTCTGAGGTGTGGTTTTCTTCCTGGGCCTCCTTCACCTATGTGAGGTCACAGGCAGCCTCCTGGGCTGCTGAGAAACTGAGATGGAAGCTGGCCTCCCCAGCAGAGAAAAAGCACCACCCATTTTTAGATCTCATTTAAAAAACCGCTTTGAATTAGTAAAGTGAGATTTTGGACTAACATGTATTGCTTTATCTGAGTGTGTGTGTGTGTATCTTGGAATATAGCATGTAGCCTAGATATTAGTGTTTGCCTGGGCTCTGTTTATTCTGTTTAGGCGAACGGAGGGACTCTTGTGGCAGAGTGTGGGTAGTGTCTACCTCAAGTGGTGCCTTGGGGGTTAGGATTGTGTATTCTGTCTGTCTGTAGCACATTTTTCTGGGAACTCTTGCCTTTCATGTTGTTTTCCTTCTCCACTTTGAAGAAGATTTGGAACATCCCTCTGTGAATATTATTTGCAGACACACAAGGGATGTTTGAGTGCCTGGTGTTTTTCATTCACCTTGATGGCCTAGATTTAATTCACCTGAACCAAGTCATCATCCATGAAGTTCTCTCAGGTGCCCTCCTGCGGGTGGTCTTCGGCAGGCCTTCCTGGACTCGAGCTGGGTAGGCTGGGGGCCGCCCAGAGCAGGGTATAATGCATGCGCAGTGAGCGCGGGAAAGAGCGGTGGTTCAGAGGTGCGGTGCGCAGAGCAGTGCTCGGCTGGCCTCGACTGTGGAGGGTAAGGCGCTGCCTGCAGTTAGGTGGCATCACAGGGGACCCGCTGGAACCCGCGAGACCAAGACGACAGACAACGCACATCCTCAATTGCAGAGGAACGGCCGATTGTAAGAGCTCACTTATTTGCCTTTTTGCCCTCGTTAGCTCAGTTCGCGTGTGGGTGGAGGTGGACAGCCTGAGTCAGGGCCTCTCTTCGCGGCGGGCCGACTGGAGCCCAAGAGGAATCCGAGGGTTCCCACGGGAATCAGGCCTCGTCTGCGGGACCCGGAGAAGCTTCATCGCTCTCCCCATTTCCCTTCTCTAGCAAGCCCCGCTCCCCACGCCTGGCTCACGTTTTAAGTAGGTAACTTTCCAGACGGTGGAAAATCATTTAAAAGGGTAGCCTTCGACCCTGGTCTTCCCCGCTCTTTCCTTCCTTCATTGTAAACAAGCAAATGAAGGCAGATCCACCTGGGCCCCGCCCGGTTCCCCCGCCCCCCACCCTCAGCGAATAATCCTTCTACTTCCTCCAAACAGGAGGAAATGCCACGAGCTCCTTGGGGCCGATTCTTGCTGGCAGCCACTGGTGATGGTGGCCAGTGGATAGTGACTGGCTGCTGCGGACACATGTGCCTTCAGGATTGCCCCCTCCCTGTGTGTCCCGCCTTATGGAGCTAAAGCTTCTCTAGAAACTGCAGCTCGGTGGACGCTGTGATATATTGGTGCCAGAGTTCCTTTTCTGCAGTCAAGTCTAAGATGTTAATCTGAACCCTCCCCCCAAAATCACTTGGAGCCTAAAATTCTACACTCCACAACCCTTTCTTTTTTCTGTGTTGATTTTTACTTTAAAGATGATACTTGCATCTGAACAAGTAGCTTTTGCTCATAAAAATAGTTTGTTCTCACTCATGAATGTGCTCTGGGAATATCCGCAGAGAATCTGAACTCTGCCTGCAAGAGAAGCACATTTTAGGTACATTGGCATGCTAGAAAGGTATTCTGTGTACACACTTCCTTATTCTGTTATTTTTAAATTTTGAATGACTAAGTGCTGCTTTGAGCATCCTGGGTGGCTCAGAGGTAAAGAATCCTCCTGCCAGTGCAGGAGACTCAAGGTCAGACCCTTGGTTGGAAAGATCCCTTGGAGAAGGAAATGGCAACCCACTCCTGTATTTTTGCCTGGAGAATCCCATGGACAGAGGAACCTGGCGGGCTACAGTCCACTGGGTCCCCAAAGAGTTGGACACAACTGAGTGACTAAACAACAACAACAAGGCCCTTCTTTATTTTTATATAGTTTTTAGCTTCTGTGAGGAACGGTTTCTGAGTATGCTGACCCACCCAAATAAGGGGAGAGCTGCTGAGGATGAACGGGAGGGTGAAGTATGTAATCAACTAAGATTAATTAAAATATTGGCTCAGGGCTCTTTCGGGGAGGGAGCAGATGAGAGTGTTTATATATAAAGGCCTCCAGAGAAGAAATATAATTACACAGGATGTAGGTATTTCATCTAAGGCTGTCTGTAAGGCACATAGTGGGTCGAATTCCTTCTGTACAAGCATAGGTTGCATAAATATGCAGTCTTAAGGTTATCAGTCAGTTGCGGCTGTAAAGTGGAAAGAGCTGACCTTAGACCACCTCCTGTGTTTTAGTACTGGATTAACTTCAAATTCAGTTTTCACATGTATCTTTTTTTTTTTTTCTTTCTGTTTTTGAATAGCTCATCTTGGGAATTCCCTCGCTGTCCTGTGGTTAGAACTCAGTTCTTTCACTGCCAAGGGCTGGGGTTCAGTCACTGGTCAGAGAAGTAAGATCCTGCAAGCCGCTCAGCATGGCCAAAAAAATTTAAAAGCTCAACTTCAAAATTTTAGAAATGGTTTAAGTGGCCCTTTCTAAATTCCTCTTGATCCCAATATAAAGTTTAGAGCTTGGAATTAATGAATGTCCTGGAGCCCCTGCTATCATTGTATCATGGCTGCTCTGATGATGGGTTTTTCTCATGAATATACAGTGTCATTTTTTTCATTTGATATAGGACTATGATCATGACTGTTAACAGAGTCTTTTCAGCACAATGAACACAGGCTTGTAGAGAATCTGTTGTGTGTGTTTGAGTAGCTTTTGCCTTGTTCTTACATTAAGGCGGTTTTTCAGGTGAGAAAACTGAATCTCCAGGTGTTTATAAAAGCCACACGGAAGGGACCATCAGCAACCTGCCCCTGACTGCCGGCACTCAGCCCTCCCTGCCAGCCCCTGCTCATCCAGATGGAAACTTTGAGAAAGCAAGTGTGAAGAGCGTCTTTGTCTCAGCTGTATCTGCCTTTTATTGAGTGGCAGAGGGGCTTCGAACCTCACCGAGTCCCAGCCATATTACAGTGCATGTAGGTGACCAGCTGGACTCACTCTAGGAGAGAAAGGCTAAAAGACTAAAAACACTCATCAGTTGAGCATGACTTATTTACTTTTTCTTGCAGTTTTTTTAAAACTGAAGTATAGTTGCTGTACAATATCATGTAACTTACAGGTGTACAATATACTGATTCACAATTGTAAATGTTACAGTTATTATAAAATACTGGCTATATCCCCCATGTTGTACACTGTGTACCTGTAGCTTACTTTATACATAACTGTACCTCTTAATCCCCTACTCCTATATTGCCCCTCCCCCCACCTACTGGTAACCACTAGTTTTTCTGTATCTGTGAGGGGTGTGAGTTTTAAATGTTTTTCTGACTAAAATTTTTCTGTGCACCACCTGGGCAGGAAGATGCAAGAGCAGTTTTGGGAAATTCTAAGTGGAGATCATGTGGCTTCGGAGAGCAGGCTGGGGCATGAGAAGGGGACAGGTCACTTGGCTCACTTGTGCTCCTGAGGAGCTGGCTGTGAGCATCCCTCCCCAGAGGTTCCAGGTTGGCTGCATGGGCTGTGGTTCAGCCCCTGGGTGGGTGAGCTTCATTTGGAGCAGGACCCCTCCCATCTCCTGTCCTTGGTGGTGAGTCCTGCAGTGCAGCCCCATTCAAGGACCAGTGTGTGGATATGGCCAAGAAATAAACAATAAACCAAACTGAAGGTCAAATACTGCTTACCAGGAAAGCCAGGGGACTGCCTTCGTTGCATCTCTCCTCTCTTATCTCTGCTGTCCAGACATCAGCTTGCAGTGGAAGAGAGCAGACTGGGGCACTGGGAAGCCCAGGTGTGCGTGGTAGGTGGGCCTGGCAGGTGGACCCAGGAGGCCTTGTTTTCTTGCTCTGGGTTACAGGTGACACCTGGGCCTCGCCTTCTCACCATGCAAATACAGTAGTAGAGTTTACACTCCGCAAGCTGTCAGCTTGAAACTGGTTTTTAAATTTGTGTGTGTGTGTGTTTGGTTTGCTGGGTGTTTCTTAGTGTGCAGGATTTTCTGTAGTTGTGGTTCTCTGGCTTCTCCTTGGAGTGGTTTCTCCTGTGGTGGAGCGCGGGCTCTAGACCTCAGTAGTTGCGGCTCCCAGGCTCTAGAGCGCAGGATGAGGAGTTATGGTGCACGGGGTTAGTTGCTCGGAAGCATGTGGGATCTTCCCGGACCAGGGATCAAACCTGTGTCTTCTGCATTGGCAGGCGGATTCTTTACCACTCAGCCACCAAGGTAGGCCAAGGCTATGTTTTTAGCATTGATGTAAGTGGAACCAGGAAATAACTTTTTGGAGCTGAAGGTGGAGAGAGGACCTTTAAGGACATGCATTCTTATACCTAATCCTTTCTATGCTTATCTGTAAAATGGGAATATTATGAGTATCTGCCTCACAGGGTCGTTGTGAGAATTACGGGAAATAGTTTCTGTGAAGCCCTTAGAACCACGCATCGCACTGAGTAAGCCCTAACATTCGCCGCCATTGTTGTTCATGGATAAACAGACGGGTCCAGAGAGGTGAAATGTCTTGCCAGAGGTCACCCACACCAGGACTGGGACTGGAGTCCCAAGTCCATTATGCTTCGCTGGAGGCAGCTGTTTTACTGGCATCCTTGTCTCAATGCAACTGAGAGCTCAGATTCGTGTGCCCCTAATAGAACACAGAATGACATTTTTAGTAGATTCCTATTTCTTAGCCCTCTGTGTTAACGAAGCCAGCCAGTGCTGGCACAGGGGGGTTTGTTGGCTGTTTCATCCTTGTTCTGAAGTTGGGAGAAGTTTGGAGTGAAGCTTTGGAGTGCCAGAAGACCTCAGAAGTTTCTTGTGCTGGAAAAGTAGAGCTGCCTTTTTTGTGTGCTGGAAAAGTAGAGTTGCTTTTGGCGGGGCCGTCTTTTTTGTTTTCTTAATTAATGGATGTGATCAATCTAGGAGCTGATGATCCTCTTCCTTCCGACGACTTTGAGAAAGCTTAAGGCCAAATTTCTGGGGGCCTTAAGCCAATGAGACTTTCTGAAGTGAGTTTTTGTGGATCAGCCTCATCACTGCTCCTTTGCCTTCAATATATATTTTTTGGTCATCCTCTCCTCCTATTTTATGTCATCATTCTATTTTATGTGCCATGTTGTATGTCTCCTAAATTTGTTGTTGAAATGCATTAAAAAAAAAAAATCAAATTGTTGCCTTTTCTGCTTGTAAACTTGTGAAGTCTTGGTGGACCGGGGACCTCTCTGTGGCTCAGGTGTAGTCTCTTTGTCGTCAAAGCAGAGAAAATACGTTATCTTGCTGAGGCGTGTAACGTGGAGGCAAGCTTGGCTGCCGCAGACAAGGATGCATGGCTTGAAATGGTTTCTGCTGTTATGACCAGGGGCGTAGGGATGGAAAAATACAGGAATCTCAAAACTTTTTGCCTTAAGCAGAGTCCCAGATCCTTTCCTCTTAGAATCATGTTTAGAAAGCATCTGTTAAACTTTTGTCTGTGGTTACTAAATACTATAGCTTCTTGCAGTATTCGCTCATCAAATAGGCATTTATGAGAGATCTACTACATGCCCAGCACTGGGAAGGACCCCAGGGAGAGAGAGGGGACATGCGCAGGGGAATGAGGGCAGAGGACAAGCCGAGGGTCAAGTGACAAAGTAGCAGCACCTCCCCTGCTTAATCAGGTCTGCATTTAACAAGCGCTTGCTCATTGCAGGCTGTTTCTAGGCACTGTTGCCGCAGTAGATTGAAGATAATCAAAGTAAGACCCCTCCTCTTACAGACTTTACATCCCAGTGAAGAGAGAGTTTAAAAACAAGGAAGGATAAGCCCTATAAAGCTGGCTGCTTATCAAGGATGAAGTTTATGGTGTGTAAATTACACCCCAATGAAAGTTAAAGAGAAAACCTTTCGGGTTCACCCCAGAACAGATTACCCTCACTCTTGGCACCTCTCACGTGTGCACTGCTGCTGTGTTCTGATGTGGACCTGTGACCCCAGCGCCCCACCTCCAGGCGACTTTGCGGTGTCTGTGGACACGCTCAGGGTGGTGGGGTGTGTGGCTCACTCGACAAGCACGTCCCGGATGGAGGGGAACCTGGTGACGCTCTGCCGTCCCGATCCAGCTCCTGCCGTGAGCGAGTGGCCTTCTTGCTGTCTGTTTAGTGCCACAGTCTTGCATCTTCATGGCTTTCGTTGGTGACTTAGCTGCTCACAGTGACCCTCACATGGGGTGCCAGGGTGCCATCTGGGCATCTCGAGCATGGAGAGGCCGGGATGGGCCTGGTGGAGAACGTGCATGTGTTAGAGAAGCTTCCGCAGGCTCAAGCCACAAGCTCCGGGTTCATGTTTCAACAGTGTGTTCCATGCAGCTTCTCTCAAAGGGAACACGTGTAAACCAAGGTTACATATTGATCACTTGATGGAAGTGTGCTCAGAGGCCTGTAGGAGTCTGATCCGCTGTCCCCTAGGAGCAGTGAGTGGTCCACTGTTGCTGTGATCACAGTGATTTTGCAGAACAGCAGTAACAAGAATTGCCTGGGTATGCAGGGCTAGGCCGAGGGCATTGGTACAGGCCATATACCAGATTGCTGTCGTCCCTAAAGCAAAGTGGGATAATCCATCCACCAGTTAGAGGCTAATGCTCTGGGTGTTAACTCCTGTGTCAGTAGCTGTTTCCCTTAATTCAGGGTACAGCTTCTTGTGTAGGACAGCATTCCTTCACATACCATTTTTGTGGATGTGTGTATTGGGGCTAATTGAGATAGAAACACAGCTTTTTCTTTAAAGTATAGTTGATTTACAATGTGGCGTTTCAGGTGTACAGCCAAGTGATTCAGTTATATGTATTTATTCCTTTTTCAGATTTTCCATGATAGGTTGTTCTTTTTCATATTTTTTCCATCATGGTTTATCACAGGATATTGAATATAGTTCCCTGTGCTGTACAGCAGGTCCTTGTTGTTTATCTGTCTTATATACTGCCATTTGTAAGTGCTAATACCATACTCCTAATTTATCCCCCACCCCCAGCTTTCCCCTTTGGTAACCATAAGTTTGTGTTCTAGGTCTAAAAGCACAGCTTTTTAATTAGTTTAAAATAGACTTTCTGCCGGTTACACTTTGTGCTTTTAACCAGTTAAGCCAGTGGCATGCTTAGTTCTACCTTGTCTGTGTTTTCTACTTGTATATCCCTGTTGATTTGTTTGTGCCCTTTATTGTCATTTTCTAAAATTTTTTTTCAATGAAAAGAAAAAAACGTCCATCTGTATACACTTCCACAGAGAGGCCATTTTATTTGGCCAAACTTTTCAGCCTAAAACTTTAGGGGTGACCCCGTGGGAAACAGTAATGAAAAGGCCTAGTATTTATAGAAAGTTTTTTTATTATATAGCCACTTATCTCTGTGTTGCCATTAGTAAAGAAAAAGTCAAGCTACACATTTTGTGTCACCATACTTGGAATACTTTCACGATGCTGAATGTTTTTGGGCCTTGGTCTGTACATTCCTGCGACAACCATTTGATTAACCGAGCTAAGAAAGTGACTTAAACAGTGCTTAATAAGTTCTTTTACTAAGTAAGTCAAGGAGATAGACAAATACCATGTAGTATTGGTGTATGTGAATATATTGCCTATATGTGAAATCTAAAATATACAAACAAATTTGTTTACAAAACAGACAGACATGGAAAACAAATTTATGGTTACCAAAGGGAAAAGCTAGGGGGGCAGGGAGGGATAAATTAAGAGTTTGGGATTAGCAGATGCAAGCTACTATATACCAAATAAATAGCAAGGTCCTACTGTATAGCACAGGGAGCTATACTCAATATCCTGGAATAAACATAGTGGAAAATATGAAAAATATATGTGTGTATAACTGAATTTGGTGCACTGGAGCTGTACACCAGAAATGAATGCTACATTGTAAATCAACTATACTTCAATTAAGAAAAAATTGGGGGGAAAAAAGTTTAAAAGCTCTTTTAAAATTTCTTTACTCTAAATTTAATCCCTTGTGTCAAGTGGTATAAACACAGCCTAAGTTATGATGTCAGAGTAAAATGAAATTAATTCCAAGTGGATAGATGCATAGGAAAGCTCTCAGAAAACTGACCCCACCCAAGTGGGGAGAGAGGAAAACCGAGAATGTAGAGTGAATATTCAGCTCTTGGTTTTACATTTCTGAATTGTTTCAGTTTTTAAAGTATGTGTGTTTCTCTTAAAGTTAAAAATTGACCTATGGAGGACACAGAAACTGGCCAGAGAGACGTGCTTTGCAAGACTGGGGAGGGTGGATCTCCCATGAGGGGCTCCCAGGCCAGGCTGCACCTGGCCTGCTTTGGGGAGCCTGGTGGGTTGCTGACACTCCCAAGCTGTAGGGTTAACTGGGGGTGGTCCAGGAATCGAGATTCTAGAAGCTCCCCCAGAGGTTCGAACATGCCGCCTGGGTTGGACCCCAATGCTGTTACTCGTGAGACTCTGATATATCTGAGGATGGACTCAGCCAACTTTGAGGGACTGCCTGGGGGTTCCTACAGTTGCTGTGAGTCACTGCTTCAGGGCAGAGCTTCAGGAACCCCAGCAGGAGAGTCTGGCAGGCACGTGGCACTGACCAGGTTTTCCTCCATCGCCGCCCAAGATTCAGAGCCCGGGAGAGGGTGTCTGATGCGTTGGGGAGAGCGTCTGCCCCCTCCATCCTTCCAGGAGGACGGGGGTCATCACAACTCAGGTGGGGAGAGGTATCTCTTCAGGAAATGTTGGTGCCATTGGGCAGGGGCTAGGGGGTCCTGGTCAGCCAGAACCACACTGAGGTCCACTTCAGCCCGCCAGCTTAAAAGGCGAGTGTATTTCTTGGGTGACACGGGAGGAGACTGTGCCTTAAGCACACAGCGTTTGGTTGAGGGGCCATAGGGCGTCCTTCAGCCATCTCCCTGCTGTTTCTGCCACAGAAACCCGTGTTCTCCCACACCCACGGGGCACCCTTCACATCTTTCTGTTTAGAGGCAAACCAGTAACTCTGCTGATGAAGTGTCCCCAGGGGCCTGCCTGGAAAGGCCTGGGGTCCGGCTACCCCACACCTGGCCTCTGCACCTGCTCCAGAAACATCAGCACATCAGAAACATCTGGGGAGCTTTAAATGACACTGACAGCTGGGCCGTCGCTGCCGCCACTTCCTCCCCCAGACCAGCCAGGGCACCGCAAATACCCTGCCTTTTACAGACAGGGGAAGTGAGACTCCAGGTGTAAGATCGTAGCTCCTGGTTGCAAGGTAGGCAAATGCAGAGGCAGCGTCTGAGCCCAGGAGTCGGTTCTAGAGTCCAAGCGTCGAATCCCCTCATCTTACAGTCTCTCCCCTGCAGGCTGAACCTCAAGAGGACTGAGTGGGCTGTTAATAACCCAGGTGACAGCCACGGTTTTATCACAGCACCACTGAGATTTGAAAGGCAGCTTTCGAAATGAACAGACCAACAGTAGGGGTGTTGTGTCCTACCACCCCCCGAGTAGAGAAGATGTGAAATTAGCAGCTGGAGTTCTCTGTTTCTGAGGCTCAGGTTTAGATTTGGGGGGCTGCTGCCCACTGTGCAGTTAATCAGCGTGCTGGGGAGCCTCAGCTAGGTCCTGAGTTCTGGAAAACTCTGGAAGGTGTGACCTTATCTTCTATTAGTTCCTGTCTTCACTGGTGCTGGGTACTTAGAACTAACTTGATAAACAGTTGAGTGAATGAATGAATGATGCGCAGACAAATGTGTCTCCCTTGCTTTTGAGCTCTCTGCCGGTGGGTGGAGCACACCTTGTCGCATTCTGTCTGCAGCGAGCACAAGTCTAGATACCATCCAGGACTTGGGGTGGTTTTCTTTGTTTTCAGTGCAGGTATTGGGAAGGGATGTCATTAAAGAAAATGGGCGAGAAAATCAAACGTTGCTAACTCAGCTCCAGGTGAAACCCTTCATTGGAGAGGCCTGTGGGTCTGAGAATGTGAAAGGCATGGACTCCGGGACTGGTCACAGGCTTTGCTGGTTGAGTGTTTTGGTTTTTTTTTTTTAATGTGGCCAAGAAGCTAACTTGGACCTTTTCCCTCTGTTTCACAGGTCACCGCCAAGACTGCCTTCCTATTTATCTTACCTCAGTACAATGTTAGCATGCCTACAGCAGGTAAGGAAAGCACTGATCTCTATCTTTCTCGGGCCCTGTTAACCCAAAAGTTCTTGGAAAAACTTCCTTTTCCTGTGCCATGTATGATCATTTTGGATATCTAGACTCAGCATCCGACTTCCTGTTGCTGAAAAGGTGTGGGCCACGTGCAGTGCTCAGCCAGGGGCTCTGCAAGCTTGGGGTTCTGAGGTCCACCTCCAGGAACTGGGTGGGCATCTCTGGGGCCCTCCTGGTGAATAAAGGGGAAAATGTTCTTTCCTGAATCCAGTCCTCCCTCTTCATCCTGCAGTGAGGAGGTGAGTTGTCTGGACATGGAGGTAAGATTCCTTTCTTGGCTTGGCTCCACCAGAGGCTGCCTGAAGGCCACTGGGGGCAAAACTCTTAAACCATGGCCTCTGCAGGACATGGCTAGCGTCTCTCCCAGGTTCGCCTGCCCCTGCAGTCCCTGTAGCTAGGCTCTAGATGAAGTCACACCCTGGGGATGGCTTACTCAGCCCTTCATCTAGAATCAGAGCTGGTTGGAGAGGGAGAAAACACCATACTTATGACAGAAGAGATAGGAAATGGCACAGCCAGCTCATCCCAAAGCACACACCAGCCTGGTGGGCACACAGACCATCTTACTCCTTGCCATGTGGTCCAGGGTCAAATTCGGCCTTCTGTACCTATGTCTTTTGAAAATCGTAATAACTAGGACAACTCTGGACCCAGCTATACTTATGATTTATGCATTTAGCATTTTAAAAAGTATTTTGGTTTTAAAAAACTGGGGTAAAATACGCATGTCGTTTACCATCTTAGTTTTAAAGTGTACCAGTTCAGTGGTATGAAGTTCCTTCACCACCATCCATCCGTCTGTAGGACTATTTCATCTTGCAAAACTGAACTCTGTAGCTCTTAAATGACTCACCATTCTCCCCTGCCCCCTCCTGCCCACTACCACTCTACTTTCTGTTGCTATAAATTTGACTCTTCTAGGGCCTCCGATAAGTAGAGTTGTATAGAATTTGTGTGTGTGTGTTGGTTACAGTTTAGTTTTAAATGTTTTCCAAAGTACATTTATGACTCTCACAGGAAACTTATAAAATACAGGTAAACATAAGATAAAAGTCATACTTGACTCTACCACCCAAAGACTACAGTTAGCATTTTGTAATCTTGATTCATATAACGCACTTCTCTGCTATTAGCATATGATGAACCTTTTCCCTATGTTATTCATTATTCTTCCATTCAATTAGGCATTTGCAAAACCTACAGAACACTTATTAATAAGGATTACCACAGCTATGTATTCAGTTATACATTGTTGGATATTTAAGTTTCCAGTTTTTATAGTGCTACAGTAAACATTCTTGTGACTTCCTGCATTCATGATTTTTTTTTGATAAATTCCTATTACTGGAATTTCTGTGTCAAGTAGTATGTACATTATAAAGTTTTTATATATGTATTGCCCAAATACCCTCAGGCATCTAATTCTTACGACTCATAAATCATGTTTTTTATAGATAGCATCAAATGCATTTTTTCTTGAAAGTCACTCAGTTGTGTCTGACTCCTTGTGACCCCATGGACTGTATAGTCCCTGGAATTCTCCAGGCCAGAATACTGGAGTGGGTAGCCTTTACGAATTAATAAACTGGCATTCTGACATTTTTTAAAAGCCTATGCATTTGGGCTTCCCTAATAGCTCAGCTGGTAAAGAATCCGCCTGCAATGCAGGGGACACAGGTTCAATCCTTGGTTCAAGAAGATCCCCTGGAGAGGGAAATGGCAACCCACTCCAGTATTCTTGCCTAGGAAATTCCACGGACAGAGGACCTTGGCAGGCTACAGTCCATGGGGTTACAATGAGTCCAACACCACTTAGCAACTAAACAACAACAGCTGGACACGACCTAGCAACTAAGTCAAAGAGATACAGCAAAGAGATATGCACCTATCAGAGGTGGTGCCTGTACTTTCTTTACCTTTCTACCCAAAATCAACTTAGAGGGGCTGCCTGCCAGATCCTAGCCCAGCCTTGCTTTGTTCATTACTGGGAGAACGTACCGTGGTTGAAGCATGTGTGAGTGGGATGTGGCTTTATTGTAGGAAGGGCCTGTTTGTAAAGCCAGATCATGGCCAGGGGATTGATTGTTTCAGTCTGAAACTTTCCAGGAGAAATTAGGCGACAAGTGATATCCTAAAAGCGTCCCTCTTCACAGCAAGGGTAACAAGTGAGGCTTCCTGCTCCCCGGCCGAACCCAGAGCTCCTGAGCAGGAGACGCTTCCTATCCTGCCCTCATTTGTTTGTTTTAACTAATTAGTTAATTGATTGATCCAGACAAATATTTGTGTGCCTGCTGTGTGCCAGGCCCGGACTGTAAAGTAATTCATGAAACACGTCTGATCTCTGACTCATGAAACTTAACCGTTTATTAGGGAGGGAATGGGTACTACACAGCAAACAATAAATAATTACAGTTGTGATACGGGTGTTGAAAGGAGCATACAGGTTGTGCGATAAGGAAACATCAATGGGTGATTACCAGATGTTCCTGGGAAACTGCTGTTTGAACTTCTGGTAAACAGCTGGTGTGAAGGGGGTTGGGGAGGGGGGTATGTGCAGAAGAAGGAACATTCCAGACATGGATTGGCATGCACAAAGCCCCCAGGTGAGGCACAGACACCTCGGCATGTTCTAGTAACTGAACCAAGGCCAGTGTGTCTGGAGCCAGTGAAGTTTGGCATTTTTCTCAGGTGGGGCAGTTGTGTCCTGGAATCCCCATCCAAGCCAGAATAAGGCCTGGGTAGAGGTGGAGGGATGTACTGACAGAGGAGATAAAGTATTGCTAAAGAGCCTGGCTTTTGTTTAAATCTTGCCACTGGGGCCGTTCAAAATAAGACTGGCACATCACCCAGAGAGACAGTGCAGTTAGAGCAGCCTGCTTAATTTTGCTTTGAGCTCCTCGGTCACCAGACCAGTGTGTTGGTATTTGGTTTGTAAGTTGCAGAGGAGGGCCAACTTCTCACTGGAAAGAAGCAGTTTGCAACCCAGGGCAGAGGGCCCTTGAAGTTGCGGATTTAAACCCCACACCAATGGCAACCCACTCCACTATTCTTGCCTGGAGAATCCCATGGACAGAGGAGCCTGGCGGGCTACAGTTCATGGGGTCGCAAGAGTCGGACACTACTTAGTAACTAAACCACCACCACATGCCCCTCTTTGGGACTTCCCTGGTGGTCCACTGGTTACGAACCCACCTTCCAATGCAGGGATTCGGGTTTGATCCCTGGTCGGGGAACTAAAATTCCACATGCTACGGGGTCAACTAAACCCATGGGCTGTCAAAATAAAAATTAAAAAAAAAAAAAATTAAAAACCCTCCCACTCACATCTCTTCCAGCCTGCAGCTTCTTGAGGATGAGTCCTATTTGTAGAACCAGGGTCAGTTCTGATTTCTAAGGTTTCTTCTTTCAGTGGCTTACGACTTGTTCAAATCAGTGTTTAACATGTGGATTTTAGGAGAGCAGCGACGCTTTTCATATAACTGGCCTGCTGATTCTAAATCCCTAACCTCCCTCAGTGGAGGTGTTCAGGTTCTACAGGAAACACCCGGTGGGAGCGCTGAGGAGTTTCTTCCCGGTTTCCTTTCCTCCATCTCCTCTCTTCTTTCCAGCTCCCAGCATGTGTTTATAGGCCAGCGGTGAGAACAACATGCTGCAAGCTGAGTGGCTTAAGCAACAGAAATGTAACATGTACTGTAAAAGTGTAAGATCAAGGTGTCAGCAGGGCTGTGCTCCCTGGCTTGGACCAGTGGGACACCAGTCTTTGTGTTTGCAGCCATCTCTGCGTCCAATTTCTCTTTCTGTAAGGACGTCAGTCATATCAGATTAGAACACATTCTACTCCATCGTGGTCCCGTCTCAACTATTTACATCTGCAATAACTCTGACTCCAAATGAGCTCACGTTCTGAGGTGCTGGCAGTTTGGACTTCACAGGAGTTTTGTTCGATTCAACTCATAATGCTGGCTAAAAAATGCATGACTCTGTCATATTATATTAAGCTAGCTAAGAAGATTAAGCTCCATTCCGAGAAATGAACTAGAAGAGAAGATGGCACAGTCCTTACAGTCAGAAATTGTACATCCTGGGACAGTGTCAGTGTCCCTGGGGTTTTCTTTAAGGTCAACAGTGATGAAGCAGGAAATGTTCTTGGCACATCATTCCCACCTGTTAGGGTTGCCAGACTTTGCAAAAAAAAAAAAAAACCAGGACTATCTGTTAAATTGGCATTTCAGAGAAACAGTCCTTTTTTTTTTTTTTTTTTAAATTCCAGTGTAAGTATATCTCAAAGAATATATGGGGCATAATTATACTAGAAAAGTAGTCTTTGTTTATCTGGAATTCAAGTTTAACTGACCATCATGTATTTTATCTGCAACCATACACCCAGCTCTGGCAAGGAATAAAATGTCATGTTTCTGGTCTTAACCATCAGACAGAGTCTTTCTGATTCAAATACCCTACAGTATCTGGTATTACGGCCAGAAGTATATAGACTATAAAAGGTCAGCAAAGAACTCGTGGCTTCCTGACCCCCTTCTGATGTAGAACAGGGGACCCCACACAGGCTGAAATGTACCAGCTTCTTTTGAGTTGTTCCAAGAGTTTGCTGAGCTGTTCTGGGCAAACCAGGTGGTGTCAGGGTCCCCATCCCTGTCTGTCAAGTTGAGGGTGATGGTCACTGTCTCCACCCAGCACCTCCTGAAGACAGGGATCCAGGGGCACTCACTCCCCAGATTGTCACAGACCTGCACCATCTGGGAATTGGTTAGAAACACAGACTCCAGGCCCCGCCCTGGATCCCTCGTGGTAACGAGACCCCCAGGTGTCTAAAGTGCTGCTCCCCGTGCTCTGGGTGGAACCCGCTAAGTAGGCTTTCAGAGAACCCTGTGCTCCCAGCCCCCAAGTTCAGGGAGGGAAACCCCCTAAATCCAGGAACTCATTTGCATCTTTCTGTTCTCATCCAATTTTGGCTTTTCTAGAACTGTTTTTAGTCTGAGGCGTGGAGGTGGGGGGTTACTATTGTTGGGTGGATTTGGTTTTGAGCGGGGGGTTACTATTGTTGGGTGGATTTGGTTTTGAGCGGGGGGTTACTATTGTTGGGTGGATTTGGTTTTGAGCTGGGGGTTACTATTGTTGGGTGGATTTGGTTTTGAGCTGGGGCTGCCACTGCAGGAGGCAAGGGCACCTAGGTGTTCCTGGCATCTGGAGAGAGAAGGCTGGGTGTGCAGGGCCTGTTCTGGAGAAGGGCTGGTTTCACAGTGAGGAAGGAGGACAAGGACCATTCCCTGTTGGTCCCAGTGGCTTTATCACCACCAGCTGCCACGTAGCATTTAACAGCTGGAGATGAAAAGCCCAGGGACCCCCCAGGGTCCCTCCCCCGCACCATAGTGTGGCCCTTGTTCTCACAGCCCTCCCAGGGCGAGACACACGGCCCCATCAAAACAACCTCAGACAGATGGTTTTAAAGCCTTATTCAGCTGAAAGCCTTTGTCCAGGGCTCAAGAGTGTGTTTTGTTCCCTTGCTAGCCGGTAGGAGTTAGCCCTGTGCTTGTATCACGTACTTAGGAGATTGGCGGCACATACCAAACAGAGCCCCTGTTTGTAAGATGAGCTTGTGGGAGACTAAGAGGGAAGAGACAGGTGGGCGACAGTGACTCTGGAAGTGGAAACCTGACTTGACTACAGGCGGAAGCTGCCCAACCAGGACCTGTGGTCTGTCCAGCTGCAGGAGACTTGAGACTCGCAGAGTCTGGCCTTGTCCTTTTACAACAAGGAAGAGAGATGATGGAAGTTCCGAAGGACACACCAGTAAGGACAGAGGGGGTGCTGGGCTGTCACACCCCTAATGCGAATGGGGCGGTGGGCGTGGCTCCAGGGGGCCCACCAAGGCCGGCAGAGAGCTGGCTCCATCCTGGTCCCCCTGGCCAAACAGCTGCCAAGATGCCTTTTTGCCCTGAGGTCCTGTCTGTATGAATTAGAGAAAATGAAGATAAACCCAAGTCTTCACTGCCCTCACCATATTGGTTGGCATCTGAAGAAGCATGGGAGTTTATAGCCAGCCCTGGGTATAATCTGTTTTTGTTGTTAACTTATTAACCTTTCTTAGTCTGTTCAGGCTGCTGTAACAAAATACAGACCAGGTGGCTTATAACCAACAGAAATTTACTTCTCCGAGTCCTGGAGGGTGGAGTGTGAGATCTGGGTGCAGCCTGGTTGAGTGAGGCCCCTCTCGAAGGTCACAGGCCTCCTGCTGTGTCCCCACGTGGTGGGAGGGGCAGGGGAGCACTCTGGAGCCTCTTTCATAAGGGCACTAATTCCATTCATGAGGGCTGCACCCTCAGGGTTTAAACACCTCCCAGAGGCTCCACCCACTAATACCATCATCTTTGGGAGTTGGGAGTCCACCGTGAACTCTAGGGGAGACACCAGCATTCAGATCATAGCACTTATTATTTAAGTGTAACAGTTGTGCAGAAAAGTGGACGCACAGTCATTGGTCAGCCCTAGGTAACAGCCCCTCAGAAGTGTGTCCCTTTCCTGCCTAGACTTGATTTTTATCCAGTCCCCCTGTTTCAGCCCGGAGAGTTTATGCCACGTGGAGCTCCTGAGGTTTAAGCAGGGGCCGCTGAGTTGCTGTGGCTAATTGTTAACCAGCCTGAAGCCTCCAAGCCGGCAGCATCTTTGAATAGCTGCCTCCCCTCCCCCACACGCCCATTTCTCCTGAGCAAATCTTTTCTTCTCCTATCTAGCCAGGATTGTTTTTTTTTTTCTTGCTTGCTTAGTTCTTACTGAAGTAATTTTTGTCCTTAAACAGTGAACCTGATATTTTTATCCAAGTTAAAAACAAGGCTGAGATTTTAGACATTTTTTCGGTGTATGATCTTGAGTTGCTTTTTCTTTATGGCCCTCCGTTCACCTTGTCCCCTCGGTAGGCGCTCTTCAAGGACCGCACAATTTCTGCCCAGGCCTCCGACTTGTGAACCACAGTGAGGCTGAGTGTGTGCCTGTGGTATTTCTTTCTTGAAGGCCTCAGGCAGAACCATACAGCCTTATAGAAAGAAACGGTTCACCAGGAAAACTCCGCAGAGGCTGGACACTTTTATTTACAGGTTCTCTTTAAGGAGTCTCTCATTTTTTGCTACATTTTTGTATCATAAAAATATCCTTGTCTTCCTACATCCAGTGAAACTGGAGAAAAATATATTGCGACAAATCGTGCAGTCTGCAGTTAAAATGGTGACTTTGAAGATTCTTTCATTCTCTGAACAGCCTGGGAGAGAGAGAGTGTGTGTGTATTAAGTTTGCTAAGGCTGCCATGATGAAGTACCACAGACTGGGTGGTTTGAACAACAGTAAAGCATGCAGACACTTAGGGGCACAGTGGGATGAGTTTTCGCACCCGTGTGTGCCATGCACCCATCCCCCAGGGCAGGAGGCAGCCCTCCTAGCTTCCTCAGACCCCTCCTGTGAGCGCCCCCTCCCAAAGCAACCGCTGTCTGCCCTCATGTTTTCTGATTAGTTTGTCCTGTTCTCGCCCTTCATTTCTCCCTGATTTTTTTAAACTGGCCCCATTGTCTATATAGACAATGTGTTGGGATCCCCTGGTGACATTAAGCATGGATTCCTGGGCCATGTCCAAGTTTCTGATTCACTGGCCTTGGGGTGGACATGCAGCAGCGTGCTCCCCTGGGTTCCCTGGGGAGGTATTGTGGTACCTCGTTACAACTGTGTGTTATAAGACGTTGTAACCCAGGCACCCGGAGATGAAAACTACTTGGGTTGTTTTCGTAAGGGTGCTGTTAAAAACCATGCTGCTGTGCACCACCTTTTGCAGGAGTTATTTTGAACATGGCAGATACGGCTATACGACAGATCCCCAGAAGTGGAATTGCCATATCCAAAGGCCGATGGTTTGTAATCTCAGTGGAAATTTTCAAATCGCCTTTCCAAAGAGGTGGTCCATTTCGCATCCCACCGCTGGGTGAGAGCCTGGTTTCCCATAGCTTCAGTAAGAGTGAGCGACCAGCTTTGGATTTATGCCAGTCTGACAGGGGTGGGATGGTATCTCATTGTGTCTGTAGTTTGTTTCTCTTCTCAGTGAAGTTGAGCATCCTTTTAAATGTAAAAGGGCCATCTGTGTTGTTTTCCTCTGTGAATTGTCTGTTCAAATCCTTTGCCCATTCTTCTGTTGGGTTTGTTACCTTTTCATTCTCAGGTTCTAGGAGCTCTTCATACATTGGAAGATCAACCTTTGTTTCTAATCCGAATTATAAATAGTTTCCCCTCAGACATCATTTGTGTCTTGATTTTGCTTTTGGTGTCATGTCAGAGTTCTGGATTTATTTATTGTGAAGAAGATTCAGAATAATGAGGAAACAGTTGCCCACAAGCACAGAAACCAACAGAAAGTAACTCATAAATCCAGGTTTGCAAGGGTGAGGAAGGAAGCTCGGAGCAAAAGAGGCATCCAGGTTGTACAGTGGTGTTCTTTGAAGCACCAGGTTTCGGGACAAAGGCAGAACCCTCGCTGGCAGTGCCTGGACTTTAAGCGGATGTAAAGAGCAGATGGGGCATCAGCCATAGCTGGCCACTGGCCAGCTCAGGTCCCTGGGAGGAGGTCAGACACTGCACAGCTGTGTCCAGACAAGATGGGATTTGTGGAGGCAGGCGGGAGAAGCCGCTTCCAGGTGACACCAGGGAAAACGGGAAAATGCCTGTTAGTCACAGGAAGCAAACAAAGCAGGAGGTGAGAGGGTGCTCCCGAAAGGGCTGGCTCCACCCGAGGTTGTCGGGACAGCCGGGCTCTTACTGATCACGTTGATTCTCTTTTTAAACTGTTGTTGTCCAGTCGCTAAGTCGTGTCCAGCTCCTTGTGACCCCGTGGGCGGCAGCACACCAGGCTTCCCTAGCCTTCACTTTTAAACTGTCATCAGAGATAAAGCGAGTGCCACTTTTGACAGGAGACAGGATGAGTCACTCATAGAGGGAGGGTCATTACTGAAGGTGCTTCTTCCAGGGCGAGGTTAACCCCTCCTGGGGATATACTGACCTTCTCCATCGTGGTGCGCAGGAAGAGGACTTGGAATATGGGCGTTGGGAGGTGTCAGGAGGCATCTGGGCTAGGGATTGTAAATCAGTGGCCTGTGGTCAGAGCTGGCTTATATGCCTATTTTCTTTGGCCAGTTTGGTAATTGGCCTATAAAGTGTTTTTACAATTTTGGAATTAGTCACCAGCATTTTAAAATCAGATGATTTCATGTAGGGAATCTCTCTCTCTCTGCTTTTGAAATACGGGGCCGCACCCCTCCAGTGGCCTTCCCCCTCCTTCCTTCACCCCCTCGGGGCAGATGCTCTGCACTTCACCACGGTCACCACTCCTCTCTAATGTGCCCCCAACGCCGAGACTGCCTGGCAGCCACTGCGTGTCCCAGTCTGAATTGTTTTACTTCTAGCAAGGTTAAAAGGGGTGTCACTCTTTTCTTAAACTTGTTTCTCTCTGAAAGCGGAAATGTGACAGACAGACCGGGAGGGCCCTACAGCTGGGGAGAAACAGTGGGGAGCTCTGTGGTCGTGAAGACTGCTAGTGAAGCAGACCCTGGGTTGAAAGGACTTACCTGAAGACGCCTGGACCACTTTGCTCATTGCGTTTCCCGCCTGGTCTCTGCGGGCGTTTGCTGTGACTCTGGGTTGGAATCACCTCTCTGGTCTAAGAGCTCAGATGTGCCAAAACGTATTCTTAAAAATCACAGCAGCTCAGAAACTTCCCTGGTGGCCCAGTGGCTAAGACTCTGCACTTCCAGTGTAAGAAGTGTGGGTTAGTTCCCTGGTCGGGGAAGTAAGGTCCCACATGCCACGCAGTAAAGCCAAGAAAGGTTTTTTTTTTTTTCTTTTCTTTTAAAAAGGGACCTAATGGCTATACCCCAATACAAAATAAAAAGTTAAAAAAAAAAAAGACCTAAACTTTAATTTTAAAAAAATCACAGTAGCTCACTGCCAGACTGCTGCCATTCTTTTCTGAGAGCTCATACAAAGTGGGGGTGCTGCTTAAAGGGTCAGAACTCTAACATGGGGGGAGAGAGGATTTTTTAAGAATTTGTTAGCAACCAAACATTAAAAAAAAAA
Source organism: Ovis aries (assembly GCF_016772045.2). Lineage (NCBI taxonomy): Eukaryota > Metazoa > Chordata > Mammalia > Artiodactyla > Bovidae > Ovis > Ovis aries. The sequence continues at coordinate 24,577,803 of NC_056073.1, read as the reverse complement.
AATCCATTTGTTTATAACCTCCTGAAAAACACAGGTTTCCGACCTCCATAGCTCCATGGTGAGCAGAAGGGGCCAAACCAGTCCCCTTTCCTGCTCTGATTAAGGGCAGGAGGGTAGCAGATAAGGGGAGAGCAGTGGAGATGCTGTGCGTGAATCAGAGCACAGCTCGTGAGTGTTTGTGTGATGCTCCTTGCTCTGTGGTAGGAGAAAGAAGTCCAAGGATCAGCTTCTCGCCAGTCAGGGTGTGGGGTCAGGGCGAGGGTCATGAAGGGGGTCCTGTTGACCCGAGGTGGCTTTGGGGGCCGGGCTGGGCTGTGGGACCCTGGGAGACCTGAGAAATGGCCCTGTCCCTTAACCCTGTGAGGCCTGCTGGTTCATCCACTCTGCCTCCCCATGGATGGGGACAAGGACCAAACAAGACAGCATGTTGACGCATTCTGAAACTGTGGGCGCTACCAGAAGACAGATTCCAGAGGGAACTTGAGAACCGTTCCCCACAACCAGCCCACCAGCTGGTCCTTGTGAGTCCATTGCCCACATCTCTCGGAATTTGTCTTCTCAGACATCACGCTGCCACCCTCCCAGTGGAGGGCACCCCTGCACCCCACCCTGGCCTCCTGTGGGCACCTCCTGACCGCTCTGCTGGCCCTATTCCGGCCCGCTTAGCCCTTCCATCTGACAGGAAGCGTGATCTTTACAGAAGGTGTCTGTGGCTCAGCGCTCCAGAACCTTCCCTTGCCTTTGGGTGCTTGCCAGGGGTGGGGGGTGGGGTGTGCCATGGCCTGCTCACCCTGCTCTCCAGGTCGCCCAGTCCTCTGCCCACCAGGATCTTCCCTGGTCACCTCTACCCAGACCTCTGACCGGCACACCTGAGCGACGCCTCCTCCCCAGGGCCTTGCCCTCGTCATTTCCTGCCCACGTCATTAGCACTCATCATACCTGGCCACTGATTTTTTTTTTTTTTTTCCCTGTCATGAAATACGCCTATCATGAGATGTACAGTCTCACCCGTTTCTGAGTGTCCAGTTCAGTAGTGTTAAGCACACTGACACTGGTGGTGCAACCTCCAGAACGCTTCATCCTGCAAGACTGAAACTGCACCCTTGAAACAGCGGTTCCCCATCCCTCCCCCGCCCCAGTCCCTGGCAACCACCATTCTTGCTGTCTCTCTGAATTTTTCTCCTCTGGGACCCTCTGGTAATGAAATCATGCAATATTTATCTTCTAGTGACTGATTTCACTTAGCATGATGCCCTCAAGGTTCTGTGTAGCATGTGACAGGTTCTCCTTCCTTTTTTAAGGCTGGATAGTGTTCACGGTCGGTGTTATGTGTGGACCATAGAGTTTGTCCTTCCATTCATCTGTGGATAGGCACATGGGTTGTTTCTACCTTTGGTTCTTGTGATGTGTGTTGTGAATGTGGGATTTATAGATACTCCATCAAGATCCTGCTTCCGGTTCTTTTTCTTCTGTATCCAGAAGTGGAATTGCTGGATCATCTGGTAGTTCTATTTTTAATTTTCCAAGGAATCATCGTACAGTTTCTGATAGTGACTACGCCATTTTACATTCTCAAAACAGCGCACAAATATGGTTCTAATTCATCCACACCCTCACCAACGCTTATTCTTTTTTTCCTAAATTGTGGCCATTCTAATGGATTTGAGGTGGTACCTTATGGTGGTTTTGATTTGCATTTCCCTAATGATAGTGATGTTGAGGGTCTCTCCATATACCGGTTGACCATTTGTGTGTCCTCTTTGGAGGAATGTCTATTCCTTTGCCCATTAAAAAAAAAATTATTTTCCATTATGATTTATTACAGGATATTAAATATAGTTCCCTGAGCTATACAGCAGGGCCTTGTCTATCTAGTTGGTGTATAGTGGTTTGTATCTGCTAATCCAAACTCCTGCATTCTCTGCGCACCCCCTCCCCCCCACCTCTCTTCCCTTTGGTAAGCATAAGTTCTCTGTGTCTGTGAGTCTGTTTCTGTTTTATAGATAAGTTCATTTGTGTCTGTTTTGGATTCCACTTGTAAGTGATATCACGTGGTGTTTGTCTTTCTCTGTCTGACTGGCTTCACTTAGTTTGATCATCTCTAGGTCCTTTGTTGCTCCAAGTCTTTGCCCAATTTTCAGTCTAATTGTGTTTTTTTGTTTTGTTTCTGTCGTCGTTGTCGGCCTCTGGTTTGGGGTATAGAGAATTTGGTGTGTAGCTGCTAAGCTGCAAGAGGGCAGGGCCGTGCCCACCTCATTCCCTGCCGTGCCCCAGTGTCCAGCATGGAGCCCTGCCTGTGGTTTATTGGTGGGTGAGCAAATACGCATGGAGCTCTTATCAGCAAAGGAGTAAAAGTATGTTAGTCCACGCATCCCTTCTTGTTTCAAGAAGGATTTGAGGCTCTGGTCACATCTCTTTGGAAGCATAGTGAATGGGGTGATGAATGGAAGTAATTTGAAGAGGCTTTAAGATGGATAATCCAAAGTGTTGACTTTTTTTTTTAAGATTTATTTATTTCGGCTGCGCTGGGTTTCCGTTGCTGTGCGGGCTTTCTCTAGTTGCGGCAGTCGGGGGTTACCCTTCGTTGCGGCCTGAGGGCTTGGCAGTTGCCACTCGAAGGCTCTAGAACACTGGCTCAGTAGTTGTGGCTCACGGGCTTAGTTGTTCTGCGACATGTGGGATCCTCCCCAACCAGTGATCGAACCGGTGTCCCCGGAACTGCAAGGTGGATTCTTAACCACTGGACCACCAGGGAAGCCCTTGACATGTGTTATTCGACTACTTTGGGGCCATGCTTGTTTTGGTTGAGTGCCGTTTTGCCTAATAAGGCTGGTCTTGATGGTGAAACTTTGCATGTATTATTTTATAGTTTCAAAATATGCTGCCAACTAGTTAGTCTCCGTTGATCCTCCATTACGAAGGCTGGGAAACGGTGATGCCGGCCTTGCAAATGGAAGGGCAGAAGCATAGGCTGACCCACAGGCCCGCCTCTTCCCTTCCTCCTGTGCTTCTCCCGTCCTGGGTCCCAGCTCCCCTCCCTGGGTCCCAGCTCTCTTCCCGTGTCTCAGCCCCTGCCCCTGTCAGTCACCTTGACTGACAGGTCTCAGCTACCGACGGCCCTCCTCCCTCCCTGTTTCCTCTTCCACTGGACTTCCTGTCCCCCTGGTTCCTTACCTGTCTCACTGGCATCTGCCTCCAGGCCCAATGCTTATGCAGCACTGCTGCCAGAGTAGACTGTCTGAAACCCAGTTTCTGCATTTTCCTGCTGAGTTTGAATTCTTCGATGTTTCCACGTTGCCTTCAGGATCATGTCCACACCCTTTTATGTGGTGCCCTGGCCGCCCTCAGCAGTGTGTCCTCGTTCCCTGCATCCTTAGCAGATGCTCCTCTGCCCAGGATGCTCCACCGCCCCCTTCCCCTCAACCCCCCGCCGGCCCCCACCTGCCTACCCCTGTTGTTCACGAGCTTCTATATCATCACATTTATCCTGACAGGCTACCCCGCCTCCCCCGCCCCAGCTGGAGGCTCCCTCACCTGCCCTGGCTCCCTGTGTGGCTGTGTTTACCTCTTGCTGCCGCGCGGCTGCCTGCCTGTCTGTAGGTCTTTCTACACTTATTTGTCAGTCTCCTGGCTGGTCTGTGCTCTCCGAAGCTGAGGCAGTATCTTTGGTCTCCGTGTTTCAGCAGTCAGCCCAGTGGCTCTCACAGAGTAGGGTGTTTGTGGAAGCAAGGAGGGAGAGGACGAAGGAAAGCTGGCCTGATCTCAAAGTTCATGTCTTCCTGCGCCCTCCCCAGCCCACTCCCCACCCCCTCCACCACCCACCACTGCATTCTTCCTGTCCAGGGTGGAGGGTCATGGGTTGGCTCCCAGAGTGACCCAGTCGGCTCTGCTTGGCTCTGTGGCCACCCTGAAACTCACTCACCCTGGCCTACCTTCTGGTAAACGCATCCCAGCAGAGAGAGATGACTCATGTGTGTGTGACTCAGCGCAAAGGCAGCACAGCTGGAGAGGTGGCCAGTGTGTCTGCCTGGGGGAGGGCGGGCCACGGAGCACCAGGGCTCCAGGCCTGGGACCTGAGCTCCTGCAGGTCTGCCAGCTGGACGGAAGGCAGGAGCCTCCTCTGTCCGTGGAGGGAGCGGTTGCACTAGCAGAGCTTTGCAAGACTTAAGATATCTGGAATTGCATCTCATTTACCACTACCAGATACTATTTTTAACAACTTTAGTGTACATCTTGCATGTAACCAAAACAAGAACAAAAATAATAGCAGACACTTGTACGGTACTTCCTATACAGCAGGTACTATTCTAAGTAAGCACTTTGCATTTTTGAAGTCACCTAATTCTCACAAAAATCCTATAGTACAAGAATTCCATTGTCCTCATTTTATAGATGAGGACTCTGAGGCCCAGAAAGGTCACACATAGAGGTGCCCCAGAGCTACATTGGGAAGAAATGACATTCTCTTTATCCATTCGTCTGTCGAAAGACACTTAGGTTTGCTTCCACGTTTTGGCTTTTGTAAAATAGTGCTGCTGTGAACACTAAGGTGCTTGTATCTTTTCGAATTATAGTTTTCCTCTTTTTTTTTTCCCCCTGGATAAAGATGTTTTATATATATACAGTGGAATATTACTCAGCCATAAAAAGAATGAAATAATGCAGTTTGTAGCAACATGAATGGACCTAGAGATGACCATACTAAGTGAAAGTAAGTCAGACAATGACCAGTATTATATGATGTCACTCATATGTGGAATCTAAAAGAATAATGTGAATAAATCTATTCACAAAACAGAGACAGGCAGACATGGAAAACAAGCTTATAGTTACCAAAGGGGAAGGTAGGGGGAGGGATAAGTTAGGATTGACAGATAGGATTAACAGATGCACGCTACTATATATAAAATAGACAAGCAACAGGGAATTACATATAGCACAGGGAACCGTATTCAGTGTCTGTGATAACCAATACTGGAACATAATCTGAAAAAAACTACATATAACGGAATCACTTTGCTGTGTACCTAAAACCAAAACAATGTTATAAGTCGCCTATACTTGAGATTTTTTTTTTTGTCAAGAGGGAGGAGTGGGTTTCCTGGTGGCCTAGAGGTTAGGACTCCGGACTTTCGCTGCCATCGCCTGGGGTCAGGAACTGAGATCCTGCAAGCCGCGCAGTGTGGCCAAAAAGCAAAAAGAGGGAGGAGATAAATGACAGTTTTGATATGAGCTCAGGTTTCTGAGCCTGCACTCTGAACCCCACCCTGTGCTTTATCAATGAAATCTATAATCTGCAGTCCCGTTTTTACAGAGGAGGCGATTATGGCTCAGAGAGGTTGGTCACTTTTTCTGTAGTCACACAGCCAGGGAAAGATGGAAGCTGGTTGTCTCCAACCCCTAGCTGCAGCCACCAAGCCCTCCTGCCCAAATCAGGGCATGCCATGGGCTGGCTTCTCCTTACCCCTCCCCACTGGTGCTCCCGGGGCCCAAGTCCAGAGGGCGGGTGGGTTCTCTGGAGTAAACTCTTTCTTCTCAGGCTGGCGTCACAGCCAAAGGGAAGCCCTTGATGGCACGTTCCGCTCCAGTGTCCCTTCAGCTGTGGGTTGCAGGGCTGCTGACGGGGCTCTTTTGCCTCCGCAGACGGCGAGACGGTGCACTACCGCTACGGCCCGAAAGACCTGGTCACTGTCCTGTTCTACATCTTCATCGCCGTCATCCTGCACGCCGTGGTGCAGGAGTACATACTAGACGTGAGTGCCGGGCCTGGGCTCGGAGTGGGAGGCTGAGAGGACGCGCGGGGGAGCGGCCGCAGCTCAGAGGCCTCCGTCCCCTTTCGCAGGCTCCGGCTGGCCCTGGGGGGCTGACCTTCCACACCACACTGTGGTCCCCCTCCCCGCCTCCTAGTAGCGGTGTTTATTCACGGGAGGGAGCTGCCTGAAGTGTGTTGACACGGCGTCATCGGGGCTCACCCGGCACGGGTCGGGGACGTTGCCTTTACATCTCGGCTAAAGACATGCACCTCGCCGCTTGTTCAGAGTGCTTGCCTTCAACTCAACTGCAGCACTCACACGAAATAGCTTCAGCCCCTTTGTGGGGAGAGCAGAGATGTTTGAAACCTGCCCGTTATCCATACACTTACATATTAACACGCCGGTCCCTCTCTCTTCTTTAGAAAATCAGCAAACGGCTTCATCTCTCCAAAGTCAAGCACAGCAAGTTCAATGAATCTGGGCAGCTGGTCGTCTTTCATCTCAGCTCGGTGATCTGGTGCTTCTACGTGGTGGTGACGGTGAGTGGTCCTCGTGACTGCTGACGGCTGGGGCCCGGGCAGCCGTGGTATCGTGGTGGAAGAGGGATCAGCGGTTTAGGAGCTGTGTGAAGCTGGGGAGCATCATCTGATCCAAAAGATGTCACCGTGATGACAGTGTACAGCTCCACAGCTCCGTGTCCCCTCCCAGGGCCCCCGCACCGTGCTGTCCCTTGAGCTGAGGTTTATATTCACCTTGGCACCTGGGTCATGGATTGAAGGAATCCAAGCTCAGGTTTCTGGTCCTGCAGTCATGTGGTTCTGCAGCGGACAGGACTTGAGGCTCTGCTTCTGATTCACCACGTTGGCCTCCCAGGGCATGGCCAGCCCTGCTGTGTGCACATCAGGCCCCCGAGGGTTAGCACCGCCCCCATCAAATGCCTGGAGGAGCAGGCAGCTGACCTGCCTTCCCTCTTTGCACAATACGACTCTTAAGCAACCTTTGATACAGCAAAATTTCTTTGTACAGCAGAATGTGGACAGTCCTTTGAGGTTCCCTCTAACAAGCCGGTCGTGCTAGGAAGTTTTTAATTCCCCAATCACAGCCTGGAGCACCTCCTGTCTGTAACCAGGTGTCTTCCTCATGAGCTAGAATCGTCCTGTGAGAAATCCAGGCCAGGGGCTTGGAAAATTCTGCAACTTTGTGATCTTTTAGGAGCTTCTTTCCCTGCTTCCCCTGACCCCTCACCCCCTTCCTCTTCCTTAGCGACAGTGGCCCACTCTCCCATCCTCGGGACCCCTCTGTCCCTGGTCTGAACCCTGGGCCCATGTTCTCAAAGCAGGACTCAGCATGTCCTTCAGCATGTTGCCTGTATTTCTGTTACCACTGAACACTAGGGATTCGAAACCCAGGGCCCCTCTATGCTGCAGAGCAGGCCCTGGGGCGGACTTTCGGTGTGGTCTGTGCGAGTAGCGCCCCCTGCTATTGTGCAGCGCAGATGCGGCCCCAGGAAGTGTACACACCGCTGGGCTCAGATCTCTCCCTGCTGCTGGCTGTTTGGGTCCCCTGGCCTCTGGAGACCCGGAGCTCCCTTGAGGCAGAGCAACCCTGGGGTCTTTCAGATACCTCACTGCTCTCGCCTCGTCTCTGAATCACTGTTGCCCTTTCAGTCTCACCCCACCGTCCACCCGAACTGTGACCCAGCTACTCACCCAGGGGATTTCCCACCCCCTCCAGAGTGTGCAAGGCTCCACGCCAAGTCCCTGCTTCTCTGGGGCCTGTCAAGGCTTGGAAGCGAGGCTTGTTAGTCTGGAGCGCTTTCCTGCGTTCACTCCTAACAGGCTTTTTCTGTGGTGACAGCCAGGCCTCCACTCAGCGTCTCCAGCTGGAGATAGACACCCTGGAAAGTTTCAGTGACCCCGGTCCTTATCCCCCATGTGGCTCTCGGCCTTCACGTGCTCCCTCCACGCCATTCCAAGGGAAAGTGACTGAAGAAGAGAGGGTCCTCATGTAAAAGGAGTAAAAACAGCTAGGTTTTTAAAATCATATGTTTCTGTTATGATGAACCTTTTCTCAATTCTTCTCTTTCACTCTCCAGCCAGTTCATCAGCAGGCCCCCTGCCTCCACCAGAACGTGGAGGGCCTGTCCCCTGCTTTCTGCCTGCATCTCTGCCCCCAGGCCGGTGGGTCTCTCCAGGGGACACTTGACAATATACTCCTGGCATCTCGTGAGTCAAGGCCAGCGATGAGCTGAGTGTCCTGCAGTGCACAGGAGAGTTTCCACAGCAAAGACCAGTCTGGCCCTGGGCTTCACTAGTGCCACAGCTGGGCAGCCCTGATCTGTAATCTAGGCCACCATCATCCTTGCTGGACCACTTGTAGAAGGAGGCTGTTTCCACTCCTGTGTCCATCCACCCACCCCTATCCATTTTCTGCCCAGCCAGACAGGTCTTCATAGAATGTAATCCAAGTCATGCACCCTCTGCTTTCAAAGCTGCTGTCCAACTTGTAGGGAAACTGTGCTTTTTCCTGAGCTCTGGGCTGGCCTTATCCATCTCTTCTCACTCACCCCAGGCCCCGCCGTTCTGACTCTCCTGGCCTTCCTGCCTCCTGGGCTTCACAGGCAGTGCTCTATCCCCTGACATCCCATGCCTTCCAGCTCTCCACCTAAATGTCACCTCCACAGAGAACGCCCGTCCTCTTGTATCTGCTTCACTCTGCCCTCTACTCTGGTGTTTGCTTGTTAACGGGTGTTCTCTGTGGCCTGCTCCTGCCTCGCACTGCTCCCAGAATTGTGCTCACAGCTGGCCCCCAAGTTCAGTTCTCAGTGTGTTTCCAGCATGTACAGAGTGCTCTCTCAATACAGTTGTGAGAAGGAATAAAGTGCAAATGTATCTTCTTGTTCCAGCTTTCAGCAGTTTTTAAAGTAATCAATCACTTGTTTTTATGAATTCAGAGATCTTTTTTTTTTTAAACATGAGCCATACATGAAAGGTTATAAAAAGAGAGTAAAAATTGATCCTAAATCCCTCCCCCACAAAATAACCAGTTTTATCTTGGCACTGGATTCAGATTTCTCTCTGCATTGATGTAGGCAGGGTGATGGGGTTGTGGATGGGCCAACTGATCATTTAATAAGAATGTCAACCTCCTACCTTTAATCTAGCCCAACTGCTGTTCATCGTTCAGGGCAAAGAAACAGAACTGTGCTGCGGAAATCAGGCTGGGTGGGCGCCTGGCCCCCCTGCCTGGCTTCCCAGGGACACCTCCCTTCCTAGTGTGGGCCTGCAGCTGGGCGCTCAGCGGGAGCCTTGCCCTGGAGCACCTTCGGGGCAGGTGTGCAGACCAGGGCTGCCGCCTCCTGACAGACAGCCTGCCTGGAGCGGAACCTCCACAGTGGTGTTCCTGAAGGACCGGTGGGTCCAGGGAGCAGCTGGCTGTATCAGGACTGGATTCTCCTCTTCTGTTGGTGCTTTCTGGCTGTGGGGGAGGGGAGGGAGTGTGGAGGCTCAGCGGGCCTCCTTGCTGCCTAGTTGATTTGTAGAACCAGGAAGAAACAGAGGACCCAAAAGGCCCCCAGACAGCATGCCCAGCAGCAAGATCTGGGGGTGGCGAGCCCACACTCTATGTGCTGAGCTCCGAGGGTCCTGGCCTGGGCCTCCCTGGGCCGCTGCCTGGCCCGAGGTCTAGAAAAGACTGTTCTCAGAGCAGTGAGTCATTCTTCCTCCGGCTGCCCCGTGCGCCTCCCTCCTGCCCTGCACAGGCAGGCAGCATTGTTGTGGGGCTTCTCTCTGCCGTCGGCTGCTTCACAGTTCTGACTTCCTTGTCTCCTAAATGAAGGGCCAAGCCGGGACGGTCCCTGTTTAGTATCCCAGGATTCTCTGGGCTTTAAATTTCCGTCAGTGCTGCTTTTCTTGGCCAGCCCTGTTTTTTGGCTGAAATTCACCCACCTCAGTCCTCGAAGTACCATTTTCCTCCTTAAGTACACTGGTGCTTCTTCCAGGGAGGAACGTCCTGCCTGCTCTGGTTTCCTGGAAGGGAGGGTGGAAGGCTGTGAACCTCTGTGCCCAGGGTTGGTGTCTGATGCAGCTGGCGTGTGGGTGGCAGCGAGGGGTGGCCTCAATGCAGGAAAGTCCTGTCTTCACCCAGCTCGCCCTGGAGCCTCCCACTTCTGCTGGGCTGTGAGGAGGAAGATGGAATGAGGCCGGGAGGGTTTGGGGGGAGACCATGGCTGCCCTGGGCCTGTGCCTGAGGGCGCCCAATCAGTTGGGAAGCTGTGTTAATAAAGCCCTGGTCGTGGGTTTGGGGCCATGGGCCATACCTGAAATGTCCTCAGTGGGGGTAGACTGGCCCTCCCGTGGAAATAAGGCTGAGGCTTCTGTAGCCACCTGGAGGTTCCCCTGTGAGCCACTGGGCCTCCTCTCCCCAGCACAGCAGATCCTTGGTCCTGGTGGGAACATCTGAAACTCTCGGCCTCCTCATCCAAGCCACTAGCTCGGTTTCTTTCTGACGGATCGGGCAACCAGGCCTGGGGTGCCGGGACCAGGAGGCTGGGGATGCAGCTCGGATTTCGGTTGAGAAGCTGAGAAGCTGCCTCGTTTCCGGGGCTCCTTCCTTGCCCCTCTCTAAAATGAGGTCAGGCTGCCATCACCTCTGTCCTCTTTGAGCGTCCCGTTGGCCTCCTCACTCTTGGTGGGTTGTTTCCTTGTATGTTTTGTGATCCTGGATAATAAAGTCATCTTTAGCAAGGCTTTGCGTGTCAGAACCCTGTATGTCCTTGGACAAGAGTATGTCCCGGAGGTCTCACTGGCCTGCAATACCGCCAATGCTGAGTTCTTAGGTGGGGACTCCTGGACACAGAGGTGATGTCCATGTGCGCTCCAAACCCACGTGAAAGTGAATCTGCGGTTACAGACGTTCCGGAGGTCATATTTTTTTGTTTCCATACTGAGCCGAGGGTGAGCAGACATTGACCTCTTCTCCCTCTGTTCTTTGTCAGATCCTTCCTAGTCTCCCCTTCCTCTGGAGTGGTAGCCGTTTGAGGGTCTTCCTGTCCCCATGTGGGTACATGTGCCCTGGTCCCACAGCCTCAGCCCCCTGCTCTGCCCTCCTGGGCCCTAGGGGTTTTGCCTTTCTTATTGTGAGCTCAGCTTTGCATCCGAAAGAACACTTGTTAGATTTCATGCAGCATGCCCAGGTGTCTTCTGATCGGAAGGTGTTCAGGTTGCCTCCCCTTACTCTAAGAGGCCCTGGGCTAGATGCAAAGAAGGGCTAGAAAAGAACCAGGAAAAAAAAAAAACGGCCGGAAGAGAAGGCCCGTGGTGTCCTGGCGCCAGGACAGGGGCTGCACTGTGCGATGAGTGTCACACAGGACACCGTTGGGGAGGCCTGTGGGCTCCTGCCGTTGTTTTTACCCATGGCGTTGTGAAAAACCAGAGGAGGCTTTTTGTTTCTCCAGTGGACGGTGATTCTGGAGTTGATCTGCTTATTCACCCTGCAAGCATTTCCTGAGTGCCTGCATGCCAGGCATAATACTCGACACTGTCACATAAACATAAACTGTCACATTTATTTCTAACAATAACTCTGGGAGGGTATTTTTATCCTCATTTTACAGACAAGCCAGCTGAAGTTCAGGGAGACACACTTGCTCGGAGGATGCGGCCAGTCAGGATCAGACCCACAGTCAGACTCTGGTCTTCAGTCAGTCAGACCCCAGAGCAGGGCTGTTCCCCTGCCTCATAACTCCTTTTTATGATAAAGAGACCGGCCAAGGGCCAGAGGGCCTCCGTGTTCAGTTTCCCGTTGCCGCCTCATTCTGTCATCTGGGGACTAGGTGTGTCTCTGACCCCTGACCCCCGGGCCTGCCCCGGGTCCCAGCTGGCCTCACAGTCACGTCTCTAAACGCGGTCTCTTCCCGCCCATGACAGGAAGGATACTTAACAAACCCGAGGAGCCTCTGGGAAGACTACCCACATGTGTACCTCCCGTGAGTATTGTCACGTTCTGTCCCCAGGGAGGAGCGGGCTGGGTGTGCCAGCTTCTCGCCCCAGACTGGCCAGAACATGGGCCAGTGGGCATGAAGACCGGACGCCCCCCAAGCCTTCTGGGGCCAGTGTCGTGGAGGCCGGTCTGGGAGCTGCTGCCTCCCTCAGCGCTCGCGGGTACTTCTTGCAGGAGCTCGGGTGCAGGGTCTCCGCCCGGCTGCCATCAGGGAGCACTGCAGACGGCGGGGGTCCAGAGGGCTTACAAACCCCAGACAGTCCTTCCTTGCAGTTCTGGAGGCTGGCAGACCTAGTGTCTGCTGAGGCCGCTTCCAGCTTCACAGATGGCATCTTCTTCACATGTAGAAGTGGACAAGGGCCTTTATCACCAGGGCCCTAATCCCACTCGGGAGGGTCCACCCCGTGCCCTCATCACCTCCCAGAGGCCCCACGTCCTGGTACCCTGTCACTGCGGGGTTAGGATTTCAAATGTGAATTTCAAGGGTAGGGGGCATAAGCGTTGGGTCTGCAGCGGGTTCCTAAACTGCCGGGAGGGAGGGGGAAGCAGAGCTACTGCCTGGAGCCCCGTGGGCTGCGCCTCCTGGCACCTGCTCACATCCACACCTGCGTCTATCTGAGCTCCATCGGACGCAGCACCCTCCCCACTCCTGTTCCAGTGGGATACCAGGAGGGCAAAGCTGGGCCCGCATGCTCCTGAAATAACTCAGCCTCTCCTAAGACCCTTAGAACAGCAGCCCTGAAGACTTAGCGGAGTTAGATCCATCCTCTGCGGCTGAGACCCCTGCCTTCCTTGGCATGTACCCACTGCCCACTGCCTCCTCCCTGACAGGGCTCTGGAATCAGGCCCCTCCTCAGCCTTTCCTCTTCTGGGCTGAAGATCCCCATCCCCTGCTCTTTTCATCCTTCTTGTATCTTTTCACGGGCTCCCTGTGTCCCTCCGCATGTGGAGCAGTGTCCCGGCCCAGGGGTCTAGTAGTGCGTGCCAGCTGCCCGCCCCCCTCCCCGCAGCCCAGCTCTCCCTTACCCGCCCCTGCCCAGCCCAGCTCCTCACCCTGCCTGCCCCCGCCCACCCTGGCAGGGGCTTCTCCGTCCCTCTGGGTGACTGGCCCCCTTGTCTCCAGCTTCCAGGTGAAGTTCTTCTACCTGTGCCAGCTGGCTTACTGGCTGCACGCACTTCCCGAGCTCTACTTCCAGAAGGTACGGAAGGTGAGTACTCGCCGCCCCTCTCTGACACCCCTTGTCCCCCCACCCTCCTGCTGTTCCTCCCTCTGGCCGCCCACTCATGGTGGAGATGGGGGTGTATTGAGTGAGATGCTGAGCCGGCGCCTGTCAGAGTCTCCCTGATGTCCTCCAGGATTGTTGGAGCGGGGAGGGAGTGAGGAGCTGCCAGTTCAGCCTCTTCCTTCCCTGGAGGACGTGCAACTATGGGGGAAACCTGACTCATCTTCAGGGGAGCTGATGGAGAAGTCTTTGCCTTTTCCACAGAGATTTTTTTTTTTTTTTAATTCCCTCTGACTTATTTCCAAAAGCCCTGCTCCCCAGTCCCTGTCTCTTCTGTTTGAACCCAGTCCCGCCCTCTGACCATCGCATTACCTTTGGACTTCGTACAGCCTGGTGCACGGGTCTCTGGGGGCACCCCAGTCTGCCTGTGTTGGAGCAGCATCGTTCTGCGCCCCTCCTGCCTGCTCTGCAGCTCTGCCTGCGCCTTCTTCCCCTGCTCCTGCGTCTCAGGTTGGGGAGTCAGCATGTGTGCCGTCTGTGTCTCTTTTGCAGGAGGAGATCCCGCGGCAGCTCCAGTACATCTGCCTCTATTTGGTCCACATAGCAGGCGCATACCTCTTAAAGTGAGTGGGACCCAGAGCGGGCCAGTCTCCCCGCCCTTCTATGTTTGTGCCCCTCTCCACACCACCATTTAATCAGGAGGCACTGATCAGACACTGTGTGCCAAGCACCATGCTGACACCTGGGACTACATAGATGGACAGTGGATGGTTCCTTTACGTTTACCGGATTTTTTCTCCGACGAGTAGGAGAGAGAACTACAAAGATAAGTGGGATGAACACTGTGCTACCACGAGGACCACCTGCCACGGGAACCCAGAGGAGTGACCGCCTCAACCCGAGACAGAGCTGGGAGGGGTCTGAGGCAAACAGCTGCCGACCCAGGGCGTTGCAGGTTGCCGGCAGCCTGAGCGGGGCTCCCGCCCCACGCGTCCAGGTGGGGGCGCTGCCAGAGCTCGTGGCCCTGGACTTCCCTTTGGTCCGCAGTGAAGCATAGAGTAGGCACTGCTTGGCTGTCCCGAGGTCAGAAGTGTGGCCGTCACCCCGAGTGTGTCTGTAGTGAAGAGAATCACCGCTGGGCAGGATGTGTCTTCTAGTTTGAAGTTTTCTCGGGCTGGGTTTTTTAGCGGGACAGGAAAGCAATGCGCTGGGTAACCTTCTCAGGTGCCCCGGGGGTCCTGGCCCTGGGGTCTCCTGGGTCTGCACTACGGCCTCCTGTAAGAATGACCAAACAGGGCGATCCAGAGCCAGGTCCGCTCTCCTGTCTGGAGGCTGGGAGCAGCGTCCGTGCCTGGACAGGCCTCTGAAGGGCACAGGCCGTGTGGGGCCTGTTCTGCTCTTGGTGCTGCGTGCAGGGCAGGTCTGAGCAAGCCAGCCCGCGGTCACCCAGCAGTGAGGCGAGGACGGGCTGAGGGTGCACAGGCAGGACTGCTCGAAGGAAGGGAAGGAGTGTCTGTCAGGAAAGAGTTTCCCGTGGTGGGCAGGGTGAGGAGGTGGCCCCTTTGTGGTGGGAAGAGCTCTCTGAAGGGGGGACTTGGTGGGGGGCGAGTGGCAGAGTCAGGCAGGTGGAAACCTTGGTGGGGTGCTGTGCAGGAGCAGGGCCCTGAGGTGGGAGCGGGGTTGGGAAGTGAGGCTTGCGACGGCCAAGGGCACGATCCCGCTGGCCAGCCTCAGTCATGCTCTCGACCATTCTTAGGATCCAGAGAACTCGTGGTTTAAGAGGCCGGTTCACTCACACGTGTTCTTATGTTGTGTTGAGTTTTGCTTCTTCGTGCGCCTCTTAGCCGTAAAGACTTGGATGACAAATCGGGCAGTGGGTCTCCCTCCCACCAGCTCCCCCGTATTTTTGCACGCCCACAGCTCAGCTACTCGCCGTGAACACCTTTTCTGTGCTTGGCCCCACCCTGGGCCAGGTGATGAACGCAGAGTGACGGGTGCTGTGAAGTCAGCCAGGTCCACGAGGGGAGCAGGTGGGGGCAGCGGGCCCAGCAGGTGAAAGGCCAGGCTCGGTGTGGGGAGAGACTGGAAGGAGCAGAGCTGAATCGAGGGGTGAGGCAGGGCCCCAGGGCGGTGGGTGTCTCGTGGGGACCATGAGGCTCGCCTGTGTCTCCACAGCCTGAGCCGCCTGGGCCTCGTCCTGCTCCTGCTGCAGTACTCCACCGAGTTCCTCTTCCACGCGGCCCGGCTCTGCCACTTCGCGGATGAGAACAACGAGAAGCTGTGAGTGATGCTGGGCCGAGGCGGCGGGGCGGGGCGGGGTGGGGTGGGGCGGGAGGGCCCTGAGGTTAGGTGGAGCCCTGGGGTTATTTTTTTCCTGGAGCATCTTATTTTGGACACCTCAGTTATCAAGCACCCTCCCCGACCACCCTTGAACCCTCTTCCCATTTGGGCCCCAACGGCTGACACACCTTCTGCACCTCCCTGCGGGCAGATTCAGCGCCTGGGCGGCCGTATTTGGAGTCACCCGCCTCTTCATCCTCACCCTTGCCGTGCTGGCCATCGGCTTCGGCCTCGCTCGCGTGGAAAACCAGGCCTTTGACCCCGAGAAAGGGAACTTCAACACGTTACTCTGCAGGTGAGCTGGCCAAGAGCCTTGTGAACTGAGCCCAACTTCAGCTGGAGGTCAGGAGGGGACAGACCCCCAGATCTCCCACACGTTGATGTTTAGGGGGGAATCTCAGACATCCGGCCAGGAGGGGAGAAGAGATGCCACCCCCCTGCTTCCGTCACAGCCATCTCTCCTGCCTGGCCCTAGACCGTCAGTCTGCAGGCCAGGTCCCAGTGTCAAGAGTCCCCCACCGGCCCACGCCTCACGGTGGGTGCTGGGCTTGCAAACAGCCTCTCATTTGTCCGTCATGACCCCTCGTGGGCTCTTCACAGCGTGTTCTCCCAAGCGGCCAGGAGGGCAGCGAGGAGGCCACGGTCCTCATGACCCCTGGGATCTGGGGGGGGGGGATCAGAGATTTGTCTGGGTTGCTTGCCGGGTGAGAATTCGCTCTTCTAGAATGATTTCTGCTGTATCGTACCTGTATTCACTTGAACCATCACCCCCCGATGATATGGAGCTTATATGTGCTGTGTTCTGGGAGGCAGATCCCAGGCAGGCACGGGGAGTTGTGACAGGAGCTGGAATCACATCTGTCATCTCCTCCCAGCCGGCACACCCCCCTCCCCCGCCACGCGCCTGGAGCTGAGCCCGGCACTGGCTACGTTCTTCCCAGAGGGCTGGCAGGCCGAGCGCTGCGGGGTCCTGGCTGTGCCTCCGCCCAAGCCCACCCGGCCCTTCTCCCCGCAGGCTGTGCGTGCTGCTGCTGGTGTGTGCCGCCCAGGCCTGGCTCATGTGGCGCTTCATCCACTCGCAGCTGCGGCACTGGCGCGAGTATTGGAGTGAGCAGAGCGCCAAGCGCAGGGTGCCCGCTGCCCCCAGGCTGGCAGCCAGGCTCATCAAGAGGGAGTCAGGTGAGTGTGGATCTGCATGGGGTAGGTGGGCTCCCCCAGCACCCTGGACCAGACCTGCTGCTCCTCCTCCCCAAAGGGAGCTCTTTGGCTCCTGCCGGGGCCTGACTGGCACGTGGCTGGGTCCGGATGGCTTGTCAGGGGGCGGGGGCAGGCAGGTGAGGCAGGGGCCCTTGTGGCCACCGAGGGCAGGGTGGCGGTGGGGTGGGGAGCTCTGGCAGGAAGCATGCCTTCAGGCTGCCCTTCCGCCTGCCCTCGTGTCCTCGCCTGCCCCCTTGCTCTGCATCTCGGCCTGGCTGTCTCCCAGGATGCCGGCTCTGCCTCTCTCTTCAGGGGTGACCCGAGGTGACAGCACTAGGGGCTGGCGGATGGGGGACACCCCCTTCTCCTCTGGCCCCTGCCAGGTCCTGGGGCGCTGCCAGCCCCATGCTCTCCGTGCAGCCTGGGGGCCTGTCTGCGCCAGGCTCTGTCTTCTGAGTCACCGGCCTTTCTCCAGGTGTGGCCTGCTTGGCAGGGCTTGTGTGTGTTTCAGACACGTGTGCGGCTGGGTGTGGCTAGGAGTCGGGCCCCGCTGGGGGCAGGGGTGGGTATGGGGCGAGGCCGCAGCCAAATGAGCCTCTGACTCTGAGCAGGGAGACTAGGGTGTTGCTGACAAGAAAAGCGGAGTTTTTTCGGGCAGAGGGAGCATCAGGCAAGAGGGTACAGCCTTGTCCCTGCAGCCTCTCCACCTCCTCCTGTCTGGCCGGTCAGGTTCCCTGAAGCTTTGCTGAAGCCGGCCAGTGCCCTGCAGGGGCCTGAGGGGAGCTGAGGACTCCAGAGGCCTTAGAGTGATTTCAGGGAGGGTCTAGGCTGGCCTCAGTGACTGTGTCACCTCAGCCCCTCCTGCTGAAGGACAGAGACCACCCACCTTAGAGGGGATCAGGAGTCCCCGGAAGTGGCCTGCTGGTGTCCTTCGCCATGGGGGGCTGCAGCCTGGGTCCCCTCGGCTTGTCCCGTGCAGAGCCACAGGGCTGCCAGGCCTCTCCCCACCCTTCCACCCCCACCCCCCGCCTCCCGTTTCAGACGCAACAGAAACACCACGTCCATCTCCTTTCATTCCCAGGTTACCACGAAAATGGGGTGGTGAAAGCCGAGAACGGAGCCTCCACACGGACTAAGAAACTGAAGTCTCCTTAAGGCCAAAGTGCTGAGAACAGGAATCCTCTCGTGGGGGCCAGCAGGGAGCGCCCCCACCCGCCTTCCAGCTGCAGACGCCCCGCCTCAAACAGCACAATCCCGTCTTCACACAGGGCCTTTTCCTCTTCCTCATGTCTCAGCTGTCTCCTCTTCTTCCTCCATGAACCGTTCTCAATAAAACCAAAAATCTCCCTCTCTCCCTTCCTCAGACCGCCTCACCTCCTCACCTCTGTCCTGGGTGGGGTTTGCTAGAAGCCCAGGCTCTCTCACAGTTCCTCTTCTGTTGGCCTCTTCTTTCTCTTCCTTCGTGGCTTGTTTCTCTTTCTACTCGTTAGTGTCCCTTATCGTGCAATTTCTCCATGTCTGATTTTTTACAAGAGGAGGCTAAGCCTGCAGTGCTGGCCATCCAACACCCAGTCCCTGGGACTTGAGTCGGCCACCCCGTGCCATGGAGCCTCCGCCAGGCCGGCAGTGGCCCCTCGGTGATCTCTGTGCGGATGGGCAGCAGGAGGAGAGACCAACCCTCTTGGATCATCATCTTCTAGGTGCTGATGAACTGACGAGATGTATGATTCTGGTTCTGCACATGCCATCTTGAGCGCACCCCCTCCCCCATCCCGGGGGCCCTTTCTAGTCCTAAGTGCCAAGGCATTTGGCTTTGGGACGTGACGACGCGTTCCAGAAGGACGGTGGTGACTGAGTTGGGTCCCGTGGCTGGTCATGCATCGGCAGCCACCCCTGCTCTCTGTTGGGGCCCTGCTAGAGGAGGACGAGTCATCCCACTCTACAGCAAGAGCAAAGTGACCAGCGTGGCGGGCGCCTCCAGAGAGGTAACGTAGCAGAAACGACTGCGTCGACCTGGCCTTCTGCGGCACGTCCAGCTGCACTGCTCTTCCTGTCATTCACCAGCAACCAAACCAAACAGCAGTTAACAGACAGCCCGGCAGGGGACACGCCGGTTCTAAACCCAGCAGCCCTGCCTGTTGGGGGCTGGCCTTGCCCCTGACTTCATCTCTCTCGCTGCAGGAACACTAAGCTCCCCGGTGACCCCTGGTGCCCCAGCGAGGGTCACCTAGGCCCCTCACCCGCGAGCCTCACTTGCTGACTGTCCTATGGAGTTGTTGTCGTTGTCTGCTGCTGTTTGCTGAGCACGCCCACAGCATTTTAGACGGTATAAGCCCAGGCTGACTCAGAATCAATCTGCTGGTTAGGAGGGCAGACCTAGCCTTGTTGATGGGAGTCTTTTTGCACCTTCCCCCGATGTGTTCCTCCCCAACCCCCCCAAAGACAAGGCTTCCAGGCCTCACAGTGCCTTGTGGGGACTCCAGCAGGGAGCGAGGCTCTCAGGAGGAGCCCTGAGTGCCGTGTGGAGCTGGTGGGAGCAGGCATGGTAGTGCCATGTGAGGGGCTGCTCTTCTTCCTGACATCAGAAGTAAACCTTGAGTTATTACCCAGCACGGGGGAGATGAGTCTCTTCATCAAGGCAGCTTCCTTCTCCAGGTCACTTGCCCCAGAAAGATTTAACCTCCCAGTGCCTGGGATTTGCTTCCTGACAGCCTGGTAGTCCCTTGCCTCTCTGCTCAGGATGAGGCCCTGGAGAGGGGAAGGGGTTCTTGATTATCATTAGGAGAGGGACAATGCTTGTGAAAACGTGAGTTTCTCCCATCTTCTCCTTCCCTGACACTTATCTGGGCTGCAAGGGAGAATGTTGGTGAAAGGATGGCTTGTACCAACTGAGCGGACCCAGTCTAGAATGCCCTCGGCTGTTCAAATAGTTCCCCTCCCCGCTCGCAGCTGTAGCCAAGTTTCTGCTCTTGCTTGCCCGGGGATGCTGTGTATGTAGCCCAGGTCAGCCTGCGGCCTCCTCAGCCCCTGCTGGCCTCACGCCCGGCCTAGTCCTCTCTAGGTGTCCTTGGCACTGCTCCCCGGAGGCCATCCCCCATGCTGGGGAGCCCTGCAGCCTCCTGTCTTCTCGCTGGGCCAGGGAGGAGGGAGCCGCAGCTGAGGCCCTGCCCAGAGCTGCGTCCCTTCTCGGGTACCAAGGTGATCACGGACAGAACACAGGTGTTTGGTGTGCCCTTGGTCTCCATGATACCGTGTGCCTCACGGTGGTACCACCAACCCGGGGCCGGGCCAGCTCTCCCTGCGTCCTAAATGATGGGGTCAGTTCCCCGGTGAGAATTGGGGAAATCTTCCCCGCCACGTGAAGCCCCCAAGAACATTATGGGAGGCTAGTGTCCCACCCGCCAGCTTCAGGAGTGATTTGAGGGGAGGCTGAGAGGATAACTAGGTGCCTGTCACCCCAGGCATGCCTGGCACATTCGCTTCAGAGCAGAGCCAGGCCTGTGGCAAGTTGGCTCACAGTGTGTGGCCAGGGGCCGAAAGATCTCAGCTCCACTTGGTCCTGAGAACTGTGGCTGCCTTGTCTTGGTTTGGCCAGTCTGGCTCTGTTCTTCAGTCTCAAATCCTCTGTGATGGCCCGGCCACTCGCCCCCAAGTTTGAGAGGCTGCTTAGCACCATCTGGCAGGAGCCGAGCAGACACTTACCTACCTCAGCAGCCCCGCCCCACCCCAGCAGCATTGGCTGGCATGTGTGGGGGCATCTGGTAGCATGGGAGAGGAGGCCCTGGGGTGGCAAGCCTAACCCTCTCTGGAGGCTCTGTGATGGGAAGTTGTTTTCTCGCTCCAGGTTCTGATATCTGCATATTATTCCTTGGTTATAGGTGCCCCTTCTGAAGGCAGGGCAGTTCTGGGGGACCCAGGAGCAGGCCGAGCTGGGCCTGGTCAGTCCTAGCCCTGCATGTGTCTGCAGACCTGCATCCTTTCCCAACGAGGACCTCTCCCATTTCTGTCCCAAGCGGAGCTACCACACTTCAGAAACCAGACTAGATCCCTGCCCTGGCCACCTGCAGAGGCTGCTGTTGACTGGAAAGCCCTGGAGCTGGGCCGGGTGTTCCGGGATGCGCATGGCTGGGTTTGCTTTGGGGACCTTCTTTCTCGTCCCCTTTGACTGTTCCTCGGTGCTGAGGAGGAAGTAGGGGCAGGGTGTGCGCCCCCGTTCTGGGTTCCTTTTCAAGTCTGAAGTGGCTGCTCCTTGCAGCCTTTTGGGTTCTTTCCTGGGCTTTGGCCTCCCTGTTGGTCTGTCCTAGGCCAGGGGGCCAAGAAGGCTGGGAGGTCTGCACGTGACTCACATGCCTGCAGGGGCCCCCGTGTCCCAGTGAACAGACCCCCCTCCTGAGGGTCACGGCCTGACCCTGTGGAGTGTGGCCACAGGCTTGTGAGTCAGGACCGCCGAGTGGTCTTTATCCCTCCCCACTGCCATCCTAGCTCGCGGCCCTCTCCTCAGGAGGGCTTAGGCACGACTGCACAACTGGGCTGACAGATCACGTGGGACCTAAGTTGAGTCTCTTTCCTGGCATGGCTGGCTCAGGGAGGGGCCTTCACCAACTTCTCTGTCAGTTCTTGCGTGAGTAGTAATTCCTTTCCGAAGGCTGTGAAAGACCATGGGTCCCCCAGCCGCCTACCTTTACCAGCTCGCTCTGTTTTATGGAGGTCCCCAGGAAGCACGGGGGCGCTGGCGCTGCAAGGCCTTTCTCTGCCCTGAGCTGATCCTGTATCTTTTTGTCAGAAGTGCCTTACTTGCCGGGGTCTCCTGGCCTCCACCTGCACTGCGTGGCCAGCCCCCGGCCCCAGTACAGCTACGTGGAAAAGGGACACGGACTGTGACAGTTTCCCCTCATTCATCCTAGCCTCACCCCCGCCCGTTGTCAGGACCTGGTGGTTTCCAATTCCTCCTGGAGTCCAGGTGCTTGTGAGGGCCCCTCTGCGGGCACCTGCCCATCAGGGAAGCTCGGGGCTCCCTGGGCACCAGGCCACCATGCCTCTGGCCCATGTGCTGAACCCTGTTCATCCAGCTCCCCAACATGTAGAAGAAAAGGTATCCTTGCAGTAGCCTCTTCTCATCTGTTTCCCATTCAACCCAAAGTTTATGCAGAAGGTGTTTACTCTTATTTCCGGTCACAAGTGTTACTCACAGCTGCCCGTCTGTCGTGGGTCCTGCTGGGCTGTGGCAGACGCCCCCTCCACGCAGTGTTACCTTGCTGAGCATCAGCTCCCCCTCGCCCGCCCCTCCCCGCCACCTCCTCACTCTTCCGGGTTGTGCAATAACTCTCCCAGCCAGTGGTCTTTCCCACAGGCTGTCTGTCCCTTGCAGTGCTCGGCCACTGGGGCAGGACGGAACCCATGGGAGGGTGGTCGTCATCCCCACAGAAGAAACGGTAGCCACGCTCCTTCTGTTGTCGTTCTCGTGACCTTGGTGGCACTCTAGTGGAACATTATAGCATCGTCTTAGAAGTCCCTGTATTTTTTAAACTGTTTAAAAACGAAAAAAAAAAAAAAAAAACCATCCTCATGATGGGGCATTAATAGGTTAGCATCTGGGAATAAGATCTGTGAGACACCCGAGGCATCCCCAGCACTTCGCTGAAAGCGTTCAAGAGTTTGTTTGGAGAGGAGGGAGGTTTTCCCGGGAATCAGCTGTGTGTGGACACCCCTGGTCACCCAGTTGCATCTGACCGGTGGCAAGTGCCACCATCTCCTTGGGTACAGAGTCAAGTGTTTCTGTGACGAGACTTTACACCTCATCTTTTTCAGTTTCTCTTGTTTAATAAACATCTGAAGGATGAGCTGAGGCTGCTGGTGCCCTGAGCAACTCATAATGCAGATGTGGACGAAGTATCTCTTCACTTTTCCACTTCAGCCTGTTCATGTTATGGACCAAATTTCCAACAAGGAACTCAAGGAAAATTTGTACCTGCCGTATTTATGCTTTCATGTAAAAGGGTTTTTTTTTTTTTTTTTTGAGGGGGCTCTTTTTACTTTCAGTGAACTTTTTTCCAAATCCTTTTCCCACTGTTTCTGTCCAATTTTAAAACAAATTACAGTTTTGTATGAATTTTTTTTAATGTACATTTTGAAACAAATGATCAAATATTTTTGAAATAACTGAATAAAAGGCATAGAATTATTAGTCTAATTGTCTCAGGTATAATTCCTTTTTACCTGGATGCTCACGTTTGCTGTTTAAAGTTGCAGTTATTTTATTTCACCTTGAAGTCAGATGGCTCTATGGGAATTGATTAGGGTGTTGCTTCAATGCATTTATAGAGTATGTTTCTTCCCCTGAAGATTGAAAAGGTTAAAATTGAGATTGTTTGAAAATAGTGATATTGCTGGCAACTTTCTTTTTTGTAAGAACTTGCACCAACTGTAATCTTAAATTTGTATTCTCAAGTGTGCTTTTATATGAAGAATGAGTTTGCCTCCATTTCAACCTCATTTCTAATGTTTTTCACTGTTAGTAATTTCTTGCATATCTTTTGAGATAGTTTATTGTGGTCATGTGAGTAAGGGAGCTGGAATTAAGGACAGAGAACAAGTCAGTTATTTTGAGTGGTGGGTAGCAGAACGGCTCTTTCACTTGTGCCTGTAACAGGAGGTGTAAATGTGGACAGGAGTGTGCCGACGTGGGGTGGGGGTGGTGAGGCAGCTCCAGGAGGCGGCGCACTGTGCCCGATGCCTGCGTGCGGCTCCCCGTCATCCATGGGTGTGTTCTGAGACCCTCGGTGGGTCCCTGAAACCCCAGACAGGACTGGGCCCTGTACACACTGTGTTTTCCTATACCTACCTACCTACAGTGAAGTCTATAAATTAGGCACAGAGATGAACAGTTACAAACATACACCATAAGGAAAGCTATGTGAGTGCGGTCTCTACAGATTTTGTCTTAACTGTGCTGACTCCTCCTCCTCATGATGTGAGCTGCCTGGCTGTGTGGTGGGGTGACGTGAGCACCCATGATGCACACATGATGCAGCCTTGGGCTACCGCTGACCTGACCACACGTCAGGAGGAAGCGCACCTGCTTGGGGCGATCCTGGGTCTCAACGCTTATGGCTGGGGATCCCGGGTGGGACAGAGCGGGATGGTGCAAGAGCCAGCACAGTACTCAGAATGGCACGCAATTTAAAACTTACAAAGCAGCTCTGGAACTTCCCATCTAATATTTTCAGACCATGGCTTGCTGTGGTAATTGTAAAGTGAAGGTGTGGATAAGGGAGGACGACTGTGTTATGGCGTCACCTGGCTAAAAGACAATGGGGCTGAGTCTGTGTAGAAGCCACCAGATGTCAGTGTCGGTGCTGAATAGATGCTGCCCGAGTGCTGGTACTAGCGGTGGGCAAGGGACACAGCTGGCACAGTCAGGTGGCCTGTTGCCCATCTCCAGAGCGAGCTTAGGAGATGGGTGCAGTTGGCTGAGGGACACACACGGGCTGTGAGGACCAAGCAGGAACCGTGCACCTGAGGCAAAGGCGCAGGAGAGCCAGGGGCTCAGCTGGATGGGCTGGGTGACCTGAGCGGTCGGACTTTCTGAGCTGCCTCGCTCACCTGTGCTCAGTGTTTTGGGGGAGGCGGTTGGCTGCACAGTCGGGTCCAACTCCTTGCGACCCCATGAACTACAGCATGCCAGGCCTCCCTGTCCATCACCAACTCCCGGAGTTTACCCAAACTCATGTCCATCGAGTCGGTGATGCCATCCAGCCATCTCATCCTCTGTCGTCCCCTTCTCCTCCTGCCCCCAATCCCTCCCAGCATCAGAGTCTTTTCCAATGAGTCAACTCTTCACGTGAGGTGGCCAAAGTATTGGAGGTTCAGCTTCAGCATCAGTCCTTCCAAAGAACACCCAGGGCTGATCTCCTTCAGAATGGACTGGTTGGATCTCCTTGCAGTCCAAGGGACTCTCAAGAGTCTTCTCCAACACCACAGTTCAAAAGCATCAATTCTTCAGCACTCAGCTTTCTTCACAGTCCAACTCTCACATCCATACGTGACCACTGGAAAAACTATAGCCTTGACTAGACGGACCTTTGTCGGCAAAGTAATGACTCTGCTTTTGAATATGCTATCTAGGTTGGTCATAACTTTCCTTCCAAGGAGTGAGCGTCTTTTAATTTCATGGCTGCAGTCACCATCTGCAGTGATTTTGGAGCCCCAAAAAATAAAGTCTGCCACTCTTTCCACTGTTTCCCCATCTATTTCCCATAAAGTGATGGGACCAGATGCCATGATCTTTGTTTTCTGAATGTTGAGCTTTAAGCCAACTTTTTCACTCTCCTCTTTCACTTTCATCAAGAGGCTTTTTAGTTCCTCTTTCTGCCATAAGGGTGGTGTCATTGATATATCTGAGGTCATTGATATTTCTCCCGGCCATCATCGATTCCAGCTTGTGCTTCTTCCAGCCCAGCGTTTCTCATGATGTACTCTGCATAGAAGTTAAATAAGCAGGGTGACAATATACAGCCTTGACGCACTCCTTTTCCTATTTGGAACCAGTCTGTTGTTCCATGTCCAGTTCTAACTGTTGCTTCCTGCCTGACCTGCATACAGGTTTCTCAAGAGGCAGGTCACGTGGTCTGGTATTCCCATCTCTTTCAGAATTTTCCACAGTGTATTGTGATCCACACAGTCAAAGGCTTTGGCATAGTCAATAAAGCAGAAAGAGATGTTTTTCTGGAACTCTCTTGCTTTTTCCATGATCCAGCAGATGTTGGCAATTTGATCTCTGGTTCCTCTGCCTTTTCTAAAACCAGCTTGAACACCTGGAAGTTCACGGTTCATGTATTGCTGAAGCCTGGCTTAGAGAATTTTGAGCATTACTAGCATGTGAGATGAGTGCAACTGTGCGGTAGTTTGAGCATTCTTTGGCATTGCCTTTCTTTGGGATTGGTTTGCTTGCTTGCTTGTTTTTGGAGGGAATGGTGGTGGTGAGATTTAGGGACAGTGAACACTAAGCTTGTGGTTTGAACAGAGCACTCGAATTAATTTCTCATAGGAACAGGCTCGTGGTCCTACACCAGCAGGATATTCACTCATCCAAGTGACCCTTGATCTCCTGGAAATCTAGATACATCTTCTCAGATACCTCTGAAGCCTACAGGTAACAGGCTTGACTAGATGGTCTTTTCAGGCCCCTGGGAGTACAGATGGAGTACTGGTGGGGAGGAATTCAAGATGGTGCTTATAAAGGTGAAGCTGGTGGCTGACTTCAGCTGAGGAGTAGCCCTGCTTCTGGACTTTGGAAAGTTCATCAGAGCCTGGTTGATAACCAGGAGCTGTTATTCTAATCTGTTCTGCTTATCTTGAGGCCAGGCTCTCTAATTTTTTTTTTTTTTAAGCTACAGCCAACATCAAGAAATACATTATACATCATGACTCATGAAACAAACATTTCATGAAACAATATGAATTAGTGTACCACCCTGTGATAGTTCCTGTTCCTTTCAGTTCAGTTCAGTTCAGTCGCTCACTCGTGTCCGACTCTTTGTGACCCCATGAATTGCAGCACGCCAGGCCTCCCTGTCCATCACCAACTCCCGGAGTTCACTCAGACTCACGTCCATCGAGTCAGTGATGCCATCCAGCCATCTCATCCTCTGTCATCCCCTTCTCCTCCTGCCCCCAATCCCTCCCAGCATCAGAGTCTTTTCCAGTGAGGTGGCCTCTTCACATGAGGTGGCCAAAGTACTGGAGTTTCAGCTTTAGCATCATTCCTTCCAAAAGAACACCCAGGGCTGATCTCCTTCAGAATGGACTGGTTGGATCTCCTTGCAGTCCAAAGGATTCTCAAGAGTCTTCTCCAGCTTTTTTTTTTTTCCGGTAAGCGGCCTGAGGTGACTCCTAAAAATGGTGCGCTATTCACTTGACCCAGAAAACCCCACAAAATCATGCAAATCAAGAGGTTCAAATCTTCGTGTACACTTTAAGAACACTCGTGAAACCGCCCAGGCCATAAAGGGTATGCATATCCGAAAAGCCACCAAGTATCTGAAGGACGTCACGTTAAAGAAGCAGTGTGTGCGGTTCCGCCGCTACAACGGTGGAGTTGGCAGGTGTGCACAGGCCAAACAGTGGGGCTGGACTCAGGGTCAATGGCCCAAAAAGAGTGCTGAATTTTTACTACACATGCTCAAAAATGCAGAGAGTAATGCTGAACTTAAGGGCTTAGATGTAGATTCTCTGGTCATTGAGCACATCCAAGTGAACAAAGCCCCCAAGATGCGACGCAGGACTTACAGAGCTCACGGTCGGATCAACCCCTACATGAGCTCTCCCTGCCACATTGAGATGATCCTTACTGAAAAAGAACAGATTGTTCCTAAACCAGAAGAGGAGGTTGCACAGAAGAAAAAGATATCCCAGAAGAAACTGAAGAAACAAAAACTTATGGCCCGGGAATAAATGCCGCAAAAAATAAATGCAAATAAAAGTTTAAAAAAAAAAAAAAAGAGTCTTCTCCAGCACCACAGTTCAAAAGCATCAGTTCTTCAGCACTCAGCTTTCTTCAGGTTGGTGCAAAAGTAATTGCGGTTTGGCATGGTTGAACTTTGTCATTTGATGTCGGAATACATTCTTAAATGTAGTTATGTTATACATCATTTTAATCCACATTTCTTGCTTTGTTGCTTTTTTTTTTGCTAACGACTTATTACTTGCTGTTTATTTTATATTTATTTGATGTGTTTGAGCCTGGTGGGCTGCCGTCTATGGGGTCGCACAGAGTCGGACATAACTGAAGCGACTTAGCAGCAGCAGCAGCAGAGCCTTGTTGCAATGATTTAAAATTCATGGTCTAAAACATTTGTAACTGCATTTGGTGCAGTTACATTTGTACCAACTTAATATCTAATTTTTTAAAATGCAGGTCTACTAAGGGGCCTAGAACTGCAGTTGAAAAACGGTGTATACTTCTCTACCCGGCTAGGGGGAGGGGTGGTCTGGCAGCAATACCACACCCCACATGATGTCTCTCTGAGCAAATTCTATCCGTCCTGCTCCTAATCATTCTACTCCTGCATTAATCAGGGTTCTTTCTCCAGAGAACTAGAACCAATAGGCTCTATATATAGAGAGAAAGGGACTGATTATAAGGAACTGGTTCTTGTAACTGTGGAGCATAACAAGCTCTAGTATCTGTAGTCAGCAGTCTGGAGACTTGTTGAGAACTAAGTCTGAAGGCCAGCAGCCTTGAGACCAAGGAAGAGCAGATGTCTCAGTCTGAGCCCCAAAGCAGGGGAAAGCTGATGTCACGGCAGGCTGGAGGAGTCCTCTCTTATCAGGGTAGGGTCAGCCTTTTTGTTCTCTTCAAGCCTTTAGTGAGGGGTGAGGGGCTCCCATCCTGGAGGGGGCCGTGTGCTTTCCTCCATCCACCAACTCGGATGGTAACCTCATCCAGAAACAGCCTCACAGACACACCCAGAAATGTCCAGGCACCCATATTTAGTCAAGCTGACACACAGAATTAACCATCACAATACCCCTGTCCCCTTCCCTAAATAAGATACCACCCTTAGCTCCTACAAGATCCAATTTAATTTAGACTTCAGTGGTAGTGAAATATAAGAACCAAAATAGAAATGGAATTTCAAGAAGGCTGTAAATGCCTCTATGAGGAGTACAGGTAGACGGAGGCTCAAAGTCAACATACTGTGCTGCGTTCTGTTCTCAGCAGGTCAGCTGGAGAAAGCACGGACGAAGTTATAGTAGTCAATCTTGTCTTCTCCATGAGAGCACATTCTGATGAGCTGCAGGTGAGAGACAGGAGGCTGCTTTCAGCTCCACAGCAGAGCCTCTTTAGTGACCGCCCCCCACATTGTGTAACAGCTCAACTGTTTATACCCTCAACTGATCGGAAATGATCTTGGGCGCCTTTCCCAATCTTAATGCTTCATGAAAAGAAAGCTCAGATGGTGTAAATGGCCTGCCCAAGGTTTCAGGTCTAACATAAGAATACTTGTCATTTTCAAAGCATTTTTGTTCTTATATTCAGTTACAAGGCTATCCATCAGGGCTGGTGTTATCATAGCCTAAAAGAAAAATATAGTTATGTCACTGCTAACACCAGATCTCCTGAAACTCATCTATGAGTGGCAGTAAGTGCACTGACCCACTGTGGTTAAAAGATGTGTGCAGACCCATCCCTACCCCACCCCCTGATGCAGCTCCCATGTCAGGTCACAGGCGACACAAATGACGTAAAAATCAAAGGCTGGACATGCTACTGGTCTGAGGCTTGGGAAGCCAGATGGGCATTTTGCCCGCGTGAGACTGCTGAAGGCCAGCAGTCTCGAGACCAAGGAAGAGCCGACGTCTCAGTTTGAGTCCAAAAGCAGGGAAAAGCTGATGTTATCCTTCCACCTGCCTCCTCACTCCTTGCTAAGGTTCCTGTCTGACAAATTCTTGTCCCTAAGCTAGTCACACCAATCCCAAACAAAAGCTTTCCCTAAATGACTCTTAACTTCCCAGCATCCCACTATGCTAAAGTGTCATTAAGAAGGACTTCAGAACCACAATACTCTGCATCAGTGAGAATGTCTCATAATATCAGCCACTGTCATTGGCAACTGAGGGAGAAAGCCTGTCCTAACTTCTAGTCCTGATAGACATCCTGAACTTGGTCAAAGGGATTTATGAAGAGAAAGAGGCATGAAATGCCCTCTCAGCTCCCTCATGGAAGCTCTAAGAGGAGAATGTCCAGCTGGCCATGGACCTGGGTCAGTGGTCACACCTTCTCCCATGCCGGCCCTACCAATGGACAAGCGTAGGCGTCACCTGTGAAGGTGTCAGAGGCTCCCATCATCCTGCTCAGTCCAGCTTTTCCATCTGCCCTTGGTGACCACCCTCCTTCAGCACCCACATGGCTCATTGGCCGCTCTGCTGTCTGAACGCTGCCCCCTTAAAGAGATGCCCTACAACAGCATTAGGAATGACCTACCAATGCTAAGAGTCAAGGACAAATGCCATAATCAGGACTGAATGGGAGATCTGATTTGAGCACCCCAAAGCTTCCCCAGTTAAAATACACATGCAGCTGCCTTTGGGAGTGAGTGAGCAGTGCCCAGCCTCCGCAATTAGCCCGGAAAAGTAACTCCTGCTCACCTCCTTAATCAAGGAGTCATCAACTGGGAGTTGGAAAGAGCCACAAATTTTAAAGAACGTCTCCCTGTCCACGTATCCTGAAGCTTCCTTGTCATAGATCTGAAAGGCCTCACGGATGTTGTCGCTGCACGGGCGATCTTTCAGTTGCTTCTGGATCGTGTCTATCAGGGCCTCCATGTCCTGCACACCCGGTTCCTCTTCCACTCGCTGGCTGTGGAGATAGGAAAGAAATGGCTGGACATGGTGTTCATTTTCCAATGGTCTTATCTCGGTGACCAAAGTTCTCTCATGGTGAAGCTCTCATTAGAGCTGGGGAAGCCTCTAATGACACAGGTTTGATGCTGAGCTGATCAGTAACTGTTCATGTCTGTAGCTCAGCCTCCCTCGCTACCATCTGTCAAATACTGGCACCACAAAAAGCCGGACCTACCGCCACTGCAGGCCACCTCCAAGCCAGGCGTCTGTGGGAGTCACATGACTGTCATCTGTGCTGCATCACCTAGAGACGAATGTTCTTAGAAACAGATGCCTAAAAGTAGTGTGATGAAGAAATCAAAGTAAAAGAGAAATAAAATATCTAGAAACAAACAAAAATGGATATACATTTGACCCTTGAACAGAAGCAGGGTTTAGGGCATCAGCCCTCCACACAGTCAAAAATCTAAGTATAACTTATAGTCAGCCCTCCAAATGTGTGGTGGTTCTGTATCCACAGTTTCAACCCATTGAGGATTGTGTAGTAGTGCAATACATATTCACTGAAAAAAAAAAAAAATCTGCATATAAGTACACTCACACAGTTCCAACCTGTGTGGTTCACTGGTCCCCTGTACCACATACCAAAGTTTATGGGATACAACAAAAGCAGTTCTAAGAGGGAAGTTTACAGCAATAAAGAAAAAGAAGGAGTTCCTGGGCAGTCCAGTGGTTAGGACTCGGTGCTTTCACTGCTGTGGCCCAAGTTCAGTCCCTGAGGAAGGAACTAAGATCCCATGAGCCATGCAGTGCAGCCCAAAGGAAGAACAAAGAACGATCTCAAACAACCTAAGTTTATACCTCAAGGAACTAGAAAAATAAAAGCAAAAGCCCAAAGTTAGCAGAAGAAAGAGCAGAGCAGAAAGAAAGGAAAGATCCTGGAAAAATGATAGATAAGACTTAAATGAAACTAAGACTTAAAAAAAAAAAAGATAAAACTGACAAACTTCTTAATTTGACCAATATTTTTTAAAAAAAGACTCAAAATCAGAAATGAGGGGAGACATTACAACTAATACCACAGAAATGCAAAGGATCAGAAGAGACTACTATGAACAATCTACTTGTCAACAGGTTGGATAACCTGGAAGAAATGGATGAGTTCCTAGAAACAAGCCTGAATCACAAAGAAATAGAAAATCTAAACAGACCAATGATATGAAGATTAATCAGGAATCAAAAATCTCCCAACAAATTCCCAGGACCAGATGGTTTCATGGTGAACTGTACCAAACATTTAAGGAAGAATACCAATCCATTTCAAACTCCTCAAAAAAAAAAAAAATTAAGAAGAGGAAACACTCCCAAATTCATACAAGGCCAGCATACTTTGACATCAAATCCAAAAACTAACACTGCAAGAAAAGAAAATTACAGACCAATAACCCTTGGTGAACACAAATGCAAAAGTCCTCAACAAAAATACCAGCAAACAATTCAACAGCACATTTAAAAGATTGTACATCACCATCAAGTGGGATTTACTCTGACTAGGCAAGTATGGTTCAACATATAGAAATCAATACACACTGAGAATGAAGGATAATAATCATATGATCATCTTAATACATACAGAAAAAGCATTTGACAAAACTCAACATCCTTTCATGATGAAAATTCAAATAAATTAGGTAGAGAAGGAATGTACCTCAACGTTATAATGGCCACACATGAGAAGCCCCCAGCTAATAACATACCCTGTAGTGAACAAGACGATGATGCCCATTCTATAAGATCAGGAACCAGACAAAGGTGCACACTCTTGCCACTTCTACTCAACAAAGACCTGTGTGCCCACTCAGTTGTGGCCAACTCTTTGTGACCCTTCAGACTGTAGGCCACCAGGCTCTTCTCTTCATGGAGTTTTTTGGGCAAGGATACTGGAGTAGGTTGCCATTTCCTCCTCCAGGGGATCTTCCTGACCCAGGGACTGAACCAGAGTCTTTTGTGTCTCCTGCCTTGCAGGCAGATTCTTTACCGCTGAGCCATTGGGAAAGCCCTACAGAGACCTAGCCAGAGAAATTAGGCAAGAAAAAGCAATGAAAGGTACCCAAAGAGAAAAGGAAGAAGTACAACTGTTTCAGTCTGCAGATGACAGGATCTTATATACAGTCTTTCAGTTCAGTTCAGTTCAGTTCAGTCGCGTCCAACTCTTTGTGACCCCATAAACTGCAGCACGCCAGGCCTTCCTGTTCATCACCAATTCCCAGAATTTACTCAGACTCATGTCCATTGAGTCGGTGATGCCATCCAACCATCTCATCCTCTGTTGTCCCCTTCTCCTCCCACTTTCAATCTTGCCCAGCATCAGGGTCTTCTCAAATGAGTCAGTTTTTAGAATCAGGTAGCCAAAGTATTGGAGTTTTAGCTTCAGCATCAGTCCTTCCATTGAACACCCAGGACTGATCTCCTGTAGGATGGACTGGTTGGATCTCCTTATATTCCAATGGACTCTCAACAGTCTTCTCCAACACCACAGTTCAAAAGCATCGATTCTTTGGCGTTCAGCTTTCTTTACAGTCCAACTCTCACATCCATACATGACCACTGGGAAAACCATAGCCTTGACTAGATGGACCTTTGTTGACAAAGAAATGTCTCTGCTTCTTAATGTGCTATCTAGGTTGGTCATAACTTTCCTTCCAAGGAGTAAGCGTCTTTTAATTTCATGGCTGCAATCACCATCTGCAGTGATTTTGGGGGCCAAAAAAATAAAGTCTGTCACTGTTTCCCCATCTATTTGCCATGAAGTGATGGGACCAGATGCCATGATCTTAGTTTTCTGATTGTTGAGCTTTAAGCCAACTTTTTCACTCCCCTCTTTCATCAAGGTGCTCTTTAGTTCTTCACTTTCTGCCTTAAGAGTGGTGTCATCTGCATATCTGAGGTTATTGATACGTCTCCCAGCAATCTTGATTGCAGCTTGTGTTTCATCCAGCCCAGCATTTCTCATGATGTACTCTGCATGTAAGTTAAATAAGCAGGGTGAAAATATACAGTCTTGATGTACTCCTTTCCCTATTTGGAACCAGTCTGTTGTTCCATCAGCAAACACAAGATCTGGAGCTGACTATGGCTCAGATCATGAGCACCTTATTGCAAAATTCAGACTCAAATTGAAGAAAGCAAGGAAAACCAGTAGGCCATTTAGGTATGGCCTAAATCAGATCTCTTAAGATTATACAGTGGAGGTGATGAATAGATTCAAGGAATTAGATATAGTAGACAGAGTGCCTAAAGAACTAAGGATGGAGGTTCATTACACTATACAGGAGGTGGTGACCAAAACCATCCCCAAGAAAAAGAAACGCAAGAAAGTAAAGTGGTTGTCTGAGGAGGCTTTACAAATATCTGAGAAAAGAAGAGAAGCAAAAGCAAAGGAGAAAGGGAAAGATACACCCAATTGAATGCAGAGTTCCAGAGAATAGCAAAGGGAGATAAGAGAGCCTTCTTAAGTGAACAATGCAAAGTAGAGGAAAACAATAAAATGGGAAAGACTAAGAAAATTAGAGCTACTAAGGGAACATTTCATGCAAAGATGGGCACAATAAAGCAGAGAAACGGTATGGACTTAACAGAAGCAGGAGAGATTAAGAAGAGGTGGCAAGAATACACAGAAGTACTGTACAAAAAAAGGTCTTAATGACCCGGATAACCACAATAGTATGATCACTCAACTAGAGCCAGATATCCTGGAGTGTGAAGTCAAGTGGGCTGTAGAAAGCATTACTACGAACAAAGCTAGTGGAGGTGATGGAATTCCAGCTAAGCTATTTCAAATCCTAAAAGATAATGTGGTTAAAGTGCTGCACTCAATATGCCAGCAAATGTGGAAAACTCAGCAGTGGCCACAGGACTGGAAAAGGTCAGTTTTCATTCCAATCCCAAAGAAAGGGAATGGCAAAGAATGCTCAAATTACTGCACAACTGTACTCATGCAACTTTCACATGCCAGCAAAATTATGCTCAAAATCCTTTGAGCTAGGCTTCAGCAGCACATG
Organism: Ovis aries; assembly: GCF_016772045.2. NCBI lineage: Eukaryota > Metazoa > Chordata > Mammalia > Artiodactyla > Bovidae > Ovis > Ovis aries. Next base: position 24,543,885 of record NC_056073.1, on the reverse strand, counting down.
AACCACGGATTTCCAGATGTTCAAGCTGGATTTAGAAAAGGCAAAGAAACCAGAGATCAAATTGCCAACATCCGCTGGGTCATAGAAAAAGCAAGGGAACTCAAAAAAAAAAAAAAAAAAAAAAAAAACCATTCACTTCTGCTTCATTGACCACAGCCTCTGACTGTGTGGATCACAACAAACGAGAAAATTCTTAAAACAGATGGGAATACCAGACCAACTTACCTGCCTCCTGAGAAACCTGTATGCAGGTCAAGAAGCAACAGATAGAACCAGACAGAGAACAAAAGACTGGTCCAAAATTGGGTAAGGAGTACCTCAAGGCTGAATATTGTCACCTTGCTTATTTAGCCTTCTATGCAGACTACATCATGCAAAATGCTGGGGTGGATGAAGCACAAGCTGGAATCAAAATTGCTGAGAGAAATATCAACAACCTCAGATGTGCAGATGATACCACCCTAATGGCAGAAAGTGAAGAGGAACTAAAGAGCCTCTTGATGAAGGTAAAAGAGGAGAGTGAAAAAGGTGGCTTAAAGCTCAACATTAAAAAAACTAAGGTCATGGCATCCAGTCCATTACTTCATGGCACATAGATGGGGAAAAAGTGAAAACAAAGACAGATTTTATTTTCTTGGGCTCCAAAATCACTGGAGATGGTGACTGCAGCCACGAAATTAAAAGACACTTGCTCCTTGGAAGACAAGCTATGACAAACCTAGACAGTGTATTAAAAAGCAGAGACATTGCTTTGCCAACAATGGTCCATCTGGTCAAAGCTATGGTTTTTCCAGAAGTCATGTATGCATGTGAGAGTTGGGCCATAAAGAAGGCTGAACACTGAAGAACTGAGGCTTTTGAACTGTGGTGCTGGAAAGACTCCTAAGAGTCCCTTGGACTGCAAGGATAACAAACCAGTCAATTCTAAAGGAAATGAACCCTGAATATTCATCAGAAAGACTGATGCTGAAGCTCCAATACTTTGGCCCCAATACAAAGAGCTGACTCTGTTAAAGACCCTGATGTTGGCAAAGACTGAGGGCAAGAGAAGGGGTTGACAGAGGATAGGATGGTTGGATGGCATCACTGACTTAACAGACATAAGTTTGAACAAACTCAGGGAGATAGTGAAGGACAGGGAAGTCTGGTGTGCTGCAGTTCATGGGGTCACAAAGAGTTGGACATCACTTAGGAACAAAACAACATGAAATGCAGTAACAATTAACTACTGAAAGAAAAATTAAAACAGTCTCATTTATAATAGCATTTAAAAATATTTTAGAATAAATGTAACCAAGGTGAAAGATCTATACACTGAAAACTATAAGACATTGATGAAAGAAACTGAAGACAACAAACAGATGGAAAGTATTTCATGCTCCTGAATTAGAGTAATTAACACTGTTAACATGCTTATAGTCCCATCACTTCATGGGAAATAGATAGGGAAACAGTGGAAACAGTGTCAGACTTCATTTTTGGGGGCTCCAAAAATCACTGCAGATGGTGACTGCAGCCATGAAATTAAAAGATGCTTACTCCTTGGAAGGAAAGTTATGACCAACCTAGATAGCATATTCAAAAGCAGAGACATTATTTTGCCAACAAAGGTCCATCTAGTCAAGGCTATGGTTTCTCCAGTAGTCATGTATGGATGCAAGAGTTGCACTATGAAGAAGGCTGAGTGCCGAAGAATTGATGCTTTTAACTGTGGCGTTGGAGAAGATTCTTGAGAGTCCCTTGGACTGCAAGGAGATCCAACCAGTCCATTCTAGAGGGGATCAGTCCTGGGTGTTCTTTGGAAGGAATGATGCTAAAGCTGAAACTGCAATACTTTGGCCACCTCATGCGAAGAGTTGACTCATTGGAAAAGACCCTGATGCTGGGAGGGATTGGGGGCAGAAGGAGAAAGGGACGACAGAGGATGAGGTGGCTGGATGGCATCACTGACTCAATGGACGTGAGTTTGAGTGAACTCCGGGAGTTGGTGATGGACAGGGAGGCCTGGCGTGCTGCAGTTCATGGGGTCGCAAAGAGTCGGACATGACTGAGCAACTGAAGTGAACATGCTTATACTACCCAAAGCCATCTACAGATTCAATGTAATCCCCACTAAAATTCCAGTGGCATTTTTCACAGAAATAGAAAACAAAATGCTAAAACTTGTATGTAGCTACAAAAAACTCCAAACAGTCAAAACTTAGAAAGAACAACAAAGCAGGAGGCATGGCACTTCCTGATTTCCAACTGTATTGTAAAGCTATAGTAATCAAATCAGTATGGAACTGGCATTAAAAACAGACACATATACCAATGGAATAGAACAGAGAGCCCAGAAATAAGGGTCCCAAGAATACATAATGGAGAAAGGACAGTCTTCAATAAATGTTGCTGGGGAAAATGGATATCCACTATTCTATATAATTAGAATGAAGCTGGATCCTTATTTTATACAATTCAAAAAGTACTGGAGACCTAAACATAAGACTTGAAAACTGTAAAGCTCCTAGAAGAAAACACAGGAAGAAGGTCCTTGACTTTGTTCTTGGCAATGATTTTTCGGATATGACACCAAAAGCACTGGCAACAAAAACAAACAAGTGGGACTACATAAAAGTCAAAAGGTTCTGCACAGAAAAGGAAATGACCGACATACAAAAGAATCAACAGGATGGGAGAAAACACTTGCAAACTCTATCTATTCGGGCTACTATAACAAAATACTAGAGACTGGATCACTTACAAACAACAGAAATGTATTTATCATAGTTCTGGAGGTTAGAAGTCCAAGATCCTGGTGCCACAGATCACATATGGTGGCTAGTGCTGACTCTCTTCTGGGTCACAGCTCTCTCACTGTGTCCTTCCTTCCTTGTGGAAGGGGGCTAGTGAGTTTTTAAGGCCTTTTTTATATAGCCACTAATAACCTCCCAAAGGCCCTACCTCTTAATAGCATCACATCAGGTATCAGCATGAATTTTGGAGGGACACAAACATTCAAACCAAAGCACAAACCATAGATGTGATAAGGGGTTAAGATCTAAAATATATAAGGAATTCACATGTGTCAACAGCAAAGAAAAAAATACTTTAAAAATGAGCAGAACTGAATAGCTATTTTTGTAGGACACACAAATGGCAATAGGTACATGGAAAGATGTTCAATGTCACTAATTATCAGGGAAATGGAAATCAAACCACAAGGAGATACCTCACAGCTGTTAGGATAGCTATTATCAAAAAGACAAGAGAGAACAAGTTGGTGAGGATGTGAAAGGGAACCCCTTTACACTCCCACCAACAGCGGTGGGAACTGGCACAGCCACTATGGAAAATAAAAGCTGGAAAATATTTTACACTATGGAAAACAGTGTGAAGGCTCCTTAAACAGTTAAAAACAGAATGACCATACGATCCAGCAATCCCACTTCTGGGTTTATCTCAATGAAGGATACAACATTAGTATCTCTACTAAAGAGACACACGTGCTCCCCTGTTTTCTGCAGCGTTATTCACAACAGCTAAGATACGGAAACAACCAAAGTGTCCCCTGACAGATGAATGGATTTAAAACAGAAGTCTTGCCGTTTGTGACAACATAAATGAGCTGTGACCATAGTTAGCAGTACTGTATACTTGAAATTTGCTTAGGGAGTAGATTTTAAGCATCCCCACCAGTCACACGCAAGAATAAATGGTAACTATGTGAGATGACTGCACTCCCTGGACTGCAAGGAGATGAAACCAGTCAGTCCTAAAGGAAATCAACCCTGAATATTCACTGGAAGGGCTGATGCTCAAGCTGAAGCTCCAATACTTTGGCCACCTGATGCGACAAACCAAGACAGCATATTAAAAAGCAGAGACATTACTTTGCCAACGAAGGTCCAACTAGTCAAAGCTATGCTTTTTCCAGTGGTCATGTATGGATGTGAGAGTTGGACAGTAAAGAAAGCTGAGTGCTGAGGAATTGATGCTTTTGAACTGTAGTGTTGGAGAAGACTCTTGAGAGTCCCTTGGACTGCAAGGAGATCAAACCAGTCAACTGTAAAGAAATTCAGTCCTGAATATTCATTGGAAGGACTGATGCTGAAGCTGAAGCTCTAATACTCTGGCCACTTGATGCGAAAAACTGACTCACTGGAAAAGACCCTGATGCTGGGAAAGACTCAGAGCAAGAGAAGAGGGCGACAGAGGATGAGATGGTTGGATGGCATCACTGACTCAATGGACGTGAGTTTGAGCAAGCTCAGGGAGATAGTGAAGGACAGGGAAGCCTGGCGTGCTGCAGTTCATGGGGTTGCAAAGAGTCAGACACGACTGAGTGACTGAATGGAAGCTCTGGCAGATGGTGAAGGGCAGGGAAGCCTGGCGTGTGCAGTCCATGGGGTCACAAAGAGTTGGACACGACTGAGTGATTGAACAACAAACAATGTGAGATGATGAATGTGTTAACTAACTAGGTTGTGGTAATCACATCACAATGTACATGTACATCAAATGATTACATTGTACACTTCACACAGTTTTGTCAATAACACTTCAATACAACGGGCAGAGGAAAACTAGTGTGATGAATTTGGAGTCAAGTACCAGCATGACTGGTATGATAACTCGCAACCTGGTAACTTGATGTGATGGATTAAGGACGAGAATGGCAGTGGGCAGATGAGTCAGAAGGCACTGTGGTAAAAATCAGTTTACCTTATCTGTAGATCAAAAGGCTGAGCACTAGACCAGGGGGGCTGGCCCAAAGGCCAAAGCCAGTGGGCAGCCTGTGTTTCTAAATAGAGTTTCAGTGAAATCCAGTCACACCTATTCATTTACATACTGTATACGGCTGCTTTCACCCCACAAAGGCAGAGCTGAGTAGTTTACAACAGAGATGCTGGTATGGCTTACAAACCTAAATTATTTACTCCTCTTTCCAAAAGCGTCTGCCAACCTCTGCCCTAGACAATGAGCTCCTGTTCTCTCATCTGGCTGCCTTGAGTGTTTATTAAGGTCCGGCACGTGGTGCAAGCTCCAATATCACTGAACTAATGAATAAATGACAAGAGACTGTTACATCTGAAAACAATCAGTGACCTCAAGAAACAACTTATGGAGAGTACTTGGATACTAATGCAGTCAGAGAGGAGGCAGTGACAGACGCAAAAGAATTTACTTTGGAGAAATGGGAGCTACTTAGCTATGACAAGAAGGTAAAGAGCTCAGAAAAGAAACATTCCAAGGCAAAGAGTAGGAAAATGGAAGCCACTCACACTGGATCTACTTGAGACCAGCTGCAGAGTGAATATGGACGGCTTCCCTGGTGGCTCAGTGGTAAAGAATCCACCTGCCAGTGCAGGGACCTAAGCCTGAATAGAATTTCAGATGAAGTCAATACTCCAATCACGTGGGCACTGTTTTAATTTTATGGCTCAGAGAAAGAAGATGGCTAACTCCAAATTTCATCATCCAGTAGCCAATGCCTCTTGCCTGGGAAATCCCATGGACGGAGGAGCCTGGTAGGCTACAGTCCATGGGGTCTCGAAGAGTCAGACATGACTGAGCGACTTCACTTTCACTTTTCACTTTCATGCACTGGAGAAGGAAATGGCAACCCACTCTAGGATTTTTCCTGGAGAATCCCAGCGACAGGAGCCTGGTGGGCTGCCATCTATGGGGTCACACAGAGTCGGACACGACTGACGTGACTTGGCAGCAGCAGCAGCAGCCAACCCTGGACATAAAAAGTTCTTGGGCATGACAAATAGAAACCTTTTTCATTATTCTTAGCAACGATCAAATACAGGGTTTGCGTTTCCTTAGAGTGGGGATTCTTTACCAGATGGGTGGAGTTAGGAGCCAAAAGAAGTACGGCTATAAGACACGAAGGGCGAGACCCCTGGGTTCATAGCACCTTTGAGCATTTTCTCTCATTTAGCCCTGACTCATCACAAGAGAAGAGAACGGAAGTGAGGGTCAGAACGAGGATAGCCATGGATCTATTAACCCAGAACTTGAATTTATTTCTATTCGTATCTTACTCTAAGTGACCTGATACTATCTTTTCCTCATTACTAAATAAAGGGGGAGAAAATAGCCCACCTGTAGTATGCCAAAACAAGAAGCTTTCCAGTGTTCCTGGTATTTGCAGAGAAATGGGGAAATTACAGAAAAAAGCTTTTGAGAAGTACTCGAGTTAAATGTGTACCATGAATCCAAACCTGGCCCTTCCTGGTGCCCAGCCACCAAACTATGGCCCTCGTGCCATCTGCCTCCCACTCTCCGAGACGGCGGCCATGTTTCCCCAGCCAAAGAGACTTACTTTCCTTCATATTTTTCACATCTCTAGAATCAGGATGCATTTTAAAATTGATGGTGAGTCTCAATTATAACTGACAGTCTTTCTTTCTTAGTAGCAGGTAAAATGATGGTATGTATTTATTTTCACTTTATTTTTATATTCATTTTATTTATTTGTAGAGTCAACAGAACATTTCCCAACTTCTCCTCCAGGAATCTCCAACATCTCCACATCTGCACTCTTCCTACTGCACTGCTATAGTGAAAACAGCAGCACAATGAGAAGGACCCCTCACCCACGGGTGGACCCCTCCACCAACCCGCCAGCACCTGCACCCACACACCCTGCCTTCCTGCCTGGCACACACATTATGGTTTCAGAGAACAATCCAGGGACCCTGGGAGCTTCTCGAGACCCTCGTGGAAGTCTGTGAGGTCAGAGCTGCTCTCTGACCTCTGAATGTGAACATTCCTAAATGTGAACACTGGTGAACCACTGCCCGAGATGAATGACCGATGCTTCCATCTAAAGCCAGTTCCTCCCTCTGTGTCCTAAACACCCCACTGTCTCTCACAGACACCAGAAACATCCCCTCTCTCACAGATTTATCAATGTTTCCTTCCCTACAGAATTATTCCCATTTACATACAAACTTGCTGCTCTTTATTCTTATAAACAAGAAAAGCCTTCTCTCGACTCCACTTCCTCCGCCTGCTACTCCCCATCTCCCTATTCCCCTTTGCACCAACTTCCTCAAGTTCCTCTCCTCCATCTCTTAAGCCCACTCCCCTATTCCAGTGGAAGTCCTCACTGAGGTCGCCAGACCCCCTCAGTTCAGTTCAGTCGCTCAGTTGTGTCCAACTCTTTGCGACCCATGAATCGCAGCACGCCAGGTCTCCCTGTCCATCACCAACTCCCGGAGTTTACCCAAACTCATGTCCATTGAGTTGGTGATGCCATCCAGCCATCTCATCCTCTGTTGTCCCCTTCTCCTCCTGCCCCCAAAACCTCCCAGCATCAGAGTCTTTTCCAATGAGTCAACTCTTCGCATGAGGTGGCCAAAGTACTGGAGTTTCAGCTTTAGCATCATTCCTTCCAAAGAACACCCAGGACTGATCTCCTTTAGAATGGACTGGTTGGATCTCCGTGCAGTCCAAGGGTCTCTCAAGAGTCTTCTCCAGCACCACAGTTCAAAAGCATCGATTCTTCAGCGCTCAGCTTTCTTCATAGTCCAACTCTCACATCCATACATGACCACTGGAAAAACCATAGCCTTGACTAGACGGACCTTTGTTGGCAAAGTAATGTCTCTGCTTTTGAACATGCTATCTAGGTTGGTCATAACTTTCCTTCCAAGGAGTAAGTGTCTTTTAATTTCATGGCTGCAATCACCATCTGCAGTGATTTTGGAGCCCCCCCAAATTAAAGTCTGACATTGTTTCCACTGTTTCCCCATCTATTTGCCATGAAGTGATGGGATTAGATGCCATGGTCTTTGTTTTCTGAATGTTGAGCTTTAAGCCAACTTTTTCACTCTCCTCTTTCACTTTCATCAAGAGGCTTTTTAGTTCCTCTTCACTTTCTGCCATAAGGGTGGTGTCATCTGCATATCTGAGGTGACTGATATTTCTCCTGGCCATCTTGATTCCAGCTTGTGCTTCTTCCAGTACCCCCTACTTGTTGCTAAATCCTCACCTGAGACAGCGAATCACTGTTTTCATTGATGTGCAGACAATTACAACTTCCCACGGCTCAGATATGCATGAATTTCAGTTACCACAGCTTACTGGTTAAATAACCCAGTCCTTCAACAACATGGTTCGACTTTCAGTTACCACAGTTTATTAACTGTGAATTACTGCCTAAAGTGAAAACTCACTGTCAGATTTCTAGCCCACAAGTCACTGTATAAATAGCAGATGTGTGTCACAATCAACGACAAGCATATCTTCTCTTCAAAATCTGTCAGTAACTAGTAACCAGGCATGTGTTTCTGAAGCCACACACAGATAGTGAAGTCTGTAGCTGCGCTGCCTCCTTTTCTCTAAAGGATAAACTCAAGTGACAGTTTGCAAAAATGGACAATGAAAGAGAGAACTCTGGCCAGTAAAGATGAGAGTGCAGCATAAAATCAAAAGTGACAGAGCTAGAAAGGAGAATTCAGGTCAAACACAGGGGAGTTAGAGAAGAACTAGCTCACTGTGGGAATGTGGACACCGCTGCCGTTCGAGAAACTCGATGTGCAGCCAGAGGACCCCAGCAAAGGCCAGCTCACTGATGCAAAAAGGAAGAAATGATCGGGACAAAAAGAGTCATGATATCCCAGATGCCAGCAAGACGTGCAGTGAAAGTCACTCAGTCGTGTCCGACTCTCTGTGACCCCATGGACTGCAGCCTGCCAGGCTTCTCTGTCCATGGAATTCTCCAGGGAAGAACACTGGAGTGGGATGCCATTTCCTCCTCCAGGAGATCTTCCCAACCCAGGGATAGAACCCAGGTCTCCCACGTGCAGGCGGGTTCTTTACCATCTGAGCCACCTAGGAAGCTCAAAAACTTCACATAAAAGGACTCTGAGATATTTCCCTGTCATTAAAGGAACTCTAGGATGTATTCACAACATAAAAGCGAAAATAAAAAAACATCGGAAGTTGATTCAAACTTGGAAAGGAATCTGATGATCTGCGGAGGCACAGAAAAGATACTCGTTCTGAATCACAGATTGTGTGACAAGAAGGCAAGCACTATTCCAACTACTCTTAATTGTTTTTTACAAAGAAATGAAACATTTTTAATCCTCAGCGTTGGCAATGTCTTAAAATTACAGGGGACTAAATAAAAATCAATTTCCCTATTTTTTAAAATCTCCCTATACATTTGTAAGCATCAGAGTTTCTCATGTTTTGACAAAAAGGTTTTGAAGCTGCAGAACAAGAGTGAATTTTCCCAGTGGTGCAAAGATTGTCTGTGTGGTCACATTCATAATCCCACTATAAACTTCTGGGCAAAAGGGGACGCCTGGATCCTCCACCTGGATTCCAGGACACCACACCTGCCTAGCTTTCTTCCTGCCTCACTAGCTGTTCTCTGGTTTCTCTTCCAACTCTTACTGCTGGAGGACTCCAGAGTGCAATCCTTGGAGCTATTTTTTCTTCTCTGTCTATAATGGCTACCTTAGAGATTTCACCCAGTCTCGTGGCTTAAAATATCATTTATATGCCCACAACTCCCACAGCTCTCACCTGAACTCTAGGTTTATATGTCCAACCGCCTGTTTGATCACTCTACTTGCATATCTAAAGGTATCTTAAACCCCAGTATGTCCAACACTGAAACATCCCCACCACCCCACCGCCTCCAAAAAATCCTCCTCTACCTACAATATACGTCTCCATCCCAGCTGGTGGCAACTCCTCCTTTCCAGATGCTCAGGTCAGAAACATTCATCATCCTTACCTCCTCCTCCTCTCATCTCTGCTATAGCCACTGTCTTAATCATTGTTTTTAGTCACTAAGTCATGTCTGACTCTTTGAGACCCAAAATAGACTGCAGCCCACCAGGCTCCTCTGTCCATGAGATTTTCCAGGCATTAATACTGGAGTGGGTTGCCTTTTCCTTCTCCAGGGGATCTTCCCAACCCAGGAACTGAACTGGTGTCTCCTGCATTGGCAGGCAGATGCTTTACCACTGAGGCACCAAGGAAACCCAAGTTACTATATTAGACTCAGGTAACCTGTGTAAACCACCTGCCAAGCAGGAAACATGGGTTCTATCTCTGGGTCAGGAAGATCCCCTGGAGAAGGAAATGGGGACACAAAAGAGTAGGACACGACTTAGTAACTAAACAACCACCACCCGTGTATAAGAATTTCCATTGGTGAGGGAAACCTGAAAAGCTAAAATGTGATTACCCATTCATTTTGTTAAGAACTGTTTGCTGAATATCTCATTGTGCCAAAGCCAAAATGGATCTCAGATGGTCAGACATACCCATCCAATTCTGGTGCGGGAGCCTCTTGCTTTTGAATGCGGTTCTGAATCGACAGGAGTGCTTCTGGTGAATACTGGGCAGCGTTGCTCTCCATGTATTTCAAAACGTAGTCGTCTGTATCAAGGATGACGAACCGGTGGCCAAACACTGGGGAGAAGGTAGAAATACATTAGCCTGGTTATGTTTTTATCAGGCAACCAAGAGTAAAAATTCACAGACATGTATTTATGACCTAGACTAATGAACCTTAAATATCTCTCCAAACTAATATGCACTAGTTTGCTCAGTGCTTAGGGAGCTCCGAGTCTCCATCTACAGCCAACAAATGCAACCAATTTACAGTTTAATTGATAAAGGAGGATATTAAGACATTGAACCACATGTACTTCTGGACTGCAGACTAATGCCTTATACAAGTGTTCACTCAGTTAAATCCCCAATAAAGCCAGTAGGAAAGCCTGAACTCTGCTGAGACCTACCGTCAATCACAGCACCAATGAAGAAGTCACTGGGGCCATAGTATACAGGGTTTTCCACCGAGGAATCTGGTTTGATAACTTTAGTTTTGCCGAGATACTTGCCCCCAATGATACCAGAATTGCGAACAGGAGGCTCAAAGATACTGATCATGTCAGTGGCCAGAAAATAAGACAAGACAAACTGGCGGTCTTTGTCTTCTGGGATGGGGGATTCCTGGAAAGGTGAAGAAAAGAGGACATTATGAAGATACACGATCTATGCAGATGCCGCCAACTAAAATACCTACAGGGACTAGGCTACAATATAAGCCTAACATATGGAATATAACATGAATGAACAGTATAGGGGGACTCTGGAGGCCTGGACAGGGTACATTTCACCTAAGGGAAGCTCCCCCAACTCACACCAGTTGACTGTTGCCTGTGGGAATGAACGCAGGCCCAATGTTAGTAGATCTTCCAATTTTTCATGAGAAGATAGAAATATGGATTACTATATTAAATCCCTGACTTTAACATGTTGACTTCAACTCTTTAAAAGCACCAGGCAGGCCAGAGATAACATATGGGCTATATTCTACCCAAAGGTGGCTAGTCTGAAACCTCTCAGCTGACATTATGTTCAGCTTCAAGGACACTAAAGTAACTATGCAAAGTCTATGCCTTTACACAAATCCATTTCTATACATAATTTTAAAAAGAAAATTTTAAAGGAGAGGAAAATTTATGCAGATCCTTTTCTGTGTGTATCAAAGGAGTCCATGATGTCAAAACGTCTTTTTATTGGTGACGCTGATCTTGATCACTTGGTTAAGAAGATGCCTGGTAGGTTTCTCTCCTAGGAAGTCACCATCTTTCCCTTTGCAGTTAATAAATATTTTGAGGGAGATGCTTGCAAGCTATGGAAATCGTGTTTTTCCCCAAAGGGTTTCCCACTAATTTTAGCATCTGTTGATGGATCTGGTCAGCAACAAGTTTACTGTGGTGTGTGCATAATGCTAATTTTCTACCTCATTCTTTTCTTCCAGGCTTGTTCACTGAAATTCTACTATATGATAATCTCTAGGTCAATCCATGTTGCTGCAAATTATTCCAGTTTTCTTATGGCTGAGTAATATTCCCTTACACACACACACACACACACACACACACACACACACACTTCCACACAGCTTCTTTATATCCATTCCTCTGTTGATGGACATTTAGGTTGCTCCCATGTCTTGGCTATTTTAAACAGTACTGCTATGAACACTGGGGTGCATGTATCTTTTCAACTTAAGAGTTTTCATTAGGTTGAGTTCCAGTTCTGCCTCTGTCTAAGCACTAAGACCTGGGACACACCATTAACCTCTCTGATTCTTATATTTCAAAACATAAAATGAGTATAACATTATTTTGCCTGACTCATGGACAGTGTATGTGTAAATAAATTCATTTACCAACTCAACCAATAATTATCGAGTGCCTACAAAGTCTAAAGAGACACTACCCCTGCCCTCAAGGAATTCACAATTACTATGTTATAATTCAACAAACCTCTTGAACTTTAATAGTAACTCAAAGAACTTAGCCAACAATGCAAAACCTTCATTAATCAGAATTCTTTTCTTTTATTTTTTAATCAGAGGAAAATTGCTTTACAATGTTGTGTTGGTTTCTGCCCTACCAGAATTCTCAGTGTGGAGTGTTCTAATTGGCCTAGAATTTACTAGAACTCTCGTTTCAAAGCTTTGTTCAACATTTCAAAAAATATATCAGTTAACTATGTTCTCATTTTTCAAACACATTTCTATTGCCAGAGTAACATGTCAATTTCTGCTATTTATGTCTAAATAAAACACTTATATTTCTATTTCTGTTTTTTTTTTTCTTCTATTTTTAAAGACATTACCCTTTGAATTCTTATCAGTAATTTGCTTCAGGCAATTCAGCCACTGAGTGGAACATTCAGGATCTAAATTTGTCTCTTTCCAAACCTCTTAGCCACTAAACATATGACCTCCCAAAGTTACCTATTAAATTAGTACAATTCCATTTGTTACATTTAATGAATATAAAAGACATGGTCCCTACCGTCAAGGAAATGACAGTTCACTGGAAAGGCACACAGAGAGACAGATACTTTGAATATAAGTCAAGGCTTTCATAACTGCTTAATAAAAAAGGCCAAACAGTCGGTCAAAATGTGAGGGCTAGAGAGGACAGATTAATGATTTCAGAGAGACTCTGAGCGCAGATAGGACTTGAGCTAGGTCTTGGTTCGAGAGCACCATGCTTAATGCCACCCACCCTGCCTGAAGGCTGGAGTTCAACGTAACTCCGACAGCTGTTACTCTCTAGCTTACAGACAAAATGGACAACTCTGCACAGTACTGAGACACAACAGAATCTCAGGATAGAAAGACTGTCCTCACCAGTGTGGCCAAATAACGAAGCACCTTGTTCTCGTTCATCAGCATTTTAATAACATCTTTTTGGGGAGCTTTTGGAATGAGAGCAAAGCAATTTTGAGCAGAGTCTTCAATTAGGCCAAAACCATTATAGGGAGGCAACTCCTGAAGAAAAAAAGGAAGCAAGAAATAAAGCAGATGCTGCTTGTTTTTAAAATTTCATTAAAGGTAACTGTAAGTTTTTAATTTTTTTAAATTTATTTATTTTAATTGGAGGCTAATTACTTTACGGTATTGTACTGGTTTTGCCATACATCAACATGAATCCACCATACAGTCTAGAAAATATTTAAAAGTAATTTCTACATATTCAAATGCAATTGGAAAACACAACATATCACATATTCTGTTCCTCTTTATAGATTTTACGCCCTTGGTCACTGCTCACACAAGTGACTCATGATGCTACAAAGGAACCCTCCAGACTGGACTGAGACATCGCTGACATCCACTGACCCCTTACCGCCACAGCAGAGCCTTGCCCTGCTCCCCAGCCCTGGTACTCATGGATTTGGAGCATGGTAAGGCCCAGGGGCCTGCGACTTCTTTGTTCTGGGGTGTAGGTCTCCACCTGGTAGATCTGGAAACCATTTTCTCAGTTCACCCACAGTGTGCACATCTGTGTGTTGGAGCTGGGCTGAGGTGGAGGCGTCAGGGCTTGGTTCAATGCTCCTTTTTTTTCCCTATTCACCTCCATACTTCTGATATTTTTATTTCTTGATTTTTGCCTCATAGTAATGACAGTCACACTTTACTGAGAACTCAGAACCCTCACTGTCCCCACAGGACTCCCCTTTCCTGGTGAAGAAGTAAACTCATGGAGCTGAATTCCAGATGCAAAGATTATTCGGTGAGTGTGGAAGTACAGGGTGAACTTATGTTTGTCATGAACTCAGGCTCCATAAAGGGCTGAAGGTACCACTACAGGATGCTGGGATTTGTCAAAAACCTAAGTATTAATAACTCAGAGGTTTCCTCCCTCTCATCAATGCCAGGCAGACTGCAGCTGAATTCTTTTTCTCTGAATCCTTTCTGCGCTGCTTTCTCAGCAAACTTGCTTGTACCATGCTTTCACCTGTAGATACCTTCCCCAAATCTTCAAACATTGTATTCAGCAAGTTTAACAAATTAGTCTGTATGAGCCCTGATCCATCTATAATGGGGACTCCCTCAAAAACCATGGACTCTGTTATGTTCATTCAAGGTGAAGTGCTTAGAACACTGATCCTTCACCCACCTCTGGGCTGTATGTGATTAATATGATCTGCATGGCTAGAATGTGACTAAGTGAAGTCACTCAGTCGTATCCGACTCTTTGCGACCCCATGGACTGTAGCCTGCCAGGCTCCTCCATCCATGGGATATTCCAGGCAAGAATACTGGAGTGGGTTGCCATTTCCTTCTCCAGGGGATCTTCCCAACCCAGGGATTGAACCCCAGTCTCCCACATTGTAGGCAGATAGTTTTACTGTCTGAGCCACCAGGGAAGTGTGATTAGTGGATCCAGTAGATGGATAATGACTAATTTGTCCCAAATGCGAAACCAGTAGGCAGGGAATACGTAAGGTGCCATGGACAGAGCAACTTTGGTTTAAAGTCCCTCGTGCTAAGCTGCCCATAGCACTGCCCACATGCTAAGCTCTAACTTACCTGTAAGCAGCAGAAATGCAGTGGCACAATCTAATATCAATACACAGTGAGAGCAACCTGGTTGGGGGTTGCAGGGGAGGTTAAGGGGTTTGAAATAGGGAGGTAAGCTTCTGAGCACCTTCCTGCCAAATCCCTTTTGTGTTTTAACAGGCTTCCACCTATTTCCCTCAAATCGAATCTCATCTCCCCTCTTGGGATGCAGGCCTTCTCTAAATATCAGCCCTCCTGCCTGCGGCCCCGGTACTGTGCTTCTCACACTCCATCATACGCCAAGCTGCTGCATGGGTCCTGTTCCAAACTGGAGCTATTCCTGCGGACATCACCACTCCTAGATACCCCTGTTCCAATGACCCACCCTCCAGAGTTCCTGCCCAGGGTTGTTTTTTTTTTTAACATGTACACATACACACACAAAGTCTGAGAGCCCCTCATCCTTTAAACGCTGTGTTCAGAGGCTGGCTCCACGGCAGATGGGCCCTCCTGGCCCTGGCTTCTTCCTCCTCCCTACCAGCATGTCTCCAGATGGAACGAGTCTGAGATCTAGCTCATGTGGCCTCTGGATCCACGTGGACTTACTCCTGATCTGAGGGTCACGATTCTGAAATCAAATATATGCAATTCATATCCAGCTCTGTCCCTGCCCATTGGCTTGACTCTGGCTTGGTGCCTCTAGAAACTGCTAGCCTCCCATCCCTGTGTCCCCACTTCATTGTGTAGAGTTTAGACAGCCAAGGGGTAATGATTGAGGAGAGCTTAAAGGTACTTGCTTCTTTGAAGAAAGAAGGCCTACACTAAGTCGTGAGAGGTAAGAGAGAGCCATGTAAAGAAATGATACAAAAGTGGTTCAAACAGGAGGAGGAGCATTAGCAGAAGTCCAGGGGATAAAACAGGACACAGAACCCTTGTAACTCAGCAGATACACAAGCGGCTTGGGCCAAGAGATGTGGGTAAAGTAGGGGCCAGGCTGGAGGAACTCAATCATTCCATCTTTCCAATCACTGTCTTTTGAAAAGAGGCCGCTGACATAATTTTACATGCTGGCAAAATAAAGATGGGCCATGGATGCTCACACACTATTTTATTACACACAAGCAACACACAAAGAGGTTGTGTGAATTGTTCTTCCCCTAGACAGGTGTAATAGCACCAGTGCCTTTGGTCTATGACACTGTGGGTCTTGATACCTGAGATGCTTCTGGAATTGGCTGTGTAACTCTGAAAACATGCAGTTGTTACTTCAAACTCTAAAATACGTGGCTGAGCCGTTCTGAAGGCCCAAGTTTACTAGATTACTATTTTGGTGCATTAAAGACACCATGAACTTACTCTCAGATCACAGTGGGCTTTGAGGTGCACAGAACTGAATTCTGGGGTTCTGCCTGATTTTTAAGGACAGCAATACTACAATTAAAGAACACCATCTTCCAACATCTTCAATTAATTAGGGTTTTGTTTCTTTTTTTTTTGCTCCCAATCACTTTTTAAGTGAAAGGTTTGATAAATAGGCAAATTAAAAAAAAAAAAAAAAAACAAAGAAATGCCTTAGGGGTCTGGAATTTAATTTAAAAAATTTAAAAAATTATTAAAGTAATACACAGCTTGGTATAGAAAGTGAAATTAAAACCACACAGTATAAAAAACAGGTCCCTGGTCATCTCGCACTTCCCTCCTTCCCTCCCTTCTGCCCATTGGATAACTATCAACTGTAGATCGTCTGGGGAAACATTCCTCCAGGTCTTTTCCTCAGTGACGGAAGCAGATGTTGGATACAGTAATCTACAGAAATTAGTGCCACATCATGTATTCACACTCCCTTAAAAATGTTATGGACATTTTTTTCATGCTAATATACACAGACTTCCTCCTTTTCTTAACGAGACTTACAGTCTTCTAATTGTGTGGATGGATATACTATAATTTATTTGGCCAATGTTCTAACACCTTATTATAAACAATTGCTACAATACAGGTCCTTACACCTTTCTTTTTATAATCCCCAAACCAGATTTTCTGGGTCAAGAGATAGGTAATATTTTACTTTGGAAAAGTTAAAATGATAACAAACGGTCTTTCAGAGCTTTGCTCACTGGGTCACCTATTTGCAGTCCAGGAAAAAGCTTATTTCATCACATCAGGGCAAACACTGGATGCTGTTGAGTCTTTTTAAATCAAAAATCCCAAACCTCAGTATTTTAATTTCTATTTCTTCAATGATGAGTTGAGGGTCTTTTCATATGTTCTTTAGCCATTTGTATTTCTGCTTTTTGTGAACTGCTCTATTTCATATGTTTTGCCCATTTTAAATTGGGTGTTCATATAAGAGCCCTTTTTGTCCTTAAAGTCCTCGATCAGAAGACAAACTCCCTCACTAACCTCAGAGCCAGTGTCCCATTACCTGTTTCATAGGAGGGGGTTCCTTCTTGCTCATATCAATGCGTGGTAAATCGGAGACTCCAAATTTTTCTTGGTAATACTGCCGAGTAAATGGGTCACAGTCATAAATGAAGAAAGTTCTCCCGAGTATAGTGAGCGGCTTCCCGACGATGAAGTCTTTGGCCGTGTACCATTCCAACACCTCCTTATCAGAGATCTCCAGCACGCACCTAGGGAAGTTCTCTAACAAAAAACAGCAGAAAGAGGAGAGAGAAAAAGGAATGAGGATGGGAAGAAAGATAGGCACACAACAGCTGGGCAGTCCTGAGAACACAGCAGTGTGGGCTTCAGCTCTGATGGAGGGTCAGTGACTCCTCCACGCTCCCAGCAGAACACAGGGCTGTGTATTTCTATATGTGAACGGGGGGACCCATAAGCAATGGCCCAGATGGTTTCTGTAAAGTCTCTCTCCCATATTAGGCTTCTGATATCCCTGTTGGGTGTGTGTTAGTCACTCAGTTGTGTCCGACTCTTTGCAACCCCATGGACAGGCAGGCTCCTCTGTACACAGGTCACTAATCTCAGTAGAATTAAGGCTTAGAAGGAATCATCACAAGAGAAAAGAATAAACATCCTTCTATAAAGACAGAGTATTGGGTCTAGGGTGGGGGGATCCAAGTCATTTAGTTCAATTGCCCACCCATTTGGGGGCTTCCCTGATAGTTCAGTTGGTAAAGAATCCGCCTGCAATGCAGAAGAACCCACTTCGATTCCTGGGTCAGAAAGATTCACTGGAGAAGGGATAGGCTACTCACTCCAGTTTTCTTGGGCTTCTGTTGTGGCTCAGCTGGTAAAGAATCCACCTGCAAAGCGGGAGACCTGGGTTTGATCCCTGGGTTGGGAAGATCCCCTGGAGAAGAGAATGGCTACCCACTCCAGTATTCTGGCCTGGAGAATTCCATGGACTTTATAGTCCATGGGGTCCCAAAGAACTGGACATGACTGAGCGACTTTCACTTTCACCCACTCATTTATCCACTCATCTAACAAATTATTAGTGACCACAGTTAATAATATGGATAAAATTCCTGGCTTGATGGAGGCAACACTGTTTGGGACAACACTCTAAACACACAAAAAGTGGTTTCATTACAATTGTGATCAATGCTATGAGGCCAGTGTGATCCTGTGGCAGAAAGCAGGGACAGTCAGTGTGGACGGTTCCAGTAATCTGTTCATCCGGGGAAATCAACAGATTTCCAAACACAGAATCAGCCTTCACTATGGCTGTGAGTCTGTTGCTATTTCATAAATAGGTTCACTTGTGTCTTATTTTAGATTCCACATATAAATGATATCATATGATATTTGTCTTTTTCTTTCATTACCCATTCATACAATGAATATCCTCAGCCATAAAAAAGAATGAAATCTCGCCATTTTCCACAACATGGCGAGACCCAAAGAGTTATTATGCTAAGTGAATTAAGTTGGAGAAAGATAAATACTGTACGATTTCATGTACATGTGGGATCTAAAAAGTAGACATGGAAAAACTGACTGGTTCAAAACTGGGGAAAGAATACATCAAGGCTATACACTAGAACCCTGCTTGTTTAACTTATATGTAGAGTACATCATGTGAAATGCCAGACTGGATGAATCACAAGCTGGAATCAAGACTGCCAGAAGAAATATAAGCAACCTCAGATATGCAGATAATATCACTCTAATGGTCAAAAGTGAAGAGGAACTAAAGAGCCTCTTCAGGAGGGTGAAAGAGGTGAATGAACACGCTGGCTTAAAATTCAACACTCAAAAAACTAAGATCATGGCATCTGGTCCCATTACCTCATAGCAAATAGATGGGGAAGTAGTAACAGATTTTATTTTCTTGGGCTCCAAAATCACTGTGGACAGTGACTGAAGCCATAAAAGATGTTTGCTCCTTGGAGGGAAAGCTATGACAAACCTAGACAGCAAAGGTGCATAAAGCCAAAGCTATTGAGAGTTGGACCATAAAGAAGGCCAAGCACCAAAGAATCGATGCTTTCAAACTGTGGTGCCAGAGGAAACTCTTGAGAGTCCCTTGCACTGCAAGGAATCAAACCAGTCAATCCTAAAGGAAATCACCCCTGAATACTCCCTGGAAGGACTGATGCTGAAGCTGAAGCTCCAATACTTTGGCCACCTGATGCAAAGAGTCAACTCGTTGGAAAAGACTCTGATGCCAGGAAAGACTGAAGGTAAAAGGAGAAGGGGAGGCAGAGGATGAGAGGTTTAGACAGTATCACTGACCCAATGGACATGAGTTTGAGCAAACTCCAGGAGATAGTGAAGGACAGGGGAGCCTGGCGTGCTGCAGTCCATGGAGTCACAAAGAGTTGGACAAGACTCAGTGACTGAATGACAACAACAAAAAGTAAAATAAAAGAATAAACTTAACAAAACAGGAACAGACTTAGAGATACAGAGGACTAACTGGTGGTTGCCGGAGGGGAGCGGGGTGATAGGATGAGTGTAAAACTGAGGAGGAAGATTAAAAGACACAAACTTCAGCTGTAAAATGAGTCACAGGGATGTAACGTGCAGCATAGGGATACAGTCAATAATAAGTTTGTATGGTGACAGATGGTAACTAGACAGATCCTGGTGATCATTCTGTAACGTATACAAGTATCAGATCACCTGAAACCAACATAGTATTGTAAGTTAATTCTATTTAGATGAAAATAAATAATCCACAAAAATACCCACTTTTCAAAATTTGTTTTCTTAATCTATCACTGCTCCAATATCATTATTGTAATACACTTTAATTTTACCTTGATATTCTTAACCCCCTTAAATTCAATCTTGGTGGTTCAGCTGGTAAAGAATCCACCTGCAATGAAGGAGACCTGGGTTTAATCCCTGAGTTGGGAAGATCTCCTGGAGGAGGGAGCAGTACCTCCAATATTGCAGCCTGGAAACCTGTATGGACTGTACAGTCCATGGGGTCGCAAAGAGTCAGACACAACTGAGCAACTTTCACTTTCACTTTAAATTCAACATTATTCCTTCAGCTTGTATGCTGCTGCTGCTGCTGCTGCTAAGTCTCTTCAGTCGTGTCCGACTGTGTGACCCCATAGATGGGGGCCCACTGTCTCTGGGATTCTCCAGGCAAGAACACTGGAGTGGCCATAGTCAATGTTTATTTAGATTCACCTACATTTTACCATTTTCTTTCTTTACTGCTTCTTACATCTCAGATTTTTACTGCTGGAATCATTTTTTTCTGTATATGAGATTTTTCCAAGTAAGGGGTAGGTCTTACTAACCTAACCCTGTAAAGGCTCTCCTGTAAACGCTTCCTTGGTCTTTCTAGCTCACACCCGTTGTTCTGAGCTCTGTCTACATGACACACGAATCAGGAATCAGATCACCTGGGGCACCTGTGTTACTGTTTAAGCACTCTGAATGTGTATATGACTTGTCTCCCAGCCACTGAAAGTAACTGAAGGACAGGCATTCTAGGTCTGGCAGCAATTTTATCTTATCCTCCACAGCACTTAGCACATGACATGGTTCTCAGAGTGGATACTTAACTCTTGTTTAACTGAATTCAATAAGAACTACCCACTAGATAAAGGCATCTGGAAGTCAATCAGATGCTTTAACACCATTTCTTTTTCCAGTTAAAGAAATTATTTAGCTGATGGGAGCTTAGCTTTTTCTGTCCTGCTACCACAAGACTACTTGTAACTTTCACAAAAACATATGTCTCCTATCTTTTCAAGGATCATACATAGGTCAGCTGGCTACCTCTCCATCTACCTCTGATGGAGATTTTGTTAAAATTTGGGAAGTTATAGGAGCAGACGATTACATGTTCAAAAGTTTAAGCATAGGTCACATTGACAAGGCAGATAAACAAGGAACCTAAGAGTGACTTCATGAGATTTACTGACCCTTGTTCATGCCACCCTGAATACATTCCCACTCTTCCTCTCAATCATAACTCTAACACTCGTCAGCTCCAGATGGCAGGCATTTCAGCTCATTTAAGCACCTGGAAGGCCAAAATCAGTACACAGTCCAATGTCATGGAACTCTAGGAGGGTTCTATGGGAGCTAAGTAGAACAGAGCAGGCAGCAGCTGGACTAAGCTGAACAAAGGCACCAATCCAGTTATTGCTGTTTGAGAATGGAAGCTGTTAAAGCACTTATTCTCACTTCTTAAAATAAGAGGGGTTTAAAGTTAACTCTTTATTTAAAAATGATGACAATTTTTATCCCCCTTTCCCCAATCTCATTCTCCTCTGCCTCCCAGGCAACCATTCTAATGTCCTGCTTTCTGGTTTCGTGGGTACTATTTACACTGTTTTGTGTTTTACTTTATGTAAATGGTGTTGCACTATGCATCTTGTTTTTTTTTTTTCTACACAGCAGTATGCATTTAAGATGCACCCATTCGCTCTCTTGTATATTTTGTTTATTGTTTCTAACAACTACCTATTTATCAAGGGGTATTTTCACCACATTTTGACTATTCACTCTCCAAGTGATGGAAATCTATACCTCCTTGCCCCTAAATAACTCTGCATTTTTAAAACACACTCCGCAGACCCAGCAATACATGTGGGTGGGCTGGATTTAGCCTTCAGACGGCCAATTTGTTTAAAACCTGATACAAACCTCTTGCTCAATACCTGGAATTTCTTATCTTTGAGTTCCAAAAAAACAGAGTTAAAAAAAGAAAAAACAATGAAAGTATTTAGAGTTCTGTCATCCATCCAAACATCGGTCAGTACATGTGCCCAAGACGACACTCTTGCAAGAGAAAATTCTTAAACTCTTAAGTCAATAACTAAAGCAAGGCCACTTATTCCAGAGAAGTACTGACAGACAACATGTCTCAGCTGCATTTTCACTCCAGTTCACAAGGTTATTTTATACCAGCAAAGACAGACCAGGGGCTGATAAGATGGGGATCCACCTTTATGAATCATAAATGGGTCTTTACCGCCTCAAGTTATTCCACACAGAAACTTCCTGATTGATTAGGAAGTGGTTGAGGTGAGAAGCAAAGTCCAAAGCACACATAAGGAAACGGTAAGCTGCACCTCTGAATGAAAACAAGACTGTTTCTGAAGAGCTCTAAAAACTTGACATGAAATGGTTCAGAAGCCTTGCCCTTCCACATTTAAATAAATCTCTCACTGCTGTTTTGGTTCTGGTCCCTTGATCTGGCTATCAATTATCTCTGCCAGACCATTTCAGAGACTAGCTTGGACTGAGGGGCCAGTAACGGAGGGAAGTTTCGGGAAAGCCTACAGAACACAGCAGGCACCTCCCAAGTGTAAAGGGAATGATCACATGATTGAGTAACTCCTCTGAGATCCAGGAAAGGTCCCAATTAACAGAGGATAAATTGAATCATGCATACTTGCATTCTCCACCAAAACCTTGGGCATGCGCTGGCGGTTCATCAGGAGGGGGAAGGGATCTCGCCCGTCATTCCGTTCATGGACCTCTCGAATTTCCACCGTGTCATCCATAAGATAGTAATGAATGATGTAGGTCCGACATTCACCGAACATGCTGTCTGTGTCATCCCAGATGGCATAGAATCGAAGAACCTTTGAAGAACCCAAAGCAGTGACTTAAAGAAAAAATTCCACAAGGGGAGAGTTTAACTTAGCTACTTTGGCATTTATGTATCAATGATGAAAAGATTAGCTAGAAAGACTATGAAGTAACCTCTGATGGTTATTTTAAAAAAAGTATTCACCAAAGATACAAAAACATCTGAAATTATAAACCAGATGTCAACAGCTGGAAAGTATTAAGTAATAGGCTTATAAGCTTGTGCTGAGAAAGGATTCATTTTGATCCAAAATATTAGTCAGCAAAAGAGAAGCTGAATTAAAAGAGCAGTGGGCCCTTCATTCAGTGGTTTATATGTATTAATAAAGATACACATAATGGTGAATGGTTTGTATATAATTAGTATGGAAAGAATTTTCATTTATTAATTGGTATTTTAGTTCTTTCAACCTCAAAAACAGAATCTTTACAAAAGAGTAACAGTCATATGGCTGGTTTAAAGGATGTTCTTAAAAGAATTTGGTAGTGCTAGGTAAAATTTTCTGTACTAAACAGAATTACATTTCTGAGAGAAACGGCAGCAGAGAAGCACTGAGGGTGATCTCGCTGTTTTCTCTTTCCCTTTAGTACAGAGAAGAGAAGACTCGGATCTGCTCTATACACCATCTCACAAGGGGGAAGACAGGCTGGAAAAGAGTTGGAAAATACCCAGAACATTCAGTACTCAAACATCAACGTATTATAACATTTAACAAGGAAGCATCTGCAATGGGAATGCTTTGAAATTACTATTTTAACATTAGAAACCTACATATATGCAACAGCTTTGAAACATCCCAATATAATTCACTCAAAGTTTCCCAAAGGATTCTTGGAGATTAATTCATATTTAGGAAAAGAAGTGGGCGGCTGGAAATGTAAAGTTAGGGAGCAGATGGTGCTCAGGAATTACTTTAAGAGAGAAGTTTGGTGGAACTCACAAGACTTAACTTCACAATCTTCTTTGAATCTCTGACATGAAACTTAGGGATTCCTGTACCTGTAACCCCAGAAAGACAGCACTGTACCTGACCAGTTAAAATACAGATGTAATGTTTCAAAATACACACCTACCAAGACAGCTTGCTAATAAGCAGTGCCACTTTTGGGAACAAACCTACTGGGTCACTCATCTACCTGTTTGTCAAAGGTGAGAAACTGCTTGAGTTGATCAAAGTCCTTTGGGGTCACATATTTACGGAGAGGCTGTTTCCGGAGTTCAGTGTAAGGATCGAGCGCCATCTTCTCTGGGGGATTTAGCTCAATTCCTTGACTTTCCAAAAATACCTACATAATTCAAAATTAATAATGATTATCCTTCTTGAAGCTTCTTAAAGTAAGTGCTAAGTGATGCTGTAAAAATAAACACTAATATAATAAGAATTTCTAAGCCACTGTCCACATTAACCATTAGTTTAAAGCTTGAGCATGTCTTAGCAGTACCAAGCCTCCGATTGACCCAATTCTGTAATGCACACAATAACTGACAATTACCTTAAGTAAAAATGGACGATGCGGTGGCAAGGTAACTGGCTCCAAATATGAATTCAGATCAATTAGATTCAGGTGCCCAGGAACAGAGGAAAAACTAGGATTGCTTATACACACTTCTATAATACTTACACATTGGGAGCCTAATCATAGTCTGAACAGTATGTAATTCATGTCAGGTATGGGCCCAAGCTGGGGTTCCCAGGTGGCACAGTGGTAAAGAATCCGCCTGCCAATAAAGAAGACCCAAGAGACACAGGTTCGATTCCTGCATCAGGAAGATCCCCTGGAGTAGGAAATGGCAGCCCACTCCAGTATTCTTGCATGGAAAGTTCCACAGAAAGAGAAGCCTGGGGGGCTACAGTCCATAGAGTCGGACGGGATTGAGCCCATCATAGAGCACATGGCGGTAAGCTGCACAAGGGAAAGTTAAGCTGAAATCAAATTCCCAGCTTTCCATCTCAATTAAAACAAATATACGATTAAGTACTTCCCACCAAAAAAAAAGGAAAAGAAAGCAAACCCACTGGTTATTTCAGACCAAAAAATATTTCAATCAAACAGGAAAGATGAATCAAGGGCTCAAATCTCACTAGAAAAAGTTAAAGAAAGCCATCTGAACTTGATGTGATCTTGAATTTCTTTGCTGATTATGATCAAATATGTATTATTTTAAGTCACTATATATTTAATACAACTCAGTTCTTAAAAGCATAACAAACTAACTTTTTTGTTGAGCACACACACACACACACAAACCAATTTCCTGGGATCTGTTTACATTCTGGAACTGGAAATTAATGTGGGTTTCTTTGGGGAATTGTGTGGTTTGCTTTTGGACAATTCCATACAAAATGTACAGAATTCAGGGCCAGAATATACAGGCTCCAGTATCAGTTCTGTTAACTAGCTTGTAATCTTAGTATTTAAAGTTTTGGCAGGAATGTAGAAGCTTCCTGCAGTTGACTATTCTTCCTGTCTCTTAGAAAAAAGCCTAAGCTCTTTGAAGTGGTTATTCTAAAGTGTCCCTGGAGGAGCAGAGAGAAGGGAGTGTCTTTGAGAGCAGAAGAAAGAAGTGGGGGAGGGAATTCCCCCAGACAGGAAACTAAGACACAGACTGGTGGGCCTGAACAGAGCAAGGCTCCCCACATCTCTGCACAGATGCTTGAAGCCTAGGTGCAGCCCGCCAACACAGGTGTTCAGAGTCTGGTCTCTTACTTGGCACCACGCTCCAGGAAGGTGCCCTTGGTCACCAGACAACCTGTGGACCCTGGATGACCCCGTTAGGTCTGGGAACGCTGCTGCTTCCTTGCTATTCCTAGGGCCTGGAATCTCATGTGCAGCTCGCTCTATGGGGCCATTTATGCAGAGCCCTGAGGAGGGCATGAGAATGGATGGTGATGATGTGTATGAATAGAGATGGTGCTTTGTCCAAATCACACTGCAAAGACAGTTTCCTTTCTTATTCACTCCTAGGTCCAGCCACAGCAAAAACCATCAAATTAGGTAAGATGTGGACAAATTTTAAACCATTATAGGAGCCAACTTCTAACAGGTCAGTTATTGAAAGCATAATCTAATCATCAATGCCTGAAACACTCAGCTCTTGTCTCTCAGTCATTAGATCTTCAGCTTCCACACATTTCTGTTTTTGCAAATCTGTCTACCTGCTCAACCTTATCAACTTAATCAACCCTTGTGGAGCTTTTCAGCCGAGCACGGAGCAGTGGGGATTCTGAGTTGTCTGATGCACACTCTCAGCTGAGGTCGAACACTGGGAAGTTCTGCCTGTTTCAGTCCTTTTCCTCGAGCGTCCTTTTCAGTCTGTTTGGAGCCAGCCACTTTTTCTCACTTATGTGCTTTCTGTAGGCGATTCTGCAGTTTGAAGTGGCCCCCCACCTTAGTGCTACAGTGCTGTCTCACGTTCTCAGTACAAGAGGATCGCTAAGTACTCAGTACATCTAAAAATGGTGAAAGTGCTGAATTTCATGTTACCTACATTTTACCACAAAAAAACAAAAGGCAGCGGTGATGTACCTTAAGGAAAAATTACAACTGTCAGCTAAGCTTCATTCAGGCATGACTTACAGTGCTGTTGGTCATGACCTCAATGTTAATGAATCAACAGTAATCTGTAAACAGAAACAACACACAGAACA
Organism: Ovis aries; assembly: GCF_016772045.2. Classification (NCBI taxonomy): domain Eukaryota; kingdom Metazoa; phylum Chordata; class Mammalia; order Artiodactyla; family Bovidae; genus Ovis; species Ovis aries. The sequence continues at coordinate 24,517,371 of NC_056073.1, read as the reverse complement.
AGACCGTGTATTGACCATAGGCTTGTAGGAACCCACCCAACTCTGCACTTCTCTTAGGAGCAATGGTTCAGTATTTGTTAATTCAGTGTCTATGAAGACTGTACTGCACATAACTACCATTAATAATGAGAAGTGACTATAACTGGCTTAGATCAACAGCTCAGGGATCAGCTTGCAAATGTTCAATCTATAAAGATGTGACTGTAAAAACAATTGTGATACCTCAAATTCATACAACATATCATAATTTTTCATTGGTGGCACAATCCTGGAACTCCCTATGATAAAAAGGACTTCAAAACCTAAAAAGAGATATCAAGACCCATTTGAGGGGGACAGTCTCTCAAAGATGGTCTGGTGCCTCCACCTTCTCTATGGTTTTCTTGGCTGCTCTCGGGGCAGCACGGATGCCACGGCGCCCTCCCTCACTGCCCTGAGGTCCCGCCCCTGAGACATCTCATCAGTGAGGCCTTCCCTGGCCAGCCTTCACATACCGCACCCCCTCCAACTCCAACCCCTTTCCCCTCTTTAGTTTCATCCATAGCTCTTTGCAGCATCTGACAAACATTTGTTTGCTTATTATTTGTCTCCTCCAACCAGAATGTAATAAGTTCCATAAGGGCAAATCTTTATACCTGGCACCTAGAACAGTGCCTGGCATTCAGCAGGCAGTAAGTATTTGCTAAATAAATTACTAATTAAAAAAATAATAAATGAGTGAATTCATAGGGGCTCGGTGCATGGTAAAACTTAATCACATTTGGCATTATGTCACATGGGATTAAAGGCATAAAAAATTTAGGAACTGTATCTTCACTAAAGCAAATTTGCAATTATTTACTAATACCTAAACTCTGTGCTAAAGAAAGTGCTCTCTTTCACTTTTTTTCTTCTCTCTACAATTAAAGCTGTCAAAAATTCATTACATACGAAACAGAGAAATGAAGATTTTTCCCAATACGTGTTTTTCTTTAAAAATGGTTTTATTCCAGGAATTTTTTTAGATAGCAAGTTTCCCTAGTATACAGCAAGTATGAATTTCAAAAAAATACAAATCGCACAAAAACTTTTGGCTCATATCTGCTAGTAGAGATAGCGCTATTTTTGTAAATCCAGACTTAAGCTAAATTGCCCAAGGTCATATTTCTATCCCTTCAAGGGTCCCAGCTCCACTACTCTCTATCTGAACTGGCATGTGAACTGATTTCTAACCAAATGATTCAGCCACAATGGGAGTTTAACTTTATTACTCAAATATCCATTTAGGATATGTACCAATATCATCATGAAAAAAATGATGTCACCATGCAGTGATGGTACACGTGTGCTAAGTCACTTCAGTCGTGTCTGACTCTGTGAGACTCTATAGATTGTTGCCTGCCAGGTTCCTCTGTCCATGGGATTCTCCAAGCAAGCACTCTGGAGTGGGTTGCCATGCCCTCCTCCAGGGCATCTTTCCAACCCAGGGATCGAACCTGCATCTCTTACAGCTCCTGATCTGGCAGGCAGGCTCTTACCACTAGCGCCACCTGGGAAGCCCACGATGCCACATATGACATACACAAATGCCAAGTTAACCTACATATTAACCCACTCAGGACAGAGGATCAACGCCCTCCTCTTACCCTAACAAGTGACATGTGTTCTCTCATAGATTAGAACAATGCCTCAGACACCCAAACTTCCAAAAACACATGCTATACCTGTGTGAACTTGTCACAGTCAACAATGCGGAAAGTCTTGCCATAAATTGTGATGTTTATCCCTCGGTTTAGGTCTTTCCAATGGTAATGGTCTCCCCGGTCATTCTTGGAGAGGCGCTGGCGTTTGATTAACTTTCCTTGAGGGATCCCAGAGTTTTCCACAACAGGCTCTATGACAGACATGCTGTCATCTTCTAGATAGTAGTAAATGTGTACTTGGCGGATCCTGTAATGTTCCTCAGTTGACATAGGAACATCTTCTTGGAAATAGGCATCAAATTTAAGCACCTGTAATACAGAAGGGCGGGAGAAATGGTGTGTTAGTGTCTCATCGAAAAATAACAAGTCTCTTCTCACGCCGAGAATCACTCAGGGAGGTTCAAATACTCATCATTCCCACCTTGTAATTTCAAGGCTGCCAAACTACGATCATGGGACAAATCTACCCCTGATGTCTAGTTCTATAGAACTCGCAACTAAGAACAGTTTTTAATATATTTAAATGGTCAAAAAATCAAGAGGAGAACAAAATTTAAAAACACATGGGAACTATACAACATAACATATAATTGCTAACAGCTGCTTTCCCATGATAAAGGCAGAGTTGAGAAGTTGCACTGCTGCTATGGACTGAATCATGTCCCGACCTCCACAATATGCAGTGTTGGAAATTTAACCTTCAACGTGACTATATTTGGAGATAAGGTGCTAAGGAGCTAAGTAAGATTACATGAGTCCTGAGGGTAGAGCCCCAATCCAACAGAACTGGTGGCCTTCTAAGAAGAGGAAGAGAGCTCTCTCCCTCCCTCTCAGCACGTATGCACTGGGGAAAGGCCATACGAGGACACAGCAAGAAGCCAGCTGTCTGAAAGGCAGGAAGAAAGCCTTCACCAGAAACCAAATCAACAGCAATCTTGGACTTGAAGTCTCCAGAACTGTGGGAAAATTGATTTCTATTGTTTAAGCCCCCTGTCTGTCTGTATTTTATTATGGCAGCTCAAGCAGACTAAGTCAGTCACAAAGCCCCAAATATTTATTATTTGGCCCTTTATAGAAAAAGCTTGCTGACCTCTGAACTAAATACTCAAAATAGGGGTAGACAGTTTACTAATGTGTTCCTTAAAGACTTAACTCTACTAGCCTTATTTCAACATTAAAAATTCCACTTCAAATTTGTGAAAAGGATAAGAAATTTGGACAAGACGATGACATTTGGTTTCAAAATGAAAACAAATCTCAAGTCCATTTCTTTAGAAGTGGGGTGCCTTGTAAACATGTATTAATGACATATTCATTCTTAGAGACTTTATATGAATGAATCTCAAATTGACCATGCATCACAACATTTTTGGGTGGCTTGTAAATACCCATTCTGTGCTCAGAAACAACCATCCCACATGGAGCAAATCCCAGGTCTTCTGGAAGCAGCGGCATCAGTGTAAAGTCAAAATGGCACAAAATGGGATTTTTAAGTTTCTATTATTCTATTTTTAACATTTCTTTCCAAGGCAAGAACATATTAGAATGATGTTTCAGGGAAGTAAGAGTGTTAACCCAAACCCAACTCTATTAAAACAAGGGGAACAAACCAAGGAAACTCTTTAGCGAAGACACAATTATGGCTCAATGGAGGAGAAGATGAAATAATGTATAATGTTTACTGTGGAAGAATAAGATAAAAACAAAAAAAGAATGGGCAACTGCATAGCAGAAATATGAATATAATGGAGTCAGGGCCTTAAAATTCATAATAAAAAGATGAAATGGATGAATGTAGCAGAATGTTTAAAGCAAAAAAATCATACAGTAAAAGTCAAATATGAAGATCCTTTTACAGTAACATTTTACAGCAACTGCAAAAAATGAAATGAAGACATGATCAGTAATTCATGTACGTAATAGTCAGTATTTGAACCACAGATTTATCTGAGAAGATGACTTTGGTAGTGCAGATGGGGGGCTCGAATTTAGGCTTACAGAATTTAAGTTGACAGCACAGTTAATACCGAAGGAGGCGACTTGAGATGCAGAGCTGGGTTTGGGGAAAGAAGTCAGCATTAGAAAAAAATCAAAATGACTCAAACATTTTGACCTGAGCAACTGAAAAAAATGGAAAATTGATATGGGGGAGACTGTAGTGGAGCATATTTTGGGGATGAGGAAACAAAATTAGGGGTTTGGTTTTGAACATGTTTACTTTTGAGATATTCATTAAACATTTAAGAGGAGATGTCAAATGGGTAACTCATCTAGAATTCAGGACACAGTTCATCATGTAAAGGACATTTCAAGGTGAGAGTCTGGAGTCAAGGAGTGAGCAAAGACAAAGGAGAAGAACAAATATTGAACCCTGGAGCATACCCAGCTTCCTAACCCATCTGTCTTCTATGGTGGAGGGGATACAGATACCTTTGGCAACAGAAAGCTGGCCTCAGAATGGGAGGCAGGAAAAAGATACATACACACACCCCACATTTTAAAGGCTCAAATAATCAGGATTTTATGCATTCTATTTTTAAAAAAGTTAATGAGTTATTTAAAAGCAAACCTTATAGAATTATGTCACATGATCAGTACAAACGAATCCTAATCTATCTTTGTGTATTTACAGCTGTGAATTGTGACCACTGTAGGCTAGAGTAGCTGGGTAGTGGTTACATTTTCCTAAAGAAGTGATGTTCTCAGAGCTGTGCTTTGAGGAATAAACCAAGTAGAAAGAAGGTAGGTTTTCTTTTTTTTTTTTTTTTAAGACAGGATGTCTTAAAAAAAACTAGGTAGAGAAGCAGTCCCCTGAGTGAAACGGCAGTAGGATGAAGGATGAAAAAGATGAAAGAAGAACACCACAAACAGTTGGAAGTCAGCCTGGGGAATGACGAAAATGGTACAGGAGCAAAGGGGAAGATGCAGGCACTCCCTAGAGAAGTCCTGGTCTTTATCATCTATATAAGAGATCATTATATTCAGTTATATTCTAATCATGAGGAATGGCATGAAGAATGTCCAAAATATGGACACATATCTCGGCTATGAAGTGGATTTCTGGGTATTCTCAAAAAACTTAAACTCTGATTTAGTTCACAGAACCAGTAATTTCCTTACTGCAAACAAACAAAAAAACAAAACAAAACCTTAGGTTCAAAACCATGCACTGAACTACTCTACTTCATAATCTATGGTAAGAATTATTTATCAAGAAATTATGATGATCCAAGTAACATGAACAGAAAAAATGCAAATATTCTTTTCATAATAATTATCTTTAAAGAAATGAATTATAGTATTTAAAAAGTATAAATTAAGTAATGACAATTAGCATAAAATTACATAGAAAAACAAAATAAAAGAAGCTTATTTCCTATTAGACACAATTTTCTCTCTTTGAATTTCATTAATACTTTTTCACTTTCTAGTTTACAATAGTTATTTGCTATTGTTTTCAGTAAAAACTGAACATAAGCATTTATATCTTGATAAACTATTAAAACCTGCCTGCAAATGCCAAAGACATAAGAGATGCAGGTTTGATCCCTAGGTTGGGAACATCCCCTGGAGGAGGGAATGGCAGGCTACTCCAGTATTTTTGCCTGGAGAATCCCATGGACAGAGGAGCCTGGTGGGCCCCAGTCCATAGGGTCACAAAGAGTCGGACACAGCTGAAACGACTTAACACAGCACAAATGGTTAAAAATGCCTGTCTCACTCCTCGTATTTTCAGCCCTCTCCCTTTTCCATTGGCTTTGCAGTGCCTATCACAGCTGTAAATAAACAGGAGACACAAGAACAAAGTTAAGACATACAAAATCATATATCACTGATAATGGATGTTTAGGTTCAGCCTAGGAAAGCACATGTTAATGTGTTTGTATCAAATGAGTTAGCTGAGATGGCGAAGGGGAGATGATACAGAGTATGGCTGATAGAGTAAAAAATACTTGCTTCTAATTAAGTGATTACCAGCACAAATGGCAAATTTCCACAAGATTATTTTGTACCTTTCTGCCTCTAGCTTCAATAAGTACTCTGTAAGATCAAGAAAACAGACAAGTAATATAGGCTTATTTAACTTCTATGCAAAGTACATCATGAGAAACGCTGGGCTGGAAGAAGCACAAGCTGGAATGAAGACTGCTGAGAGAAATATCAATAACTTCAGATATGCAGATGACACCACCTTTATGGCAGAAAGTGAAGAGGAACTAAAAAGCCTCTTGATGAAAGTGAAAGTGGAGAGTGAAAAAGTTGGCTTAAAGCTCAACATTCAGAAAATGAAGACCATGGCATCTGGTCCCATCACTTCATGGGAAATAGATGGGAAACAGGGGAAACAGTGTCAGACTTTATTTTGGGGGGCTCCAAAATCACTGCAGATGGTGACTGCAGCCATGAAATTAAAAGACGCGCTTACTCCGTGGAAGGAAAGTTATGACCAACCTAGATAGCATATTGAAAAGCTATCTTTGCCGACTAAGGTCCATCTAGTCAAGGCTATGGTTTTTCCAGTGGTCATGTATGGATGTGAGAGTTGGACTGTGAAGAAAGCTGAGCACTGAAGAATTGATGCTTTTGAACCGTGGTATTGGAAAAGACTCTTGAGAGTCCCTTGGACTGCAAGGAGATCCAACCAGTCCATTCTGAAGGAGATCAGCCCTGGGATTTCTTTGGAAGGAATGATGCTACAGCTGAAACTGCAGTAATTTGGCCACCTCATGGGAAGAGTTGACTCATTGGAAAAGACTCTGATGCTGGGAGGGATTGGGGGCAGGAGGAGAAGGGGACGACCCAGGATGAGATGGCTGGATGGCATCACGGACTCGATGGACATGAGTCTGAGTGAACTCCAGGAGATGGTGATGGACTGGGAGGCCTGGCGTGCTGCGATTCATGGGGTCGCAAAGAGTCGGACACGACTGAGACTGGACTGAACTGAACTGAATATAGGCCAGGAGTAAATGAAGACCGTTAACTCCTGATTAGTAGCTGTCACATTTGGTTATATATAGACATCACTGGGAAATTAGAATCAATGAAGGGTTGGGATGACACCCAAGTTTCTTAAAAGTCCCGTCAGTAATGCTGCTGCATGGCCAGGGTTAGGACAACCTTACCTTAGTGAAAAGAGAAAGCTCACTGACAAGGAAAATCAAGAATGATATGGAAATGTTAATAGGTGGAAATAAAACTCACATTACAAAAGCATAAGAATAAATAAAACAAAAATGTTAAACTACCCTTTGGTTCAGTTATGACAAATCTGAAATGTTCCCTGAAAAACAAAAACTTACAGAAACAGCCTAGACAAAAACTGACAACAGATGAAGTCATTTTCATGATATTTTGTATTTCACAGAGATTAGGAATTTGTCATTATTGCAGAATATAGGACTTTTAAAATGTGGAAAACACATCAAACAGGTAAACACAGCAATATGAACTCAAGAATTCAGAACCACCCCATCCAACTTTTTAAAACAGTATTTAGAAAATATTTCAGTGACATCTACAGGGAATTATTTTCCGTAATCAGCTTCCTGAATAAAGAAAGAGTCTTTTAATCCTGAGTCCAGCTGTCTATGACTAAGGGTTGAGGCATTTGAACAATTTTTTCCTCAGAGAATCTGGAAAGTCTATGGTTTACTACTGACTTTTCTGCAAACAGCTGGCTCTCAGAAATCTGAATTTGAGGGGTACCCTTTGATCCCAGATGATACCTTTTTGTCAAAAGCCACATGCGCAGGAATAAACGCTGCAGGCGGGGCCTGCCTGGGCTGTCCATACGTGAGGATTGGGATGCTGTTGGCCAGCTCGTCCAGATCAGCCTGGGACAGCTGGTTGACCTGGAGCCTGTTCCCGCCAATCCCAACTGTTGGACGTCGAACAACTGCATAGCCATTCCTATAGCCCAGCGTCTGGCTTCTATGAAATGCTGTTTTCTGAAGGAAAAAAGAAGTGTGTCAAGATATAACAAATATTTGTTAGGTAGAAGAGCTAACTTCCAAAGGTTTCAGATTCAACCTTTACTTATAAACACCCACAAACCCTGTATCAAAAATTTTACCTACATGAGAAGGTTCTTGTATTTTAAGCTAAAACACGTGGCCAGGAACAAGGAGGGAGGCAGCAGCCTGAGCTTAAAATAAAATTTAAAGCCCTGTTACTGAGCATCCAATTTTAATTATCAGCTCACCTACCACAAAAAACCTAAAATATCTTTATGTTGACTCCTAATTTTGTACTATCTTATCTGGTGGTCATAAGTCACGGAACCAAAACAATCCAAATCTGTGAAATGAATTCTTATCTGAAATGAAAGGCCCTCTTGCTACAGTGACACTAATATATTCATTGTAACTCTTTGGAAAGCAAATGGATTTTATGGATTTAAAGTCAAACTAAGTAATTCCACCCTCCATCCTTTAAGGATATAATCCAAAATCATGGGAAAGAACAACATGCCTAAGGCTGACAATTACAATGTTAATCACAATAAACCAAAACACGAGAAGCAATATAAAAGACAAGCAGGAGCAAATGATGGAAAGCTCACTTAATGGGCTATTATGCAGCTATTAAAATACTTGTTTTGAAGACCATGTAGCAATCTGGGGAAAATGTTTATGATTTAATAAACCCAGAAAAGCAGCTTACAAAATTATACACATACTACAATTACAAGCATGCAAACACGTGCACAAAAAGACTGCTTTGGAGAATGTTCTCTGTTTTATACATTTCTAAATTATGTTGTTGTTCTTTTCTACAATCAACACATTTTTTTGATAACTGGAAAAAAACAAAAGATTATATTAAGAAAAAGTGAAAAGGAAATATTTTTGAAGGAAAGAGATCAAAACAGTGGCACAGGGACTCAGCCTCCCCACCACTCCACAAAGATCAACAGTCAGACAGCTATCCACAAATAAGAGCTCTGGAAGAGGTCCATGTAGTAGGTTTCAGCAACACAGTGGGATAAAAAAACCAAGGATATTCGTACAGGAAGAGAAGGAAGACTACCTCATTTTGTCTGCATCATCCCATTCTCCAAACCAGCACTGTTCAGTGCCAGGAGACAACTTCCCCTCAACAGGAAAGGAAGAGCCAAGTGAGCAGTCAGTTTCCAGTCTTTTTACCTTAACTTCATGACCAAGGAGAGGAACTTATTGTTTAAATTGTTAAACTACATAAATGATTATTGTCTCATCTTTGAAAATCAGCCTATTGAATCTTTTTTTTTCTTCTTTTTTTTTTCAGCCTATTGAATCTTAATGCTGACCTTCCAACACATATTTCAGCAACCCTGAAATTTCAGTATTAAAATCATTTTGTCAAGGGCTAAACTGTGTCAGAGAAAAAAAAACCACAAGCCTTTTTTTTTTTCCTCTTCAGTTTTGTCTAGAAGATATAACTAACAACACTTAAGGCAGGAGAGGAGTGAAACAAAATCCAAACAGGAATCTTTTATAAAAATGTTACAAGCGAAAAGAAAAGGGCTAGAGAAGAAAAACCAAGAACACATCAATTGTGGCAGAGGAACTAAAGTGCAATTATCTCCCATAAAGCACCTGAGGATGATTTGGGAGGAAGATGGCCAAGTGTTGAAAATTTAACTTTCCAAGCAAGAGGATTTGGGGAAAAAGATTAAACAAGACTGCAGAAAAAGTCGACGTGCTGGGACAGAAAAGGAGATGGGGCTTGGTAGAAGCATAAATGAGACCGAGGAAAAGGACCTGACAGAAAGAAGCCAACAGATGGAAATGGAGTTGGGACTGGGAGCGATTACTGGGTCTAGGATTCAGAAGAGGAAAATGCGGGCGGCAATGATGGGCTTGGGGAGAGTGAGCGGGATGGGGCTGTGGAAATAAGTACGAAGGCGTATAGAGGTTGCGTTGGGGAAGGGGCCCAGGTTGAGGGAAGAAAAGTTTAAGGATGGAACTGGGCAGAGAGGGGTATGCAGAAGGGAGAATGAGCTAGGGAGAAGGCCGAGGGAGCTCGGGAACCAGGTGGGGAAAGCCAGCAAGAGCAGAGCAGCAAGGAAGAACGCTGGGAGGCCAACAGACTGCCAGGATGGAGTGGAAAAACCAGAGAGGGATGGGCTGAGAGCAAACTGGAGAAAGAGGGTGAGGTTGGGGGGTGGGGAGTGGGGTGGAGGTGGGGTGTGGAGAACAGAGTTGGGGGCAGAGAGAGGGTTTGAAGGGGAAAAGGACAAACTCGCGTGGACGAGCAGAGACGCAACCTGCTGCGAGCTCTCCGGGGCTGCCAGGAGGTGGGGACAGGGGTTTGGCCGGAGAAGTCCTCACCGTTAAGTCCTTAAAGGACGTGCCTGGGAGAAAAGGCAGGCCATGCACTGGGTTAGACACCATAGCGGCCGCTCTCGCCGCAACCACCCGGGTAGGGTTTGGTCCTCTCGGGTTGCCAGGGGAACCAGCGGCGTTCTGGGCGGCCCGGCAGCTCCATGGTAACGCCATACACGCAGAGCACTAGCGGAAGAGGGCGGGGCCTGAGACGCAGGCGTGCCCAGCCCGCGCATGAGCAGCCCGTGGACTAGACGTTCTCGCGGGAGTGTGCCGAGGGGAGCTGGCCCCGCCCCGCGCAGACGTGAGAACACGGGGCGGGACGAGGTGGTTGTGGGATGACGTGATGGATCTCCCCTTGAGGGTCCGGGTTCGGGCGAGTCCTTAGATCAGTTCCAAGGGAAGGGTCCTTCCTTCGCCCCATCCCAGTCCTCACCTCACCTCACCTCGCCCCGCCCGCTCGCTGTTCTCCCACCTGTGGGAAAAAGGCTGTTGTCCCAGTTCACACGGAAGTGTCACTGGTTGGTTCCGGTTGAAAGTGTTACTTCTCCTGAACCCGTGCTTCCCTGGGGCCAGGGACTGAGAATTATTCATGATTGTAATTCTGTTGTTCAAGGATGTTCAATAAACAAAAGCAACTGACTGGTGCCTAATCCTCCAACTACCTCATTCAAGTTTTTTCCTACTTTACCTTTGAAGGAAATGGCAACCCACTCCAGTACTCTTGCCTGGAGAATCTCATGGACAGAGGAGCCTGGCGGGCTACATACAGTCCACGGGGTCGCCAAGAGTCGGACACGACTGAGCGACTAAGCGCAGCACATTCTATTTCTATACCCTCCTTCACAGGCCTTGGGGGGGTCTTACATATTCACCGCAGGATGCTCAGTATTTGTTGACTGGACAGCTACACGGCGCTCCTGTCAATTCTCCGAGTCTCTAGTATCACTACCTACAGTTGCAATAAAAAGATCAGACCCACGAGGGGAAATACATCTGCCAAGAAAAATTTGTCATAGGAGAAAAGCAAATAAGTGCGGTGATAAATTGTCAAAACCGTAGGTACTCTTTTTACAAAACTTGTTTAAATTATTATCCCTTAAAAAATGTAATCCTGTTCTTGAAACATCTTCAAGAAAGAAAAAACAAGCTATCAGAAGCGCTGAAGAGCTTAAAAAGAAAAACAAAACCCAGATGCCTGGACATTGGATTCACTGGGTTTGAAATGGGGCCCAGGCGTCTGATTTTTATAACAGCTGTTTCTGAGAATGAGCCAGTTTAACGGAGTGCAATAGAGTAGCAAGCTTCACGCCAAAGGCATCCATGTCATGGGTGGTTTACTGCCAATACAGACAAAGGCTTTAGTTTTACTGCTGCTTGTCAGAGTAAATCCCCCTGATGGGTTTCACTAACAGGCATAAACCTCAGGGGGCCCAGGACATCAGTCCACTAGTGGCAGTGAAGCAGTTATTGGTGGCTGTCTCCACACCTTGCCCAGAGTTTCTTTTCTGATAACACTTGCTATCCCCTAACTACTTCTATTTCCCATGTTTGTCCCCCACTCCTTTTTTCACCTTTCCAGATTTTTATTTTTTATTGGTGTAGTGCCCTAATGTAGGTGTTTAATACACTTTTTGAATCAATGCATTGTAATGACACTAAAGACTTTACAAGTATCTGACCATTACATTTTATCTTAGCCACTGACCTAGAAGGGCAGTGTGGACAAAGGATGTCACCTGCCATATCAGGAAATGGAAAGATGTTGCAGCCATTAAGCCATCAGTCACAGAAGTCATCCACAGCTGTGCATGCTGAGGGGATTTAGGATGGAGAAAAGCAGGATACTGGTCCTGGATGGTAAGGTGCCTATCAAAGGAATGAGTTCAGTGAGCCCAGACTCTTGCATCTTCTCATACAAAGAAAAGCACTCATTCATTAACTTGAGATGTCTGGTTTTAATTAACAGTATTTTTTTTTAAAATGTTCTGACCCCCTGTTTTTTGTTGCAAAAGCTTCTGGCTCCTCCCTTACCTCTTTATGGTTGTTGCTTGGAGCTGAGAGGCTGTCTTCCTGGTTTGAGTCCTCAAAAAGTCCACCGAATAAAACATAATTCTCAACTTTTAGGTTTTGCTTTTTTTCTCTCATTTGACAGAAGTCAGCCACTGGGAGAATATTTCAAGATGGCAAGTTCAGCCTCAGAATCGCTGGAAACCACGATCCTTGCTGACTCTTCATGATAAACTTACACTGTTTCTAGTTATACGATCTATCCCCCCAAACACTGCCACCACCGTTTCTCTTAATTAAAGTAAATCCATGGCATTAGGATACACTTGGAAGAGCCCCCCTGGACTCAGTGCAGAGTTGCACTTGGGTCTGTGTTCCCTGGGCTGGGTAGGGAAAGAGCCTGCAGGGCTTGGAAAGGGTGAGTCCTTCCTAAGTTTCTTGTCCTTTATAGCATCTGTTCCTATTGGGGCAGTGCCTTCTGGTCAAATGCCTTTCTTTCCCAGAAGGGCACACCATGATACCCCTAATAGAGTGTTTTAACTACTTTCAGACCTAGACATGCATGGTGAAGGAAACTTCTCTCAGTCTGTGGCCTCATAAAAATGACTTCACCTCTGAAGAGGTGAAGCCAGGCAGTATTTCATCTGTGTTAAGAAGCACAGGTACAGGTCTGTGAAGAAGGCTGGGGGGAGTAGGTAAGACAGGGCTTCAGAAAACTGCATGCAACCTCAGAAGGGGGTGTGTGATTAGGAGTTTATATCCCATTTCTCCTAAACATGATGCTTCAGCATGGATTGCTTTCACCGTTTCTCACCTTGTGGAATATACAGGAGAGGGTTGGAGCCTGACCATCCCAGGCAGCTAAAGTGGAAGGCTGAACATAAAGCCTGGACTCAGAAGGCCACGAGGATGTTGCATGACCTTACAGGGTGCTACGAAACTTGGGGGATGGAAAAATTAGGGAAGATCAGACTGCCAGGAGGCCAAAGCTGAAAGAGGGCATCTTGGGCAGGATGACATCTCTCAGGGACTCTTGATGGGAGAGGCTGGACAGCAGAGCAAAGCAGTTGCCTAAATAAATCTCCTTTTCCAGCATTTTGCCCAGAGCTGGCTTTTACCCAGAGTTTGTTTACAATCCTGGGACATCGTTATTTTTTAGTACCTAACATCACAGGATTAATATCCAGCAGGCTTTCTGCAATAACTGTGATGCACTACTGCCCTCTGCTGGATAAAGTAGGTACAGCATGGTGTGTGAAAAGCAAACGGTGAGGTTTGGAAGTACTGGTGGTGGTGCTAGTGAGTGGCCGCGGAGGTGACTTGGGCTTCAAAATCATTGCAGACGGTGAGTGAAACCATGAAATTAAAAGACGGTTGCTCCTTGGAAGAAAAGCTATGACCAACCTAGACAGCATATTAAAAAGCAGAGACACTACTTTGCCAACAAGTTTCCGTCTAGTCAAAGCTATGGTTTTTCCAGTTGTCATATATGGATGTGAGAGTTGGACTATAAAGAAAACTGAGCACCGAAGAACTGATGCTTTTGCACTGTGGTGTTGAAGAAGACTCTTGAGAGTTCCTTGGACTGCAAGGTGATCAAACCAGTCAATTCTAAAGGAAATCAGTCCTGAATATTCATTGAAAGGACTGATGCTGAAGCTGAAGCTGAAGCTCCAATACTTTGGCCACCTGATGCAAAGAACTGACTGTTTGGAAAAGACTCTGACGCTGGGAAAGATTGAAGGCAGGAGAAGAAGGGGATGACAGAGGATGAGATGGTTAGATGGCATCACCGATGCAATGGACATGAGTTTGAGCAAGCTCCAGGAGTTGGTGATGGACAGTGGGGCTGGCGTGGTGCCGTCCATGGGGTCGAAAAGAGCCGAACACGACTGAGTGACTGAACTGAACTAAACTGATGGAGGTGACATCTTGCAAGGGCATGTACCTCGGTCAGATGCTCTCTGTCCTTCATTTCTATCACTCCATGGTCTCTGGAATCTACCAAAACATTCTGGTCAACCACTGTGATCTTTGCTAAGTATGAAAAAAAAAAAAAAAGAGTGAAACACCCACAGTGATTTCCAAGCTGATTCTGAAGGTTTAGGACACAGGAAATCTTCATTTGACACAAAAATCACACAATTTAAGTTTAGACTATTTTAGTCTTGCAGTGGGTTCCTTCTAGAGGGTTGAAAAAAATTGTACTTCTGATGCTTTTTCCTCCAAGTCAAACCCATTCTATTATCTTAACTGATTCACTTGGAATTCCCTTCCCTATGAAAAATTCTATCAAACACAACTTCACAGAGTTAGAGATTCCACAGTATGTAAGTTTCCCAAGGATAAGTCCTTTGTTCAGTGGCATTTTCTCAGCTTCCATCACAGTGTCTGGCACCTCATAAATACTCAGTAAACAGTTATAAAACGATTGACCAAGTAAATGAATACTTGAAAATCACCCAATACTTTTCAAACTGCCAGTGTATCCCCTTTACCAGGTCTTTAAATCATCTTAATGATCATGACAAACAGAATTTATTTTTTAAAAAGAAATAGAATATTAATTATCAGGATGCATCAAATGGTGAGTGGGTGAAATTCAGTGGAAAAACATTTTAAGATGTATTTAAATACACCCATTGGTATTGTGAGTATTACTGTGGTCAGAGTCAAAAAACTTGGAAAGTGATTACCACCACCCAGCCCCTCATTTTACTGATGCAAAATCCCCAGGTCAAAAGAGATTAAGGAAACATGGGTGAATGACTGGTTACTAACTGGGTATCTCTTACACTTAACCCCAGTCCTCGCACAGCTGGGAAAGATATTCCTCCTTCAGCATGTGAGGGATCATTGATTCTGGCATCCTGTTTTTGAGACCTCTCTGCCTTGGTATTTCACAGGATGGAGAAAGAGATGTGTTAGAGTGATGGGACAGTAATGTCAGTTACAGGTTTGAATTCCAAATGCAGACAGGACGTGAATCCACTGATTCAGGTAAATGGCAACCTTGAACGTGGGGAGATGTCTCCTCCTCTCCCACTCAACATCTCGATCCATTCTTCATCCTTCTCTCCTCTCACATGTGCAGCGTGGAACAGAATGTACCCAGCATGGAACAGAATGTACCCAGCGTGGAACGGAATGTACCCAGCATGGAACAGAATGTACCCAGCGTGGAACGGAATGTACCCAGCATGGAACAGAACATACGCAGCCTGAGACGGAGGCTCACAGAACTCGCATGTTACTCACAGTAACAAGCCGTGTTGAGAGTGCTGAGAGCCACGTTCACGTCCTCCCTGAGTCATGAATATTTCTATGAACTTGGACAACTTACATGAGTTTTTTTCCCTTACATGTGTTTTTGGTTTTTTTCATCTCTACATTGAGAAGGCTGGGCTAGAATTAGTGATCATTAATTGCTTTGAAAACCTAGCAAAAGCTGTTCTGCCTTCCCCAAAAGCACATATTCACAGGTATAGATTTCAGCTATGACTTTATGGAGTTAGGGAGCCTCAGTGGGTCTCAGGTCTAGAGCTGTTCCCTCTCTGAAATCTTACATAAGGAGGAGTCTGTATCATAGCTCCCTGGAAGCAGAATGATGTGTTGGTTGAAAGTATTGACTGTAGAAAGCTCTTCAGAACAGACAACCCTTTTTTGCCAACAAATGAATTGCAGGGAAGGGGACAAAGAGTGAAGTGGAAGGGAAACCAATAGATCAAAAGTCTTCAGTAACAAATCAACCAGCTGCAATGTGTGGGACCTGTTGAGATTCTAATGTAAACAAATGCACTTTAAAAATAACGATGGCATTAATGAGACTGCTGGGAATTTGAACATGAGAATGTTAAGGAATTGTTCTTCAATATTTTAGAAATGATTGGTATGGTGGTTTTGCAAGAATGTCTTCATCTTCTCTAAAAACTTTTATACACCCAAGTGTGATTGATGGAGAAAACGATAACATGTCTGCTATTTGCTTTAAAATAATATGAGAAGTGAGTCAGGGTAGATGAAGCCAGATTGCCCATTAG
Source organism: Ovis aries (assembly GCF_016772045.2). Taxonomy (NCBI): domain Eukaryota; kingdom Metazoa; phylum Chordata; class Mammalia; order Artiodactyla; family Bovidae; genus Ovis; species Ovis aries. The sequence goes on along the minus strand of NC_056073.1, from coordinate 24,501,330 downwards.
TTGACCTTTGTTGACATGATTAAACACTTCATTAAATACTTCTGTCTACTTTTGAATATATTGAAATTTTCTATAATAAAAAGTTAAAAATTAAAAAAAAAAGTATGGACTCTGGAGCCAGATGGCCTGGGGCTGGGCCCTGATTCTACCACTTACCAGCACTGAGACCTGTGGGAAGTGCCCAGTGACTGCCATTAGTATGGTCTGGGGGACTCTTCTGAACGGTCTCTTTGAAGAGAGACAGGGAACTGGAAAAATGATGGATGATCAACTGAAGACAGAGAAAGGGGCAAGTGTGTTAGGCATTTTAAAGCCTGTGTAACATTTAGGAAGCTTGGTAGCTATCACGTAAGTCTTTCCACACTCCTCTTGGACTCTCCAAACTCAAAAAGCATCTCATAGATACACAAAGACACACAGACACACACATAGACGGATGCACACAGAACAGACACAAAGACACAGACACAGACACACACAAACACCCACACACCCCACATCCCTTTAGCAGGTAGGAGGGACTCCAAACTCTGAGTCTGGGTTACGGAAAGGCACCCGTTTCGCCTGTGTGCTGTGGAGGGGGCTGGGGGTCAGGGTCTCCCTCAGCGCCCTGGACCGGTGTCCGGTTCCCCGCGGTCACCACCTCCTTTTGACACCACGGGGATGGTGAGCAGACTGTGACTTTGCAGCCGTGGCAGGTGGATGGGTGGCTGTGGGAGATGAGAAGAGGCCAGGACCCCAGAGAGAACTCGCCGAGGTGGCCCAGGTGCCCCGGCTTCACCGGGCTGGGGTCGGGTTAGCAGCGCTGGGACCGGCTGTTCGGAATGTCTTCTCTGCATTTATCCTCCCACCACACGCGTGATAAGCTTCCCGGAGTATCTCCACTGCGTTTACACGTGAGACTACAGATCTGCGCCTTCCTTTAGTGGGTGTGGGTGGCGAGGGGGGCGGTTCTCCCTGTTCTCGTCTCCCCCCAGCCCCTCCCGAGCCTGCTGAGCTGAGAGATCCACGCCACTGGGCGGCCAGACTGTGTCAGCTGATGGAGGTAAAAGCTGAGATCACCTGGAACAGGTGTTAACATCCTAAGGCAGCCATCACACAGCAGCAGAACCGAGGTGCTTAGAACGCACACATTATGCTCCAACCTTTCTGGAGGCCGGAAGTCAGACATCACGGTCCGGCAGGGTCACCCCTCCGCTCCTGGCCTCTGGGTGTTCCCACCACCCCTCCAGCCTCGGCCTCCGTCATCTCTGCTGTTCCTCCCACATGTCTCTGTGTGCCATCCCGGGGCCCTGCATCCTCACCTTCTCTCGTGTCTCTCTCTTCTATAAGGACATCAGTCACACTGGGCTAAGGGATCACCCTACTTCAGTATCACCTCCCAATCACTCACATCTGCAGCTCTCACTTCCAAAGGCAGTCGCTTTCTGAGACCCTGAGGATTAGGACGTCAACATATCTTTGGGGGAGACATAATTCAAGCTGTAATAGATGTGAATCAAGAAGTAAAAACGAAGAGGGGGTTAAACTAGGGGATTGGGGTTGATGTATACATGCTACTATATATAAAATAGATAACTGATAAGGACTAGGGCTTCCCTGGTGCTTCAACTGGTAAAGAATCCGCCTGCAATGTGGGAGACCTGGATTCAATCCCTGGGTTGGGAAGATCCCCTGGACAAAGGAAAGGCTACCCACTCCAGTATTCTGGCCTGGAGAATTCCATGAACTGTATAGTCCATGGGGTCGCAGAGTCGGACACGACTGAGTGACTTCCACTGAGGACCTATTATATAGCAGAGGGAGCTCGACTCAGTACTCTGTAATGGCCTATATGGGAAAAGAACCTAGAAAAGAGTGGATATATGTCTAACTGATTCACCTTGCTGTATTCCTGAAACTAACACAGCATTATAAAGCAGTTCAGTTCAGTTCAGTCCAGCCGCTCAGTCGTGTCTGACTCTTTGCAACCCCATGAACTGCAGCACCCCAGGCCTCCCTGTCCATCACCAGCTCCTGGAGTTCACTCAGACTCATGTCCATCGAGTCGGTGATGCCATCCAGCCATCTCATCTTCTGTCGTCCCCTTCTCCTCCTGCCCCCAGTCCCTCCCAGCATCAGTCTTTTCCAGTGAGTCAACTCTTCGCATCAGGTGGCCAAAATATTGGCGTTTCAGCCTCAGCATCAGTCCTTCCAAAAGAACACCCAGGGCTGATCCAACTATATGCCAATAAAAAAAGAAGCAATAAATGAGTGAGTGGAGCAGTGGGGTTTGCTCCACAGGCTGAGAACCTGGGAACCACATACATGGAAGGATCAGGCTTCCAGCCTGTCAGGGTGGGTCTGAGCACTGCAGGAAGTGTCTCCACCGATGCGACTGAACTGAAGTTGAGGAAAGCTTCACAGGACAAGCATAGGGGATTGACGTGAGCAGGCCCAGTTGTTCTTTGGGCTGCCTGCGGTCCTTGGAGGTTACCCAGGTGGTTACAGCCTCTGAGACTCATGTGACAAGGTCTGCAGGGGATTCTAGCACAAAGAATATTTAAGAATCTCACTATTGGTGGCAGCCTGGATGGGAAGGGAGTTCAGGGCAGAAGGGATACACGTATATGCATGGCTGAGTCCCTTCACTGTTCACCTGAAACCATCACAACATTGTTAATCGGCTATACCCCAATACAAAATAAAAAGTTTAAATTAAAAAAAATTTTTTTTAAGAATCTCACCATTGGTATTTATACCAATAATCACAGCCTAGGGACTTTTCTTGACCAAAGTGTCCAGAAATGAAATACGAACTGCCTTTACTTCATTTATCATGAAAAAAATAAAAAAAGATCCTCATGACATTTCCCTTTCAATTCTATACTTTTTCCAGTTCACCCAATTGGCAACAAGAAAGTTAGACCAAAGGGCCTTCTACATTCACTTTATTTTTGTGCCTAAGAATATGGACTCTGGATCAAAGGCCTAAGTTTCTGTGAGATACTATACTTAACATTCTGGGGAAACAGTCTGGGGAAATTTTTACTTAATCTTCCAGTTTTCTCATTTATAAAGTAGGGACCATAATGCACCTACCTCCCAGAGATTATATGAGGGTTAAAGGGAAGAATTTAAGCAAGCAGCTGAGTGAAGGACTTGGCACAGGGTGAGCATTAAATAATGTAAACTGTTCAAGTTATTATTATTCCTTATTTGCAGACTCTGCCCTGGACGTTTCATTGCACTTCTACCTGGAGGATTACCCAGAGCAGGGGAGACCTCGGTACAAACCAGAGTCAGTAGAACTTAAGGAAATGCCAAAGCCCTTCTGGGAATGGAGGTCAGCATTCAAGGCGCTAAAAAATAGCAGGAAATTTGGGAAGAAACCTGTGAGCACGGGAGTGTGTCCACAGGAAAGCAATCTATTGAGCCAGGCCCACAAGTGGGATAACTTAATGATAACCTGGTTTTGTGTTACCATTGGCAAACCACAGCATCTGCTCCATGTTCTGCCAGCAAAGCTCATGTGCAGTTAGCAATGAGTCCACATAGATAAATGGCTCCTCTACAATTTTGTCAGACAGGATTCTCCCCTGGTATTCTCCAACCTGAAATCACAGTAGAAGATCGAGTCCTAACACGGCCCTCACATTCTGTTCTCACACGATGACTCCTCCAACCTCCTCATTCATGCAGGTTCTCAGGGTCCTTGCAATTCTTTCCTCTGCTGGAGAATAAAACACAGCTATTTCCCTGCCTCTTTCTGTAGTCTTCCCCGATCCCAGTTAGAGCTGCACACTCACCCTATCCCTCTGCCTCCTCCTGCCTTGCTTTCTCCTTGGCACCATCATCTTCTAACACATTAGCTACTTTTTTAATGGCCACACAGCTTGCAGGATCTTAGTTCCCTGACCAGCAATTGAACCTGTGCCCTTGGCCGTAATAGTGCGGAGTCCTAACCACTAGGCCACGAGGGAATTCATGCCTTGTCTTCCCTGGTGGCTCAGACAGTAAAGAATCTGCCTGAAATGCAAAAGACCAGGGTTCCACCCCTGGGTGGGGAAGATTCCCTGGAGAAGGAAACGGCTACCCATTCCAGCATTCTTGCAGGGAGAATTCCATGGGCAGAGGAGCCTGGCGGGTTACAGTCCATGGGGTCACAAAGAGTCGGACACAACTGAGTGACTAACACTCCCCTTTGCTGAGTTTAAGGCTCCTTCAGGGCTGGAATTTGTTTTGCCCATGGCTGCATTCTGGTGCCTAGATCAGGGCCTGGCATCTGCAGGCTCAGTGTTTGTGGCGTGACTGCCGTTGAACCAGGACGTTCCACAGGCTGGCTTTGCCTCCCCCGCAGCCTTTCCAGCAGAGGGCTCGATTTGCATTTCAGAGTTCTTTCAGCGAGAGATAATGTATCCTTGGCTTTGTGTCATGAGCCAGTATCCCAGCCACAATGCCATCACAAATGTCAGAAGGGAGTGTCACATGACTGAGAGCTGAGCCCGACTGTTGATTTTTTTGTACTTTACAGAATGCAAAGTATTAGGTTGCCCAGGAGTTCCTAATTTCCAGCTTTTCATGAAGTTCTATATTACACTGCTCATTAACTTATTGACATTTTGACATGGCTTATCCTTACTCTGAAAGGATTCGTTTTAATGAAGGGCCAATGAAGTATCTTTTTTCTCTATTTTATGGCATTTTCATTAAAAAAATTTTTTTTATTATCATTTTTTTTGTTTTTTGGGCTGTGCTGGGTCTTCCTTGTGGTGCAAAGGATTAGTTGCTCCGCTGCTTGTGGGAACCTAGTTCCCTGACCAGGGATCTAGCCTGCGTCCCCTGTATTGGAAGGCAGATTCTTGACCACTGGACCACCAGGGAAATCCCTGGTATTTTCTTTAAAAAGCATGTATTACTTTAAAATGAGAAATAGCCAATGACTTTGGGAGGCGGTGGGGATTCTTACTGAGTATGCATACCTCTTTTATGAGGCAAAGACTTGCCTGAATTTCTCATCTGGCCTCTGATCAATTTCTATGGACTAAGGAGGCAAAGAACTCTGGTTGGTAACAGAGCCTCTAGTCAGAGAATGCTATTTTCTTCCTGTTATTGTGATAACAGAATCACCTTTTCCATGGCTATTTAAATCTCATAGGCCACAGAATCCTTTGGCTGTTGGGTGACACATCTCAAACCATAGTTACTTATGATATAAATGCTCCCCAGGTGGTACTAGTGGTAAACAATCCTCTTGCCACTGCAGGAGACATAAGAGATGTGGGTTTTATCCCTGGGTTGGGAAGATCCTCTGGAGTAGGAAATGGCCCACTCCAGTATTCTTGGCTGGAAAATTCAATTTTTCAGGCAGAGGAGCCTGGTGGGCTACTGACCAAGGGGCCACAAAGGACTCGAGCACACACAGTATACAGTAGTGTGATTCATAATTTTTAGGTTTCAAAAAATGTAATCCATCAATTCAAAAGTTTGGAATATTTAACACCAGTGTCCATGAGATCAGAAATATTTATTCAATTAGACTGAAATCCTCAGAAAAATCAACTCCATAGCTTTTGAGGGGAGGGAGGTGCAATTTGATCTACTACCAAGTGGGGATTTGAGGAGGGGCAGGTATTTTGGGAGTTTGGGTAGGGAGATTTCTTTTTTTAGGCTTTTATATTTTCCTACTTCTAGGTGGCTATGAAGTGTCCTGGTCTCCTAATGTTTGTCTAGATAAAACTTTTCTTTAAGACAGACCTTGTCAAAAACACAAGGTAGCTGTTGAGAGTACAACAACCCACTTACAAAATGTTTAATGGTCATTTGTGAAAGTCGTTTTATATAAACAGAAAATAGTTCTATGTTTTCTTTGCCAAGTCATCAAGCTAAACACTAGGACCAACACAATTAGGCTGAGGCTTTGGGGACAATGGCCGTACCTACTCTGAATAAGACTTGAGCGCCATCTGGAGGACTCACTTGAAACTACAGCACAGCAACGGAAGAATTTAAAGTTTTCAAGCAACCCGGTACAATTGGGGAACTGATGGACAGCAGAGGCAGGAAAGAACTGCCTCCATTCCATAGCAGGTTTGAGCTCCTGCTATTTCAAGCTTCCATTGGAGGATTGAGAGTAGTGTGACTGAGTGAGGTACTTTCAGCCGACGTGGGAGATGAAACCATAACATCTGAAGAGCAGTAACATTAACTTCTTAGTAAATACAGGTCAGGAAGCGTTTGCAAGAGGGAATCAGGCAAATAGTTCCCCAATTGGTTGCATCTCGCCATACCCTCTCCTTATGTTGAGTAGAGAGGTACACACAATATCCACTTTATTCCCAAGATATAACTGACTGATAGTTAAGTTTTTTAGAGGCATTTACATTTTAATAGATTGAAAGTCTTAGTAAAAAAAAAGAGAGACAGAGAGAGAGATAATAGCAGAATTTCCAGTAGATGTCATCTGTTGGCTTTGGTAGAGTAAGAAGAACCATCTCCTTTATTAAATACTTAATTATTCCTTTTAAACAAACAAGGTCGCTTCCTTACTGATTCAGTCATTTTAATGAAATTGTTTTAAAAGGAGTATGTAACCCTCAAGAGTCTGAATAGTGAAAAACGCCTGCATTTCCCGTTTCTGTATTTCTCCTGAGATACTGGAATTTCTAATGAGATAGTAGTCTCCTACCTCAATGCTTTTCAAATATCTCTGGTGAAAAAAAAAAAAAACTTTTTATTTTTAAATTTCCAATCACTTGGTGGACCAATGCTTGGGTAAATTAAAATCAAAATGTTATGAATTTTATGTTCATATCTAAAAACTTAAGTGTCGCTCTGTATATGTTACAGACCGTTTCGTGCGCAGACTGGCATTGGTCTGTGGATGACATACAGAATCACCCCTCAAGTCTCTCTTTAAAAATACTTGCATTTGGCCTAAAGATCTCTGTCCACCATGGGCACCATGGTTACATTCAAGAGCCTGACTTACACTTTCCTTTCAACTTTTACAAGAAGAGAGTCTCCAAATCCATAACTATGAACATTTCAGATGCTTTCTCGTCTCCATTTTAAACTGACCCTCTACCTGCACTGTGTTGATGCAACTTTCTATTCCTTTGTTTATCAGTTCAATCCCATTCAAGGACACTAACTTTATTGGCGGTGAATTTGGCCTGAATGCCAGAAGCTTGTGTAAGACATGTGGGTAGCACAGAAGTTCAGATATTTGAGGATTCCCAGGAGGAATCCACCAGGAGGAAACAACATAGCTGACAAGACATATGCTTTCTCTTTTTTTGGCTGCCCATGGCACGTGGGATCTTAGTTCCTCAACCAGGAATTGAACCCACACCCTCTGTAGTGGAAGTGTAGAGTCCTAATCACTGGACCACCATGGGCGTCCTGCTATGCTTTCTTGATATAAAGATTACAGGAAAGCTTCAGATGAACTTTTTCCCCCAAAAAAACACAGGTTGAAAGAGTCTTCTGATGGATAAGCGATTCCAGTGTTCTGAGTTTCTTTCATCCACCGGTTGAACTCTTTTCTTATCCCAGTAACCTCAAACTGAAAATTCCACATGGCCGTGTATTAAGGGAAGTGTTTGTAAATTTTCATTTATAAGGCACAAACCCTACACATCTCTCAAGAGAAAGGGAAAAAAAAAAAAGATGTGAAGACAGTAACCTAGGAAGAGAGGAGGTTCATCAAACTGGAGTGAAAAGCCACCTCCCTTTTTAGTAAACAGAGACCTTATACTGATAGGAAATGCAGTCTTTGGGGAGAGTTTCAATGCAGCCCCCTTCCCCGGATCACTGCAGAAGGTGGTCCTCAGGGGGCTGCGAAGCCAGGACACATCAACTGTAAGTACCTACCCCACCCCCCCATCCCACAGAAGCTGCTGGCCAGTGATGTCCTAGCAGAACATTCTGCCTACAGGGTGCTCAGTTCACCAGCCTCATCCAGAGGAGCCTTCGGGGACCAACCTTGCATGAATACACACACGTGCCTGTTCTGGGGCTTGACTTAAGCTGCTCTAAGCTGAGGTACAATGCTTTCCCAAGGACCGTGAACTAGGATAGTTACATGGGTCCTTCATGGGGCAGCATCTATTTAAGAGGCTGGACCTTGTATTCCTCTTGAAATAATCAGATCCCTAGAACCAATTCACTCTACCAGGGGCTTTTTTAACATGCTGGTCAAAATCTGGAGAATATTATCTGAAGAAAGCTCCAGATCTTCTGGCATGTAAGGCAGCCCTAGTAGACATCAAGTAATCCTGCAGTGCACAGGGATAAAACAGAAGGGTCCCATGACACCAAACAGTAGCCATGCTTGCTGGCTGGGCCTCCTGATGGCTCTTGGCACTGTATTTTCTAGTACCGTTTCCATTAGTATTACATGAGAGTAAATATCCTGAATGTCTGCCTGGATCCAAGCATTTCCTGGAAGCATAACTGCTTCATCGTCCTCGCTATGCCCATGCAAGGTACAGCTAGGAGTGAATAGCACTCTGGAGAAAACAGCCAGGCAGACATCATCCTGAGAAAAGCGGGTTAGAGAAGGGACCAGGAGTCGGACGAATCCAGTATCCAATCACCAAAGACCAGCATCGCTGAAGAATGCCCATTTCAATACAGTGTGGTCCAGCCACCTTGTAATTTCTTCAGTCCAGTTAGATTTTAGTCCAGGGCTGGCCCCCAGAGGCCACAGACATTCAGAATTCTACTCAACTTTCAGGCATGAAGATGGTTCTTAATTCCGTGTCCGATGAACCTTAGCCAAGGTCCCTTCCCTTCCTGTGTCTCGTAAGGCTACAGCCCAGAGGATGAAAGATAAACCTTTCATTCACGACAATATAACAAAACTCTTGGAACCTTTGGCTTCCCAACGCCATAGCCATAGCCACCCTTGGAAATATGTACTCATTTAAAAGCCCGCTCTTAAAAACACAAAGTCTTCTCCTACTGTGGACTCAAGTTCTCCCCAAATCAGGACAGGCCGCCTCCACACCACGCCCCACCTGGCAGCCTCAGGAATCTTTCTTGGCCAGTCTGGCCTTGATTTTTTGTCTCAAGAAGGCTGCAGTAGCTGCACTGCAGGCCACCACGAGGAAGAAGGAGAGGCAGGCCAGGTAGATGGCCAGGGGGCTGTGGCGTGGCAGGTAGATGTCCTGCCGCCCCTTATAGTCCAGGAGGATGGCCTCCAGCTGGGAGAGTGTGCAGACAGACAGAAAGGTGTGGAAGATCTGGTGCCCGTGGCCCACGATGTCACAGGAACCGGGGAAGTACTTCTCCGGAACTGGGCAGGAGAAGAAGTAGGCGCTGACCAGGAAGAAGAGGATCTGGAGGGTGTGGTACCAGGCCGCTGGGTCCTGGCAGCCTGACAGGTGGCAGAGAACCACGCGATGTACCACGGGGCTGATGTCCAGGACGTAGGCCAGCCCGGACGGCACCACCTGGCAGATCTTCCTCATGACCGGGTAGGGCCGCCGGTACCGGTACTTGGCGTAGCAGCAGCCGGCGCAGGATAGCCAGCCGCAGAAGGCGGCGGCGGGCAGGAAGAGCAGCCAGAAGTGCTCGTACCAGGCTTGGTCGGAGGCGTAGAAGAAGTGGACCAGGGCGCTGCCGTACTGGTAGACGCTCACGCCCACGTAGTCCACGAAGTAGAAGGTGTAGTGCGACAGCTCCGACTGGGACTGCAGCAGGTGGGCCAGGAGGCTGAAGGTGAGGTACGTGATGGAGGACAGGACGTAGACGAGCAGGGGCAGCGCGTAGGCAGACGTCCACGGCAGGCCCTCGGCCTCCACGAAGGCCCAGAACCGCAGGAGGACGGCCAGAGCCGCCAGCAGGTGGGTCCAGACGTTGACCACCTCGTTGTGTTTCTGAAAGAGGCTGAAGAAGTAGTAGCGCCACTCATGGCCGGTGGGGCGGTACCCGGCGCGGATGTAGGGCTCCCGGAAGAGCTGGGGCACGTCGGTCTCGGGGACGGTGCCGGGCATCTTGGGCAGCCCATCCTCCAGGATCTTGGGCAGGCGTCGCAGATGCTGCCCGCTCACGGACAGGGTGCTCAGACGCTCCAGGATGGCGGTCGTCATGGCTGCCCCGGGTTGCTACCTACGGGAATCAATAAAAATGGGCAAAGATGCCGTGAGAGAGGGGCAGGTTTTCTAGTGCAGCTGGGCAGGCGGGGGCTGTAGACGGCTTCTTTGAGCCTCATTCTTTTTCATAGGTAGAATAATAGAGTTGGACCAAGGTCCCTTACTGTCCTGACGTTCTGATTTTGACATCCCTTCTACCCTCTACAGTGTGAGGCCAAGTCGCATCTTGTAAAATGGAATGTTGCTCCTAAGTCACTTCAGTCATGTCCGACTCTGTGCGACCCCACAGACGGCAGCCCACCTGGCTCTGCCATCCCTGGGATTCTCCAGGCAAGAACACTGGAGTGGGTTGCCATTTCCTTCTCCAAAAGGGAATGTTAGCAACCCTATTTTTATGACATCTACCAAGTAACTAAGGGTACCTTTAAAGCTTTGCTAGATAATATTTGCTAGATGGCTCAGTGGTAAAGAATCCGCCTGCCAATGCAGGAGATTCAAGCGATGCAGGTTCGATCCCTGGGCTGGGAAGATCCCCTGGAGAAAGAAATAGCAAACCACTCCAGTATTCCTGCCTGGAAAATCCCATGGACAGAGGAGCCTGGTGGGCTACAGTCTCTGGGGTCACAAAGAGTTGAACACAAGGAGCACACACCCTTAAACAAGATAATATTAAAATGTAATCAGACAGGCTCTAAAAATACAAAGTATTTTATTGAAATACAAAAATGATCAATGTTGATTTGATGAATAAGAGTCTATATTTCTTGAGCACTAATCTTAAATTATCCACTAATTTCACTGTGAACTTGAAAATCTGAGATAAGCAATAGTAACTTGAAACTCAAGGTCATCCATAGGGTGGTAAAGACCAAGGAATATTCTGGGAAATCTTAACAGTTGAACAAAATTAACATGTGGCCTAAATTTAACAAGAAATCTAATTGCAAAGATTGTGTGTGTGTATGTTTAAATTATGCTCTGGAAAGCAAGTAGTTTTGGACTTGCCTTTCCTGTGTACCCATATCTGTATGCGATAAGTTTCAGGCTTCAAAAATATTTAACTTGCACTTGGAATTTTTAGGTGATACATGAACCAGATGAGCATCGTGATTATTTCATAAAAGAGCTGCAAAATTTCAGATGAAGTTACTGAATAAAGCAATGGATTTTCAGTCTATCTACAGATACCTTCATATTCCTCAAACTCTTTTCTTCAGAAAAGTTCAAAACCTGATTGATTCAAATGGCCTCCCTTTCTTCAGAGTCCTTTAGCAAAGGATACAGCCAGTGTTTCTCAGGGCACTGCAGATGTTAGCCAAGCAAATGTCATCTTCCCATACACACTTCTTAATCAATATTAAAAGCGAAAAAAATACCTCATCGGGTCAAAAATGTAGGGAATGAAAATTAATAAAATGTAAATAAAAAGTCTAGGGAAACCTGGAGTCAAGCGTTTGGGTGGCTGCTCCCTGGGTGACCTTGGGCCAGTCACAGACCTTGCTAAGCTTCAGTATCTTCTTCTGTAAAATGGGGTGATCATTGTCCATATTGGGTGGGATGTTTTGATGGTTAAATGACAGACTCTAAACAAAGTGAGGAGCACTCTGCCTGGCCCAGCTGGGTGTTTGAGTGTCAAATCCTGCTGCTATGCTATGACTGGGAGCCGGGCTCTGTGCTGGGGTATGGAGACTAATTAGATCTGCTCCCTGCCTTGGAGGAGGTCAGACTCTACAGGACGGACAGATACACAGGTAAATCATGACAGAAACCTGGGATGAGTGCCCCACGAGAGGTGAGGGCAGTTTTAACAATTGATAAAATATATTTATTTAAGGACAGGACAGGGGCCACCCATAAGCGATACATGAATAGAACAGAGAACACACATCCAAACAATTCGAATAAGAGAGATATACTTGTTGCCCACAGACCACGAGATCTCTGTAAACAACCAAAGCAGAAGGTGGAAGGGGTGGGTGAGCGGGCTTTTCCAAACGACCCCTGAACTAACTTATAAGGAAAAGTCAGAATTCCCAAGAGACAATGGGGAAGTCGGTTTAGGTTGGGGTGTGGGGGTAGAAGATGTCCAGGCAGAGAGCAGGGTCAAAGGCCAGGCTCCCAAGGAGGTGGCACTTGTGTGGCTGGAAGGACGATGCTGGCTCCAGAGATCTGAGCTCCAACCTGCAGTCCTGTCAACATGCCTGCAGTGCTAGCCTGGGCTTTGTCATCTGGGAAGCAGAGCTAATGACATAGGACTTTATGACATAATGCCTATAATGCCTTCAATATGGGGCTTGGTCCCAAATCCTCAACTGGCAAAATGTTGCCATTATTATGACATGGTTGGTGGTTGGTGCGAGAGGCAGCGGGCATTGATGAGCAGAGGGCTCAGTGCCTGCTCTGTACCGGGTCCTGAGACATCTGATTAGCCAGCACCCACTATGGATCCCCCACCAGGATCCGGCTATGAACTGTGCCCATAGAGGAATTAAAGACACCAAGAGAAACTAACTAAGCATTACAGAGTCAGTCAGAAAGAAAGAGAGGAAGCGGGAAATGGGAAAAACAAACAGGTATTATTTGAATACCTTAATTCATTTAAAAACAAGAAAACAGAGAAAGAGGAAAAGCTAAGCAGTGCTTCCGCTATCAGCCAGCAGAGGGATCCAAGAGCCCGGAGTTTTAAGTTCTGCAGCCTCGCTTCAGCTGACCTCGGTGGCAGCTGGTGACAGCACAGCAGGGGAGGTGGGGAATGGGTGGGGTGCACTGGCCCTGGGGTCGGTGGATCCACTGCAGGGCTGGGCCTGGGACGGGACGGCACCGAAGCTAAGATCTGCGTTGGCTGAGAAGCTCTGATGGGGAAGCAAGGCTCACGGGGGCCTTGGGGAGCTAAAGGGCTCTACTCTTTACAGACAGGTTTCTACCACGTCTGGTGAACCACGGAGGGAGATCAGATGAAACTTATCAGTCTGGTTTTACTGTTGAAAAAAACAGAGGTGAGTCACTTGGGGTATGAGCTGTGGGAGAAGGAATCCCGGAAGAAGCTCCTTGCTACGCCCCACCCGCATTGCCCACTAAGTGCTGTGTGCTTAGTTGCTCAGTCGTGTCTGACTCTTTGCAACCCCAGGGACTGGAGCCCACCAGGCTCCCCTGTCCATGGACATTCTCCAGGCAAGATTACTGGAGTGGTTTGCCATTTCCTCCTCAGGGGTATCTTCCCGACCCAGGAATCGAACCCACATCTGCTGTGTCTCCTGCAATAGACACAGGTAGATTCTTTACCTGCTAAGCCAGCAGGAAAGCACCCTGCTATCCCCTTAGACAGGCTTAACTTCACCAAGACAGAGTGGGCACCGCTTCCAGAAACAGGCATCCAAGGGCCAGCTGTAGGGACTTCCCTGGTGGTCTAGTGGCTTGGGCTCTGCACTCCCAGAGCAGGGGGCCTGGATTCAATCCCTGGTTGGGGAACAAAATCTCACATGCCGCAACTAAGACTCAGTGCAGCCAAATAAACACAAATTTTTAAAAAGAGGGGCCTGCTATAAAGTCGGAGAGCACACTTTGGAGGAAACCACATCTTGACACCATGGCGTTGGTGCAGGCACACACACACACCCAGCTTTCCCTAAGGTCCCTCCTGACTCCCCACCTCTACCCTCAAGATGCCCTCGCTCCCACCTACCCTGGCCTTGCCTCCCCATCACACTTCTCTCCCAGTCCCTGGCCCCTGGTGATGCACTCACTTTCCCACCAACAGCCCGTCTAAGGGCAGGGACTTTGTGGTGCGCAAGTTCTCAGGCTAAAACGGTTTGCAGCATATAAAATAATCATATCCTTAATCATGATCTACTGAACAAACAGTTCTTTAGGCCTAGACATACAGCATCAATTTCATTCTGTTCTGCCAGGTTGAAGGGGAAAAAAAAAAAGAAAATCATGGTTTGTAAGTTGGGAAGTCTGGCTGTTAATATTTGCTCTACACAATGAGCTATGTGGTCATGCCCAAGACGTTTAACTACTCAAGGTCATTCTCCTCATAAATAAGAGTAGGTGGGAGATGTTTTCCCGTCTCTCTACGTCTTAGAAAAAAGAGTCAATAATGAAAAACGAGCAGTTGCTGAACGGTAACGGTACTTTGAAAAGACAAACCATGCACATTAAAGTATCAGCAAGATTTGAGCTAAAGAACACACAGACGGGTTACAATTAGTAACATACTTATTTTGTACCTTATGATTGATTTTAATGCAATCTTTGAAAACAGAAATGGAATTTAATAATTTTAGATACATTTCTGGATTCTTCATAATACTTCTCCCAACTGCTTTATATAGAGTTTAATTAGATTTAGATTGTAATGGGATTGGAATCAAAAGTTCTGTTTCTTGAGTTCAATATCCGCACCATGAATTCAGTTCAAATTTATAAGAAAGTACTGTAAAATATTACATCATGCTTTGGACTATTTAGGAGTCCAATCTTAAAGTTTATCTTGGTACTCCTTTAAAACTATTAATAAAGCTAATGGTTTTACACCTAGAGTATGCCATCTAAAAAAAAAAAATTAAAAGCTGCACATTTGGGAAATGGACATAGTTTGGCATTGATGATATTTTATCTGGAGGCCAAATAGAAGACTCTAAGGTAAGTTCCCTGACTAATTACAAGGGCCCTAGGGGAACTGACTACAGACTTGGAGTAGCCAATTCCCTGGAGAAGCCTGGATGAGGAATTAGCAATTCCAGCCCTACCATTCATACAGGATTTTAGGCACATCGTTCAAATTCTCTATACTTGTGTCTTTGTTCATAAAAATGAAGGTACAGTCTCTACATGTTCTAATGCTATGAAATTCTGTCATTCATCTGGGCTGTGTTTTGCTATGTGCTGAAGGTTCAGCAGTGAGCTGAAGTCACCAACCAACAGACCCAGTGACATCACCTCGTGTCACTGTAGGGGGGGAGGTTCACACAGATGGCAGGAAGGTGGCCTGCTGGTTGTTGGACAGAGAACAAAAGAGCAGCAATTTCCATCAAAGACGGAAGAAGAAATGCTCCCAGAGTCCATAGATACCCAGCCTCACACAATGCTACAAAACCATAAATGACTGAGGAGGAACAGTGGCCAAAATGCCAGCTTGGTGTCCGTTTATAAGGCAGGTGAGCAGCCTGTGGTCTGATCTGAGACTTAAGTGGACTTGCAACAGCCTCAGAAAACCCCAGGACCTCCGCAGTCATCCATCGAGTAAGAGGCCTCTGGGCGCACACTGAATTTGGCAGCCACGTCTGCCAAGGACCAGACCACTGTTTATAAAATCATATTTTAAAAGGCGGCAGTACCAGCAGAATTCTATTATTAGCAGAGACAATTTTAATATGGGTTCAGATTTACCAGCTGTTAACGCATACCCACTCCATATTTAAGAAAATCGAAAAAAACAAATAGGGGCTTTCCTGGTAGCTCCTTGGTAAAGAATCTGCCTGCCAAGCAGGAGATGCGGGTTCGATCCCTGGGTTAGGACGATTCCCTGGAGGAGGGAATGGCAACCCACTCCAGTATTCTTGCCTGGGAAATGCCATGAACTGAGGAGCCTGGCAGGCTATAGTCCATGGGGTCGCAGAGTCAGACATGACTTAATAACTAAACCACCACCCGCCCCCCTACCAACAACAAACAAATAGCATTTCAGCATCCAAAACTGGGAGCTCTGATTTAATGACGATAAATCTATACAATGGAATACTACACATCCATTAAGATAATTATGTAGATATATTATACTTATTGCTATAGAGAGATGCATGTGACATGAATGTGAGCTCCATTGTTTCTCACTGTTCTGACACTTAGAACAGCACATAGGAGATGCTCAGCAAAGACTTGAATAAATACATGAATGAGAGACATTATTACAAAGAAGCAAATTAGAAGTATGCATCCCATTTTTGTAAAGATATACCTATGGCACAGAGAAAGGATGAAATATAATCAGAACATCAATACAGATATTTCAAAGTGATGGATGAGCCAATACTATTGTATTTTTGACAATGAGTATTTACTACTTTTATAACTGGAAAAATGAACTTATTGCTATTTTACAAATAGGAATATTTGACACAAATCTACAAAAACTGGTAAAACGATTAATCAGTATATTTAATTAGTACATCCTTCTCCCCACCTGCCAAAACATTCCACAATATAAAGGAATATATACTTTTGTATTATCCTGTGGATTTCAAGCTCAACTAGTTAGTATATCATGCTAATGACCGTCTTGTCAGAGGTGTCGACTGGAGAAAAAAGACACAACCTAAAAGTTGCGAATTGTGTTTTATTAGCAGAACTTACTGAGGAGTCAGCCTCTCAGACACTCTGAGGATCCGCTCCAAAGATATAAGGAAGGGGCCTGGATATATTAGGAGATTTCTTTGGGAAAAAAAAAATGTAGTGGAACATCAAAAGATCAACTGCTTATTTAAAAAACTAGACATCTCAAGTTAATGACGTTAATGCTTTGCATATGGGAAACTGCAAGAGTCTGGGTTTACTGAAATTATTCCTTAGACATATATCTTTAACTTACTAGGATCACTATTCAGTTTTTCTCCACCCTGAATTCCCCTCCCCCCAGGACTCACCTTAGGGGTAGCTGCAATGGATGAGGGCTTGATGGTGGAAAATATTCTCTGTTTATGGAACGACAGGCAACATTTTTGCTGCAGGAGTGACATAGCTATACTTGCCACAATGTAAGCTAAGGGTCATGGGGGTGGGGGATGAGGGGTTTGGTTAAAGGAGAAAAATTGTGTAACATCTGCTGGTAAGGCTGCAATCATGTTCTCTGAGCTTAGGAAAGCCAGTACAGTATATATAATATTGTATATATAATATTGTATATATAATATTGTCAAAAGACTTTTCCTGCAGCACACAAACCCAAAGCGCCTTAATAAGCGAGTCCATCTCTGACCTTGTAGGCCCTGGCACGGCTGAATCCTGCCTATAAGAAAGGTGAGGTACACCTGTTTGCCAGGAACACATGTCACCTGGGCTCAGTCATCCCCGCCTCTGAATCTCTTCCTCTGTGGCTCTCCCTAATATGGATAGGAGAAAGAAAGCGTTAGTCGCTCAATTGTGTCCAACTCTCTGCGACCCCATGAACTGGAGTCTGCCAGGCTCTTCTGACCTTGGGATTTCCCAGGCAACAGCACTGGAGTGGGTTGCCATTCCCTTCTCCGGGGGATCTTTCCGACCCAGGGATCAAACCTGCATCTCCTGCATTGGCAGGTGGATTCTCTACTGCTGAGCCACCAGAGAGCCCTCTCCTCACTTGAGCAGGTACTATTTTCAAAACGCCTCATTACAGACCCAGAATGCACCTTCCACATGCAATAAGTAGCGTCTGTATTTCATTCTAGTGGTAGAATTCGGAGGAGCTGGAACAGGTTAGGATGCATAGGGCAGTCTAAAGTCAATGGCCAGCCTGGCTGGGTGTGATGATCCTTTTCCTTCAGAGATTGCTTGTTTGGGTAAAGGTGAGCTCTACTGTCTGAACCACCTGTTAATTAAAGCCTAGGGACAGGGAGCCTCTTAGGACTTTCCACAAGAGTGGAACTACTGGCTTCATTCGGCACAGTCTGGCTTCAGCTATGCAATCTCTCGCCTGCAGGAAGTTTTATTATCCAGGTTCTGCAAACCTGCTGGGATGTGGGCCAGCCCAGGTGAACCCCAAAGAGAACCATAGATTGCCACTGGCAGGAAATCAATCCTGGAAATGTACTTTCCACAGAAGAATCTGATAACAAAGGAAGGCTGGGTTGGCGCAATGAGTTAGGTGTTTCCTAGCAGTTCAGTTAACCCTTTGGCAACTAACGCCATACACTCTACCGGCAGTTCCAAGACTGGGGTTTTTCAATTTTCTAGCACGTCATTTCATTCAGTTTTCTCTATAGACATCCTCAAGCGTGCATTCCTGATCAGTTGCTCAGTCATGTCTGACTCTTTGTGACCCCATGGACTATGGTCTGCCAGGCTCCATTGTCCATGAGATTATCCCAGCAAGAATACTGGAGTGGGTTGCCATTTCCTCCTCCAGGGGATCTTCCCAACCCAGGGATCAACCCCCTGTCTCCTGTATCTCCTGCACTGGCAGGCGGATTCTTTACCACTGGGCCACCTGGGAAGCCCAGACATCCTCAAGGGCTTAGTAAAATTCGACACTGGCCATGGAGTTGTCTCAAGGCCATCTTGATTTCTTTCCTCCCAGAACACTTGCCTACCCATCTATCCTACACGTTTTGGTTAGCAGGACGTCTGGACTTGCAGGCTACTTGCCTGCTGTGTGTGCAGACAGCCAGTTACTGGGTTGCAAGTTTCCTGAGACAGAAACAGGGACTTTATTCCTCTTCTCAGCAATTATCAGAGGAAAGGGGGCCTGGGATGCGTCAATGGATGTTTGTTCACAAACAAAGTGAAGGAAGACTCTCCTGTGGCCCTCTTTGCTTCTAAAGGTAAAACCCGTGAGATTTTGGATAAGGAACACATAAGGGATTTTTTTCAACAGGAAACATTTGACTTAGATGTTGTTTATCTGGGTGTAGTTCATCCACTTGGGAGGTATCCATAACAATATTTAAATTGTTCACCGGGTTTCCAATCACCGGATGACTTTTGGTCCATTTCCTCCTATCATTGGTACTTTTGTGTCCAAGAATGCCTAAGCAAAGATGCAAAGAAGAGAGGCCAGGCAGAAGAAAAATAAAGTCAAAGGACACTGGAGCAGGAGTTAGGAGACCTAGTTTTTTATTCTCATTGCATAGAAAAGCAGAACAGACTGTCCCGGATCCCTGAACAAGCCACACACTTCACATTGCCAAGCCTCTATCTATGCCTGGCAAACCCTGCTTCTCTCTCAAGTCCAGGCTCAGATAGAACGTTCTCTGGGAAGTTCAGCAACAGCCTCAAGCAGAATTAATTGCACCCTGTTACATCCCCTTAGCCTTAAGTTGTAACTGGTTGTACTTGTGTCTCCTTTACATTAAACTGTGAGATTCAATGAGTTGCACAAGGAAGTCACTCAAAAATTTAAAGCATTTTTTTAGTTTGTATTACTTCATCACGAGAATAACTGAGGTATAGAGAATTGAAGTGACTTATTCCAAGCTCTGAACTCAATCTGCCCTAAGATATGGGCACTGCTTTCTGTGTTCCACCCATCAA
Source organism: Ovis aries (assembly GCF_016772045.2). Taxonomy (NCBI): domain Eukaryota; kingdom Metazoa; phylum Chordata; class Mammalia; order Artiodactyla; family Bovidae; genus Ovis; species Ovis aries. The sequence continues at coordinate 24,482,026 of NC_056073.1, read as the reverse complement.
ACACAAGTGGAATAGGAAGAGCTGGATAAGTCATGGGAGCCTGCCTGCCTGTGAGCTGATGGCAGCCTCAGAAAAAAATCCTGCATCTGGGAACCCCTCTCCTCTATGGGCTTTTCGCAGTTGAAGTAGAAACTCATGATGAGTAGATGATCTGGTTAAAAACTCTTAGTCATTCCGCAGACGAGTTTCATTGGAAAAGGTGATCGGTTCAGATCAGCAGCTGTGAACAGGGCCCCACCCTGGTCTTCATCGCCATCATTTTACAACCACCTGCCCGCCTTGCTGGCAGTTTCTACAAGGTGGTGGCGGTTTCTCACTCAGGGTTACTTGAACTCCAGGGCCTCAGATGTGACGCCCCTCCCTCCTGATCACAACCCTCCTCATTTCTGGCTAGACTATTTCCTCCCACCAGCTTACAGGCTCTGGGCTCCTCGGAACCTCCGACCCTTCTTCTCTCGGTTCCCCCACCTCACTTGGCCCCACTGCCATCCCAACGTCCCATTTTTTAACTGAAAAACTTTCAGTAAAAGGAACACTATTCTATCCTTTTAGTGAGATTCTGAAGTTGAGCATAGTATCAGTCTTCTTCCTTTTCTTCTTTGTCAAGGTCAGCAGGAAGCAATGATCTCTCTTTTTCAAGTTCTTCTAATTAACCAGGACTTTCTCCGCTTCCATTTACAAACCCTCTTCTTGGAAGTGTACTCATAGGCACGGGCCTGCACTCTCCTGAACAACTAGACACAAACTTTTCTTGGCTCCCGTAAGACAAGAGCGACATTTTTTTTTTTATCTTAGTTTCGCTCCAGGGAAATTAACGGCTAATCTAAGGTAAGTTCTTCGAGACACTAATCAATCAGTCTGTCCAGAAGACGCCATAGCTTCATCTTCAGTACTTCCTTATAGTTATTTAAATGCTTTCTTCGTATTAGCCACTTGGCTTCCCCTCTGGAGCATTCCATGCCCTCCCTCCAGCCGCACCCTGATGACTTCTAGTTTCTCTTTTTCCCTCAGCAGGTTCTGGGTACTGCTAGAGAAGGTCATCAAACATTATGAGACCATGATGAATTTGTGCCTTTTCACTCCACGAGACATCACTGTATCCACCTTGAGGTCCCATCTGCACCTTAAACTTCGTGTGTTTAAAACCAGACCTCTGCTGTGTCTAGTTCTGTGACCAGTGTGACCAATCTCCTGGTAACCAAGCCTTGAAATCAAAGAGAAACTTCTTCTTTTCCTCCTCTGCTAACATTCCAGTCATCAAATCCTCTTTTTTTTTTTTTTTTAACCGCCGTCTATTCCTTCTCTTACTCCCCTGCAGGCTGGTACACTGTCCCAGTTAGATTCCTGTGATAACCTCCTAACTGATCTTCTTATGTCCTCCAACCTCCCGCCACAGTTTCATCTTACTTGATTTGGCTAAAGTTCTATGCCCACAGAGCCACCAGCTTTATTCTCTGCCAAGTAAAGCTCACACCCATAATGCAGCCAGTCAAAATCTTCCCTGCCTTGATCCTCACCCTCAACATTATCCACTGCTGATTTCATGCAGAATGAAACAGATCAGAGTGAAGAGAACAGAACCTGTCAGAGTGCACCCCACACATTAAGGATAAATACTGCCATGAAACTTCTGGTTCCTAACACGATCTTTTACGAAGGGTCAGGCTAATGTTTGAAAACCATTGACTTCTGTACCATTGAGTGAGTGAGTGAGTGAGTGAAGTCACTCAGTCGTGTCCAACTCTTTGCAACCCCGTGGACTGTAGCCTACCAGGCTCCTACCCTCCATGGGATTCTCTAGGCAAGAGTACTGGAGTGGGTTGCCATTTCCCTCTCCATTAGCTATTCCCAAATGTGCCCTGTGATTTTCTCTTTCATTTTGAAATCACAAAATGCTTTGCGTACAAGAGAAAAGTATAAAGGATGATACGACAAACAACTGCTTGTCAAATCTTGTGTCATATTAAGATTCAAAAATATATATGCATGATCCAGAGAAAACTCTAATTTGAAAGGACATTTTCACCCCGATGTTCATAGCAGCAAAAACTATTTACAATAGCTGGGACGTGGAAGTAACCTAAGTGTCCATCAACAGACAAATGGATAAAGAAGAAGTGGTACACATATATAATGGAATACTACTCAGCCATAAAAAGAATGAAATAATGCCATTTGCATCAACAGGGGTAGACCTAGAGATATTATGCTAAGTAAGTCGGAAAGAGAAAGACAAATACCCTACAATAGTACTTATGCTGCTGCTGCTGCTAAGTCACTTCCAGTCGTGTCCGACTCTGTGCGACCCCATAGACGGCAGCCCACCAGGCTCCTCCATCCCTGGGATTTTCCAGGAAAGAACACAGGAGTGGGTTGCCATTTCCTTCTCCAATGCATGAAAGTGAAAAGTGAAAGTGAAGTCGCTCAGTTGTGTCTGACTCTTAGCGACCCCATGGACTGCAGCCTACCAGGCTCCTCCATCCATGGGATTTTCCAGGCAAGAGTACTGGAGTGGGGTGCCATTGCCTTAGGTGGAATCTAAAATGAGCTTATTTATGAAACAGATGCCCAGACATAGAAACAAATTTATGGTTACCGAAGGGGAAAAGAGGTAGATGAAGGATAAATTAGGAGTTTCAGATTAGCAGATACAAACTACTATATATGAAATAAAAACAAAGTCTTACTGTATAGCATGGGGAACAACATTCAATATCCTGTAATAAACCGTAATGGAAAAAAATATAAAAAAGAATATGTGTGTATATATATATATATATATATATGTATGTATCTAAATTACTTTGCTGTACAGCAGAAACAAACACAACATTATAAATCAATTATACTTCAATTAAATATATAAATGTACGTATATAAATATATGTCACTATGTATATGTGTTTTGTGTGTGTGCATATATACATATATATGACTGTGTATACACATATGACAGGGGAGCCTGGTGTGTTGCAGTCCATGGGGTCGCAAACAGTTGGATACAGCTGAGTGACTGAACAACATCTATGTCTATCAAACAGGTAACTGAGATCTAGCCTCCTGTAATCACTCATTCCCTTCCTCCTTTCCTCCCTCCCCAGCAGCAGCCACTATACACTAAATCTGGTATTTTTCATTCCCACTAAGGTTTTCACATGAAAATATTATGAGATTATAAAAGTATATAACTACCTGTAATGATTAATTTTAAAAACATGAAATTAAAAATCCATAAATGATATATATATATATAGGGATTTTATAAACTTTGCACCTAATGTTCTGCAGCCTTCTTTCTTAATGTTTTGTGTTTTTCCCATGTTAATTACTATGTGATTCTCTGATTCATTTTCTCTGCTGAATATTTTCCAATGTATTTGTCCCTCCTCCTAAGGACAGACATACTGGTTATTTCCTTTATTTGCTGTGACAAATAAGGCTGCACTGTGGTCTTCTTGACTGTGTGCCTAGAAGGGGATTTCTCTTCAGTCAATCCTAAAGGAAATCAACCCTGCATATTTACTGGAAGGACTGATGCTGAAGCTCCAATACTTTGGCCACCTGATGCGAGGAACTGACTCACTGGAAAAGACTCTGATGCTGGGAAAGATAGAAGGCAGAAGGAGAAGGAGGTGACAGAGGATGAGATGGTTGGATGGTATCACTGACTCAATGGACATGAGTTTGAACAAACTATGGGAGATAGTGAAGGACAGGGAAGCCTGGCATGCTGCAGTCCATGGGGTCGCAAAGAGCTGGACATGACTGAGCGACCGAACAACAACCTCAGGGCCAAACTGTTCCCTTTACCTGGAAGGGCCTCCTCCCTATCTCTGCCTCTGAAAACCCCACTCATCCCTAAAGTCACTCTCAGAGGCTGATTCCTCCCATGCCCTTCCAATCCACCAAGTCAAAGCAAAACCCCTTCTCCTGCCACCTGCGGTTCGTGTCACAAAATGATGCCATCACCTCCTTGTCCTGGGGGTGGTTTGGGTACTTCTCCTATATCCCCAGCAGGCCTTATGAACAAGCACTGTCTCACATGACCTTAAGTCCATTTCCCTCACTTAGAGCCTGGCACACAGACCTGCCTGGATTGAACCCTCAGTGAATGAACATGGAGTCCACCGAGCTTATTTTCCTTCTTTTGGTACTAAGCACTGCTCTCAGCACTTCCCAGGGGGCTAAGTGGTAAAGAATCCACCTGCCAATGCAGGATATGCAGGTTCGATCTGGGTCGGGAGGATCCCCTAGAGAAGGAAATGGCAATTCACTCCAGTATTCTTGCCTGGGAAATCCTAGGGACAGAGGAGCCTGGCGGGCCACAGTCCATGGGGTAGCAAAAGAGTTGGACATGACTTAGTGGCTAAGTAACAACAACTGCTCTCAGCGTGGGATGACATATATCTAATGACAACAGTCTGCTGTGCTCCCGTGCCTTTCCCCACAAGGGCAAAGAGAAGCCTGTCTCTACCATCTACGGGCTGCGGTGGGAGAAGCTGGGCCCTCTCAGCTTGATAACCACCTGGGGACAGATGCCTGTAGGCAGCTGTGAATGCGTGCTCGAGTGCACTCAGTCATTCAGTCACGTCTGACTCTTTGTGACCCCATGGAATGTAGCCCACCAGGCTCCTCTGTCTATGGAATCCTCCAGGCAAGAATACTGGAGTGGGTTGCCATTCCTTCTCCAGGGGATCTTCCTGACCCAAGGATCGAACCTGCACTCCAGGCAGATTCTTTACCACTGAACCATCAGGGAAGCCCTCTGTAGACAGCTGCTTCTGCATAAAGACCAAGGGGAGAAATCGTCCTCCTCTCCAAAGCACCCAAGATATTACATTTATGCCAAAAATTTTTAAGAATTTTGTTCAGGGAGTTCCCTGGTGGCAGTAGTTAGGATTCCAGGCTTTCATTGCCATGACTCCGAGTTCAATACCTGGTTGGAGAACTGAGATCCACATAGTGTGGCCAAAAAAAAAAAAAAAATTTATTTTGTTCAGAACTTAAAGCAAACTGAAGGCAGATAAGACTGTTACCAAAATACAGGGTGGGGTTTAGCATGCATGTTTCTGAGCTCGGTGCTGTGCCTTTTCAGTCAACAGATGCTCATTGCCATCAGTGTAGGCAGCGGTTCATACAAGATGTCTGCCCCTCTTTCCTTTACCTGGCCCCTGTGACCTTAGCAATGATCCTGCAACTTTAGGCTGGGGAGAGAGTCACAAACAGCCGGTGTGTTTTCAATGGCTGCTGGCGTGGCTTCAGAATCCTCAGCCAGGGCCAGGATTGTGGGGGCCAAGGTGCCGGTCCACCTGCAGATGGTCATCATCCCCTCATCCCTCCAAGTTCAGTGCAGTGGAGATGAGGGCATGGTAACAGACTTCTTCCTGATTCCAAAGTAGAGATTCATGCTCATTGTACTTCTTGAATAGGCATGGAAAAGGTTAAAACAGGAGACGTGAAAAAATCAGTTCAAGAATCCAGTGCGGCAGGCCTCTTTCCATTTTTTCAGAAGTTCAAAGTAGTGACTTACATGATGGCAAGTTGATACCTGTGTATACCAGCCTCATAAATTAGTAATATAACATGTCCAGCTCACAGGATTTTTAGAAACAGCTCACTATTCTATGCCATATGACCTACCAAACAGAGAAAAACAGAATAGGTACTCTCAAGCTGACCTGCTTAGATTTGGATTGACAGAAATGTCAGCTGAAGCTCTGAAAATCCAAGTCTTACTGAGTTTAAAGCTCAGAAACAGGCTAAACAACAACATGCAAACTTAGGTGTAACTATAAAAAATCAAACTCCTGACTGTTGTTTGTAGGTTGTAGAGTTTGTAGAAAGGGCCAAAAACAACCAATTCTCTTTACTGTAATATAACCTCAAGTCTCAGATGACATTGGATTATAATCTGTGCAAACTGCTACCTGAGTGCCTGTTTTTGCAATAGTTGAAATGTGCATATCCACAGTTTCTGCGTCAGCTGCCCACCCCTCGTGAATTTTACACACACACACCAGGTGATCATTGCCTGGATCTTGCCACACAGCACCTGTGGGCCCTGGATGATTTAAACATCCATTGTATCACAGCTGAGAGACAGACAATTCCTTCCAGGCCTCGCTCAAATCTCATCTTCTAATGGAGGTGCAAATAAAAAATTGTTGCCTGCCATTCCAGTAAACAATGAATGCTGCCTACCATCAAGCCAACAGCCGCTGCAGTTGCCCCCAACGGTGCATCCTGAGGGGAATTCCGGGTGGAGAGAACAGGTTTCTGGCCCTACGAAGTTTAAGATGCACATCTAAGGAATAATTTCAATGAGTGCAAAGGGTCTTGTCTCTTCCCAAAGATAGAAAAGCACTAAAATCATTAACGCAAGATGTCTATTTTCTGTGACTAACAGTAACCTTTGATGTTCCATCACATGTTATGTTTTCAGCAAGAACTCCTATATAGCCTGGCTCCAGGGAATTCCCCCTTAGGGCCTTTTGAAAGCATTTGCTGAGTGCTGTGCTTTTAAACATTTTTTTTTTTTAATTGTAAAATTTTATGTGCTGTTATTTTTTAAATTTATTTTTAATTAGAGGATAATTGCTCGACAGTGTTTCTGCTGTACAACAACGTGAATCAGCCATCAGTATACATAGGTCCCTCCCTCTTGAACCTCCCTTCTACCCAGCCCCTCATCCCATCCCTCTAGGTTGTCACAGAGCACCAGGTTGAACTCCCTATGTTACACAGCAACTGCCCACTCACTAGCTCTCTATTGTATACATGGTAATGTATGTTCCAGCGCTACTCTCTCTATTCGTCCTGCCATCTCCTTCTTCCCCTGCTAGGCCCACAAGTCTGTTGTCGTGTCTGCTATTTCTGAAGCACCTGGAATTTATTTTGTTCTTGACAGCTCCTAAGAAATCCGTAAGAAATAAGGAGGGAACCCTAGTACACAGAAAACTTGGTCATTAACTGGAACGAGGCATATTCAATGTCCATGTGGTATCTCTGCTCAGCTATAACAAATATACCTCAAAATGAACACAGCCAACAAAATGAACACGACCAACAATAGGTTTAGTCTCTTCACTAAACCTATTTCTGTCCCGTGTTCCTTGTTCCTGTTCAGTAAATAGCTTCACCAGGTGCTCAAGTCAGAAACCAGAGATATATTTTTTCCTCATCTCACTCCTCTGTAACTACTTGCCAATAATTATCATTGAGGGTAGGAGGAGAATGGGGCGACAGAGGATGAGATGGTTGGATAGCATCACTGATTCAATGGATATAGGTTTGAGCAAACTCTGGGAGATGGTGAAGGACAGGGAAGCCTGGTGTGCCGCAGTCCATAAAGTCTCAAAGAGTTGGACAAGACTTAGTGACTGAACAATGACTCATATGTGGAGCATTTATTCTGTGCTGGGCACCATTCTAAGTTCTTTGCATATTAGTAACTCACAATCACTCCTTACCACTCTATGAAATGGGATCTGTTCTTTCTACCTATTGTACAGATGACAAAAGAGGTTAAGAGTCTTGCCCAAGGTCACCCAGTCAGGAAGTAGCAGAGCCAGAACCCAGAACCAGGTAGGCTCACTCGAGAGTCCATGTCCTGAATGTCTGCACTATTCAGGAAATGATTTCTAACTCAACTTCATTTATTGAAAGTGAAAAAGTGAAGTCGTGTCTGACTCTTTGCGACTCCATGAACCATAGCCTACCAGGATCCTCCATCCATGGGATTTTCCAGGCAAGAGTGCTGGAGTGGATTGCCATTTCCTTCTCCAGGGGATCTTCCTGACCCAGGGATTGAACCCGGGTCTCGCTCATAGTAGGCAGATGCTTTACCGTCTGAGCCTTCTAAAATGCATTAGTTCCTAAATGTGGAAGCAATAATTTTGATAATCAGAACTGTCCAGGTCCTTCATCTTCTGGATGCCAGTGGTCCTGATGCAGCTTGGGTAACGAAAGTACCAATGGTCAAGAAGATTGGACCATGTCTGCAGTGAACCTAGGGCTTTACTGGGAGGTTATTCTTAAATAGAAGTTCTAACAGGACCTAATTTACCTGTGTTTTGATGTTTTTCCTTCAAAATGGAATATGTCAGTAAGTATTAGTTTAACTGAAGACTTGATTAATCAAAGCTACACAGAAGTAGGTAAAGTGAACTGAAGTCATTCAGTCGTGTCTGACTCTTTGTGACCCCATGGACCGTAGCCTATCAGGCTCCTCCGTCCATGGGCTTTTCCAGGCAAGAGTGCTGGAGTGGATTGCCATTTCCTTCTCCAGGGGATCTTCCCGACCCAGGAATCGAACCCGGGTCTCCCGCACTGCAGGCAGACTCTTCACCGTCTGAGCCACCAGGGAAGCCCGGAAGAAGGTACACTGTCATTAGTACCAACAAGGCACTTCCATTCTAAACGCCATTAAGAAATAGACAACTCTTCCCTCTTGGAGGCTGTATTGATCTTGGATGCAAAGTAAGCTGGAAAGCAGAAGGCCCAAATCCTCTCCTCAAATTAAATGAATCACATACTTAAAAATAAACCACAATCCTTCTGGCACTAGTAGCGCCATCTGTAAACTGAGAATGCTAAAGGCCAATGACTTGATATTTCTGAATTAAAGTTGAAAAAAAAATGAATGTCATTACAAGCCTAAGACAAGATAAATACGGGTCTAGAAAGTGTCCCTTTCAAGTTTTAAGTTTATCCAGTATCTAATAGCCAATTATATAAGCCCACCATCCGGTCAGCATTCAAATGAGATGATTTTAAACTCCAAGGAGTGCGTTCTCAAGTCCCAGGGTGCCAGTAGAAAACAAAAGCCACAGTACCAGCCAGAAGCTATTTGAGCAAGTTCCGCAGATCATATGGTCTTGGCAAGAGACAAGCACTTATTGTTGGGAGAAAACTCAAGGTCAGCGCAGTACTTGCAGTTCCACTGCCCCAGTGCTCCCTTCCACAAAGGATCCTAGTATCTACTGAAAAGTTGCAATTATTCTCCAGCTCGCCATTTCAGCCTTACAGGCCACTTCTCCCACTCCAGAGAATTCAGCTAGTTTGGACATTCCTGAATAACAACCCCAAATAATGTTTGTTTCCTGGCTTACTTTTATATGACATCCTAAAAGATGGAAAAGGCTTCCCTGGTGGCTAGGAAAGAATCCACCTGTAATGCAGGAGAACACCTGCAATGCAGAAGACACGTGGGTTCGATTCCTGGGTTGGGAAGATCTTCTGGAGAAGGAGCTGGCAACCCGCTCCAGTATTCTTGCCTGGGAAATCCCCGGGACGGAGGAGGAGACTGGTGGGCTACAGTTCATGGTATCTCAAAGAGTCGGACGTGATTTAGTGACTAAACCACCAACCAACAAAAGATGGAGAAAGCAAAAAATAACAGTGTGTGTGTGCTCACTTGTGTCCGACTCTTTGTGACCCCATGGGCTATAGCATGCCAGGCTCCTCTGTGGAGCAAGAATACTGTAGTGGGTTGCCATTTCCTTCTCCAGTGGATCTTCCTAACCCAGAGACTGAACCTGTGTCTCTTGCTCCTCCTGCATTGGCAGGCAGGTTCTTTACCACTGCACCACCTAGGAAGCCCAAAATAGTAAGCTAGAAGAGATTTCAGCTTAAGTATGATTTAGATAAGCATTGACAGATAAAAGTACACACTTAAGAGGAGAAGGATTCTAAATCTAACCTGATTTTTTTTAAGAAATACCTTTAAAATACTTGGCCAGTGTAATGATTTCTTTGATCTATAAGGTTCCCCCCTTTCCCTTCTTTGGCTCTCAGTAGCCAGCCAAGACTTCTAAAACGGAGTAGTACCTCTGCTGGTCCTTGCTGGTAAATCAGCACACTCCAGAATGAGCTCTTTCTTGCAAAAAAGACTTTTCTTGACTTTTTCATGTAAAAGAATGTGCTGTGGATTAAAACAAGAGAAAATCACACTTGTGCACATCAGCCTGATCCTAACCACCCAGAGAGCAGCTTGGCCTCCTCTGTTAATCTTCCTGGAGGTAGCCAGGTCTGCAGTCCATTATCTTTAATATGATCATAAATACTTATCTTCTGTCAAAGAAGGCATTATCTTCACACCCTCCAAATGTCTTCAAAAGGATGTTAGTCAGCTGAGAGTGAGTTAATTATAAATAGGCACTAAGTTTCTCCTTCTTGCATCTCATTAAACTGCATGAAATCTCAATTCAGCTTAATATTAATACAACTGCTCTACTGGATTAGGAACTCCTAAACGACAGGCTGTGGGCTCCCATTTCCTTTATATTCCCCAGTGGGCATTAAACATTCTGGTTCTCCATAAAAAGGATGACTTTAATTAGTCTCACTGACTCACCAACCAAACTACAAACCCAATGCACAAGCCCACTACAGGTCGGGAAGGGAGAGTCAGCACCTCCAATTCCTCTGTGAACCATCAAGGTTAAAACATTTCCCTGTCATCTGCTTTCCAGAAAGGGTTTAGTGTTCTTGAGTGGTAACACATTTCCTCCCTTTGATCTGATTCTTGGGGAAAGAGAAGAGCTGGTCCCTAGCTGTTAAGGACCTAATGTGACCCCTTTTTAGCCTGGGAAGGGCTTTAAAGATCACTTACTTAGGAAAGGGCAAATAGGTGTCAACCCTTGGTAACTGGCTTCCTGGGGTCCTGCACTGAGAGGCACCCCTCCCCCCACCTCACCAGTGAGCTCCAGGGAAGCTTCTGTGATCCATGTACAAGTCTGCCACCAACCCCAGGCTCAGGAGGGGCCAGGGCACAAAGCCATGTATTTGCCATCCCTGAGCTGACTGTATGTCGAAGAGCTAGCAATTCCCAGTCTACTGTTTTCCTTAATTTAGTTTTTCAAATAGCAGAAGTCACAGCAGTCACGAAAAAAATTTTTTTGATGTTTTTACAACAGTTTTAAGGAAAATAGATGTTCCCTGAAAAAGACACTGGCAGAGGTCCTCACTGGTGTTCCTAGAGACAGTCAAAGGCAGAAGTTCTAGACACATCTTCACCTACACCCTGACAAGGACCACCATTCAGAGCTTCATAGGTGAGAGGACTGAGAAGGACTAGGTGGTTTTCCTGTGGTTATATGGCTTCTGCTATTAGACTTCACAGGGAACAGGGAAAGAAAAGAAACAGATTTGAGAATTACTTAAAAGGGCGCGACTCCTGGACTTCCTGGTGGTACAGTGGATAAGAATCCGCCTGTCAATGTAGGGACATGGGTTCGATCCCTGGTCTGGGAAGATTCCACGTGCCATGGAACAACTAAGGCCTGCTCATATCACAACGACTGAGCTCGTGTGCTACAACCAGAGAAGCTCCCACGGGGAGAAGCCCCCACAGGGAGAAGCCCGCCTGCCATGAGGAGTAGCCCCCGCTCGCCACAGCTAGAGAAAAGCCTGCACAGCAATGAAGACCCAGGGCAACCAAAAAGAAATAAAAAATTTTATTAAGATGTAAAAAAAAAAAAAAAAAAAAAAGCGATTCCCAAAGCCAAAGAAAAGTATTAAACAGAAAAAATCAATGTGATGCTCATTTTGATAGGGGAAAAAATGGAGAATCAATTTCTTGAACTTGAGCTAGCAAAGCTCTTAGATCAGTCAATAGTATCCACATGTTTTCTGCTCTGTTCTTAACACTGATGGACCAAATGGGCACACACAAGGCAAATGACTAGGTTCCTTTCCCCGCAAGCTTATATAATCTCTCTGCCTCTCCCCTGAGGTGGGTTTGGACGCCAGAGGCCAGCTCAGGCCTCTGGAGAGACAGCTGGCCTCCCAACATCTACTCTGCGTTGTCAGCCAACTGCTCCCAGGTGAGAGGAACGTTTTTGGCAGCAAACGTAGTACACAGCAGGCAAGAGGCCTTAAGAAAAGGCAAGGGAGAGGAGGCAGGCATGTGATTCTGGAGACAAATAAACACAATTAGCTATGCTAGAAACAAACTGAAAAGACTCAGTGGGAAGACTGTTTCCTTCTGCCAAGAGAGAAAAACCAAAGGAAAAATCATTTTAAAAGAAACCTTTTACTTCCCCTTGGCAGCCAGAGCACCATGACAATCATATTTTCTGTGAAGTCCTTTTATTATGGGCTTTTCCACCCTTTCAAACACTAGCACAATCAAGGTTTTTGACTGCTTTATCAGTTTTGCTGCCCAAAGAGAATCCATGAATATTTCAGGTCAATCCTTTCATACCTGGAGATGACAATTGTTAAGACTTTCACAGCCGTTCTGTCCCTGTGTACCTAAGTAGACACTACCTGTAAAAATGAATGGGTGACTGAATTCATAGAAATCAATAGTGTTGTCCCTAGGGGTCTATTTTTCCACTTACAGAATCCAATTCTGAGGTGGAGGATTAGCTACAGCAGAGGGGTCTAATGGCTACCCTAACAGGATATGGTGTTTAATAGGACAGGCCCTGGAGTTAGGCAACTTGGATTTGAATCCTGACTCTGCCTTGGATGACCTTGGGCATATAATTTAATCTCCTTGTGCCTCACTGTCTTCACCTATAAAATAAGGATATGGAGGTACCTGACTAACAGGGTTGTTGACATTTAAAGAATTAAGATAAAACAGCCCTCATCTTTTAGAAATACATGCTGAAATGCTCACAGATCATGATATGATGGCTGGGGTTTGCTCCAAAATCATCTGGAGGTAAGATGTATGCAGAGAAGTTTGCCATGAGTTGGTAACTGTTGAAGTTGTGGGATGGTTGCACATGGAGGTATATTCTACCATTCTATCCACCTCTGCCTGAGATGTTCCATAATAGTAAGCTTAAGAGAGATGAAAGTACAGGTAAAACTGCTGGCACACAACATGTGCTCAACTAGTACGATCTGCCCAAGGTCAGAGGAAGCCTTGAGGCTGTTGTTTCCAGGTCCAAACGACAGGGATGCCTGCCTCTCTAGAGACATGGGTAGGCTCTGGGACAAGCAAGGTGGCGGGTCAGGGGATTGCAGCTGAGATCTTCACTGTCACTCTAGGCATCCACTGTTGCCCCGCATTTTCATTATCACACCTGTTTGTGGGTTTTTTTTGGCTGCACTGTGAAGCATGGGATCTTAGTTCCGGACCGCCCGCAGTAGCAGTGCCGAGTCTTAACCACTGAGGATGTGGTGTGTGTGTTTTAGTCATTAAGTCATGTCTGACTCTTGCGATCCCATGGACTGTGCCCGCCAGGCTCCTCTGTCCATGGGATTCTCCAGGCAAGAATACTGGAGTGGGTTGCCATTTCCTTCTCCAGGGGATCTTCCTGACCTAGGAATTGAACCTGGCTCTAGTCAAGGCTATGGTTTTTCCAGTGGTCATGTATGGATGTGAGAGTTGGACTGTGAAGAAAGCTGAGTGCCAAAGAATTGATGTTTTTGCACTGTGGTGTTGGAGAACACTCTTGAGAGTCCCTTGGACTGCAAGGAGATCCAACCAGTCCATTCTAAAGGAGATCAGTCCTGGGTGTTCTTTGGAAGGACTGATGCTGAAGCTGAAACTCCAATACTTTGGCCACCTCATGTAAAGAGTTGACTCATTGGAAAAGACCCTGATGCTGGGAGGGATTGAGGGCAGGAGGAGAAGGGGACGACAGAGGATGAGATGGCTGGATGGCATCACCAACTCGATGGACATGAGTCTGAGTGAACTCCGGGAGTTGGTGATGGACAAGGAGGCCTGGTATGCTGTGATTCATGGGGTCGCAAAGAGTCAGACTGAGCGACTGAACTGAACTGAACTGAACTCCTGCATTGCAGGCAGATGATTTACCAACTGAGCCATGACGGAAGCCCAACCACCAGGGAAGTCCCATCATACTTGTTTCAGAGTGAGCATTATTAGTCTTCCATGCTTTGAAAGTAAGTCAACCACATTCATTCAATGATTCATTACCCTGTATCATTTACTCAGTTACTCCTAATCTCAGGTTAGAGTTTAGGAGAGCTGGCAGGTGGCTCCAAATGAAGCTACTATCACCGGAGCTAAAAGAAAGGATCGCCAAGTTTTGATGGTCTGTGCAGCTATTTGACACACACATACGTGGTTTTGTAGGCATAGGGAATCATGAAAAAAAGCTCAATGCACCACCCCGAGACCCTGCCCCCTGCCCCCAGAGTCAATGCTTCAAGTAGGTTCAGGGAACCACATCTATAAATTTAGCAACTCCCACCTTCTGGAATCCAGAATCCGTTATATAGGGAATCCGTTATATAGGGTGATGAGCTGAGCAGTCAGGAAATCCCACCCTGGACCCATTCCAGGCTATAGAAGCTTTGTAAAGGAGCCCTAAATTAAACACAAACTCATCTGCCACAGGCCCTTTCACAAATAACAAATCTGTAACCAGCTCTCACACTTTCTAACTATAGTGACCTTGGGCAAGCCACTTCCTTTCTTTTCCTCATTGGTAAACTGGGATCTCTCTCTCCTAAATTTGTTTCAAGGAGTAGAGACAATGTAAAGAAACATTGCACTGCACCATGCCTGGCACATAGGAATCTTCAATATAGTAGGTATTCGTCAGAATAGCAGGTATTTTGTGTTGCAGTATGTCTTCACACACACGAGTGTATTGTTACATCCTGTGTAGTTAGGTTAATGTATCTAGACACAATGGTCCTCCAGGCCATGAGACATATCACAGCCACATAACTATAAATAGTTTAATATTTTCTTTTGCTTTCATGGGACAGAATTGTGCATGCATTTCATGAATTAATCTGAACCTCTTCAGCACAATGAGATCTGACGAATCAGTTTCTACCTGCCTGAAATGTTGCCCAGTTTCAGTGAAATTCTTGGCACTTTATACCTGAACCTGTCTGTCTGGGTGACATTCTACAACTGCAGCCAATTCCAATCCCAGCAGGAGTCCATGCATGAAACTAACTAATGCCACTTTATAAAGGGCTTAGGGTTCCTGGCAACTCAAGAAGACAATATTGATGCCCTCATCTTGCTTAAGTGCAGGAATACCAAAGCTAAGATCGAACTCCTGGAATGAATCCTCTGGACAGGGTGAAATATACCATGGAGAATTTAAATTTTCTAATTCAAGAGCCATTACACTCAACATTGATTTTTACATCCTCCTCTTTTCTTCTTCCATATTTTATACAAGCAATTTGAGTCTAAAAGGAAAATGAGATTTCACCAACAAAGTTTTATTTCTCACAAAAAGTATGACCTACAGGCAACATTCGGCAGAGTATTTCTATTCCATCTTCAAGTGGTTTGGGGAACAGTAGCTCTCTCCCAGTTTCTGTGCTATGGATTGATCTTGAACCTCTTGGGAAATTCTCTTAGCCTCCAGAGAGCAGGTGCTAAGAATAGGGCAAATACATAGCTTCAAGTTACTGGTGAAAAGCAACAAATTATCTGTTCCTTAAAAATTAGGATGGGGGGTGGGGCAGGAACCTTCCTTGGTGGTCCACTGGCTAAGACTCTGTACTCCTGATACAGGGGGCCTGGATTGAATCCCTGGTCAGGGAAGTAGATCCCACATGCTGATTAAAGATCCTGCATGCCGAAACTAAGACCCACAAATGCCAAATAAATAAATAAAATACTTTTAAAAAAGAATTGAGTTTTTTCTTGCTTGCTTTTCTTAATTCTGGACTACAACATCATAAGTGGAAATAAATGTCACTGCCCTTAATGCTGAGAAGGCAATGGCACCCCACTCCAGTACTCTTGCCTGGAAAATCCCATGGACTGCGAAGCCTGGTGGGCTGCCGTCTATGGGGTCACACAGACTCGGACACGACTGACACGAATTAGCAGTAGCAGCAGCAGCAGCCCTTAATTCTAATATGTCAAGACCAACCAAAAACTCGAATCAATAACCCTAGCTCTGATTGCCTTTAGGTTCTTACAGTCCCAGGAACCAGCTCAGCCTGGAAAGTTGGGAGAACTTGACTCTTCTCTGGGTGTGCTTGCCTTGAAATCTTGACATCTTCCATTACCTTTATTATAGATGACCATTCTTTATAATCATTATTAATTCACTCATTCAACAAACACTGGTCTGCTGAGTTATGGAGTCCTCACATAAGAGAATAGGGACAGTTTATTAGTTATCTAGATGGCTTGGAGCTTGCACCCTCCCAGACACTCTGAGGACACACCCTAAGCCCCAGGCTTAACTCAATCTGATCATCCAACCCAGGTGACTTCCAGCAGAATGTGGTTCCCCACCTTTGGGGACGTGGGGTTCTGAATGTCATGTGGGCTAACATGAGGTCTTGTTCTTAAATGCTAAGCTCCTGAGTACAACCAACTGTTTGTACTTTCGTTTACACATGGCCTGAGTTTTGCCTCAGCTCTGTGCACAGGTATGAGAAAGCCTTAAGGAATCCTTTCCTCATCTGCTTCTGAAGCACAGCATCCTCCCTTAAGTACTCACGACAAGGGCGGGGACTGCATTTGAGTTCAACATTCTATCTTTACTCATGTTCAGCATAGACCCCAGCCCTGGTAAGGCATTAATACTGATAAATGAGTGAGTGGATAAATGAACAAATGAACAAAATAGCCTTTGCTTCCCAGACTACTGGGAAGTCTATCCAATCTCACTCCACAGGGTCATTGTTCAGGTTCCTTCTCAGCCAGAACTACCAGGCCAGACCCAAGGAGGGCCTAACCCACAGGTTGCTCAAGGGTCAACTCTGTTTCCTGGTATCAGTAGGTATTCAGTCAATAGTTATTATTTTGATGCAGTATTTGAAGTTGCATTAAGGCCATGCTCTAACTCCATCAGAAGAGACAAAGATGTGGTGGACAGAGCTTTGTAGCAGTAATCAGAAGCCCTGGGTTTGAGTCCATTTTGCCCCTTTTCTCACTGTGACTTTGACAAATCTCTCTTATCTCCAGCCCCAGATTTCCTTCATCTGTATGAAAGAAATCAATATAATGATATCTGCTTTCCATGGCTCACAGAGTGACTGCAGAAGTTGTATTTGACAAGGTATATAAAAGCACTGAGAAAACTGTCTAGCAGAAACACATACAGAAATATTTCAAGAGGCAATTTGCCAACATTAATTAAATATCTCTAAGCCCAAGGTAAGAGAAACCCAAGTAAGATGGTAGGTGTTGCAAGAGGGCATCAGAGGGCAGACACACTGAAACCATACCCACAGAAAACTAGTCCATCTAATCACACTAGGACTACAGCCTTGTCTAACTCAATGAAACCAAGCCATGCCTGCGGGGCAACCCAAGACAGGCGGGTCATGGTGGAGAGGTCTGACAGAATGTGGCCCACTGGAGAAGGGAATGGCAAACCACTTCGGTATTCTTGTCTTGAGAACCCCATGAACAGTATGAAAAGGCAAAATGATAGGATACTGAAAGAGGAACTCCCCAGGTCATTAGGTGCCCAATATGCTGAGTGCCCAGGAGATGGTGATGGACAGGGAGGCCTGGCGTGCTGCGATTCATGGGGTCACAAAAGAGTCGGACACGACTGAGCGACTGAACTGAACAGAACTGAACTGAAGGCTTTAAAATAAAGTTTTCAAACTCTTTCGACTACAGCCCTTTGGAAAGAACAAATTTTACATCACAGGCAGGTGATACATTCATCATAAAACAAACATTTAACAAAACGGAACTTATGTTACTCTCATTTTTAGTTTGGCTCTCTTTTGTTTTCTTCTCTCTTCCTTTTTCTTAAATGCAGGTCATTAATTTCACAAGGCATGGTTCCGAATCTCAGGAGCACCTTAAAAATGTGATGCCCTGGCCCTCCCCACTGAGAGTCTGAATCAACTGTCTTGGGTGGGGCCTGGGCATCTGCCTTCTTAGAAAGCCCCAGGTGCTTCTATTGTACAGCCAGGACTGAGAACCACAGAACTGATGGTTTCTAGCTCACAGCTGAAAAACCACTCCATTTGTTTACATCTGGGTCTGCTAAACACTCTCGGAATGTCATCCCACCCCCATCCCGCTGAGGCGCCTCTGGTTGCTTGAATGGACCACTCACTTCTGTGGCTCAAAGTGCACCAGGAAAAACACAGCAAGCAGGAAGGTCAAAGCGGGGCCTGAGCTTCATGGGCGGCCTCTTTTGTTCTCCCCAGATGGCCAAGAAGGCCCATGAAGAGCAAAACCTGCAGGGGACTTGGAGTATTTCACTGAAAGTGAAGGGACCCTCCAAGAAGTTTTGCTTGAGTAGAAGAGGCTAAGAAAAAGTAAAGAGAAACTGCCAGACACCAGGCCTGCTCACACAGTAGAGGAAGTTGTGCCTGTGCAGAGGTAGGGGTCCCAGTAGAGCCCAGAAGACAAGTTGAGGGGTGTGGGGTGTGGGGAGGACTTCACCACCTAGCCTTTTCCTCCTTCCAAGTGTGAAGGAGGAAATAGAAAGCTTCTCCAGCCTCAGCTCATCTCTGCCCTCGAGAAAACAGGTCCAAAGCACTGCCCTGCTCACCTGGTTGGAGGCAACCGCAGCCCACCGAGAGCAGAACCAGAATGCAGAAGGAACCACAGACACAGGTGGTTCTGTGTCCCTGCCCTACCTACTCTTGGACACATGGATGGGATCAGGAAACCTGACCTGGATCTGTGTACCATGGGTTCAAAAGCCAAAGCTATGTCTGATGCATAGTCCCTGGACTGACTAACCAGACATTATACTAAGAGTTACCATTTACTGGGCAACTCTGTGAGCTAAGTATATTATATACACTATCCCATCCAATTGCACAACAGCATTTCAGACCTGCATTTTTAAGGAGCTCACCCAGGGTCATTCTAGGATGCTAACACAAGTTGGTCCCCACTCCAGATCCCTTAATGTAGTTCAGGATCTCTCAGCACTACTGCCATTTGAAATGAAAATGAAAGTCGCTCAGTCATGTCCAACTCTTTGTGAACCCATAAACTATATATAGTCCATGGAACTGTCCACACCAGAATGCTGGAGTGGGTTCCCTTTTCCAGGGGATCTTCCCAATCCAGGGATCGAACCCAGGTCTCCCACATTGCAGGCAGATTCTTTACCAGTTAAGCCCCCAGGGAAGCCCAAGAATACTGGAGTGAGTAGCCTATCCCTTCTCCAGTGGATCTTCCCAACCCAGGAATTGAACTGGGGTCTCCTGCATTGCAGGGGGATTCTTTACAAGCTGAGTTACCTGGAAAATTCTTTACTGTGAAGGGCTATCGCATGCATTATACAACATCTAGCAGCATTTCTGGCCTCTACCCATTAGATGCCAGTGACATCTCTCTCCTTTCCAGCTATGGAAATCAAAAATATCTCTAGACATTGCCAATTATCTTGGTGGCCTGGGGGTGAAAGGGATGTAAAATCATTGCCCCTGCTCCTTATTAAGAACACCTGCTCTAGTCTCAACCACCCTGCGGTATTGTTTCCTGGGTGTGAAATACCATTCAGAACAGAGACGGAGCAAAGGCCAAATGCCGCTATAGAAGGGATAAGCAACAAAAATAGCCCCATCCTACAGTCATACAGTGGCCTCTCAGTGTCTGTGGGGATTGCTTCCAGGATCCTCCTGGCATACCAAAATCTGTGCATGCTCAAGTCCTTTATATACACTGGCACAGTATTTGCATGTAACCTATCCACATCCACCCACATACTTTAAAACACCTCTAGATTACTTACATTACCTAATACAATGTAAATGTTATGTGAATAGCTGTAAGTACAATGTAACTGTTTCATGTAAAATAAATGCTGTGTAAGTAGTTGCTTGGGCATGACAAGTTCAAGTTTTGTATTCTGGAACTTTCTGGGATTTTTTTTTTAACTTTTTGTTTTGTATTGGGATATAGCCTATTAACAATGCTGTGATTGTTTCAGGTGAACTGAGAAGGGATTTAGCCATGCATATACATGTATTCATGCTCCTCCCAAATTCCCCTGGGATTTTTTTTTTTCCCTGACTATTTTCTGACATTTATTTCAACTGACATTTTAAGGCTAGACAAGAAAAATTTAAACCTAAAAATTTTCTCTGACCGTTGGCCTCCTCCCTCCCATCCCCTGGCCATTGTGCGTCTGCATTATGCATTAAGCAGATTTCCCAATGGCAGCAATCCCTGCTCAATCAGAAAGATCACTTGTGCTTCTTCTGGCAGTCACACAACTCTTTAGAAGACAGCATTCCTTTGCCAGTCCTTAAGAAGTCATGATGACCCACCTTCATCTTCTAACTGTAGACATCTTTGGTGAGCTTTATGTACAATACCAATATATCATTTTCCTTAAATATAGTAACTGGTATAGAATAGATTGGTCAGAGAACCTGGGGAGATACTGGCTCACACCTAGTGGAGCTCTTCACTTGGATACTTACTTAGGACCTTATTAATGCCACTAGCTGCATTACTTGTATTCCTCCTATTGAATAAGATGATTGTTTCTCGCATGACCAAATATGTGGCCAAGGCTCTGGTAAAATTAATGATGATTCAGTTCAGTTCAGTTCAGTCACTCAGTCATGTCCGACTTTGCGACCCCATGAACTGCAGCACACCAGGCCTCCCTGTGCATCACCAACTCCTGGAGTCCACCCAAACCCATGTCCATTGAGTTGGTGATGCCATCCAACCATCTCATCCTCTGTCGTCCCTTCTCCTCCTGCCCTCAATCTTTCCCAGGATCAGGATCTTTCCAATTGAGTCAGCTCTTCGCATCAGGTGGCCAAAGTATTGGAGTTTCAGCTTCAACATCAGTCCTTCCAATGAACACCCAGGACTGATCTCCTTTAGGATGGACTGGTTGGATCTCCTTGCAGTTCAAGGGACTCTCAAGAATCTTCTCCAACACCACAGTTCAAAAGCATCAATTCTTCTGTGCTCAGCTTTCTTCATAGTCCAACTCTCACATCTATACATGACCACTGGAAAAATGATAGCCTTGACTAGATGGACCTTTGTTGACTAGGTGACTTAAAATGATTGACGAAATATACAATTCTATAAGATCGATGATTATAATAGTGTAACTCTAGATGTGGGAAGAAGCAACAAGAGGGAACCATTTCCCGGACCATATTTCAGGCTGGCCAGAGGCTCTGGCTACTGTTAACAGAGTCTTGTCCACTAACAGCACATTGAGAAGCCTGTCAAAGAAATCCTTGCCCAACCTGGGAAGGAGTGTTCCTAGCCTCATGAGACAAAGCAGTCACAAAATGCCTCCCAAATCATGGTCGAAATTAAGACTGAAAAGGAGGGGATTGTAAAAATAAAGAATGTTGTCCACCATCAATTCTACAAGGATTAAGTCATCAGCCACTTTGGTCACTGACCTATGCAGTACACCTCAAAAGGAATTCAGGGCAAAGATCAGGATGAGGCATTTTGTGCTACAGAAAAACAGAAATTGACCCTCAGGTGGTTAACGTATTTTCAGGAGAAAATCTTATGAATCCAGCTTCTAGACTCTTCCCATACTTACAGGGCACTAAAACCGTCAACTAGGACACCTGTTCCTTGCAGATAGCAATAACTCTACCAAGATGTGTGCTTGATTGCATGTACCCTCTTCTCCAAAGTCACATCTAGACTGGCCACAACCTTCACCTCTTTGGAACAGTTCTCAGGCCTCTCTGAGAGACTGTCTCCCAGATTATAATGCTCAGGTTGGTTTGAATAAAATGTTCCATTTCTTTCTTAGCTTGACTATGGATTAATTCTTTCACTGACATTTCCATCCCCGGCTGGTTGAACCTGATGAGGCAGACTCCATCCCCCACGCCAGCCCCCACAGAGAAGGCAGACTGTCTATCACTTTACAATTCACTAAGTAATTTTAGAGCCCTTATTTCCTTTTATGGCATATGAGTACATAGCAGGATCTAATCCTGAAAGAATTTATCCATATCAAAAAATATAAACCCTGTTGAGAGATCCATATATTTAGCTTTCTCCAAGAAATTGAGCCCATCTTTGCATGAAATGTTCCCTTGGTATCTCTAATTTTCTTGAAGAGATCTCTAGTCTTTCCCATTCTGTTGTTTTCCCCTATTTCTTTGCATTGATCGCTGAAGAAGGCTTTCTTATCTCTTCTTGCTATTCTTTGGAACTCTGCATTCAGATGCTTATATCTTTCCTTTTCGCCTTTGCTTTTCGCCTCTCTTCTTTTCACAGCTATTTGTAAGGCTTCCCCAGACAGCCATTTTGCTTTTTAGCATTTCTTTTCCATGGGGATGGTCTTGATCCCTGTCTCCTGTACAATGTAACGAACCTCATTCCATAGTTCATCAGGCACTCTATCTATCAGATCTAGTCCCTTAAATCTATTTCTCACTTCCACTGTATAATCATAAGGGATTTGATTTAGGTCATACCTGAATGGTCTAGCGGTTTTCCCTATTTTCTTCAATTTGAGTCTGAATTTGGTAATAAGGAGTTCATAATCTGAGCCTCAGTCAGCTCCTGGTCTTGTTTTTGTTGAGCTTCTCCATCTTTGGCTGCAAAGAATATAATCAATCTGATTTCGGTGTTGACCATCTGGTGATGTCCATGTGTAGTGTCTTCTCTTGTGTTGTTGGAAGGTGTTTGCTATGACCAGTAACAGAAGCAGAAGATATTAAGAAGAGGTGGCAAGAATACATGGAAGAACTGTACAAAAAAGATCTTCATGACCCAGATAATCATGATGATGTGATCACTAATCTAGAGCCAGACATCTTGGAATGTGAAGTCAAGTGGGCCTTAGAAAGCATCACTACGAACAAAGCTAGTGGAGGTGATGGAATTCCAGCTAAGCTATTTCAAATCCTGAAAGATGATGCTGTGAAAGTGCTGCACTCAATATGCTAGCAAATTTGGAAAACTCAGCAGTGGCCACAGGACTGGAAAAGGTCCGTTTTCATTCCAATCCCAAAGAAAGGCAATGCCAAAGAATGCTCAAACTACCGCACAATTGCACTCATCTCACATGCTAGTAAAGTAATGCTCAAAATTCTCCAAGCCAGGCTTCAGCAATACATGAACCGTGAACTCTGATGTTCAAGCTGGTTTTAGAAAAGGCAGAGGAACTAGAGATCAAATTGCCAACATCCGCTGGATCATCAAAAAAGCAAGAGAGTTCCAGAGAAACATCTATTTCTTCTTTATTGACTATGCCAAAGCCTTTGACTGGGTGGATCACAATCAACTGTGGAAAATTCTGAAAGAGATAGGAATACCAGACCACCTAACCTGCCTCTTGAGAAATCTGTATGCAGGTCAGGAAGCAGCAGTTAGAACTGGACATGGAACAACAGACTGGTTCCAAATAGGAAAAGGAGTATGTCAAGGCTGTATACTGTCACCCTGCTTATTTAACTTCTATGCAGAGTACATCATGAGAAACCCTGGACTGGAAGAAACACAAGCTGGAATCAAGATTGTCAAGAGAAATATCAATAACCTCAGATATGCAGATGACACCAACCTTATGGCAGAAAGTGAAGAGGAGCTAAAAAGCCTCTTGATGAAAGTGAAAGAGGAGAGCAAAAAAGTTGGCTTAAAGCTCAACATTCAGAAGACGAAGATCATGGCATCTGGTCTCATCACTTCATGGCAAATAGATGGGGAAACAATACAAACAGTGTTATACTTTATTTTTTTGGGCTCCAAAATCAGTGCAGATGGTGACTGCAGCCATGAAATTAAAAGACGCACTTACTCCTTGGAAGAAAAGTTATGACCAACCTAGATAGTATATTCAAAAGCAGAGATATTACTTTGCTGACTAAGGTCTGTCTAGTCAAGGCTATGGTTTTACCTGTGGTCATGTATGGATGTGAGAGTTGGACTGTGAAGAAGGCTGAGCGCCGAAGAATTGATGCTTTTGAACTGTGGTGTTGGAGAAGACTCTTGAGAGTCCCTTGGACTGCAAGGAGATCCAACCAGTCCATTCTGAAGGAGATCAACCCTGGGATTTCTTTGGAAGGAATGATGCTAAAGTTGAAGCTCCAGTACTTTGGCCACCTCATGTGAAGAGTTGACTCACTGGAAAAGACTCTGATGTTGGGAGGGATTGGTGGCAGGAGGAGAAGGGGACGACCGAAGATGAGATGGCTGGATGGCATCACGGACTCGATGGACGTGAGTCTGAGTGAACTCTGGGAGATGGTGATGGACAGGGAGGCCTGGCGTGCTGCGACTCATGGGGTCGCAAGAGTTGGACATGACTGAGCAACTGAACTGAACTGAAGAAATTGAGGGAAAGGAACATATAGTGAAATTCATATTAACCCTTAGCCTTGGAAGCCATTAGGAGAAAAAAAAAAAAAACCCAACAGTTCTTGCTAATGCATTGTCTTAAGTAAGAGGCCGCATTATGTGAACTTCTAGGAGGAAATATCTGTTTCTCATACCTTGTCTCCTGCACATACTTCACTGAAACACAGAGAATTCTCACTAAATGTTGAACATTTTATGAAACAGCTATTTCATAGTAACCATAAATTATTTCATTAAAATTAAGGTAAAATTAACTGAATATAATAAAATTCATAAATTTGTAAAAACTGATACAATCAGTTTGGTATTTACGAAAGAGCTGAGAATGCAGTGCCAGGTTCTTCCTCTCTATCACTTAAAAAAAAAGAAAAAACAGAACAAAACTCCAATTTAACTGAAACAAATGTTCCTCAGAATCATCCTTTTCAATATATGCCAAGAGAACTAGAGCTATGCCATTAAAATAATATTTCATTGGATCAGGGAGAAAATTATAGGAGAAGCTTTTAAACAATTTTCCTTCAGCTTTTTACCAAACTGTTACACCTAATACACACTCAAAACTGGACTTTTCATATTTTAAAATACGTGCATGCTCAGTTGCTAAGTTGTGTCAGACTCTTTGCAACCTCATGGACTAGAGCCCGCCAGGTTCCTCTGTCTAAGAGATTTTCCAGGCAAGAATACTGAAGTAGGTTGCCATTTCCTTCTCCAGGGGATCTTTCTGACCCAGGGATTAAACTGTAGTCTCCTGCTTGGCAGGTGGATCCTTTACCTCTGAGAAGTCCAATAGGAATTCAAAATAAAGTAGCTAGCTATGGTTGCTATTAAGGTCACTCTTAAAACACTCCTGAGAGGACAGGTTCATTTGCAAAGCCCAGCCAAAGGGACTATCACTACTTGGACATACAAATTTTTACATGGCTTAAAAGGAATTTTAATACAAAACGATCAATAAACACTCAATAACATAAAGAGCCAGACGCTGTGGAGCACTGATTATGTAAAGGACACTGATCTCAGGGTTCTACACACACAAATCTTACTTCATCTCCATCACAGCCCCATGAGGTACCTGCTCATCATATCTTCATGTTAGGGTAAGAAAATGGAGGCCAAAAGAGATGAGTAATTTGTCCAAGATCACAGTTAAATCAAGATTCAAGCTAAGGGTGTACTGAAACTTCAGGTTATACAACCTGAGCAGGGGGGAAATGGAATTTAGGGAAACAAAGGCAGAAAAGGGATATGTAATTTTTCATGCTATGTGCTATGGAATCCCAAAACTAAAATGGATTTTCAGAAATCATTCTCTTCCCCTTGATTCTGTATAGATCTTTTCACATAAAAACTTAGGTATCAGGCAATGACACCTAATTACCAATATTACCTATTGGTAATGACCAATAGGGTAAGTGACTTTCTGACTACCTTTTTTGCTGGAAAACACAAGTCTTTTGTTCATTTTGCTTTTGGTAAAAAATACAAGGGGATGGAAACTGCCTGGTACAGAGGACATGGAAGGGGAAAAGAAAGGCTGATCTTCTCCAGCCCCCAAAGCTATAAGGTGTTGGTACGTGTTAAGTCACCTCAGTCGTATCTGACTCTTTGCAACCCTATGGATTGTAGCCCGCCATGCTCCTCTGTTCACGGGATTCTCCAAGCAAGAATACTGGAGTGGGTTGCTGTACCTTCCTCCAGGGGCTCTTTCTGACCCAGGGATGGAACTTGAGTCTCTTATATCTCCAGCATTGGCAGGCAGGTTCTTTACCACTAGCACCACCTGGGAAGCCCCCAAACCATAAGCTATGACAGAGTATAATACTCTGTGCTCAGTTGCTGTTGTGTCCAACTCTTTGCAACCCCATGGACTGTAGCTCAGCAGGTTCCTCTGTCCATGGGATTTCCCAGGCAAGAATACTGGAGTGGGTTGCCATTGCCTCCTCTAGGACCAGTTTTTGTTTTTTTTTAACACATGCACCAGAGCACAAACAATCAAATGAAGGCTGCATTTCAAAGCAACTACTTTACAATCCTAAACACATACTCTTTACTGGATGACCCCTGTAGAAGTGCTAGTCCTTCAAGAGGACTTTCATTACTTTAATGGACATACTTCCTATAACAACCCCAATTCTCCACCCAAGTTGGCTCCACACAAGCGTTTGGCTGTTTCCCAACTGCGGAAGGTTTGCCATCACAGAGGCAATTCAGTCAACGTGTTGCCAACTCTGAAGGCAACTCCAAAGCAGGGCTCCAAAATTATTCTCGGCAATGACAGCATCACTAGAATTAGTACACAGCTTGCCACGATGAGGGGTGAGGAAGAAAGGGTGAAACACGAATTTATTTGAATGTATAAATACTTAGGTACTTATTCTAGCATTTGGATAAAGAATTGGAAGAATCAGCTAGCTAGATGTCCAAGTGGATAAATATGCTACCGCAATAATGATAATGCAGATTTTGGTGCAAGGTTCTGACCACCCCGATGGAAAAAAAACTTGTCCTGAAATGACACCTATGAAATTGAACAGATCACTTTACTGTTAACTTGCATACTTATTGATGAGCTTTCCTCTCCATGTAGAAAAAAAAAAAAACGGGCCCAACATATTAAAGAGTGAAAAGTGAAATTGTTATTTGCTAAGTTGTGTATTGTGTACAACTCTGGGAACTCATGGACTGCAGTCTGTCAGGCTCCTCTGTCCATGGGATTTCCCAGGCAAGAATAATGGAGTGGGTAGCTATCCCTTTCTCTGGGGAATCTTCCTCACCCAGGGATCAAACCCAGATCTCCTGCATTGCAGGCAGATTCTTTACCATCTGAGCCAAATACTAGATGCCAAAAGTCTTTGGTCCTCCCAAGAAGCTCAAATCTCAGTATATACTAGAAGATGGACCTATATCTACAGCAGAAAAGAAAAGGAGTAGAGCGTATTCCCTCCCCCTCCCATTGCCCCTTAAAGCCCAGGAACCTCCTCAGGGAAAAATCTACTTAACAGGATTCCCAAGGCCCTAGGTCTTCCTGAATTAGTTGTTATATCAAATAATTAAGGTAATTACCACCCATAATTAACCATATAGAATATATCAATATAAGATGTCAATATTATTTAACTAGTAAAAGAGAGCCAGACACTAAGACAAACAACGGGAGGAAAAAACAAGAAGATAAACCAGACAGTGCACTGGTCATTTGTTTATATTCAGACAGACTCTAGAATGCCCATTCACTGAGGTCCTGAGCAGGCTAGCGTCCTACCAGGTGACCTGGTCAAGGGTGCAGCAACTCAGGGGTGGGTCCAGGCTGTGGACCTCCTAAGAGGGCAGTCAAGGGCAGCCCACCTTCCATGCAGGTAACTCCTATTCACTCCACTAAAGGGAGCCCTCGCCAACAGAAGCAATCCAAAAGTATAATACTCATGTTTACTAGACCGTGGAATGCAATGCATTTGTGGGCGGTTCGTTTGTATGTGTGTACGCTGGAACCTTCCTGATTTTCCTCCAGTTTTTACTCAGAAACAACCTCTCACAAAGTACAAAAGAGGAGGAAGCAAGCAGCACATGTGGATCTAAAAATTACACACACTTTTATTATGAGTTACGCACACACACAGAGGTAGCGCTTACCTATACAATTTGAAAACTCACTCCAGAGCTATTCTGAGCTATAAGCCCAGACCCTTCTCATCGGATCCCAGGGCAAAATCACTTCTAACCCAGCTCAGAAATATGAAATGCAGCCCTAAGCCTGTCCAGTCCACGGGTCTCCCTTTCATGAGTCTGTGCCTAAGGGCCACGGATGCTTAGGACACTGCGGTGCCCACGCAGGTCTGCCAGGTGCGCCCCTCTCTAGTTCCCCTGGTTAAGTTGCCAACGCTGCCCGAGCTCGCTAGGTGGAGGGTCCCTACCCAACCCCATCCAGGGTGGCCCTTCTTGCTCCCTCGCGAGGATGTCCTCTTCAGATGGCCATGACCCCACCGAGTGGGCTGCGTGCCCTAGGCCGAGATGTTCCCTGAGTGCCCGCCCTACAGCTCCGCGGGCCACCTCGGACCCCCGCCGCGGCGTTCTAGCTTTCCAACCCCCCATCCTCCAGAACAGAACCCCGGGTTCTCCGCACAGCTCCGCTCCCCGCGCCCGCCCTCTCGGCGAAACCCCCTCCATCCTTTCCCGGAGAAGTCACTCGCGTCGCCCCACCCTCCACTGTCCGGGGCTCCCCTCCCTGGGGCTTGTCTCCCGCCCCGCCCGCCTCGGGCTTCCTCTCTCCGCACTCCCTTCCAGGGTTCTGCTCCCCTCCGCCCTGCGGAGGGCGCCCCGAGAAGGCCAACTGGGCAGCCCTCATTCCGCACCCCTGGGGACCTCTTCAACCTCAGGATCCTAGTCCTCCAGGATGGGGTCTCGGGACGCCCCAACTTCGAGTTCCTGACCCTCTGCCTCGCCTTCAGGGCTCCTGGACGCCCCAGCACCGGGGGCATGTTGACTCCCCGCCCCCGGGCTCCTCCTCTACCTCGCGATGCTCCTCCGGGGGCCCCCACAGTCGCGATCTTGACATCCTGGTGCTTGCGCCCGGGGGCTCCCCAACAGCCGGGTCCTGACCCGCCTCCCTCCGCGCACCGCGCCGCCAGCCCAGGGACTCACCGGCAGCGGCGGCCGAGCCCGTGCACGCAGCCCAGCCCGCACTCCCGGCCCAAGATCCCGCTCCCAGCTTCCTGCAGGCGGCGGTGACTGCGGCCAGCGCGGGTCGGAGGAGCAGCGGGGAAGAGGGGCCAGCCGGGGGCGGGCTCCGCCCGGCTCCGCCCCTTCCCGGCCCGGGGGCGGGATGCGCAGACCCGCGCACCCACCGCCGCCGCGAGTGCTGCCGGCGAGGAAGTTGACTTACGCCTCTTCCTTCCAGCTGGGGGTCAGGCCCGCAAGGCCCCCTTTCGGCGGCTGAAGGCCCGAGGGGACAGGAGAAAAAGAGACTAGTCAGCCGCTGTCCTGTTCTTTCCGGGGGTGGGGGGTGGGGGGGGGCACAGCAGAAGTCTTTCCGGAGGGGGAAAAGCAACAACCTACTCCTTTTAAGACAGAATCCAATCTGTCCACTCTTAACCACTCAAATCTGCACAGTCAGGGTCATTCTGCCCATGAAATCATGTTATGACTTGCCGAGGAGGTCGACTGTCGACACACACTTTCACACCCCTGAGATCCATCCTCGAAGGACTCCCCTATGACTTACACACCATACAAACACACCTGTCACACTGACTGGCCGGCACCCACTTCTATACCCCCATCTCCTCTAGCAGGTTCCGATAACCATGACCTACGTACACAAGGGATGGAGTGGAGGTGCTCAGGAGAGGAATTTCCACGTTTGGTCCTCCCCAGACTTGTCCCCTTCCTGCATTGCTCTCCATGTTTTACCATAAGGAAAATACCTTTAAGATATTGGAGCACCGGGGAGCATGGTCCGGTGGTTAAGACTCCTTGCTCCCAATGCAGGGGGGCGGGATACATCCCTGGTCAGGAAACTAGATCCCACATGCCACAACTAAAACCTGGTGCAGCCAAAACAAAAAAAAAAAAAAGAAAAGAAAAAAGAAAGAAAAGATAATAGGAGCACCAATTAACAAATCAAATTGGCTTTGCTGTTAAAAAATCAGTCTTCATTATCATTATCTGGACAAAAAAAAAAAGGAGACTCATCAGATCCTGGGAAGACCACCTGCACTAGTGTTACTTTAAGAGATTCCTTTAATTCACTTCATGACTCTGCTGAGACAGGCAGGCCCAACTCCTGTCTGTTGAAACCTGGCACTTTTCCATTATATACCCTATGAAACCACCTATATGTGGAATCTAAAAAAAAATACAAACTATTTGCAAAACAGAAACAGACTCACAGGCATAGAAAACAGGCTTGTTCTAGATAGGCATATGGGATTAAGGGATTCAAACTACTATGTGTGAAAATAGATAAGCAATAAAGATACGCTGTATAGCACAGGAAATTATAGCCATTATCTTATAGTAACTTATAATGGAATAAATTCTGCAAAGATACTTAATCACTATGCTGTACACCTGAAACAAATGTAATATTGTAAATCAACTGTACTTCAATTTAAAAAATTGAGATCAAACTAAAAAGAAATAATAAAACTTACTTTCCTAAATACTGCTGCTGCTGCTGCTAAGTCGCTTCAGTCATGTCGGACTCTGTGTGACCCCATAGACGGCAGCCCACCAGGCTCCCCTGTCCCTGGGATTCTCCAGGCAAGAACACTGGAGTGGGTTGCCATTTCCTTCTCCATAACATTAAATTAAAAACATTTTAATTGTAGTAAAATATGCGTAATATCCCTGGAGGAGGGACTGGCAACCCACTCCAGTATTCCTGCCTGGAGCATTCCAAAGGCAGAGGAACCTGGAGGGCTACAGTCCATAGGGTTGCAGAGTCAGACAGGACTGAATCAACTTAACACCTCATGCATAATATAAAATTGACCACCTTAATCATTTTTTAAAATGTACAGTTCATTACCGTACATAAGTGCTTTCATATCTTTCATGCCTTTTAAAACTACTTGGGGGACTTCTCTGGTGGTCCAGTGGTTAAGAATCCACCTTGCAATGCAGGGGCCATGGGTTCAATACTTGGTTGGGGAAATAAGAGACCGTATGCCATGGAGCAACTAAGCCCACCAGCCGCAGCTACTGAAGGCCCTGTACTCTGGAGTCTACATACTCTGGAGGCCGAGCACCACAACTAGAGTCCATGCACTACAAGGAGCATCCCACACAGCCAGATAAATAGAATACATAAATACTAAAAAACTACTTGCATCTCATACTGGCTCCTTTCATTTCCTACTCTGAGATGCTGTCTCACTTCAATTTGGGCAGTACAAGTGACACTTTTGTAACTCTGGAAAAAAGAATGACCTTATTATTTTTGAATCATTGTAAGAGGCTCTTGGATCTTTCATAAAAGGGATGACATAAAATTCATATTTTAAGCCAAGAAAAACTTTAAGCATAAAACTTTTTCTCTGCCCTTTGACCTCCTCCCTCCCGTCTACCATTCTTTGTGCAATGGCATTCTGCATTAGCCAGACTGCCCAGTGGCAGAAATACCTGCTCAAACATAAACATCAATTGCTCTTCTTTGGATGACAACCGCATAAGTCCTCAGAAGATAACATTCCTTTGTCAGTCCTTCAGGGGTCACCATGATCTGCCACTCACCTCGTACCTGCAGACATCTTTGGTGAACTTTGAGTATGATGACAACATATCATTTCCCTTAAAGATAGTGATGGATGCAAAACAGACTGGTTAGCGATCTGGGGAGATACCGGGCTCTTCACTTAAATACTTATTTATGACCTTATCAATACGACTAACTATATTACTTGTATTCTGCCTATTGAGGAGCCTGGCAGGCTACAGTCCATGTGGTCGCAAAGAGCTGGACACGACTGAGAGACTTAGCACAGCACACTGTACAAGATGATTGTTTCTTGCATTACTAGACGTGTAGTGATGATTAGCTGACTTGAAACGACTGATCAAAGATACAGTTTTATAAGATCAATGATTATAATAATGTAACTCTAGATGTAGGGAGGGGCTTCCCATGGGGCACTTATTGTAAAGAACAGGAGACATAAGAGATGTGTGTTCTATCCCTGGGTTGGGAGGATCCCCTGAAGAAGGGCATGGCAACCCACTCCAGTATGCTTGCCTGGAGAATCCCATGAAGAGAGGAGCCTGGTGGGTTATAGTGCATAAGGTCACACAGAGTTGGACACGAGCGAAGTGACTTCACTCTTTGTGACCCCATAGACTCTGTAGCCCACCAGGCTCCTCTGTCCATGAGACTCTCCAGGCAAGAACACTGCAGTGCATTGCCATTCCCTTCTCCAGGGGATCTTTCCGACCCAGGGATTGAACTCATGTTTCTTACGTCTATTGCATTGGTAGATGGGTTCTTTACCACTAGTGCCACCCAGGAAGGCCCAATCTCTCTTCTAGGTAAATATTCATAGTTCCTGACTGAAGAGTTACCAGTGGCAAACTGAAAAAAATGATAAAGTGACCAAGTAGGAAAACTTCATATTATTAATAAAATGATATGAATTGCCAAATCCCAGCAATATTTGATGTGTACACATGTCGATTTTAACATTTGTTCTGAAATGAGACTTGAATGTATGTAATTGGACTGTATATAATTGGATCATGGTAATTGAATGGCAAATTAACCCGTGGATATTAAACTATGAAGCCTTTTCTCACTCTTCAGCAGAAATTTGTAACTAAGGGGACTTCCCTGCTGGTCCACTCGCTAAGACTCTGTGCTTCCAATGCAGGGGGCTCAGGCTTGATCCCTGGTCAGGGAAGTAGGTCCCACATGCCTCAACTAAAGATTCCTGCATGCCACAACTAAGACCCGGTGCAGTCAAATAAATAAATACTTAAAAAAGAAAAGAAAGAAAGTTGCATCTAAGAAGGCTCAGAGTAAATGGCCCAGATGGTTCTCCTCTTCAAAGGTCCTGACAATTGTGTTTCTTCCATTCACTTTGCTCCTAATTCTTAATCATTTTATCCCGGGATGGGAGGCAGGGGAGGGGGATGGGAAAGTCAGAACAATTGAACTTCAAAGACTGATGTCAGAAATTTGGAAGAGTAAATGTTTTCCAGTCTATCCAACTCTGATTCAATCCAGACTGGGTTCTAAAGGAAGATTTTGGAGGGAAATTTCTCAGAATTTATGGCTAGAAAAGGAAAGCCATGTGAACTTACCCAGGATGGAAAACTGATGTTGAACCTTTGGACTTTGCCACTCCCTCGTTGGTGTGTTGCTAGGGAAGGTATTAATACACACCCTCTCATAGCTCATTTCGGTCAATCATCTATCATCTAAATTAGGCTGATGAGCAAATCCATGCAGCATCCTCTGTTGAACAGCTGAGACTCAGAGTCCCCTGCCGTGGCAGAGTGTTCAGTCCATAACATTTTAGCCGATTTCTGTCTAGAGGACTTATCCTGGCTCTCAGTTCCTTCAAATAGGATGAAAGATGAAAAGGGCAATCTTGGACAAGCAAGGTAACAATCGCATTATTCATACTTGATTCTGGCTTGGTTTCAGAGTTTTAATGATTTAATAAAGAAAAAAAAGTCAATACATCAATTGACCAGTTTAATTCAGCTGGTGTTTACTGAATCTCTTTTTACAGCTTAGCGGGAAGCTAGAGGGAAGAACAGGCCTGTCC
Organism: Ovis aries; assembly: GCF_016772045.2. NCBI lineage: Eukaryota > Metazoa > Chordata > Mammalia > Artiodactyla > Bovidae > Ovis > Ovis aries. The sequence goes on along the minus strand of NC_056073.1, from coordinate 24,448,555 downwards.
AGATGAGACTGGTATGGGGCAGATAATTTGGAGTCTTCTCCATATTTATGCCTCTCTGAAAGAGCTCAGGGACCTGGGTGTTGGGCCAGGTTTAAAGCTTTCAGTCTGGTTGAGGGTGACCTTTGGTCTAATGAGACATGGCATCTTTTTCTTTTTTTGAGACGTAGCATCTTGAGCTGACTTCTTACTTTGTTACCTCATTTTGCAATTCCCTATCTGCTTCTTTACCGCCTGCACTGGACTGTAAGTTTCTAGAGAACAAGGTTTATGGACATGCTATTAATTGCCAAACTCATGTTACCTAACACATAGTACAGGCTTGAAAAATACTGCTGAATAAATGAACTAACATGCATGCTTTGTCGCTTCAGTCATGTCTGACTCGACTCCATGAACTGTAACCCGTCAGACTTCTCTATCCCTGGGATTCTCCAGGCAAGAATACTGGAATGGGTTGCATTTCCCGACCCAGGAATGGAACCCATGTCTCTTATGTCTCCTGCATTGGCAGGTGGGTTCTTTACCACTAGAGCCGCCTGGGAAGCCATATAACACGGAAGGAAGGAAGTAAAGTCACTCAGTTGTGTCCGACTCTTTGCGACCCCATGGACTGTAGCCTACCAGGCTCCTCCCATGGGATTTTCCAGGCTTTACCGTCTGAGCATATCTGGAATTCAGTCCATGATCATTTACTCCAGAACCCTTAGAGGATGCTAAAACAATCTAGAAATGAACTAGAAAGGCAAGCACCCCAGGCATGAAAAAAAACAGTTGAGGAGAAACACATTCCTATCTAGGAGAGAGGAAGAAAGAAGGACAAAGGACGAACAGAGCTAATTCTGAATCCTTGGTAGGATGTGCTACAGAAAAGACAGCTCTTTTTCTTAACTGTTGAATGGAACTGAAGTAAAGTGAGATGTAGGCATGTAGCCTTTGGAAGGAATATCCAGAAGAATTCCAATTAAAACAAAAATCTCCTCCTTCACTGGCCTCCCAACTAACTTGAATTTCTCTCATTACCCTTCCCACCAGCCTGGAATCCTTCTGCTCCGAGGACAACAGGGGGGAACCCGAAAGCCACTCACTCAGGTGCGGGACCCAACTTCATCAGGCCTGTCTCTCCAAACACTCCTGAGAGACTACAAGAATTATGGAGTCTTGCTAATGCCAACCAAAATTTCTAGCAGGAAGTTTACAAGGCAAGTAGTCGGTGGGTAAGATATAATGACTGAGGGAGGCCTGGCCAAATTAACTAGGGTCTGTGCATGAGACAGGAGACCCAGGTTCCACTCCTGGGTCCGGAAGATCCCCTGGAAAAGGAACTGGTAACCCAGTATTCTCACTTGAAAAGTTCCCTGGACAGAGGATCCTGGCGGGCCTACACACCATGGGGTCACAGAGAGTTGGACACAACTGAGCTACTGAACAGCAACAAAAACCCTCATAATGATTTTTCTGAATGGTGATTTTGCCAGAAAACTTAATTTTCCTTTTCACAGTTCTCAATATTTTTCAAAAATAGCCTTAATAAAATAAATACACAAATGAATGCTATTGCTCATTATTCTGGACCTAAGTATAATTCTCATGGGCTATAATTTATAGTAGATTATTACAGGATGGAAATATAATAAAGTTAATTGTAGCCATTGTAGGGTGCTTTGTGGGTACCTTGCTTCTGAGCTTATAACAACAAACAAGAATCTTTATTCTCTTTTTAAAATAGATATTAAAGAGGTAACCTGCTCAAGGCAGTCATAAACCATGTCAGAATCACTCCCTCATCAGTGGAACCACAGGACCAGGTGACAGGGAGGTCAGTCTCTTCGGGCTCAGATTCCAGGAACCCAAGGTTCTTGCAGGGAACACGAGTGCAATGGGCAATGTGTCCCTTCTCTTCACAGCCACTAACGGGCAGGACTGTCTCTCCTGACCAGCTCCTCTGGATCCCTTCCTCCTGTACTCCCGTTTAATAGTGCATTCAACAGCTCTTGACCCATCATTAAACTGGGGCTGGAGGACAACGGTGCCAACTGATTCAATTTTACTGAGATTGAATCCAGTAAACTATGCAAAGAGATGAGGCTTGGCTGTTTTAAGCCTTTCTCTCCCATCATTCTCCTCCTCTTCTCTTTAGACAAATCCAATTAGCCCAACCCTTCCACATTTCTGAGAAGGGGCCAGCAAATTGTTTAGGTGAGAAGGGAAGTACCTTATTAGGATGCCCTGAGGACACTGAATAAGATTTAGTCTGGGTCAAAGGGACGCGTGGCAGTTTTTCAGTATGCAGCATTCTATTCTTAATTCCTTCAGCTATTCAGAAATGATTTATTGAAAATGACCTAGACACTAAGCACTTTGGTAAGACCTAAAGATAAAGAGATGAGCATGACACAGCCGTCACCCTTCATCTCTCGGTGAGGACTCACTTAAACCAATAATGCCCTCCAGCATTACAGAGGCTGTAGGAGAGGTGCCCTGAATGTTATGGGAAAAGCAGAAGACAGACACCTAGCCCCCAGTCACCTAATTTTTTGTGTTAAGAGGGTCAGTAAAAGCTCCAAGGTGAGCCATGAGGTATGAGGTTAAATAAACTGATAAGACGGGAGAGAAGCATTCCAGCCTGAGGGTACAGCAGGTGGGAGAGCACAGAGGCTCAACAGCCCGACTGTGGAGGGAATGGCAATGGCTAGTGTGTAGGCACACGTGGGTGCAACCCCTGCTCACACTCCTCAGTGGAAGGAGGTGATGGTACCATGATCGTTCATGCGCTGGTACCAAAACAATCGAGTAGTTTTTTACTGTTTGTAGCTATCAGCACGGGCTTCCAGGTGATGCTAGTGGTAAAGAACCCACTTGCCAATAAGAGACATGGCTTCTATCCCTGGGTTGAGAAGACCTCCTGGAGAGGGTATTGGCTGGGCAAGGCAGGGCAGGGAAGCTCTTCTTACCCATGGCAACCCACTCCAGTATTCTTGCCTGGAGGATCCCATGGACAGAGAAGCTTGGTGGGTTATCGTCCGTAGGGTCGCAAAGAGTCGGACATGACTGAACCGACTTAGCATGCACGCACAGCTATCAGCACATATGGGATATAAAAGAAAGTAAAAGCAGTTCTTTGTTTTGGGCATGTTCCAACTTGTATAAGGAGAAGGCAATAGTACCCTACTCCAGCACTCTTGCTTGGAAAATCCCATGGACGGAGGAGTCTGGTAGGCTGCAGTCCATGGGATCACTACGAGTCAGACACGACGGAGCAACTTCACTTTCATTTTTCACTTTCATGCATTGGAGAAGGAAATGGCAACCCACTCCAGTGTTCTTGCCTGGAGAATCCCAGGAACGGGGGAGCCTAGTGGGCTGCCGTCTACGGGGTTGCACAGAGTCGGACACGACTGAAGCGACTTAGCAGCAGCAGCTGCTGCAACTTGTATAAAACCCTCACAGGAAGAAACACTGGGGGGTAGCTCTTCTTACCCAACCAGTTCCTCTAACTCACATCACAAGACTCGATGTCAGCATGCCCAGAGGCAACATGGTCCACACCCAGAGGAAGCAGGGGTGGGGAGCCATCTCTCCTCTGGTACTCTCTGTCTCTTCTCTTCTGCCTCATTTCTTTGGTCCATTTAAACTCTTTTGTTGCCTCCTCTCTCTGCTTTGCCCAGGGTCCCTCTTCTTCTTGCACAGAAGCTTAGGGAGGTTGTCAATCCCTCAGTTCCATCCACTTCTGCTGCTGGACTGAATGAGGGCTTTAGTCAAGTGGGTGGCAGACCGAGGCCATGAATGATCAAATGATCAAACGATCAAATGATCTGTCAAATATCTGAAAGATCTTCAGAACTTTAATGTGGCCTTAGTTCAGCTACCTGGCAACAATGCACGGGAGAATTTTAAAATGAAGTCTGTCAATGAGTCTGCCTTGGGAAGCAGGCTCACCTTGGTGTTGAGTAGACTATGGGGATGGGGAGAAACTGGAGAAAGAAAATCCATCCTCTGACCACGTGGGAGAAACCATGGTGGTGAGACTGAAGAGGTAAGCAAGGGTCACTTTATGAAGGACGTGGTATGTCCTGGCAAGGAATTTGAACTACACAATGATTCTCCATCCGAGTTAGGAAGAGGGCCAACCCCCGTCATCAGTCACTGCAGCCCCTCTTCTGGTGGGAGCATATTATAGCCTTCAGGTGTGTTGAACACTATAGGAGACAAAATATTATAAACAAGGAAATTGCATGAGGAAGTGTTTTGTTTTTGAATGGTCTTTCTAGCAGCAGGGTGGGAGAAGGATTTGAGACTAACAAGGCTGGTGGCATGAGAAACTGGGACAAGGAGACCAGTTAGGAAGCAACTGAGGTCATGTAGACAGGCTTGAAGGAAGACAAGAGTATTTTGAATGAGGAGCAAACACCGGCTTCGAGAGGTATTTAGGAGGCAAAATCAATAACATTTGGTGAATAATCACAGGTGGGAGTTGGCTCCCTGTATTCCCCAGGCCACTGTTCTCATCTCACTGTGTCTGAATGATTGATCTATCTTCCACGGTTCTCCATAAGGGCTGGAACCCTTATGTGTCTCATTCCCAGCTCCATGTCCAGCACAAGCCTGTGCCTGATATGTGACAGGTCTTTAAAGACAATCTGCTGAATGGATGAACAAATGATTGAATGATATAAAGAATGACTCACACATGTATGGATGCCTTACATGACTGGATGGTCAGTGAACCCATCAACTGAAGGAGGAAATACAAGAAGAGAAAGTTAGGGTTCAACGTTGCAATTTTATTTTCATTATGTTGGCTTTGAGGTACCTATGGGGAATCTCCAGGAAGGTTTCAGCTGCAGGGGAGTCCTAGGCTGGTGTAACAGATTAGGGAACTGTCAGTGAATAAAAGAAATATTCACACTGAAGTATAGAAGGAAAGAAGAGAAAGAAACTTTTTCTAAACAGAAGGCTGATTTTTTTAAACGTGTCTTTGCTATTGTTTTTGTTTTGTTGAGATCTAATCCACATACCATAAAATCCACCCATTTGAAGTATAGTTATGCTTTTTTGTATATTCACAAGGTTGCGCAATAGTCACAACTAACTCCAGAACATTTTCCTCATCCTCAAAAGAAATCCTGTATGTGTTAGGAGTTACTCCTCTTTCCCTCCAGCCCAGGGAAACCACCAATTCTCTTTCGGTTTCTATGGGTTTTCCTACTGTGGTTATTTCATATAAGTGGAATCATACAATATGTGACTTTGTGTCTGGTTTCTTTCACTCAGTGTAACGTTTTCAAGGTTTATCCATATTGTGGCGTGTGTCAGTACCTCATTCCAGAGGCTGGTGTTTAAGCTTGAGCAAAGTTTCTTGCAGTCCCATCCTTAATTTAGAAAAAGCTCTTGGACCTTTTGAATAAATCCTTCAAAGTCCAGGTGATGGGTCCCTTCATTAATCCACATAATTTAAAAAATCTTTACTTTGAGAGGAGACATAGAAAGTATTCTCAGCCACTCCCTGTCAGTGTCCCTGACTCTTCGGTCCACAGGGAGTTCTTCTACCCCTGACTCACAGCGCACTCACCGGGCGCCCTTTATAATCAATGCCTGGATCTGTAAATTCTTCCTGTCTCACTCAAACCAGAGTGAAAGCTCCTGGAGGCAGAGGACAGGGAGTGTTCCGTGCTGTATTTTCCTTTTATTGTTTGCAGCATTTAGCACACAGTTGTGCCGATAGAAAACAAAATGGCGCTTAAATAATCCCTCTAATTGCTAAAAACTAAAGCTTCCAAGAACACTTTGCTTTTAACATGGGCTTTTACTGTTTTTTCATAGACTCTGGACAGACCACTCTTAGATTAAAAGCCCAATTCATGACTGTTTTCCATCTGCTGGGAACTGGTCCTCTTCTTTCCCCATTCCAGACTAGACTGGTCCAGCTGCACTGGCTGTTTAGGGCTGGTGTCCATTCTCAGTGATTGAAGCCCATCTCATATCAGTTGTTAAGTATTTTCAACATCGTTCCTGCACTACAATCCGCATCGACAGTAAGAGGCTCCCAGCAGCTACTTTTTTTTTTTTTTCCAATATGACAAAACCATCCCGGTCACAGGTAGATTGTTACGAAAAGGAACCTGACCCAAGCTTTGCCAGTTAGAATCCTTTCAAGAGGAATTTGGATCTGGCTCATCTTGAGTCTGTGTGATATTTAGAATGACAACAAAAGGTAAATTTAGGAGCATATAAACTGGAAAACCAGACAAAGACAGACTGAACAGATGAAAGAGAAAACAAACCAGTTGAGGGAGTCCTACAGAGAAGAGCCCACAAGAGAAGGATCTAGAGTCTTGCGGCCATATAAGCCGCTGGTTCTAATTCATTCTTGCAGGCTGGTTTCATCTTTGCCCTTGCTGCTGCTGCTGCTGCTGCTAAGTCGCTTCAGTTGCGTCCAACTCTGTGCGACCCCACAGACGGCAGCCCACCAGGCTCCCCCATCCCTGGGATTCTCTAGGCAAGAACACTGGAGTGGGTTGTCATTTCCTTCTCCAATGCATGAAACTGAAAAGTGAAAGTGAAGTCGCTCAGTCGTGTCCGACTCTTAGTGACCCCATGGACTGCAGCCCACCAGGCTCCTCCATCCGTGGGATTTTCCAGGCAAGAGTACTAGAGTGGGTTACCATTGCCTTCTCCTATCTTTGCACTTGGGTTCTCTGAAATGTCTGTGTATCTTTATGTGTTGAGTTAATTTATTGAGGTACTATTATTCTTGTTTGAGGGTGGGGAAACCAGAAAGGAGAAGAGCTTGTGTTTTATTCTTTTATTTATTCTCTCCCCCACCCCCTCCATCCCACCGACTCCCACCCTTTCAGGCAGGCCTGTGATCAGCTGGCATGTACCTTTGCGGCTCTAGCAGCTGTTAGATATTTTAATATCATCTTTGCTTTTCAAACCCACATTCCTGCACCTACACACACCCTATCCTTCAGTTCCTGCAAGCACAATGGGATGGAGGATCCGAACCAGGTTTCTGTTTGAATTAAAGAAAATTTACCAAGGTTCCATCTGTTACACACTGGTGTTTTGATAAATCTCTCTCTTTAGCTTTTGCTAGCTCATGGGAATTTCTATTCAGTTCAGCTCAGTTGCTCAGTCGTGTCCCACTCTTTGTGACCCCACAGACAGTAGCACACCAGGCTTCCCTGTCCATCACCAACTCCCGGAGCTTACTCAAACTCATGTCCATGGAGTCAGTGATGCCATCCAATCATCTCATCCTCTGTCGTCCCCTTCTCTTATCTTCACTTTTGTAAGACCTCCAAGAAATAAAAGTCATGAATTTCTCTTATTGGTCACAAAAAGACTTCTAAATTGAAAATGATTTTGATACAGACAGCAGGAATAGAAATTGGAAGAGACTTTAGGAATCACTCCATGATTTGATGGATAAGAATACTCAGGTCCGGAAAGCTAAAGAAACGTGAGTGATATCACACAAGTGTGTCTGAGTGGAGGCGGTGGCCTCATTTTCCCTTCAGTCGTCTTTTGCTTTAGCATTCTCTCTCCTTCTTGATCTCACACCTGTGGTTTCAGGCAAATATGAAAACACATTATTTAATGATGAGAGAAATATTAATTAATGCTTATACTACTTACCCTAATAAATATCACTCACAGGGAGATATAACTGCATTCAAAGTGCACAGCCACTTTGAATCTGTCGAATTGCTAGGAAATTGGAGTCTTGCTGACAAGCAAGAATTGATGCACGCTGTGGGAAGGTGGATTAATATTATAATGACCAAATCAAGGCAACACTGAACTGGTTTTAAGAGGTTTCCTGTCTCACTTGGCTGACTGCCAAGCCCTCTGAGCCACCCTACCTGACAACTCCACGCCCAGCAACTGTCTTCATTAAGATTGCACTTCCACATTCTGCAGGCTCTGTCTCAGTCTAAGCTCATCAGAGGAAAGTGAGGAAACCTAGAATATCTCGCGTCATCTAACACTGGCCGTGACACAGTTCTTTGATCGGTTAAGTCCCAGGCAGGCTGCAGGCAGCATATGAAACACCAGACACAGTATAATGTCTGAGGTCTGGCCAGGTGCTCTGAGTACGCCAAGGTGAAACACAATTACAGCCTGTAGACACTCCCCGTGTCTGCCAAGATGGAGTACCTCTCACCTACGGGCATATGTAAAATAGCAAGTCGGATGGACTCACGAGGTTTAGTTGACCCCCTCAAGGTAAAGATCCTGTATTTTGACCCCATTTGGGTTACAAAGTTCAGTGCAACGGTAAGGACGTCATTTACCTCTTCCGGTTTCAGTTTGTTTATTCAAACGACACCATTAACTTCCTTCTGAGTCCCTGTTCTTCAGAATCTCATAGCCTTGTCTTCACTATGTATTTTGTCAAATACTTTTTCATTTGTCACCAAAAGAATTCTATTTAGCTTAGGCTATAAATTGTCCACCCTAGGCTATAAATTTCTTAAAAGCAAATACTATCAAGTTTTTGTACACTGTCAAAAAATAAAAGCATTTAAAAATCAAGTAAAATCTTGAGTAGACTATTTCCTGCTTTTTTTTTTTTGCCACGTGGCACAGCTTATAGGATCTCAGTTCCCCAATCAGGGATCAAACCCTGGCCCTAGGCAATGAAAATGCTGAGTACTAATTACTGAACCGCCAGGGAATTCCCTAGCACTACTTCTTAATGATACCTCAATTCAATTTAGCAGCAATATATCAACTCCCTTCTGTATTGGTGATGGTTTCTACTGGCATTTTTTCTTCAGAAGCTCAGCCTCCCTCAAATGGCAGTGCTGACAATCACATTCCTTCCCTTTTTCCTGGCCCATGGGTCAGGAATGGATCCAGACTGGCCAATCAGAGTTTCCTAACACCTTGGCAGCAGGGATGAATCTATAACCCAAAATGGACCATTGGGTGTTGTCTCTGGGACTAGCAAGAATCACTAATAAAGAGACACACTTTTTTTCTGCATCATCTGCTTATCGAGGACCATGTAAACCGAATGCTGCCATTGGGATAATCACCACCGTTTTGAAAGACTTTGCCTGAGAGCGATGCAACTTAAAGAAAATCTGCTGGACTTGGCTCTGGAAAAACTTCTATTAGTACAGGACAAAGTCAGGATCCCTTTTATTTTCCTCTCTTCTGACCTAAATGCATGTGTTATGGTTGGAGCTGAAGCAGCCACCTTGAGGGAAAGACAAAGAACATCATAATGAATCAGTCTTCTCATCTTCAAGCCACCCAAACAGTATCTAGCAACTACCTTACTGTAATCAGGGGTTGGAAAACTACAGCCCTCATGCCAACTTTGTGTTCCTACGCCTTTGAGGCACCAAGAACTGTGTGGAGACCAAGCCAGGGCATCCTTCTATGCCCTTGCTCCCCCATCTGCCCTCGTCATGGCATGGAACATCTCGAATCCCCTATATCTACAAAGACTGTAGCTCAAGGCGGTGAAGCAATCTCATTTCTCACTCTTGTGACAAAAGGAACATTTTTACTACAACCAGCATTTTTTAAAAGAATGAATGGAATATAAAAGAAAAGGTAATGTATTATACATGGTAATGGTAAGTATTGTTTTGTAAAACTTATCTTTAGTTATATGTGTGTATATACATATATTATAGGGTTATAATGTAATAAATACACATATACATTCATTTAGATTACATATATTATGTAATAATAAAGTATACATATAATGCATATTTTATAATATATAATGAATACACTATATATTAGTGTATATATATAAGCATATTAGTATATATAAAATATAACACATGGTTATACATTATGTGATATATAAAGATATGTATAATATGTGCATTTTAAACATTTTGAATATATATATAAACATACATATAACCTAAAACAATGTTTTACAAAACAGTATTTACCCTTACTATGTGTAATACACTATATTCTCTTCTTTTTATATATTCTATATTTTATATATAGCTGGTAGTATTACATATTATAATATTTCTTACTATGGGTGATGATAAAAAGTGAAGAGTGTAAGAAACTGAAATGGTGAAAAGTTGGCTGGGGCTAGACTGTGCATGTCAGTCTGAGGAATTCTGGCTTAAAGCTGCCTTCTATGTGGCACCCTGGGGACTTTTCAGGAAGGAGGTGGTGTAACCAGATACATGGAAACAAGAGTTTGAGGGGGAGAGAGACCCCTTGGTGGGCAGTGAATTCCGAAAGGATACTGCAGGTACCAGAAGGCAGGAAAGAGAGTGTAGAAGTTGAGGTTCTTTCTGTGAAGGTGACAGAAATTCAACTCAGAGAAGCCGAGTCTATTTATTGCTGGCACAGCTGAGAAGAACATGAGGGCATTTCAGAGAGCTCAGTGTCATAAGCCGCAGGAAAGCGGAGCTTTGGTGACTGCTTGCGTGGGGACTCCTTGCTGTTAAGCTTCTCCTTCTCTCTCTTAGCTTGACCTCGTTCTTCCCTGCACAGAGGCCCTCGGAATGTGGTGGTGAAGACAGCTCCCAGGCAGGCTGGATTCATTTCCCTCTCCAGCTTAGCAAGCCTACAGGACTTTGTCCAGAGTCAGGCCATCAATCCCAGTAAATGACTCTGAGAGGCTCTGCTTTGGTCGCCTGCCCATTCCTTGTTCTGAACCTATTACAAGATTTTAGTTAGAAAGCTTTGGGCTGGGAGCTGTAGAATATCCATTTTTAGGTGGCTTAACTAGATAATATAATATTTTACTTACATGAAAGTCTGAGGTAGGTTACCTTTGATTAAGTGATTATGATTAGTGATTCTATGACGTCAGGGTCCCAGGTGGGCTTCTTTGCTATTCTTTGACTTTCCAAGAATCATCTCCTCGTATAACAAGCTCCAGGGCAGGAAGAAGCAAGTCCTTGACTTGAATCTATATTTAGGATGAAGAAAGCTTCCAGAAGTGCCCTCTTCAGTTTCATCAGTTAGGATTGTGTCACTGAAGCACGTTCAGTCAATCATTGCTGAGGCAAATGGAATAAACAAGACCGGCTTAGACCAATCAACCTTCAAAGGGTTGGAGAGGGACCCATAAAGCACATGGGTGCTCAAAACCTAAAACACAGTCAGTGTTCTGACAGAAAGAATATAGGGGGAAAATGGCTGATAAGCAACTAACATATCTGCCATACTACAGAGAATGGAATACTGTATTAGTTTTCTATGGCTGCACAAAAACTTACCTCCAGGACTTTCATGGTGGTCCAGTGGTTAAGACTCCACCTGCCAGGGCAGGGGACGTGGGTTCGATCTCTGGTCTGGGAGGATTCCACATGCCTAGGGGCAGCTAAGCCCACACACTGCAACTACTGAAGCCTGTGTACCTAGAGCGTGTGCTCTGCAACAAGAGAAGCCATCTCAATGAGAAGCCTGCGTACCACAACTAAAGAGTAGCCCCTGCTTGCTGCAACTAGAGAAAGTCTAAGTGCAGCAGTGAAGACTCATGGCAGCCCTAAATAAATAAATAACATAAAAAAATGTACCACCAACGTAGGGGCTTAAAATAAGACACGTGTCTTATCTCGCAGTTTTTATAGGTCAAGAGTTTGGGCAAAACAGCATCACTGGGTTCTTTGGACATGTTCAGTAGAGGAGTCAGACAGCACCAGGTTCTCATCTAGAGGTTAAACTTGTGCAAGGCCTGCTTTTAAGCTCACTCAGGGTGAATGAGTAGCAAAATTTACGTCTTGCTATTGTGGGCCTAAGGTCCCTGCTTTCTGGCTGGTTACTGGCTGGAGGCTGCCCTCAGCTCCTAAAGGCCACCACCCACAGTTCCCTGTGAAGTGGGCTTCCCCAAGACGCCATTTAGTCATCAAGCCAGCCAGAAGAATCTCTAGAGCAAGTTTTATAGCAAGGCAAGTCTTATGTAACATAAAGAATACACAGGAGTGACAGCCCATAAACTTTGTCATAGTCTATTGGCTGGAAGCAAGTCACAGGTCCCACGCACACTCAAAGAGAAGGGGCCACCCAGGGGCATGGGCACAAGGAAGTGGGGATCATGAGAGGTTACCTTAGCGTCTGTTTGCCATAGACATCATGAGTAGCCAGACCTGGGTCTTATACCCACTCAGTTACCAGAAGAAGGGGGATGCGAAAGCTTTCTGGGCTCTTTCAGTTCACATGAATATGAAAGAGATTCTGAAAATGGAATTGCTGAGATTTGGCAACCATTGAGTATGGCACAATGCTGCAGGAAATGGAAGAGAGACAAGTGACTCAGGACTTGAGAGCCAGTGACTGGAAAGAGGATGGTGCTATGACTAAATCTGGGGACTCAGAACAAGAGAAGGAAGATAAAGAGATTCATCTGGAGTTCCCATAGGAGGTCCCCATGGAATTGTGTATGCAGAGCTCAGGACAGATGTCTGGGACCCAGATTTCGAAATCATCAACCTAGAAGATGAGGACATGTACATATGCGGGAATGGATGGGTCACAAACCAGGTTGGTGACAAGGTTCACACACTCCTGTGCTAAAAGCCTTTCATATTTCCACTCACACTCCTTATGCTTGCAAAGGCTTTTGTGGTTCAGTTTGTTTCTCTCTCTACACTTTTGATAGACCCTCTCCCTAGAACTCTACTGTACTCTCTGCTGCCGCTGCTGCTAAATCTCTTCAGTTGTGTCCGACTTTTAGCGACCCCATGGACTGTGGCCTACCAGGCTCCTCCGCCCATGGGATTTTCCAGGCAAGAGTACTGGAGTGGGTTGCCATTGCCTTCTCCAACTGTACTCTCTACAAGTCTCCAAAATATTCTGTGCTATTTTCTTTGAGCCTTGGCTTACTGTTTTCCATTATAAGAAACATTTTTCACCCCTCCCCACCATCACTGCCTGGCTATGTATCCTTTGAGTCTCCATGTAGATTACACTCCCCCTGAAAAGCCTTCCACAATTCCCTGAGACAATTTATATTTTCCCTCTTTGTGCTTCCATAGCATGCTACACAACTCTGTTCTGGGGTACTAATGACCTATTCTGTCATTATCTATTTACTTGTCTCTTTACTAGCTTACAGGCTTCTAGAAGATAAAGATAGGTAGAGATAGGTAGACAAGTTCACAATTGTCTCCAGTAATTAGCACAATCCTTAGCGCAAAGAAAATGCTTGATAAGTATTTGTGGAATGAATGGGGAATGAATGTTAACAGATTTCTTTCTCAGTTAAAATCCCTTTGCTTATAAGCATCAGAAAACTCAGTACAAAAAAGGATTAATGTATAAGCAGAAAGGGGACTTGATGACTCATGTAAGTGAGAAAGTCCAGAAGTTATGTTGCTTTAGGTGTGATTTGATATAGAGGCCCAAATGATGCCACCAGGATACAGGTTTTCTTTCCCATCTTTTGGCTCTGCTTTCTCTGGTTATAGGGCTTCCCAGGTGGTGCTGCTGGTAGAGGATCAGGCTGCCAATGCGGGAGATAAAAGAGATGTGGGTTTGATACCTAGGTCGGGAAGATCCCCTGGAGGAGGAAATGGCAACCCACTCCAATATTCTTGCCTGGAGAATCCCTTGGACTGAGGAGCCTGGTGGGCTACAGTCCATAGGGTTGCAAAGAGTTGGATATAATTGAAGTGACTTAGCACATATGCCTCTGGTTTTTGCTCCACTAGTTGGCTCGGTCTCCTGCTTGGGAGTAGGATGACTGCATTTGCATCTGGTCTTAAATCTTCACACTTTCAAGCTCAGTGAGAAAAAAGGGCCCCACTCCCAGAAGCCGCAGTAGATCTCATGGACCCTCAGTGATGTGGTGGAGTCCCTAGCCCATTCTTGAACCAATCACTGTTTGCCCAAGAAGATGCTAGACTCTGATTGACCAGGCTTGGGTCACTGACCATGCCTAGATCTGCTCCATTAAAACCACTCAGACAAGGGTAGAGGATATAAGGAGCTTGCAGAGGGGGAAGGTTGGGAAGGGAGAGTCTCTCTGATCTTGTCCTGGAGTTTTGGTGAGGGGACCCTCCCCCCAAACTAATTTCTATTAAGTAATGCCTGCAATTCAGGAGGAGAGGAAGGTTAAAGATCCTGCAAAGAAATTTTAAGTAAGAAAGATAGGAAGAAAACAAAAAAGATTGTATAGGGTCATCAAAGGAAAACAGTCTAATATTTGTTTAGCATCTACCATGTGACAGAAACCTTTCATACAATATCTCATTTAATCCTCACAATAACCCAGACACATAGACTTTTCAAATTCCCAGTCAACGGAGTCTCAGGATAAACTGATCCCACAAGAGGGTTAGGATAAGTGAATACTAAGGTGGGGATTGGACATTCAGAAATAGGAAGTCCCAGCTGATGTTTCTGATGGTTATTTCTAAAGAGCTGGGAGGACCACAGGGAATGAGTCATGAATAGGTGCTTTTTCTCCAAGGGAGTTTGATGATGAAAAGAAGGATAAAGGTGGCACCCGTATATACCTGTTTAAACGTGTCTCCCTGACCACAGAACAGGCTCCTTGAAAGGCAAGGACCTTATCTGTTCCCTTTGTCTCCAGCCTAGGAGAGGTCCTTGCCACAGTGTCCATCACCATGTATTCGTTAAGTTAATCAGTAAATGAAAGATCAAAGGGGAAAAAAAAAAAAACTGTATCCCAGGAGGAAAGGAAGACAGAGAAAGATATATAGACATAGGTTAGTTTGAAACATGTTTCTATGGCAAGTACAATGAGGTTGAGAAAGAAAGAGAAAGTTGATGAATGACGTAAAACTCCCTGTGAAGCTCAAACCCCAAGGAGGAATAAGGCTCAGATAAAGATTTCCATTTTCTTCCCTCAAGGCAAGAAGGAGGGCTATGATTTTCAGAAAGTCTCGCGCTGGAGAGGAGGAAAACCAAATTCATTTGTATCTACTGCCCTCAGTGAAATAGTAAAGATACTTACTTCTCTGGGCTTCCCAGGGGGCACTAGTGGTGAAGAACCCACCTGCCGATGCAGGAGATGTAAGAGATGGGAGTTCGATCCCTGAGTCGAGAAGATTCCCCAGAGGAGGGCACGGCAACATACTCCAGTATTCTTGCCTGAAGAATCCCATGGACAGAGGAGCCTGGAGGGCACCAGTCCATAGGGTCACAAAGAGTTGGACAAGACTGGAGTGACTTTGCACTCAAGCAGCTTACTTCTCTAACTCTGCTCAAGGTACTTTAAGGCAGCCCTAATATGTTAATTCGTGCCTCACCCCCACAGTGCCAGGCATAGAATGGATGCTAAAACAAATGTATCAAGACCTTGAGACTTCCCTCGTGGTCCAGTGGTTAAGAATCTGCCTTGTAATGCAGGTGATACAGGTTGGATGCCTGGTCAGGGAACTAAGATCCCACATTCTAAGGAGTAACTAAGCCCCCATGCCACAACTAGAGAGTCTGTGCGCCACAACAGAAAGATTCCACATGACATGACGGAGATCCTGAGTGCTGCAACCAAGACCTGCGTGTGTGAGTGTACATGTGGATGTGTGTGCACGCACATGTGTGTCCTCAGTCGTGTCTGACTCTTTGCAGCATGGGCTGTAGCTCACCAGGCTCCTCTGTTCATGGAATTCTCCAGGCAAGAATCCTGGAGTGGGTTGCCATTTTCTTGGATCCTTGGATCCGTTTTCAAGACCTCACTCTAGGGGATCTTCCTGACCCAGGGATTGAACCCTCATCTGCTGCCTCTCCTGCACTGGCAGGCAGATTCTTCTACCACTACTGCCACCTGAGAAGCCCCAACTAAGATCTCATGCAGTCAAATAAATAAAATTATTTTTAAAACAATAAAACAAATGTATCAACTTAGTGAGTTGAGTAGAATAAAATCAAATATTCTTTAAAAAATTTTGAGCTGAGCCTGCAGAAAGGACAGCCACAATATAATGCTGATTTGGTGGCTTGTAGGGACTTTGTAGATGGAAAAGAGGCAGGCAGTACAATGTGTACATGTTATCTGCTCTCCAGAATGTCTTTGCTGGGCAAATAGCTCCTTATCATTTTTTTTTTTTTAATACAGCTTACACCCCGTTTCTTCAGAACACCTGGGCTTTGGCCATGATTATGAGGTTTAGCATTTGTAATCACAGGTCTGTCTTGGGAAATTATAGGATGTGAGGTCTCAGAGGTTAGCACTCAGGAGGGATTTACTAAGCCTCTCCTGGAACAATGCCAGGATGGTCCCTCTTAAGAGACCAACTCAGCCATCATTGTCACCTATTCAGCAGGTGGCAGAACTGGTCACATTGCCTCTGCTCACATGCCCGTCCCCTAAAGACCCCCAACACCAGCCTAGTGAGTAAAGCCTAGGGCTGTCAGGTGCCTCCAGCTGCAGGGGGGCAGCTTCACCTTGAACTTTAAATGTTTAACACAGCTTTAAATGTTTCACCCCATAGAATGTGGTGACTGGGAAGCTGGATGACTGCTCTTTAGAGGAACGATGAATTGAAAAAATAAAATAATCCACAGTGAAAAACTCACTCCCCTGGCTGTGGCTAGTCTCTAATAGGTACAAGGATAATGTAAATGGATGGAGTCAGGGTGGGATATGGGGTGGGGTCCCTTTGGCCATGTGTGGGCACCTTTGTGGATGTGTTCCCGGGAGGAGGAACAAGGAAAGGAGACTGGAGAAAGTGAAGTTTACCCTTTGTGTTTGTGGATGGTCAAGAGCAGGCTGGGCTGGGCAGGGAAGCAGAAAGGCTTTTGCCCATCTCCAGGGATTTCTGCTCTCCCTGCTTGTACAAGCAGGTGCTTTATTTCCACGTAAGCTATTTTGGATTCTTGCTTTGCAGAGTTGGTATGTCCTTTCTGTAGAGGGCAGAAAACGGCAGGGAAGGGAGGGAAGTCTGGCATTGAAACCAGTAAGAATGAGGTTCTTGATGAATGAATCTTTTACCTAATTTCAAGCAAATATATCTGCTCCCTTTACCTTTCCTTACCCAGCTCTGCCAGGCAGGGTTCCTATCTGTACCAACAGATATACGTTCATCAACTGCCACATTATGGTGGAAGGTCTATTATCACAACAGGGGCCATTCTTTGGAAAAACTGTACAGTGATTGAAGCCCATCTCAGCTCCTCCTTCTTCCAGCCCTCCCCTCCCCACCGACTCCATAGCACAGTCTATAATAGTTGTCAAGGACCTCGTCAATTTCTGTTTGGAGCGGTGACCTTTCTCATGGTCTAGGTTCATTCTAATAATAGACCTTATACTTCACTTTCCTGTACATTATCTCATTTGGCAGCAGCCCTGTGAGGAAGGTGGCCATGGTCATTATTTCCCAAAAGGTATTTCTGACAACTTATGAAATGAACTCTCATTTACTCTCTACTTCTTGCTTGCCTGACCCTGTGCCAAATACCTTACATACCCTGATTAATCATCATGTCCTCTCTCAGAGGCTGACAATATTATCCCTGTTTTACAGAGGAGAAAGCCAGGTGTAAGCAACTTGCCAAAGGCCATGGAGCCAGCTACTGCCAAAACCAGGATTCGGGCCTGGGTCTGGCCAAGTCCGAGTACTGTGTTTTTATCTCCTCTGCCTTTCTGCCTATGCAGCAGGCAGGCTAGATATTAGTACAGGGGCTTCCCTGGTAGCTCAGCTGGTAAAGAATCCGCCTGCAATGTGGGAGACCTGGGTTCGATCCTTGGGTTGGAAAGATCCCCTGAAGAAGGGAACAGCTACCCATTCCAGTATTCTGGCCTGGAGAATTCCATGGACTGTGTAATCCATGGGGTCACAAAGAGTCGGACACAGCTGAGCGACTTTCACTTTCACCTTTAAGGGATATTTTCCTCTTTCAAAAATGGAGGTTCTGAGACCTGTTTTACAGAACCCAGCAGAGCTGGAGTTAGAACCCTTTCCAATAAGTGACACCAGAAGACAAGTTCCTCCATCAACAGGGACTGCATGGCCACATTGGATTTCCACAGTAAAAAGCATAGAATAATCTCCCTTGTACCTATCAGATCATGCACAGGGAAGACCCCCACGTACTGACAAGTTCCCTTCCAAGAGCACTTTCCTAAGTCTGATTCATTCACAAGTCCACCAGTTAGTCTAGGTAACCAACTAACACAATCAGCCGCAGTACTGTACTGTAACAGGTTTAAATACTTTTCACACAATACATTAAAAAAAAAAAAGATAACATTTTAAATCTTACAGTACCTTGAAAAGTACAGTAGTCCAGTACAACAGCTGGCACACACGGGCTGGCATCGAGTGAGCCTGAAAGAAGAGTTACTGATTGGAGGAGGGAGAGAAGTTGGGAGATAGTAGAGCTGAGGGATCATCAGCAATAGAAGTTGGAGGGCAAGTGGCAATTTCACTCACACATGACCTCGATGAAAGGCAGCTGGCTGCCTCCCCTGCTATGTTCTACTGAAACTGCTCCTCTCAAAATCACCTGGCTATATTATTTCTACTTTACATTTGTAGCTGTCTTGACCTCTCTGCAGCATCTAACTGCTGACCACTTATCAAAACTCTCCCCTCCCTTGATTCGGGGGCAGCAGTCTGTCCTGGTTTTAGCGCTTTATCTCTGGACTTTTGTTCTAAGTCTCTTTCAAAGGCTCAGGTTTCTGTGACCATCTCTGTGATGGTTTGTTAACAGCTGCAAAGGGCAGAACCCACCCTGGCTAGTTTAAGTGGAAAGGGATCATTACAAGGTATTCATCAGCTTAGAGAATCCATGGGTGACTAAAGACCCTAAGCTGAATTACCTGGAACCTGATGCCCTTAGGGCCGAGTTGGAACTTAGGAACTGCTGCTCCCACCGCCATATGGAAGTGCCTGCTGAACCAGGAGACTGCTCGGACGGCCGCCCACCTGAGACCTAGGGCCGCACCCTCAGCACCAGCCAAAGGGATGCCTCCACCCTGCCTGCGCCCCACTCATTCCGCTCGGAAGCTGGTGTCTCGTGTGATGGTGTCTAATTGGCAGAAACCTAAATCACATCCTTGGAAACCCTAGCTGCCGGGAGTCTGGGGAGTGACGTCTTTATCTTTCCAACTTTGCTGTACAGGAAGGTATGCTAAAAGGAGATCCAAATAGATATTGAGTCACATAGTCCCTTACATTTTGGGGTTCTTCAGACTTCTGTTCTCATCCTTTTCTTTTCTGGTGCTGAGACTTGCCAGCTCATGGCGTCAACCACCATCTGGGTTATCTTTAACCCTGAGCTCCAGGCCTGAATGTCTAGCTGGCTACCAGACAGCTCCGCTTCCTCTGAAGTCAGCAGCCTCCTTCTGTGTTTTTCATGTCAACAAGTGGTACCACCACCTATCCAGTAATCCAAGCCAGAAACTGGGGACTTCCCTTTGTCTCTCATCTGCCTTGAGCAGTTTTGTGGGGTAGGTAGTTGGTCTGTGAAATGGTTCTGGGGGGTAGGCAGTTGGTCTGTGTTTTCTAGACTTCCTTCAGTTAGGTGGGGCCATGTGACTGCATCCTGGTCTGAACACAGGTGGTGTGAACAAAGTCCAGGTAAAACCCATGGACACCTTTCACACAATATCTGCCAACTGAATGGAGAGACCTTTAGAAACCTGGAGGAGGGCAGAGCCAAACATATAAGAAGACTGGGTCCCTGAGTGACTTGGTGGAACTCTGCACCTCCCAGAATTGATCTGTGTAGGGGGATCAATTGAACTGATGAGGGTGACGTGGAGTCATGAAAGCATGCTGTTCAGATCTCTTGCTGTGGGGAATAAGATGTACTACAGCCCCAGCTCTGCACCACTGGATCTAGCACACTGTGTGAGCCAAGGCCGTACTTCCCACGGGCTCCTCTCTGCCAGTGACGGAGGCTGGTGGGGGTGCAAACTCAGACCCATTCCTGCATGACCTGGGATTCCTGCAGCAGGTGACTTTGACTCATGGATCCTTCACCGGCCTGGCTGAGTCTTTCTTGGGACTGCACTGAAGTTCAGAATGCTGCCTACCCATCCATCCCCCTTCCCTCTCCTTTGTAGGCGTCAGAGCTGCGCCTCAGTCTGAAAGCTCTCCTTGCCTCCTCTGTTGCTTTTCAGTCACTCAGTCGTATCCAACTCCTTGTGGCCCCATGGACTGTAGCACATCAGGCTTCCCTGTCCTTCACTATCTCCTGGAATTTCCATCTCATGTCCACTGAGTTGGCGATGCCATCCAACCATCTCATCCTCTGTCATCCCCTTCTGTTCGTGCTCTCCATCTTTCCCAGTATCAGGGTCTTTTCCAATGAATCGGCTCTTTGTAACAGGTGGCCAAAGGATTGGCGCTTCAGCTTCAGCATCAGTCTTTCCAATGAATATTCAGGGTTGATTTCCTTTAGGAATGACTAGTTTAATCATTTATCCTTCACAGGAATTCTCCCCAATAAATCTCCTGCATGTCTAATTTTATCCTGGCATCTGTTCTCAGAAGATCCAAGCTAACATAGGTGAGAAATAAAAACTTTATTATATGATAGAGATTGTGGGGGCAGGTTATGTGACAGTAAGTTAGCTTACTCTAATGTAATCATCGAGGTTTGAGTATTTTTAAAAGGTATTCGCTTTCCTCTTTGCAACTACCTTAGTTTAGGCCTCCTGAGCCAACTGTTCCTGTTACTGAGTAAGTCTTCTGTGCCTAGTCTTGGTAACCAACCCAGAATTCACATTCAAATCACCTTCACAGTGATCTTTTTACTATTAACCACCGCTTTCTTGTTTGTTGGCTTATTTGGTTTCTCTTTTTTGCTCTGCTTTGTTGTTTTATAATTATTAATTTATTGTTTACCTTATATTTTTACTTACATCTTTTTAGTTTTTTGTTTGTGTTTTTGTTTGTTTAACCACTGCTTTCAAAACACCTATACAACGCTCTGATACATGTTCTTCCAATTATCACAACAATCTCGCAAGGAAATTATTATTAGTTCTAATTTATATAAAGGGAACAAAGATTTAGAGAGGTTAAGTATCTTGCCTATTATATCTGTGGTAACTAACAGAACTGGGACTTGAACCCAAATCTATCTGTTACCAAAGTTTGTCTTTTTCTTACCACCCAAGCAGGGCTTGGATTTAAATTTTTTTTTTCCTAATACATTCACAGGCATTATCTATTTCCTTGAGTTAACCTCAATTCTGATGCAAATATGCTGGAAAGTAAAAGCAAATAGACCACAGGCTAATCTGGGAAGGGGCATTATATTCATAAAAGCATATTATAAATTATGCAAGTAAATAAAATATCCATTTAAGGATATTGATGCTCTAGGCATGTTTTCTTCATTATCGTTTTCTCTCCATTTTAAACTAAACATATAATCACTGAAAAAACTAAAAAGAAAGTGGGAAAACTATAAAATGATAAGCAATCACAATTTTGAATCTTAATTGGTATTGGAGGTTACATTGGGTGCTAGACTGAAACACTGATAAGCTGGGGTGTGAGGAGTGCACGCGATGCCCACGGCTCTGATGATAACTCCATTCAAAAGAACATTTAAAAGCAAGCAGCTCAGAATGTTAAGTGTAAAGGTACAATCCAGTATCTATTTTAATGTATTAAAAGCAAGACATCTATGATTTCAACTCATCATCACTATTTTCAGGGTTTAAAAACATTTGCTGGAGAAGTGATCTCCACGCATGGACACGAGTACCGCAAGGCTTCGCTAAGCCACATGCAAAGCTAATGACATCATGCCCTGGTAAACAGCTTTCAGAGGCTCCACATCTCACTGGGCTTAAGGAGTAAATTCCTGAGACCAGCATTGCAGGCCCTCTGTGAACCTCACTTCACTTCTTGCGACAGTCTCTGTAGCCACGCTCCACTCCAACTCAAACAAGCTCTCCAGAGCACCGTGCTTCCTCCTGCCTCTGGGTCTTTGCAAATGCCGTCCCTCCTGGAAGAAATGTCTTAACTCTAAGAAATCCCCAAGATACAGTTCATGTGCCTCCTTGTCCAAAAAGCTCTCCTGGAAACCACTCTCAGCCGTATCCAATTCCCAGACTGTATTTGGTTCCCTCCCCACTGACCCCTCCCCATACCCCTTCCTCGCCTGCTCCTCCATCACCCTTGTCATAGCACACAATTATAAGTGTCTCTTTTAAATATCGATTCTACCCATTAACTGCTTTGATTCTTGAAACTGGATGTTGATTTTACCTAAAGGTATTACTCCAAAATAGAAAGTGCTTAGCAAACAAATGTTTGTTAAATGAATGAGTGACTAACAGAGGAAGGAAGGAAAGAATAAAAAAGCTGATTTCTCTGGTGCACAATTCATATATGCTTTAGGTAACTTGTAAGGACTTCATTTGAAATATCCAAAAAACAACAGATCTTGTATCTTGTGGTAGGTACCTAAGGTATTTTAGTCTAGTTATAATTTGTGGGCTTCAGAATTTTAGGAATGGAGAGTTTGGCTAAGAAAGTAATTAAGAGGTTATTAACTGGGTTTATTCAGCAGTCCTGAACTCACTGAAATGTGAAAAACTGTGTATGTATATGCATGAGGAAATAATTCACATTTTCAGGTAAGACAAGAAAAACTTTAAACATAAAATTTTCTTTGCTCTTTAGTCTCTTCCCTCCCCTCTCCTATACATCATGCATCTACATTCTGCATTAAACAGAGTTCCCAATGACAGAAATACCTCTTCAGACATAAACATCAATTGCTCTTCCTTGAACGCCAGCCCACATAATTCCTCAGAAGATAACATTCCTTTGTTCATTCTTCAGGGGTCACCATGATCCATCACTCACTGTGTATCTGCTCTGACATCTTTAGTAAAGTTATGACAACAACATATCATTTCTGTTAAAGATAATGACAGATATAAAACAGACTGGTCAGCAACCTGGGGAGAATCTGGCCCACAGTCAATGGAAGCTCTTCACTTTAAATACTTTGTTAAATACTTGTTTATAACCTTGTTAATGCTACCAGCTATCTTACTTGGATTCTGCCTATTGTACAAGATTGTTTCTTGCATGACCAAATGTGTGACTGAGCCCCCAGTAAAATGAATGATGATTAGGTGACTTGACATGATTGGCCAAATATACAGTCTATGAGATCAATGACTATAATAGTGTAACTAACTCTAGATTTGGGAAGAAACAACAAGAGGGAACCATTTCCTGGACCATAACAGAACGTAAGGCAGGGGATCTAGAGACTTCTGGCTACTGTTCACAGGCCCCGGTCCAGTAAATAGCACATTAAGTGGCCTATCAAAGAAGTCCT
Source organism: Ovis aries (assembly GCF_016772045.2). Taxonomy (NCBI): domain Eukaryota; kingdom Metazoa; phylum Chordata; class Mammalia; order Artiodactyla; family Bovidae; genus Ovis; species Ovis aries. Next base: position 24,425,326 of record NC_056073.1, on the reverse strand, counting down.
TGCCTGACCTGGCCATGAGCACCCCTAGTGCCATGGGACAAAATGGTCACAAAATGCTTCCCAAACATTGGTTGAAATTAAGGCCAAAAGGGAAGGGACTACAAAAACAAAAAGTGTTGCCCACTATCATTTCTACAAGGATCAAGTCATTAGCCACTGCAGTCACTGACCTATATACACCCCAAAAGGAATTCATTCAAAGGATAAAGATCAAGAAGAGGCATTTTGCGCTATAGGAAAACAGACAGAACCAACCCTCAGGTTGTTAGATATTGTCACAAAAAAATTTTATGAATCCAGTTTCTTGCATCTTCCTACACTTAGAGGGACACTAAAACCATTAAGATACCTATTCCTCAAAAATAGCAGTAACTCTACCAAGGTGTATGCGTGATTGCACGTACTCTCTTCTCCAAAATTATGTAGCTGGCCTCCACTTTTACCTCTTTGGATCCATTCTCAGAGCTCTCTAAGAGACTTGTCTCCTAGTTATAATCTTCAAATTGGGTCTAATAAAATTTTTCATTTCTTTTTTAGGTTGACTATTGATGAGTTTTTTCATCAACATTATCTGTTTTTATATCACTTCTTCCCACTATCTGCTTTGATTCTTGAAGTTGGAGATTAATTTTATACAAACATTTTACTCCAAAATAGTAAGTACTTAGCAAACAAATGTTTGTTAAATGAATGAATAAGAAACAGAGGAAGGAAGGAAGGAATTAAAATGTTGGCTTCTCTGGTACATAATTTATATATACTTTATGAAATTTACAAAGATGTTTCATTGGCCAATCCACAAAAGAAAATAGAGTTTGTACCTTGTCTAGGGCATCTAGGCGTATTTAGCTAAAATTTGGCAGTTGCAATTTTATGAATTGAGAAAGTGACAAAGAAAGTAATTAAGTGGTTATTAATTGGGACTTAGGCTTCCCTGGTAGCTCAGTTGGTGAAGAATCCACCTGTAATGCAGGAAATCCCTGGGTTGGGAAGATCCCTTGGAGAAGGGAATAGCAACCCATTCCAGTATTCTTGCCTGGGAAATCCCATGGACAGAGGAGCCTGGCGGGCTACAGGCCATGGGATTGCAAGAGTTGGACACCATTGAAGTGAATGAGCACCAGCACAATTGGGGCTTATTCAGGTGTCCGTGAACTCACTGAAATTATGTGAAAAATTGTGTTTGTGTGTATATGCACAGTACTCACCTCATATTCATGTGTTCTAATCAGGCAGGTTGACAAGCATTCTTTGAAAGGACAAGTGGAACAGCCAAGTCTATACCAGACAAAACATGGTGGAAACACTTTGATGGACAGTGAAACTAAGAAAGGGATAGGAAGTCCTAAGAATAATGAAATGACAGCTCTAAAGAAGTTGTCGTTTCATATATTTTAATTATTATTGGGTTATTCTCTTATGGTGAAGTGTGTCATGTCAAATACAGAGTTAAAAAATACAACATATTTGCTGATTCAAAGGTTACAGGGTCTAAACTTACGCTCCCCTCCCTGGTTAATGAGTCTGCTTGCCTTTTGCGTGCTGTTGAGAATAATGAGGACGGGAGAAGGGAGAAGTGCAGAGAAAGGCTTAATTGATTTGCATACATAGAACTGATTTGCATATATACTTGTGAAAGAAAGCACTAAGTCCACAGGTAGAGGAAAAGGTCTCTGGAGTTTGCCAGCAGTAGAAAAGAGAGATCTGTTAACAGTGCCTTGGATGAACGAAACCTAGGATGAGCCGATGAAATGAAAATTCACATTTTAAGGCAAGAAAATTTTGAACAGAAACGTTTTCTCTGCCCTTTGGCCTCCTCCCTCCTGTCTACTGTCCATTGTGCCTCTGCATTCTGCATTAGCCAGACTACCCAGTGGCAATAATACCTGCTCAAACATAAATATCAATTGTTCTTCTAACACCAGCCATAACTCCTCACAAGATAACATTCTTTCGTCTGTCCTTAAGGGATCACCATGATTCACCGCTCACCTCATACCTGCAGAGATCTTTAGTGAACTCACAACAACATACCATTTCCCTTAAAGACGCTGATGAATGCAAAACAGACTGGTTAGACAACCCTGGGAGATATTGGGCCACACCCTACTGGAAACTCTTCACTTAAATATTTACTTATGACCTTATCAATAATATAGCTACTAGTTATATTACTATTATTCTGCCTATTATACAAGATTATTGTTTCCTGCATTACCAGATGTGTGACTGAGCCTCCAATAAAATTAATGATGATTGGTGTAGTGTTAGCCACTCAGTTGTGTCCAGCTCTTTGCAATCCCATGGACTGTAGCCCGCCAGGCTCCTCTGTCCATGGGATTCTCCAGGCAAGAATACTGGAGTGGACTGCTGTTTCCTTCTCCAGAGGATCTTTCTGACCCAGGGATCGAGCTCAGGTCTCTTGTGTTACAGGCAGATTCTTTACCATTTGAGCTACACGGAAGACCCGATGGTTGGGCTACTGGAAAACACTGACCAAATATATACTTCTATGAGATCAGTGATTGTCATAGTGTAACTCTAGGAATGGGAAGAGATGAGATGAGGGAACCCCTTCCTAGAACTATAATGGAATGTAAGGCAGGTGATCCAGAGGCTTCCTAGTCCAGTAATAGTACATTGAGTGGTCCATCAACCAAATCCTCACCTGACCACCTGGAAGTAAGCATCCCTAATGCATGGACAAAATGGTCATGAAATGCCTCCCAAACACGGAAATTAAGAGGTACACCCCAAAAGGAATTCAGGATGAGGTATTTTGTGCTGCAGGAAAACTGAGAACTGGCTCTCAGGTTGTTAGATATTTTCAGGGAAAAAATTTTATGAATCCAGTTTCCTGCTCTTCCCTGACTTAGAGGAGCACTAAAACCATTAACTGAAATACCTATTCCTCAAACGGGCTTCCCTGTTGGCTCAGACAGAAAAGAATATGCCTGCGATGCAGGAGACCCAGGTTTGATCCCTGGGTGGGGAAGATCCCCTGGAGAAGGGAATGGCAACCCATGCCAGTTGCCTGGGAAATCCCATGGACAGAGGATCCTGTCGGGATACAGTCCATGGAGTTGCAAAAAGTCAGACGTGACTGAGCGACTGTCACTTTCATTCCTTGAAAATGGCAGTAACTCTACCAAGGTATATGCTTGATTGCACACACCCCCTTCTCCAAAATCACATCTAGACTGGCCTCCCCCTTACCTCTTTGGAACAGTTCTCAGGATTCTCTGAGAGACTGTCTCCTAGTTGTAATCCTCAAATTATAATCCTCAAATTGGCTCAAATAAATGTTTCCCTTCCTTAGGTTGATTATGAATTAATTTTTTTTGGTGGACAGAGCTATTGAAATAGGACTTTTAGGAACTATAATTTTTTAAGGAAGTGTGGTAAAACTTCCTTGCATATTTTCATCAGACTTCAGGAAAGACATAAATCGGTTTTCAAGGTCTAGGGCATCAGACTGATGTTTCTTTTTTAGTGTGGGTGCCAATTCTGCTTCTGCAAGCAGAACTTCTCAGGCCTCCATGTTTTTGTTCAGGTCACACAGGTTTGCCTGCTTGTCTGGCTATGGAGCAGCCTGGCATTCACACCCAACACACCCGTTTTGGGTCTGGGTTGGGTAGGTTGGGGACAGATGAGTCATGCCAGGCTAATTGATGCCCTATCACAGTTTCACTGACCAAGCCACTCTTGAGTTTCTATTTGTTTTGTGGGAGGTCTGGACCATTCTCCAGGTGGGGGAAACTTCCCCAGGACAAACCATGGAGTCTCTGGACAAAAGGATGTCATCATTTTTCTCTTGAGCATTTTTTTTTAATGACTTGATTTTTTCTTTAACAACTAAAAGACAATTATAGCAACTTCAAAACCATGGCAGTGGACATTGTGGTGTGCTGCCCAAATCGAGCTCGTTGTTTATGCCTCCTCCTCCAGCTGCTTGGAGAGGGAGGGTGGGTGACTGGCAGATCCCACTGAAGTCCCCCCTCCCTCCAATCACCCTCTGCTGAAGTGAGCAGCTTCATCCAAATAGATGTCGTCTTCTGAGGGACAGCCCATATCCAAAGCCTGGCCAGTGTCTGGATTTGAGGACAGCTCTGTCAGGACCCTCACAGAATCTGCGGAGGCCTCTACAGTGACAGCCTCACAGTCAGACTTCCTTCTCTGTTCAATCCCGCCTCTTCACACCCCTACAGATGTTGCTACAAGGGCATCCTCCAATAAGCCTCCTGTATGCTGATCTCCACTGCAGAGTCTGCCTCTCAGGGAAACCTGGCTTGTGGTGGTTAGAGTGGGTGCAAGAAAGCAGATGCTAAAGCTGGGTCACCCACCAGCTGGCTAGAAATAAGGAGCCCATGGTGGGTGGCTGGCGAGCGTGGATAAAGCCAGGCGTGCAGCAATAGCAGGAGTGGTGATGTTTTCTGGGAGGACATGCCTTTAGAAGGGCATGCTTTGGCCGAGGTGATGGAACCAGTATTTTAGAAGCAGGAGCAAGTTAATAATTATAAGGGTAATGGTATCAAACGGCTGTTGTAGGGGCAATGGAAGTTCTGGAGAAAGACAAGGAAAGGCTGAGCGTAATGAATGAGCAATTAAAGGCTAAACAGAAAAGTCAGAGGGCCTCCTTGGCAGGGTACAGTGGAACGGGCGCATATCCCATAGTTGGAGGGTAGATGAAGCCGAAACTCAGGTTCAAGATTTAAGCATAAAAGTAATAGGCTCCAGAAAAAGTCGAATTCCCCTTGGCAAGTCTGCTACACCTAAATTCAAGCTATAATTGGGACAGCCTGAGGCCTGGAAACAAGGGACGTGGATCTTTGCAGTGCAATGAAAGTCCTCATTCTGGAGGTCTCTACCTTGCAGGACAACACGTGTCCCCAACAGGTTCTGCCACTTTTGCCTTACAGACACTAGACCCATCATAACCCATTATAGCCAATAACATAACCCATTAAGTCAAAACAAGTACCATCAGGGATACACTTGGGTCTGCTAAGGAGAAAAGAGACTGTTCCTTGAAGGAGCTGTGGATCCTGGCTGATTTGTACCAGCAGATCAATAGGAGGTCAATGGGAAGCAGAATATAAAGTTGTTAATTAATATGGGAGCATTCTTTTTTTCCCCTTGGCTGCCCTGCACAGTCTGTGGGATCTTAGTTCCCCAAACAGGGATTGAACCTGGGCCCTCGGCAGTGAAAGTGCAGAGGCCTAACCACTGGGCCATCAGGGAACTCCCCAGCCAATAGGACTGTTAGAACCCCTCAGAACATACCGCTCAGATGTCTCCTTGGCACTTGGAAAAGTGATGCCCACACTCAATGAGCAATAAATGCTGGAACTTCTTTTTTAGGCAGTGGGAAAAGGAACCAAATATCTCTAGAAGGGGGTATACTTGAGTGGATTTATTAGATGAGGCGGGAAATTGAACCAGGTTTACCATGTGAGGGCCAAAAGGACATTTACCAAAGTAGCAAGGCAGGATATGGTAAGAGGGATATAAGATTCATTGAGAAATGCACTGGGGGCTCTCCTTTATGGTCCAGAGCTCATGGTGAGAGATGTCATTATAAAACTGAGCTCCTTGATGGGAATGATAACAGCCTGAAATATAAGAGGTCATGAGAGTGACTTAACCATTAGAAACAAAGTACATTCAGCTGTTGCAGTGAGAGGCAAAGCTGGAGAGGCAGCAAGAAGGGTCTGACCTGCAGAAAGCTGTTGTTGCTGTTGAGTCCCTCAGTCACGTCTGACTCTTGGCTACCTCCATGGGCTGCAGCACACCAGGCTTCCCGGTCTTTCACTTTCTCCTGGAGCTTGCCCAAACTCATGTCCATTGAGTCAGTGATGTTATCCAACCATCTCATCCTCTGTTGTCCCTTCTCCTCCTACCTTCAGTCTTTCCCAGCATCAGGGTCTTTTCCAGTGAGGCCATCAGGTGGCCAAAGTATGGCGCTTTAGCTTCAGCATCAGTCCTTCCAATGGATACTCAGGGTTGATTTCCTTTAGGATTGTCTTGTTTGATCTCCTTGCTGTCCAAGGAACTCCCAAGAGTCTTCTCCAACACCACAGTTCAGAAGCATCAATTCTTTGGTGCTCAGCCTTCTTTATGGTCCAACTCTCATATCCATACATGGTTACTGGAAAAACCATAGCTTTGACTATATGGACCTTTGCCCACACAGAAAGCTGTGGAGATGGTTAACAGAACAGATCATCCTTATGGGCAAGATAAATGGGTAACAACAAAAGAACTGTTCAATCTATCCAATCAAAATAATCAAGGATGAATGATCAAGAGGCTAAGGGCAGCTTCCCCAGTGCAAACTCATGATCCCTCCCGCATGCAGTTTCTATATCTGAGTCAGTTTTCACTCCCAGAACTCTTAGCTAAACCACAGAAGATATCTCACATTAAGGAGACAGAATGACTCAGTCACTTGATATCAGCCAGCCTCTTTGTTGTGCCTCAACTGTTGGCACAACAAAGTAGCCGCAGTTGGAGGGATGGAAGGCAGGTATCGGCTCAACAGCCCCAGCTCACACTCAGCAAGCCTGCTCTAGCTGCAGCTGCTACCAAAGACCAGCACTATGTCCCTGGTACAGCACCACCTCTTGAAGAAGACCCGGCTTAACTTCACTAAACTCCTACTCTGGAAGGGGAAATAATTCATCTTGATTGGAATCAACAAATAGTCCATGGGATGGATTTGGCTGTTGGGGTTAGCAGGTATAAGCTATTATATAGAGAATGGATAAACAAAATCCTACTGGGTAGCACAGGGAACTATATTAAATATCCTGTGATAAACTATAATGGAAAGAATATAAAAAAGAATGTATATATATATGTATAACTGAATCACTTTGCTGTACAGTAGAAATTAACATTATAAATCAATTATACTTCAATTAAATAAAGGACAGAAATGGTATGGACCTAACAGAAGCAGAAGATATTAACAGGTGGCAAGAATACATAGAAGAACTGAACAAAGAAGATCTTCACGACCAAGATAATCATGATGGTGTGATCACTCACCTAGAGCCAGACATCCTAGAATGTGAAGTCAAGTGGGCCTTAGAAAGCCCCACTACGAACAAAGCTAGAGGAAGTGATGGAATTCCAGTTGAGCTATTTCAAATCCTGAAAGATGATGCTGTGAAAGTGCTGCACTCAATATGCCAGCAAATTTGGAAAACTCAGCAGTGGCCACAGGACTGGAAAAGGTCCGTTTTCATTCCAATCCCAAAGAAAGGCAATGCAAAAGAATGCTCAAACTACTGCACAATTGCACTCATCTCACATGCTAGTAAAGTAACGCTCAAAATTCTCCAAGCCAGGCTTCAGCAATATGTGAATTTCCAGATGTTGAAGCTGGTTTTAGAAAAGGCAGAGGAACCAGAGATCGAATTGCCAACATCCGCTGGATCATTGAAAAAGCAAGAGAGTTCCAGAGAAACATCTATTTCTGCTTTATTGACTATGCCAAAGCCTTTGACTGTGTGAATCACAATAAACTGTGGAAAATTCTGAAAGAGATGGGAATATCAGACCACCTGACTTGCCTCTTGAGAAACTTATATGTGGGTCAGGAAGCAACAGTTAGAACTGGACATGGAACAACAGACTGGTTCCAAATAGGAAAAGGAGTATGTCAAGGCTGTATATTGTCAGCCTGCTTATTTAACTTCTATGCAGAGTACATCATGAGAACGCTGGGCTGGAAGAAGCACAGCTGAAATCAAGATTGCCAGTAGAAATATCAATGACTTCAGATATGCAGATGACACCACCTTCATGGCAGAAAGTGAAGAGGAACTAAAAAGCCTCTTGATGAAAGTGAAAGAGGAGAGTGAAAAAGTGGGCTTAAAGCTCAGCATTCAGAAAATGAAGATCATGGCATCTGGTCTCATCACTTCATGGGAAATAGATGGGGAAACAGTGGAAACAGTGTCAGACTTTATTTTTTTGGGCTCCAAAATCACTGCAGATGGTGACTGCAGCCATGAAATTAAAAGACGCTTACTCCTTGGAAGAAAAGTTATGACCAACCTAGATAGCATATTGAAAAGCAGAGATATTACTTTGCCAACAAAGGTCCATCTAGTCAAGGCTATGGTTTTTCCAGTGGTCATATATGGATGTGAAAGTTGGACTGTGAAGAAAGCTGAGTGCCGAAGAATTGATGCTTTTGAACTGTGGTGTTGGAGAAGACTCTTGAGAGTCCCTTGGACTGCAAGGAGATCCAACCAGTCCATTCTGAAGGAGATCAGTCCTGGGTTTTCTTTGGAAGGACTGATGCTAAAGCTGAAACTCCAGTACTTTGGCCACCTCATGGGAAGAGTTGACTCATTGGAAAAGACTCTGATGCTGGGAGGGATTGAGGGCAGGAGGAGAAGGGGACAACAGAGGATGAGATGGCTGGATGGCATCACTGACTCGATGGACAAGAGTTTGGGTGAACTCTGGTAGCTGGTGATGGACAGGGAGGCCTGGTATGCTGCAATTCATGGGGTCGCAAAGAGTTGGACATGACTGAGCAAGTGAACTGAAGTGAACTGATACTTCAATTTAAAAAGAAATTTTTTTTTAAAATCCATACATCCTACCTCTTGAGTTTGCCTTTCCTATTTATAGGACCTGTTGCCCTGAAACAAATAGACTGCTAGATATTTCTCCAGTAAAGATGTGTTGATTCAGATCAGCAGAGAATTGCACTTTGGGGTCTGCATGGCAAGCTACATGCAAGTCCCAAAACAGCAAAGGAAGGAGACCCCTTTTATAGAGGGGAAAGGAAGTCAGGAGGACTGTAGTTGTTTGTTTTTTTTTTTTTCACAGAAGAGTCTGAGGCTTTTCATTGGCTGAGTCCTTGCTGGGAAAAAGGCCTCTGTCTTCCTCCTGTTGGGCTCTGGTATGGTAGCTGGGCATGAGAGCTCCCCCTTCTGGTCTCCCAACTCTACTTCATTGAGGTTCTTTAATAATTGGGGGGTGGGGGGGCTTCCCTGGTGGCTCAGTTAATAAAGAATCTGCCAGCAATGCAGGAGATCTGGGTTTGATCCCTGGTTAGGAAGATCCCCTGGAGGAGTCATGGCGACCCACTCCAGTATTCTTGCTTGGAGAATCCCCATGAACAGAGGAGCCTGGTGTGCTGCGGTACAAGGGGTTGCAAAGAGTCGGGTACGACTGAGTGACTAAGCACACACACAATAATTTTTTACAGGCCTCAGCACCATTTTTCAAGGGCTTACAAAGTGTTTGATCTACTAAAAGGAGATCCTGCAAAAGATCACATTTGAGTAAGGGACATAGTTTGTAGCAAACAAAGTGTGGTAGCAGGTACCTGACCATGGGGTCGTAGCCCTATTCTGAACTGCACCACACAGAACAATGTAATAGTTGTGATAGAACTGAGAGGCTGGCTGGGAGGAGGTACCTTAGAGTATATTCCCTAAACCCACCATCATTCTATGGTGTGGTGTTCCTGACAGATAGAATACATGCATCTGAACCAAGGCCCTGCCTCCCCACACATCCAGAGACCCACTGGGAGAATTCTTTTCTCCTGTTCCTGAAACTCTGGGCTCTGAGGACTTACAGATCTTGGCTCCCAGGAAGAGGATATTCCACCAGGGTGCACAGCAGGAATCCCATTCAAGTTTTGTCTACTGCCCAATGCCTTCAGCTTCCTCATACCAAGAAATGAGTAAACTTGGAAAGAAGTCACCTGCTCAAACAAGTAAAGGATCATCCTGAGGTAGGCCTGTTTTCTGTAACTGCAGAACAACCCAAATGAATTTTTTGGCCAACCCAATACAGTGGGGGCATGGGAGACTGTATTTGATCCCAGATAATCTGCTTGGTACTCCCTTGCAGCAGCCTTAGCCTGAGAAGGGTAAAGTGACCAGGAGCTCAGACTCCTAAGGCCTAAGAGTCCTGGCCATCCCGCTTAGGAAAGCCACCTAGACCAGCAAAAGTGCCCAGGGACACCAACGTGGACAATATTGATAGAAGGTGGAGATAAATGACTACTGAGTGGGTCTCAAGATCAGCTGCAGCGGTGCACTAACCTTTCTCTTAGAAGTTTCCCTTGAGGAAAGATGCCCACCAGCATGAAAAGAGCTGCCTCACCCAAAGCCACTGCAACTTCCCAGGAAAGTTCCTCCTGGAATTCCACTCCGCCTCAGTCCAACTCCCCCTCGGATGCTGATCCCAAGAGATTAAGAGGTAAAAAAACCTCTTACATTCAAATTTCCGTCTCTCTCTCTTTCATATATATATTTGTTATTGTTTGTTATCTTTGAGTACATGTACTTTGGTGTTTATTTTTTAACTAAACATTATGTCATAAAGTACTCTTTTCACATATTATTACAGATTACTCCTAATTACAATTTTAATGTCAGTATAACATTCCCTTCATTTGTGGTAGCATAATTTTTTTTAATTTTTTCGGCCACATCACATGGCATGTGGGATCTTAGTGCCCTGTCCAGGGACCAAATTTGTGCCCTCTGCAGGGGAAGTGCAGAATCTCTCTCTCTCTTTTTTTTGTTGCTATTAAAAGCTTTATTGTTTCCATTTGGTTCAAGGCTTGGGAGAGGGCTCCAGGGTGTTAAAAAGTTGCCTAGTGGCTGCAGAGAGGGGCTTCAGGCGAAGCCCTGACATTAGTGGGGCCCCTCAAAGCCCACTGGGCTCCAGAGGCTCCTAGTTGTGCTTGAGGGTGAGCCTTTTGAAGAGATATTCGCCCAGCCCAACCTAGGGACTAGCCAGCTTTCAAGGTTGATCAGGTGGTCACCCATCTTCTTGAAGAATTTCACCTCCTCATCTAGGAAGTCGTTCTCCAGGAAGTCACAGAAGTAGGGGTTTCCTCGGGCAGAACCCAGGCCACGTAGATCCAAAGGGGCCTGGTACAGGTTTCTCTCCAGGAGAAGGGCGGCTTCCATAGCATCCTGGGTTTTACCCCACTCATCTTAAGATGGTTTCTGCATGTTCAGGAAAAGGGCCCTGCCACCATGCTGGTTTTGCATTTTCAAGAGGCGATCGTGCTCCCCCTTGGCCAATTCGAGGAAAAAGTGGCCCCTACCCTCCAGAGCCACATCGTTGAGGTTGAAAGAGAAGCCCAGAGATGGGCAGGTGTAGGAGGCCAGCAGATGCATAGAGATGGTGGCCTGCATCTCAGTGAAATAATTCTGACAAATCTGGGAGCCCATGGTTGATTGGTAATAAGCTGTTTAGCTTAAAAAAACAAATGGTGTTGGCTGGACCCAGTGATCACAGACAGCTGAGGGGCTGATTCTGAAGGTTGCTACTGGGAAAAAGGTTGGAGGGTGGTTGGAAGCTGGAGCAAGGGGCGACCCTGGATCTGTTTGCTGGGACCTTGGAGTGAATGCACTGCTGAAAGTGTGGAATATTAACCACTGGACTTCCAGGGAAGTCTCTGTAGCATAATTTTTTAAAACCATCTTGTATTGTTAGGCACTTAGATTTATTTATATTATATAGTGGACTGTAGACTACCAGACTTCTCCATCCATGAGATTCTCCAGGCAAGAATACTGGAGTGGGTTACCATTTCCTTCTCCAGGGAATCTTCCTGACCCAGGGATCAAACCCGGTTCTCCCACATTGGAGGCAGACGCTTTAACTTCTGAGCCACAGGGAAGCTCCATTATATAGTATGCTGCTGCTAAGTCACTTCAGTCGTGTCCGACTCTGTGTGACCTCATAGACGGCAGCCCACCAGGCTCCCCCGTCCCTAGGATTCTCCAGGCAAGAACACTGGAGTGGGTTGCCATTTCCTTCTCCAATGCATGAAAGCGAAAAGTGAAAGGGAAGTCGCTCAGTCATGTCCGACCCTCAGCGACCCCATGGACTGCAGCCTTCCAGGCTCCTCCGTCCATGGGATTTTCCAGGCAGGAGTACTGGAGTGGGGTGCCATTGCCTTCTCCCCATTATATAGTATATCTTCCATAAAATCAGTATCTTCCTTCAGATGTTTGTCTTCTTCAATTGATTTAAATCCTGTGTATTCAAGTGATCCAGTGGGAGGGTATGAACCGTATCTTGGGGGCCTGTGGTATCTGTTAGAAAACTGCTTTCTCCAAAATGATAGCAATCTATCTTGCTGCATCAAGGAGGATCTCAGCATAATCCTCCCATCATTCAAAATGATCACTATAGACTTTTTTGGTAGTATCATTAATGTAAAACAGTACCTCATTATCATTTTACTTTGTTCTTGGTATCTTTTTGGAAAATCATAACTGAAGTTAAATTTATTGTTATTTGAATTTCCTCTTGTGTATGTATGTTCCTGGGATTATTGACATTTTTATAAATTGGAAGGCACACTCTCACCTCTGTCACCAAATTAGTGAATGGGTTTCTGATGAGTAAAATTCAAGTAGAAGCAAAGTCCTAATCTATTGCAAAGTACACTGGACTTGGAGTCAGTGGATGCTGCTTTGAGTTCTGAGTCAGTTATGACTTGTGTTATGTTGAGAATGTTTTAGACCATCAATAAAATGGAGAGACACCAAAGCAGGCCAGGCCCTATTTTGATTCTCCCCCTCCTACCCCGCCCAGCTTTTTTTGCAAAGAAGGTTGGAAATGACAGAAAACAAAAATAGGAATTATTCAGAAGTATTTCAGTCCCTTGTTTTGCTCTACAAAATGCTGTATCAAGCAATATTCAGGGGACTTGCCTGGTGGTCCAGTGGTTAAGATTCCATGCTCCCAATGCAGGGGGCGTGCGTTCAGTCCTTGGTCAGGGAACTAAGATCCTACATGCCCCACAGGGCAGGCAAAAAAAAAAAAAAAGTAACACCCAGAAGTACCTACCTTATTCTGCCCTCCACCTGAAGGTGGAATCCTCAATTGTCTACATAGTTCAGGGCACTGGGACTGGCCAGCACAGTAATATCAGTTTAAGCAGATGGTGTTTGATGATAGAGGGGTTGGTGGGCATCTGAAGTGGAAATTTTGTTGGCAAAACAGAGAACCAGGCCAAGATGGGAAGGAGCTGTCACCTAAAAACATTATTTTATGTTTCATGGTCTCAAACATTTAAGACAACTAAGGCTGTTTGACAAACTGACATTAATGCCAATTGACATTAACAGACGCTTTGCAAATGACAGTTATTTTAGTCTATTTAGGATTATATTATTAGTTTTTCTTTAATTTTTCAACCAACATTATTAAAGCACTAAGCTAAGTGCTAGAAATATAAAAAGGAATAAAACAGTTCCAGCCCTCAAGGAAGATCATAACTTAACAATGGAGACCACCACTTAAAAGATTATAACTACAGGTAATTCCCTGGCAGTCCAATTGTTAGGACTCAGCACTTTCACTGCAGCAGTCCTGGGTTCAATCCCTGGTCAGGGAACTAAGATCCCACAAGCTGAGCAATGTGGCTAAAAAAAGAGTAACTACAATAAGGCTTCCCAGGTGGCACAGTGGTAAAGAATCCACCTGCCAATGCAGGAGACGTAAGAGACACAGGTTCGATTTCTGGGTGGGGAAGATCCTCTGGAGTCGGAAATGGCAACCCACTCCAGTATTCTTGCTGAAAAATTCCACGGATAGAGGAGCCTGGGAGACTACAGTCCATGGGGTCGCAGAGAGTTGGACATGACTGAGTGACTGAGCACACACACGCTATAAGACAGTGTAATAACCACATCCATCAAAATATACTTGATGACTTCCTTCTCTTGTTTTGAGTTATATGTGTTAGACTTCTAGTGTTCTAAAATATCTTGTACTTTTAAATGCTAATCAAAGAAATTTGAGGCTGAAAACTTGGAAAAGAGGCCAAGATATCATGATCCGAAAGGGTGGGAGATAAACAGAGGCCCCTAAGATAGTGGTCATTTGGTATTAATAATTTCATTCCAGTTGATCCTTGAACAGTGTGGGTACCTACCCTCCTGCAGTCAAAAAGCTGCATATAATTTATAGCTGACTCTCTACATTCATGTATTCAATCAACGTCGGATTGTGTAGGACTGTAGCATTTACTATTGAGAAAAAAAATCCATGTATACATGGATGCACACATGTTGTTCAAAAGTCAACTGTGTTCTGTGATGTTCCAGTAAAAACACAGAGACTTGCCAGTGAGCCATGCTAAAACTTACACTCCAAGGGCACTGCCATGGGACTAACAGGTAAGAGAGAGAGGTGTGAAAAGAATTGGAGGGCATTGAGAGACTGCAGTCCTTGTTAGTAAAAATGCTAAGAAGGAAAGAAAAACTGGATTCCCACAAGAAAGGAGCAAAGCAAGGCATGGTGGTTCCATCACAGACTGGATTCTAATTCCAGGCTCTCTCTTTCTCTATTTATGTGTTTGTCCTTGAAGAAGTTGCACAACCTTTCAGATCTTCAGTTTCCTCATTTGTAAAACAGAGATGTAGCAGAGCCCTCTGCACAGAATTCTCATGAGGATAAAAGGATAGAAAGCATCTAAGTGCTTGGCCCAATCCCAGGCACATAGTGTCTGCTCAATAAGAGCTGGGATTTTGTGTTACCATTATTTTTCTCTCTTATCTTACAAGTAGCAAGATGGTGTAACAGGGAACATTGGTGGGGCATTTCCTCTTTCACTGCAGCAAATAACAGTGAAACCACACTTTCAGGTCATATTGATAGTCCTCGAAGATGTCCTGAGAAAATGCCGTTAGACCCCAACGGTGTCCCGGACTCAGGTGTCCAAAGACCAACTATTACTATTTCTCACCCTATCTCTCTAACCTGCAGCCAGCAGAAGTGAAGGCATCTTGGTGACTTACAGCAACCATCTGCAGAGGGGACAAAGGTGCTTTCTGTTCTGGTGGGAGGAAGAAATAATGAGCTGTTTTGTATTGCAACCCTCACAGTCAGAATGTCAGGACTGGCTGCTTGCCCTGAGCCTGAATGACCGCCAATAACCCATTTTAATGGATTTAATCCATTAAATTTAATCCCTCTCAAATTCTTAAAAGTGGCTTCAAAATGATTGTGAGAGTTTTGGGGGCAACTTTTGAGTTTTAAATATGCACAAATAAATTAGGTGGCTATTTAACATTGGGCTTGTTAGTCTGTATTTGCAATATAACTGATAGGATATATGCATTATTTACAGTGCCTTGTGGACTCAATTTTGTAAGATTTATGAGATGGTGGATGTGTTTGTACTTGAGTTAAATTAAAAATAGTGGTTGTCATCTATCATGTAAACTTAATTTAAACCTCAAGGCTACACTTTCCCATTTTTATAGCCAAGGGTGTCTTTATCCTTCAAGATCATACTTGGGTCACCAAATTGCATCCTGGCTTAACCAGTACATTTTCAATAGGTATCCACAGGAATCTAAACATCATCATGGATGTCTGTTCTGCAATGTGGTTTTTATACTCTGGAAAATTCTATGACCTTTCCAATATTAAAAAGAAAAAAATCCTATTTGTGCTTAAATTAGCCAGAATTGACTTCTGTTGCTTACTGTAGAGAATCCTGACTGATAATATACATTTAATTGATCATTTTTCAGGTAAAATGTGAAGAGTGTTAATTAAACATTACTAACCCTAAATAGAGTATTAAAGTGTTAAGTAGTGAGAGTGTTAGTCACTCAGTCATGTGTGACTTTTGGGACCCCCATGGACTGTAGCCCACCAGGCTCCTCTGTCCATGGAATTCTCCAGGCAAGAATACCAGAATGGGTTGCCATTTCCTTCTCTAGGGGGGTCTTCCCAACCCAGAGATCGAACCTGGGTCTCCCACATTGCAGGCAGATTCTTTACCATCTGAGCCATGAGGGAGGCCCCAAAATATTAAGTAGGTAGTCCAATTATCTTTCTTGCAAATAATTACCACAGAAATTACTGCACATTTAAAAATGAAATTAGGCCACTTTTCATTGTTCTTTTTCTATTTTCTTTCAAAGAAATCTATTGTTACAACCCAACTTCAGTGAACAATGGGAAGGGCAGGAGGCTGGGAGCTGAGAGATGGACGGGCTGAAATGCAAGCCTTTGAATGAGGTCAGGTTTGGAAAAGGAAGGTAAGAATGCAGCAATTGTCTGAGTCTGTTCGGACTGTTTCAGAACAAAATATACAGACTGAGACTTAACAGACTGAGAATTAATCAACAGACATTTATTTCTCACAATCTAAAGACTAGGAACTCCAAGATCAAGGTGTTAGCAAAGGTAGGCTTCATTCTGAGGCAGGCTTCCTTTCTTGATTTTTGACTTGTAGGTGACCACCATCTTGCTGAGTGCTCACAGAACCTTTTCTTTGTGTGTGTGGGATGGGGGCAAGGATGAGGGAGGTGGGGAGGGCTCTTTTGTGCCTTTCCTTTTTCTTACAATGATTTTTAAAAATGTTCATTTTATTTATTTGGCTGAATTGAGTCTTGGTCGTAGCACTTCTGATCTTTGTTGTGGCATCCAGAATCTTTAGTTGCAGTATGTGGGATCAAATTCTCTGACCCAGGTTCCTTGCATTGGGAGTTTGGAATCTTAGCCGCTGGACCACCAGGGAAGTCTTCTTATAAGGGTGCTAATCTTACTGTGAAGGGCCTCACTCTCATGACTTCATCTAAACCTAAATACCTCCTGAAGGCCCATCCTCAAATACTATCATATTGGAGGTTAAAGCTTCAACATACAAATTTTGGGACGGCATCATTCAGTCCATAGCAAAAGTTATACAGAAAAGGGGGACAAGACTTGAAAAAAATAAACACTTTTTTTTTTTAAGTAGTGAAATAGTGTAGAAAAGAGAAAGGACTTCAGATTCAGACAGAATTGGGCTGAATCCCATTTACTAACTGTGTGACCTTGGACAAGTTACTTAACATCTCTAAGCCTCAGTTTTCACAGCTGTAAAATGAAGATAAATGGGCATTCATTACAGAAATGTAGTAAGAATTAATGAGATAGAGGTTTAAAGTACCTGGACCAAAGAAAAGGGCTTTTCCAAGTTTTGACAGAGCATAGCAGGGACAGGTATGTTGCTTATGTGCAGAAGTTGTGATGGTAATGGGTGATGGAGTTTAATGCTGAAATCTGCTGTTCCATGAACACTGGTCTCATTAAGTGGGAGGGAGGACGGGACAACTTCTCCAGGACCTTCCAATTCTGAAATCCCATGAATTCACATGTATTCACACATTGATGAGGAAGCAGATATATTCATCTCATCTGTTTTGTTGTTACTATCGATTTGTGCTCAGTTCAGTTCAGTTTAGTTGCTCAGTCGTGTCCAACTCTTTGCGACCCCATGAATCACAGCATGCCAGTCCTCCCTGTCCATCACCAACTCCCGGAGTTCACTCAGACTCACATCCATCGAGTCAGTGATGCCATCCAGCCATATCATCCTCGGTCGTCCCCTTCTCCTCCTGCCCCCAATCCCTCCCAACATCAGAGTCTTTTCCAATGAGTCAACTCTTCGAATGAGGTGGCCAAAGTACTGCAGTTTCAGCTTTAGCATCATTCCTTCCAAAAGAACACCCAGGGCTGATCTCCTTCAGAATGGACTGGTTGGATCTCCTTGCAGTCCAAGGGACTCTCTAGAGTCTTCTCCAACACCACAGTTCCAAAGCATCAATTCTTCGGCACTCAGCCTTCTTCACAGTCCAACTCTCACATCCATACATGACCACTGGAAAAACCATAGCCTTGACTAGATGGACCTTTGTTGGCAAAGTAATGTCTCTGCTTTTGAATATGCTATCTAGGTTGGTCATAACTTTTCTTCCAAGGAGTAAGCGTCTTTTAATTTCATGGCTCAGCACTCTTACAAATACCATCTCATTTATTTTTCACTATTATCTTACCACCTAACAATAATGGTAGCTATACTAGTCCTATTGGTTCTATTTTGCAGATGGGCAAACTGAAGCTCAGAGAATTGGATCAATTAGCCCAAGATCATATTTCTAGAAAATCATGGGATGTGGATTTGCATTCAGGACCTCCTGGCTCCCACCTCAGAACACCTTACCTGCTCTAACTTTCATGATGTTGGATACACATCATACAAATATCAGTATGAAGATACCAAAGCACAAAATGTGTGTGGTACTATAAGGGAAGGCATGCTTGCCTTTAAATGAGCTGTGTCTCCAAGCCTGGACCAATTCCAGCTGGGATACCAATAGAATTTATATATGAGAAGGTCATTGGCAGGTTTCCAGGGACTATGGAGCCAGGGAGGGGTGCCAGAGGACTGTCGATCGGCACACACTGTTCCAACTTGGGAAAGGGGGAAGAAAGTTGATTCTTCCAATGGTAGGAGCCAGTCCTGGGCAAAGTTCTTGAAGGGCATTTCGTGAACATCAAAAAGGGGAAGGAAATCATTAGTAGGTGCCAGCATGTTTTCCCTGCAGCTGCTGCTAAGTCGCTTCAGTCGTGTCCGACTCTGTGCGACCCCATAGATGGCAGCCCATCAGGCTCCTCCGTCCCTGGGATTTTCCAGGCAAGAACACTGGAGTGGGTTGCCATTTCCTTCTCCAATGCATGAAAGTGAAAAGTGAAAGTGAAGTCGTTCAGTCGTTTCCAACTCTTTGCAACCCCATGGTTTGCAGCCCACCAGGCTCCTCCATCCCTGGGATTCTCCAGGCAAGAGTACTGGAGTGGGGTGCCATTGCCTTCTCCCTGAGAAGACATTATTCCAGATGAATCTCATTGGGATTTTTTTATAGGGCAAAAGACTTGTATGTTTTTTATTTAGACACTGTCTTTTGCTTATTATAATGAGCATTTATGGATTCAAAGCAAGTTGGAATTTTTTTCAAATTAATAAAGAATTTAAAATTTCCTTGTTTTCAGGAAAAAATGTAATTTTTTGGTTGTTTACTTAAAATAATTGAGATACTTGTAGATTTACATGCCATTGTAAGAAATAAAACAGAGAGCTCTTCTGTACACTATCCAGTTTATCCCAGTAGTTATAGTTTGCAAAACTACAGTACTATTTTACAATCAAATTAAAGATATAACCTGCTGATCTTATTCTGATTCTCCAGTTTTACTTGTACTCATCTGTATGTGTGTATTAAATTCTATACAATTTCATCACCTATGAAATATTGCTCATCTACCATTGTAGTCTACCACACCACCTTACCTGCCTCCTGAGAAAAGTGTATGCAGATCAAGAAGCAACAGTCAGAACTGGACAGGGAACAACAGACTAGTTTCAAATCAGGAAAGGAGTATGTCAAGGCTGTATATTGTCACCCTGCTGATTTAATTTATATGCCGAAGACATCATGTGAAATGCCAGGTTGGATGAAGCACAAGCTGGAATCAAGATTGCTGGGAGAGATATCAATAATATGCAGATGACACCACCCTTATGGCAGAAAGCAAAGAGGAACTAAAGAGCCTCTTGATGAAAATGAAAGAGGAGAGTGAAAGAGTTGGCTTAAAACTCAGCATTCAGAAAACTAAGATCATGGCATCCAGTCCCATCAATTCATGGCAAATAGACAGGGAAACAATGGAAACAGTGAGAAACTTTATTCCTAGGCTTCAAAATCACTGCAGATGGTGACTGCAGCCATGAAATTAAAAGACTCTTGCTCCTTGGAAGAAAAGCTATGCCCAACCTAGAAAGCTTATTAAAAAGCAGAGACATTACTTTGCCAACAAAGGTCTGTCTAGTCAAAGCTACGGTTTTTCCAGTAGTCACGTATGGATGTGAGAGCTGGACCATAAAGCAAGCTGAGCACCAAATAATTAATGCTTTTGAACCATGGTGTTGGAGAAGACTCTTGAGAGTCCCCTGGACTGCAAGGACATCAAACCAGTCAATCCTAAAGGAAATCAGTCCTGAATAGTCATTGGAAGGACTGATGCTGAAGTTGAAGCTCCAATACTTTGGCCACCTGATGCAAAGAACTGATTCACTGGAAAAGACCCTGATGCTGGGAAAGATTGAAGGCAGGAGGAAAAGGGGACAATAGAAGATGAGATGGTTTGATGGCATCACTGATTGGATGTACACAAGTTTGAGCAAGTTCTGGGAGTTGATGATGGACAGGGAAGCCTGGTGTGCTGCAGTACATGGGGTCACAAAGAGTTGGACACAACTGAGCGACTGAACTGAAGTGAACTGAATCATACACAAGGAACAGTGAAGTTAGTTTCCTGATTTGAAACCATCCTGTTGTTCCATGTCCAGTTCTAACTGCTTCTTGACCTGCATACAGATTTCTCAGGAGGCAGGTCAGGTGGTCTGGTATTCCCATCTCTTGAAGAATTTTCCACAGTTTGTTGTGATCCAGACAGTCAAAGGCTTTAGCATAGTCAATGAAGCAGATGTTTTCCTGGAATTCTCTTGCTTTTTCTATGATCCAATGGATGTTGGCAATTTGATATCTGGTTCCTCTGCCTTTTCTAAATCTAGCTTGAACATCTGGAAGTTCTCAGTCCACATACTGGGAAGCTTGGACAATATTGAACATTACTTTGCTATCGTGTGAGATGAGTGAAATTGTGCAGTAGTTTGAACATTCTTTGAAATTGCCTTTTTTTTGGGATTAGAATAAAAACTGACCTTCTCCAGTCTTGTGGCCATTACAAAGTTTTCCAAATTTGCTGGCATATTGAGTGCAGCACTTTCACAACATTGTCTTTTAGGATTTGAAATAGGTCAGCTGGAATTCTATCACTTCCACTAGCTTGGTTCATAGTGATGCTTCCCAAAGTCCACTTGACTTTGTCTGGCTCTGGGTGAGTGATCACACCATCATGGCTATCTGGGTCATGAAGATCTTTTTTGTATAGTTCTTCTGTATATTCTTGCCACCTCTTCTTAGTATCTTTTGCTTCTGTTAGGTCCATACCGTCCCTGCCCTTTATTGTGCCCATCTTTGTATGAAATGTTACCTTGGCATCTCTAATTTTCTTGAAGAAATCTCTAGTCTTTTCCATTCTACTCTCTTCCTCTATTTCTTTGCATTGATCACTTAGGAACACAGTCTTATCCTTGCTATTCTTTGGAACTCTGAATTTACATGGGTATATCTTTCCTTTTCTCCTTTGCTTTTCACCTCTCTTCTTTTCATAGCTATTTGTAGGGCTCCTCAGACAACCATTTTGCCCTTTTGCATTTCTCTTTCTTGGGGATGGTTTTGATCATGGCCTTCTGTACAATGTTACAGACCTCCATCCACAGTTCTTCGGGCACTCTGTCTATCAGATCTAATCCCTTAAAACTATCTGTCACTTCCACTGTATAATCATAAGGGATTTGATTTAGGTCATACCTGAATGGTCTAGTAGTTTTTTCCATTTTCTTCCATTTAAGTCTGAATTTTGCAATAAAGAGATCATGATCTGAGCCACAGTCAGCTCCCAGTCTAGTTTTTGCTGACTGTATAGAGCTTCTCCATCTTTGGCTATAAAGAATATAATCAATCTGATTCTGGTATTGACTATCTATGATGTCCATATGTAGAGCAGTCATCTCTCACGTTGTTGGAAGAGGGTGTTTGCTATGATCAGTGCATTCTCTTGGGCACCTACCGACCTGGGGAGTTAGGGTTAGCATCTTTTGTGTATGGTAAATATGCAATAAAGAGAACTGTTATTATTTTCAACAAACTATTAAGTCATGGGACTAGATGAGGGAAAGAATGAAGCACAGGATACCAGTGTTAGTAATAACCATATCCTTTCATAGGTCTTCTAATAGTCTTTTATCAACTCCTTTTTATTTATGTTGATGAAGTAAATTTTGTTTAACTGTCATCTATGACCATATTCATTTTGTTTTCCCTTCAGTTTCCTTTGGTTTTATATCAATTGATGGCTTTAACTTGACTTCCTAAAATATTTTCTCAAGACTTGGGAGAGGCAGGGCAAGGCTCCAAAGAGTTCCTGGGAGGTATGAGAGTAAGCTAAGTGCAGAAGATGAGAGTCAGCCTTCTTGGGAGGAGAGCTCCCAGGGGGCAGAGAGCTAGGGCAGGGGCCCACACTCAAATTCCCACAGGGACTGGACAGGAAGCAACATGTGCATCTGGGGTGGTAAAGACAGCATCTAATGTATCTAATAACTGTCTTCTGCTAAAATGTGAGGAAATAAAGGTCCAGGGTTGATGGAAAGAATGAATCTTTTTTCCCCCAAAGCTGGAAATCCAGATTTGATAACAAGTCTCCTAGTATTTTAGTATTAGCAATTAACTTTTAAAAATTAAAAGAACATAAGACCACAGACAGGTCTGACACAGGAGGGAAGGGGGCAGGGCACAACACAGCCATTGAGGATATGACATAAACTGGTTAGAACCAAATAGACTGATTAGGCCCAAGATGGTAGACTTTGAGCTTCAGTATACACTCATTGTAACAGTTCTGAGGCTGACCATAAAAAGTCCCAAGTGGGTGGTGGCCCAATTTCTAGAAATCTCCACCTCTTTACCCCAAGATAGTTGGAATAATCCTCCCACTCTTTAGCCTGTGAAATTATCCAGCTCATAAAAGCTAACTACCTCATATTTTGGGGACCATTCTAACTTCCTAAGACAGACCTCATTCTGCCTATGGACTGTGTATCTATGCTTTCACTTTTCTATGGCTCTGCTCTTGAATTCTTTCCTACCCAAAGCTAAAGACCCTCACGTGCTAGCCTATTTCATAACTCTCCTGAGACCTGGGACATGACCATCCTCTAGAGCCCCATTTTCCTGCAACCGCTTTACAAAGGCTATTAATAAATCTACTTCTTACCTATCACTTTGCTGAATTCTTTCTGGCCCAGACAAAAAGAACCTGGGCTTCATTAAGTCCTAAGACAGACTGTGTGGTTTCAGTTAGAAGACTGTGGGTTTGAGTTACGTCTGAATTGTGCAGTTTCAGGTTGAGCCCACTGGACCAAGAGCCTGGCCTCAGAATGTTCAATGTTTCAGGTGCAAACAGCCCCCCAGTCATCTACATGGGACTCTGGAAGCTACACAGCTGGTTGTAGATGCACGCTGACAAAGCCTGAGCAATTTCACTGTCAAGGGTGGTATTTAAGTGTAAATTTCTCTAGGTTCCTTAGCGGCCAACGTCTTACACCAAGAACTATCACTTCTGAATTTTGTTTTGTAGTTGCTCAGGAAAACCTTTACTGCAAACAGAGGAAGTGGGAAGCCAGAAAGTGTAGGTTTTGTTTTGTTTGGGGTTGTTTGTTCTTTCACTGGAGTACTTTTTTCTTTCTTCTTTCCCTTTTCTCTCTCTTTTTCATTCTAGCTCTCCCTTGGTGAGCGCCAAGTTCCCAAACTGCAGAATCCAACTCAGACGGTCCTGGACGGGGACACCCTCGCCCTGGGCCTGTCTCTGAGGACCTACTTTCCTTTGCTCTCAGCCAAGAATCTGACTGGAATAAGGCCAGTAAACTCCCTCACTTCAAGAGTGAATAGCAGCTAGGTCAGCGGCCCAGGGATTCCTTCTCCCCACCCCGCCCCGAGGTCTGAGAAGGTACTCAAGGTCGCCTGTTTCCTCCTGAGGAAGGTTTTGCAGTACTTTAACTCTTTAACATCACAGTCGGCTTCCCATCCCTGGAACTGCAGGCCCTCAGTGGGTGGCAGCGAGACCCTCGGATGGCCTGGGGAGGGAGAGAGGACCCCTCCTACTGACGGAGGGCAAATGCGGCAAAAGAAGACTGGCGACTTTAGATAAATGGCGGAAGGGGATTCCTCTGACCCTTTTTTAAACTTTCTCATAAACTGGAAAATTTTTTTTTTAAGTACTTTTAAAAAGTGACTAAGTTCTGTCTGGAGGAAGCCAGGAGGAGGAAAGGAAGAATGTAAAGAGGAAGAGCAGAGAGTCTGAGAGGGGGTCGGAGACTATGTTGGGGGCAGGAGGAGCGAGGGGCGGAGCCGAGGGCGGGGCGAGAGAGGGGGCGGGGCGGTGGGCCGTCGGGACTGCAAGGTGGGTGCTGGCTGCGAATGCACAGTTCGTGGACCACGGGCTTCCAGTGTGCTCCGGGGAAAAGGGTGCTATGGGCGGGCCGGGGACGGCGGTTCTCACCTGCCTCTGCTTGGAGCCTGAAGTTCAAATTCAGTGAACAGAAGCCCCTCTCGAAGTGAACCGGGAAGGCGGGAGAGCGAGGCTTTCGGTCTTTGTTAATCGGTGGCTTCTGCACTGCAAGGACCTGTTTTCATGTTTAACAGAACACCTTTTCCTTTAGAAACTGCGGGTGGCGCGGGTTGGGGGGCTGCTTGGAGGGAGAGAAACTTTTGGGAGAACGGAGTGATTTGAGCAATTAGTAAAGGGGACCTGGGGATCAGCTTCTGTGAGAGAAGCTTTGAACCTGAATGGGAACATAAAGTTCTTAAACCTTCCAAATGCATTTCTTTTTTTTCCCAGCTGTGGGGCGGGGCCAGGTAGGAACCTTAATTTCCCTCTCTTTTCACCAACGAATTAATAGAAAGCGGCTTATTAGCAGCAGAAGCAGTTGTTTCTTATGTAGCGGTGGGATGGGAGAAAATCAGCAGGAGACGCCCCTTCATCTCCATCTCTCTGCATTCGGTCCAGTGAGATCAGCTTAGGACTGTTCAGAGGAACTTTAAATGATTTGTGAGAAGCCCTAAGATGGTAATGAGTTAGTAGTAACTAAGGAGGAAGCCCAGAGTTGTGAAGATCTTAGGAGGAGTTATTGCTGAAGACCGGTCATGAAGAGGGCTTACGTCAAAGGAAATCATAAGGCCGAGAAAGCAGAAGAGAAACTTAACATTTCCTCTAGTTCAGCGGGGGTTGGCTACATTGCTATTTCCAAGTGAAAGATGATAAAAGTTTAGTGAGATAATTTTCCAGACAGGTGGGCAGGGAATATGCTATCGCAATGAAACTGCAGTCAGCCCCAAGATTGTGACAGTGACTAATAAACTCTACCCCGGATAGGGTTTTAGGAAATATGTTTAATTACTTCATAAAGGGAAAAATCTTAATCTTTAAAGGCTTAAGTGTCAGAAGATTCAGTCCGTCCAAGTAAAAAATCAGCCATCAATAACAAGCAGACTTTCCAGTTATTAACAACTACTTAGAAGGGGATGACCACTGTATATTCCTTCTCCAAGATGCTGGTCCAATAACCGACATGAAATTTGGTTGGTTTCTATATCTATGAGGGTTATTTCACTTTACACTCTGTGCCTATTACAATCCCTAGAACATAGTAAGGCTCAATAAATATTTGTGGAATGAACTGTTGATTTCATGTTTACCCCATTATATTTATTAAACTACCTTGGAGACAAACCCTGAGATATAGCGTTTCAGCCATCTTCTCAGCTGACATCCTGTGGGATCTGGTCTTTTAAAATAACCTGAGGATGTTAGTGGGCTTCCCAGGTGGCTCAGTGGGTGAAGAATCCCCCTGCAATGCAGAAGATGCCATTTCTATCCCTGGGTCTAGAAGATTCCCTGGAGTAGGAAATGGCAACCCACTCTAGTATTTTTACCTGGAGAATTCCATGGACAGAGGAGCCTGGTGGGCTATAGTCCATAGGGTTGCAAAGAGTTGGACATGACTGAAGTGACTGAGCACACAGGCATAACGATGTTAGTGCAGCAAGGGACTTCAGGGTTAGGCGAGCTAACCTGTTTGTTCTACAAGAAACACTTGAAAACCAGAGAGGGATGGTAACTTTTCTAAGGTCACACAGCCAATAGAGCTAGGATACAAATGAAGTATCTCTGACTTCTAATTCTGTCTAGGATGGATGCTAGCTCTTAGAGAAGGAGGAACCTAAAGGACACATAATATTATTGAAGTGGATTTTCATTAGGAGGAAAAGCATCAGGAAAGGCACTGCAGTGGTGTGAGCAGAAGTCCTCTGCAGCTTCTTAGTTCCAGCTCTAGGCAGTTCTTAGGGCTTTCCACCTGAGTTGGCAACGCCAGAACTCTCATGTTAAAGTCTACTCTTCCTTGTGGTTTTCATCCTGAAAATGTTAAGGAATAACGTATCTGTCCTTTTTCTGCACTCCTGTGAAGCAGATCCTTCTTCATAATAATAAAGTCAAAATCCAGAGTTAAAATTTTAACTAAAAGCCAGAACTCTGACATTGAAAAGGATCTTGTCTTTTTTGTCCCCCCCCCCAAAATACTATCTCTTCATGTGTTTCTTTGTGGGGGAACTGCATGATCAGGACAAGTAAAATCTGTGAAGTAGTTTGGTTTTTCAAGGCATTTTTTGATTTTAGTGCATGGGAGGGGACTTTCCACTGAATTTCACTAATATGTTAGCTTGGAGAAGATAGTCAGAAGGCCTGGAGAAATTAAAAGTCCTTTAGCAGAAATCATCTGTGAAGAAAAGAAGACAATCTTAAATCCCCACTAAGAACCTAGTCTTATTTGTTCTGGGCCATTCTATCACAAGAGTCAGACAGGATTTAGTGACTAAATCACCACCATTTTGTCCTGGCTACTGTCCTGCTGAGTCTGTAAGAAAATGGGCAGAGGAAGCCGACGTGTGGTTTACACAGATGTAATGACATTCACACCCTTAACCGGTTCATAATGGCAGGGCTGATATTCATCAGCTAATTCAACCTTGAGCTTCCTGGTGGGTGCCCACACCTACCTGGGGGAGAAACATTTCACTGACCATCATGAGGAAAAGCATACACACCCACACATCACTCTGGCCAGCTCAGCTCAGTGTTGCCCACAAGCCCCCAGGCATGCTTTGTGGATCCAGCTGGGGAAGTGCTGCATGGCTGCCATGCTGTGGCTGGGAGTGGGGAGGCTGAGCAGTGGCTGCCCTGGCCCAGGCCGTGCACGTCCAACTGAATCAAGCCATCCTCCATCTGTGGTCATCCACTTTGCTTATAGAGACACTTTGTCCCCCCGACCTTGGAAGATGAGCCCCCAGGACCAGGGTGCTCCCCACACTGCTTCACATTTGTTGGCAGGACCTCTGAGTGTGTAGACTAAGCCCCCACAGATGGAGGCCAGCCTTCCAGATGTCTCAGGAGACATTTTATTATATCTGCAAAAAGCTGGCCTGCATCTTCAAAGGGAGGCCACCCACTTGAAACTGCTTCTCTCTGTGCCTCAGAAAGCAGCTGTTAGACCGTATTGGCTGGCCTCCCTGCTGCCTCTGACCTTGAGTGTTGATCTAGAGCTGGGCATGCCTTTCGAGACATTGGAGATGCCATCTGTGCTATCTTTCAGGACCTCCAGAAAAGGCAGCCTGACCTACAGGAGGTCGTGGAAAGATCCCAACGTGAGGTGGGGCTACTGGAGGCATACATAGAAAACTATCTTAACAGCTGTCAGTGTCTTTCATGTCCTGCTGGTCTCGACCTTTATTTCAGCCAAGTGTTTGTCAGTTGCCTTGGATCCAGCCATAATTCACATGTGTTGGAAGCAAGTCAGCTTTGCCATAGGGGAGATGCAGCCACTCTCTTACCCGCTGTCCAGAAATAAATAGAGGGGTGTCACAGGGCTTGTCCCAGTGGGTGGTGGAACGTACCCTCTATTTCAGTGGCATACAGCTCAGTACCACCAACCTGTCACCCCTGAGGAGCTGTGTTTCAACAGGTGATCTGGGCTATCTGGGGCGCTGTGGAGCAGGCCTTCAGGCAGCTGACAGGCCAGCAGCAGTGTAGCCACTGGGAAGTGGAATGTATCGGTGAGGTGATCACTGGCTGTTGCTGGCTCCATTATCTGCATTGTGGTTGTTGCTGTTCAGTTGCTCAGCTGTGTCCAACTCTTTGTGACCCCATGGGCTGCAGCACACCAGGCTTTCCTGTCCTTCACCATCTCCCAGAGCTTGCTCAAAGTCATAGCCATTGAACTGGTGATGCCATCCAACCATCTCATCCTCTGTTGTCCCCTTCTTCTCCTGCCTTCCATCTTTTCCAGCATCAGGGTCTTTTCCAGTGACTTGGCTCTTCGTATCAGGTGGCCAAAGTATTGGCGCTTCAGCATCAGTCCTTCCAATGAATATTCAGGGTTGTTTGAGGAAAGGTCTAAAGCCCAGAGTTGGACCACAGCCTCCACCCTCACTACACACAGCAGAACCGCAAAGGATGAGGCACAAAGGCTGCTGAGGTTCCAGGTGCGTCAAGCCAACAGCCGGCACCTGGCATTTTTGGCCGGGCCAACCCAAGGAGATAATTATCCATCCTGCTTTTTCATTTGACTTTCCCCTTCAGGTCCTTTTCCTTCTTTCCACATCAACCCTCCTTTTTCCATTCCTGAGAATAAAGTACTGTTGCTGATGTTTGTATTAATAAGGCTCCAAGGTTTTGTATCTTCTTATAAAGTGCCGAGAGGGCATGCACGCTGGTCATCCCAGCCATAGGAGAACAAATTTTTTTCACTGTCAAAGGAGCCTATAAACACTTGGTTATAGGTGCGTGGCTGCTTTATAGCCCAAGCAGTTGATAGTGGCTGACATAAACATCTGTTGGTTCTACTTTAAATTTCTTGAGTCCCACTTTGATCACTCATAAAGGCATAAACATTTATCTACCTCCCTTTACACCAGTACACACACAAATGTGCCCTTCTCTTCACCAACTCTGTTCAAATAATAATCTCTATCAGTTTCCTACTGTTGCTGTATCAGTTCCAGGTGGCACTATTGGTAAAGAACCCGCCTGTCAATGCAGGGGACATGAGACATGGGTTTGATCCCTGGGTCAGGAAGATCCCCTAGAGGGCATGGCAACCCACTCCAGCGTCCTTGCGTGGAGAAACCTATGGATAGAGGAGCTTGGCAGGCTACAGTCCACAGGGTTGAAAAAAGTCAAACACAACTGAAGTGACTTAGCATGCAAACATGCAAAGCACATATGTTGTAACAAATTGCCACAAACTTAGCAACGTAACACAAGTGGGACTTGCCGAAGGCACAGGGGTGACACACTGTGGTCCCTTGGGAGAACTGCGGTTAGTTCTGCAGGGTGGGGTGAGAGGGGGAATTGTGGGGCTGCAGAGGATCCAAGCTAAGGAGCTTGAACATTTTCCTAAGAGCCAAAGAGAAGCACTGATGGAAATCACCCAGAGACGTGACATGATCACTTTGGCCTTTAAAAAAAGATAACCCTTTAGGAGTAAAGAGGGATGAACTGGAGGGGGAAGGAGAGGGAGCTGGGGACAGGAGGACCAGCTAGGAGGTGAGCAGGAGTTATACGGGGAGGGTGGAGAGTGAACTGTACAGTTGTGTGTGTGTGTGTGTGGGGGGGGTAGTTAATTAGACTATGTGTGTGTGTGTGTGTGTAGGCTAATCAACTTGACTACATAAGAACTTCTTCGTTGTTAAGCACCCGCCTTTTTCCAGTTGTGATTGGCCATTGTAGGACTGCAGCCCAGTAGCTCATTGGATGATGGGGCTGTTCGTTCTCCGGGTTGAGTTAACCAGAGGGATTCCTGAAAGAGGTAGTTTCTGCCCTGACCCTTACAGTTTTCAGAAGGCGAGACCATTTCCTTGGTCTCTCTCAGTCCTTCTTCCAGCCTACCCTCACCCACCTAGCTGAGGCTACAATTGTCAGAGGCAAATGGTGGGCTGGAGTTGTGCAGAGCTGGAAAGGAGCCTTGGTTTCCCCATCTTTTGAAGCGGAGCCAGACAACCCCTAGATCCAGCTGCGATTTGATTTAGCTGTGTTTACCTGGTGTCCTGCCCCTTTTTAAGTTTTCTCTCCTTCCCTCACAGTGTCCTAGAAGTGAAAAAACTCACTGGTGAACGTGTTGTGTGTGGAGGGAGGGTGGGGAGGTGGGCGGGGGCTGTGGGGACGACTTCAGGGTGAAAACTACACCACAATGAGAAAGCTCTACTAGTTTAAAAAGTGTAATTTAATAAAAGCTTTTGTTACTCTTTCCCCCTCCTTTAAGGTTTACGGGTGGGGGGCGGTGGCGGTGGGGTAATAGGTGGTTTTTAATGTTAATGATGAAAACAAAGTACAGGAGGAAGACTTTATTTTGCTCAGGGGACACAGTTGACATGGGACAGGAGTTTATTTGCTAATTTGGAGGTGAGACGGAGAAGGCAATGGCAACCCACTCCAGTACTCTTGCCTGGAAAACCCCAGGGACGGAGGAGCCTGGTAGGCTGCAGTCCATGGGGTCACTAAGAGTCAGACACAACTCAGCGTCTTCACTTTGGAGGTGAGAAAGAAGAGGAACGAGCCTTGTCTTGAGCTGTATCAGGCTTGAGGCAAGAGGAAGGCTGGTCCTGCGGCACCAAGGACCCTAAGCAGCTGGAATCAGTGACCATGGAGGAGTGGCACTCAGTCCTTGGATCCGGAGGGTTAAAGCACAGTCCAGGCTCATGTTTCACTTGTGCCTGCACTCTGCCAAGAGAAAACTTCTGGGGAGAGAGCTGAGGGGGTGTGTTAAGGTAAGCTTTGGGTGGATCCTAAACTTGGACAAGTTCTGAACTGGGAAGCCCATCTCCTAGGACCCCAAGGTCCTGGAATCTCTTCAGGTCTCAGCTTGTCTCTCTGTAACACGAGCAAGCCCGACTGAGACCGGGGTGCTCTAGGATCACTCGGCTTCTCGTGTGAAAACGTTGTCACTGCGCTCACTCACTGTAGACCCGGCAGCATTCTCTGGGGCATCGGTCAAGTTTGGCTGCTGATCAGAGTCAGTCCCAGTTCCTGGGTGGAGCTGGGTGGCAGTGGAAAGGGAGAGGAAGGGACCCTGCTTCTCCTGTTCCTGCCATTCTCAACCTTCTGGAACCACAGAAGGAGGTCTGATCATGGCCTCAGTGAGGCCGGGCTAAGAGGGGGAAGCTGAACAATAGAACAGAGGTTGAGAAAGTCAAAAGCACAGAGGGAGGAGTCTTTCCCACAGATTCAGCATCATTTGGTGAAAGCATCACAGGTTTGAAAATATCCACTAACACACCTCCCCCTGAGGATGAGAGCTGGAGGTGATCATTATGAGTTATCTGTGTATTTACTCTCTACTGTGGGAATGCGTGCTCAGTTGTGTATGATTCTTTGAGACCCCACGGACTGTAGTCCACCAGGCTCCTCTATTCATGGGGTTTCCCAGGCAAGAATACTGGAGTGGGTTTCCATTTCCTTCTCCAGGGGATCTTCCCAACCCAGGGATTGAACCCATGTCTCTTGCATTTGCAGGTGGATTTTTTTTACCACTGCACCACCTGGGAAGCCCCCTACTCTCTACTACATGACCCTAAATAAGACACCAAGGATGCTTTGAGACCCTAAGGCCCCAGATGGGCAGTATCTATGCTTACAAAGACTAAAACCATTTGTACACAAAACACCTACCATAATACCACACAAGAATGTTCCAGTGTCAGGTCAGGCAGTCAGTTGTCACTCTCAGCCCACACTGTCCTGGAGAATGGCTCTGCCTCCTAGAGCCTGGTGTAGGAGTCTTGGACCAGGACTGCCATGTGGGAACTGTACTGGTCTCGGCGGCCCAGCAGCTGATTCCCAGGCCACTTTGCTGACCAGGCGCCTGTTCTCTACTGTATCAGAGGCAATCATGGCAGCAACAGTCAGGTGGCACCTGACACTGTGGCTCTGGGTTGGAGCTGGTGCACTTGCTCACTTGTGTTGTAGGGGGCACTGTAGACACCCTGGAAGGCGCTGGGGCTTATGGGAGGGTCAGGGTGGAGCTAAACCTAGCTTAACCTAGGCCAGCTTAACACAAAAGGCTCTGCACTCTGTTCCTACCTCTATTTCAGAGAGCGGCCGGAATGGCAGTAGGTGAAGGACGATGTTATTGAGAAAAGGACTCCCAGAGAAGCCCCACTGCTGCAGAATTTGTTGTGGCTGCTGCCTTTGGGGTTCCTTTAGCAGCTGGAGATAATTAGGGATGTGCCTGGGACAACAGATGATGCTGTGGAGGGTCCAAGATAGGAGAGCTTCCCAATGTCCCAGGCCCTTAGGCTAGACCCCTGCTTCATTCCAGCTGGAGCCCGTGGAGGGAGGGACAGAACCAGAGAGCTGGTCTCCTGGCTTTCATCCATCCAGGCTGATCTAGACCTGCCCAGGACCCAACAAGGAGTTTCCTACCCACCACAGCCACCCCAATCTGTCAACAGGGAGAAGTAAGTATGGGCCTATTGTCTTGCCCCTCTTGACACAAACAGCAGGCTTCCTCCAAATGAGCCACTGCTCAGCCCTCGTGTGTCTGCTTCACTGTATTGTGCAGGGAGCTTCACTTGGCCCCCTGCTTACTTGCTTCCACTTCAACAGGGCCCCTGCACTGCTTATTGCTGAAGGCCAGCAGATCTTTCAGTGAGGAAGCAGGCTCAAGGCAGGGCCAGTCACCCTCCATCATACCATCTACATAAACATCTTTGTTGGAAAATCCCTGCAATGGAAACCAAACAGAACAGATCAGTTTGCACAGCACGGCTGACAGAAATATCTTGCTGGGCCAGACTGCTGTCTCTGTTAAGATACCACCCACAGCTGTAAGCACCAGCTGACTCCTCTTGAAAAGAGAGGACTGTTACAAAGACCACGGCTGGCTTTGGAAGGCCAAGGCTGGGTGTGAGAAGGCTGTTGGGGGCTCCACACTTCAGCTGGGGACACAGGGTAGGAACAGCATGAACACTAGGTGTCAGCAACTGTCACGTCCCTCTCCACTACCCTCCTGACCACGGCTCCCTGCTGCAGCTCCCACAAGGTAAGACAAGGCAGATGTAAGATTCTGTGCTGCTTCTGGGACCCCCAGAAAGTTCCCATTTCCAGACACTGCCCCTAGTCTGTCTCCCTTGGCTTCCTGACAAAGCACCCTGGGGGAGCCCCACAAGCTGGTTTGAGTGTCCTAGCTTAGAGCTGGAGAGAGAAAAGACTTCAAGGTTTAAAATTCTAAACGTCTCAAAGAGGACGTATGAAGGTAGTGAAGCAAATGAGAAAGGCTTGGAGGACTTCAATGAGAGGCCAGGAGAGCGTTCATATAAAAGGGACTGTACATATCTTTGGCTACCTGATTTTTTCACGTGGCAGTCTCCTGATTAAACTTCTACATTCCATTATAAGAATAACCAATTCACTCCTTATTTATTTTATAATAGTTCTCATGCTATTCACTCAGCTTTTCTTTGATTTTTCCCTCACCTCTTTTACTGTCTTCTATGGATCAATAGTGTTTTATTTCTCTTTTCCCTTTATTGCTCTGGCAGTGATAAATTTTTTTTAGTCTTTATCCTTAAATTTTAAAAAGATGTATTTATTTATATGGCTGCACTGGGTCTTAGTTGCAGCACATGAACTTCTTAGTCACAGCATGTGGGATCTAGTTTCCCCATCAGGTACCGAAACTGGGAGCGTAGAGTCCTAGCCACTGGACTACCAGGGACGCCCCTGTCCTTAAATTTCTAACATGTGTGTATGTGAAAGTTGCTCAGTCATGTCCACTTCTTTGTAACCCCAGGGACTATACAGTCCATGGAATTCTTCAGGCCAGAACACCTGAGAGGGTAGCCGTTCCCTTCTCCAGGGGATCTTCCAAACCCAAGGATTGATCCCAGGTCTCCCACACTGCAGGCAGATTCTTTACCAGCTCAGCCACCTGGGAAGCCCTAAAAAATTTTAACATAAACTTTTAACATAACTGCCTTCAAAATGTCATTCTCCTTCCATATGAATAAAGATTTTTAAAACATTTAATTTTGCCATGTTACTGTTACCTAAAGTTGTGTTATTTAAGGCAGTAACCACAAGTCACCTGTAGCTACTTAGGTTTAAACTAATTAATGTTAAATAAATTCATTTCCTTGGTTGCATAGCCACATTTTAAGTGCTAAGGAAGACAATAGCAACCCACTCCAGTACTCTCACCTGGAGAATCCCATGGACAGAGGAGCCTGGTGGACTGCAGTCTATGGGGTCACGAAGAGTCGGACACAACTGAGCGACTTCACTTTCACGCATTGGAGAAGGAAATGGCAACCCACTCCAGTGTTCTTGCCTGGAGAATCCCAGGGACGGGGGAGCCTGGTGGGCTGCTGTCTCTGGGTCGCACAGAGTCAGACACGACTGAAGGGACTTAGCAGCAGCAGCAGCAGCAGCCACAAGTGGCTAACGGTTACCATACTGAACTAAGCAGATATAGAATACTATCATTCTGGAAGGTACTATCGGGCAACGCTAGTTATTTCCATCTAGTTTTTAACCTCATTCCAAATTAGTCATTATCAGTATTGTTTTTTAGAGTCAATACTTCTTTAGATTTACTTTTATGTTTACCAATTTCTTTGCTCACCAATGTTTTTACACCCTATTCCTTACTTTCATATTCAATTTCTTTCTTTCTGAAATGTTTCCTTTGGGAGCTGGCTGTGGGCAGAACTGTGTCCTTACAAAATTCATAAATTCTCCAAGCCAGGCTTCAGCAATATGTGAACCGTGAAATTCCAGATATTCAAGCTGGTTTTAGAAAAGGCAGAGGAACCAGAGATCAAATTGCCAACATCCGCTGGATCATTGAAAAAGCAAGACAGTTCCAGAAAAACATCTATTTCTGCTTTATTGACTATGCCAAAGCCTTTGACTGTGTGGATCACAATAAACTGTGGAAAATTCTGAAAGAGATGGGAATACCAGACCACCTGACTTGCCTCTTGAGAAACCTATATGCAGGTCAGGAAACAACAGTTAGAACTGGACATGGAACAACAGACTGGTTCCAAATAGGAAAAGGAGTACGTCAAGGCTGCATATTGTCACCCTGCTTATTTAACTTATATGCAGAGTACATCATGAGACATGCTGGGCTGGAAGAAGCACAAGCTGGAATCAAGATTGCCGGGAGAAATATCAATAACCTCAGATATGCAGATGACACCACCTTTATGGCAGAAAGTGAAGAACTAAAGTGCCTCTTGATGAAAGTGAAAGAGGAGAGTGAAAAAGTTGGCTTAAAGCTCAACATTCAGAAAACTAAGATCATGGCATCCGGTCCCATCACTTCATGGCAAATAGATGGGAAAACAGTGTCAGACTTTATTTTTCTGGGCTCCAAAATCACTGCAGATGGTCATTGCAGCCATGAAATTAAAAGACACTTGCTCCTTGGAAGGAAAGTTATGACCAACCTAGATAGCATATTAAAAAGCAGAGACATTACTTTGTCAACAAAGGTCCGTCTAGTCAAGGCTATGGGTTTTCCAGTGGCCACGTATGGATTGAGAGTTGGACTATAAAGAAAGCTGAGCACCAAAGAATTGATGCTTTTGAACTGTGGTTTTGGAGAAGACTCATGAGAGTCCCTTGGATTGCAAGGAGATTCAACCAGTCCATCCTAAAGGAGATCAGTCCTGGGAGTTCATTGGAAAGAATGATGCTGAAGCTGAAACTCCAATACTTTGGCCACCTGATGTGAAGAGCTGACTCATTTGAAAAGACCCTGATGCTGGGAAAGATTGAGGGCAGGAGGAGAAGGGGACAACAGAGGATGAGATGGTTGGATGGCATCACCGACTCAGTGGACATGGGTTTGGGTGTACTCCGGGAATTGGTGATGGACAGGGACGCCTGGCATGCTGTGGTTCATGGGGTTGCAAAGTGTCGGACACGACTGAGCGACTGTACTGAACTGAGGCCCTAACCCACAATTTGACTGTATTTG
Source organism: Ovis aries (assembly GCF_016772045.2). Lineage (NCBI taxonomy): Eukaryota > Metazoa > Chordata > Mammalia > Artiodactyla > Bovidae > Ovis > Ovis aries. The sequence goes on along the minus strand of NC_056073.1, from coordinate 24,389,760 downwards.
GAGATAGGGTCCTTAGGAGATAATTATGGTTAGATGAGATCATAAGGGTGAGGCCCTAATCCACTAGGACTGGTTGCCTTACTACAAGTGTAAGAGAGCTTTTTCATTCTGTGCACATGCTCAAAGGAAGGGCTATGTGAGGACTCCGTAAGAAGGTGGACATGTGCAAGCCAGGAAAAGAGCTCTCATCAGAAACCAAACCCTTCCAGATCTTGATCTGGGACTTCCAGCCTCCACACATGTTGTTTAAGTCATCCAGCCTATGATATTTTGTTATGGCAGCCCTAGAGACAAATATAGAGTCCATTCAACAAAGGTCCAGAGTGTTACTCTGAAAATATTTTACCTCTTTAATAAGTTTAACAAGGTATAAAATTATAGGTTGTTAGGCTTTTTGTGGGTTTTTTTGACCTTTAAACTATTATTCCATTGCTTCTGGCCTTTGATATTACATTGAGAAATCTGTTATCATTCAGGACGTTCCTCTTTTCTTTGGGATTGCTTTTAATAGTTTCCCCATATGTCTGGGCTTCATTACAGTGAGTCTAAGTGAAGGTTTAATATTCCTTGCCTAGGATTCATTGTGATTCTTTAGTCTGAGGATTCTAGGATACTTGTCTTTGATCAATGTTGGAAATTTTTCAGCTATTATTCCCTCTGTTTTTCTCCATCTAAACTTCCCACTGGATATATTTTGAACCTTTTCATTCTATCATTTAATTCTTTTAATTTCTCTTTAGTTTTCATTTTCCCCACTCTGCTGCATTATGGCAATTTCCTCAGCTCCATCTTCTAGTTTAAAATGTTTCTATTCTGCTTTTGACTACCTTAATTTATTTTTTCAATAACTATTTAACTGTAAAAGTTTGATTTGCTCAAATCTACCCTTCCTTCAGGGTCTTGTTGTCTCTTGAATATTTCTTTACCTTAAAAAAAATCTGGTTTAAATATATTGATTTCAGAATCAAATTGGACTTCAGTTGTCTAGATTATAAAATGAGGCTTTAGACTAAATGGCTTCTAAGGTGACTTCCAGTTCTGCAATTCTGATATTCATTTATTTTTAATAAACATTGTTGGCACACTTTGCATTTACATTAATGAAGGCAGAGCTGGAACATGGCAGTGAATAAAGGATAATTATTTTAAAAGCAACCTTCCCCAGACCTCTAGGGCTCCGAGCCAACACCTTCCATTTTCTCATATCCCCTTCCTGTATTAGCACAGAGAGAAACAGGTGGTTAACCAGATGAATGCAGGCCAGGAAAAATATCCCCATCTGGGTTTGGTTTCAGATCTGAGATATTTCTGGAGGCTCATCAAAGAATCCAGTGAAAGGCTGGGGAAAGAGGTGAACACTAAACCTCTCTGCTTGTCAGAGATTTTTGTTTTGGTAAATGGCAACCCACTCCAGCGTTCTTGCCTGGAGAATCCCAGGGATGGGGAGCCTGGTGGACTGCTGTCTATGGGATCGCATAGAGTCGGACACGACTGACGCGACTTAGCAGCAGCAGCAGCAGCACTTAACACATAAAATTAGAGAGTTAAAGGTTTTTCTACACTCTTAAAAAAAAAAAAAAAAACAGAATAGTGCAGGGCTGGAAGAACGATAACAAAGGCTTGTATTAGTTTTTATCTAAAGATTTCTACAATTGAGCTAGAAGAATGTAGTAAGGTCCTAGAAGTGAACTGTGGGTATGAGATGGAGGGTGGGGCATAGAGGAGGTGATCTAAGTATATCTCTGTAAAGACAGATGAGTGATCAGTACAACCATTTTTAAAGCTTGTATACCAAGGTGCTTCACAAATATATCTTTCAAAATCTGCTCCTATGTTGTCAAATGTTTAGTGAATAGAGAATAGGAAGAGATTCAGTCTTTCCAAACCCTGGCCTCTGATCTATCAAACTGTAAATGCTATGGACTAGAACTGTACGTTTTTAGATAAATGGCACAGTACCAACTAGAATAAATATTCAGCTTACTTCAAAGAGCACTGGCTCTTCCTCCCCATCATGGATGAGCTGACCACATAGTCCTCACTATGTGGACAAGCTGACCACACACATAGTGCTTTTATGATTTATTTTCTTAGCTTACATTTTTAGAATAAACTTGTCTGAGGCATAATTTATACATACTTCACTTTATGGGGGTATAGTTTACATATACCTTGTTTTAAAATTCAACAAAATATAAATTTCCTTCCTTTTCCATACTGCCTGAGATAAAGTTGTGAAACTGATGCTAGAGTTGTATTCCTCTCCCAACTACTGGTGTTTTAAGAGACTTGCTTGTGTCTTAAGTTTCTTTTTCTGTGTCTTAATTGCAAAATAATTATTGATTCTAACTAAAGATCATTTACCAACTATATGCTTTTTGTAAGTCCTTGAGGCACTGTGTGTGAGAATGTATTTATTCTACATATAGGTAATTTTTATCTCCTTCTCCCCCTCATTCTCACTTCATCCAAACAGCTTTTGGATCTGCCCAATTTTTACTCTGGAATATCTCACTCTCATCCTCTTCTTTCTGTCTCTTCTTTGAGTACCTTATTCAGGTCTCCTTTCTTTTTATCTGATTAAAACAATCCATTTTGCACATGATCTGTCTACATTAGTCTTCCTGATGCACAAATTTAATATTGTCTCTCTTTTGCTCAAAAGCTATCTATGGCTCCCTCTTGCCTACTAACTGAAGCACAGTCTCCTTTCCCTGCTGGTCAGTGTCTGCTACAGTGTCTGTACCTGATTGCTGCCAGTTCTACCCCGCTCCCGCCTGTCCCAGGACCCTTCATTCCAGCCACCTCAGCCTCTCCCAGTCAATGCTGCCTTTACGTTTTGCTTAGAATGTCACTGCTGTCACATCTCCCTAGAGGAACTACTGCCCACCTTTTGATCCTCAAACCAAATACTAGCCTCCTTCTTTTGCTTCCCCTCATCACACCTTTGCAAATTTGTATCTGCAGCTTGTACTGTAAGGTGCCTCAAAAACATATGCATCAAAATCTGCCTCTTTTAATGCATATGGCACCCTGCACCATGCTAGAACACATGTGCCTTTTCTCATGGTTGTTTATGCTTGTGCCTTATTTTAGATACTGGATTGTACACGTTTCATCTTACCTTTGTATCCCCCTAAATATCTTGCATATAATAAATACCAGTAGTATTATTTACAGTATGAATAAATACCAGCATTTCAAAGCTGAATTCATCTCAAAGCTGAATAAAGACAGGTATTTTAAATATTTTGCAACTTCAAATAATGATGTATGGTATACTTGAAAGATAGAATAAAAACTGATTATAAATTATATATAATTTACTGTCTCATACATAGCTTACATGCAATTGGTTAAATGAATGAATAAGCAAATGTTACAAAACACAGACAGATGCTACTCCAACTTTTTTAAAATTGAAGTATAATTGACCTATAAGGTTGTATGACGCTACTCCATCTTAAACTATCCATCATGTTCAGAGAAAGGTCCCTATATACCTTTGACAGTAAAATGGATAAGCAAAACTATAATATACTAATGTAAAAATACAATATACTGTGTTTTTAATGCAAGTATTTTAAAATACAAAATACCTGTTTGCTTAATATTTAAGTAAATTCTATTGAATTTTATGAGTTAGATTTTGTATTTGGATCTTAACATACTCATTTGTTCTTAAATGCTATTTGATAAAGTCATATAGACTGGGGCCAAATCCTACCTCTGTTCTTTACTGGTATGGGATTCTGGGATCTTTTATGCTGTCTCCTCACCTGTAAAATGAGGATTAAAAATAACCATATCACAGGACTTCCCTGGTGGTCCCATGGCTAAGACTTCTCACTCCCAATGCAGGGGGCCTGGGTTCCACCCCTGATCAGGGAGCTAGACCCCACATGCAGTAAACTAAGAGTTCCTATGCTGCACCTAAAGATTCTGCATGCTGCAACTAAGTTTTGCAACTAAGACCCGGTGCAGACAAATAAATATTTTTTAAAAACCGTGTAACAAGGCATAGAAAAGATTAGATGAGATTACACAATACTTAGCAGAATGTCTGGCCTAAAGTACATGTTCAGTAAATGGTTGCTTTTATTTCAAGCTAAGGCGTGGCTGCAGAGTCATGTGCAACTCTTTGCAACCCCGTGGACTGTAGACTGCCAGGCTCCTTTGTCCATGGGATTTCCCAGGCGAGAATATTGGAGTAGGTTACCACTGCCTTCTCCAAGGGATTGTCCTGACCCAGGGATTGAACCTACGTCTCCTGTGCCTCCCATATTGCACAGCAAATAGCCCTATAGGCTATTTCAGGAGATCACTAGACAGCACAGGCTAAGGCTGGGCTGTCTAATATGCTGGCCACTAGCTACATGTGATGACTGAGCACTTGAGATGTAGTCAGTCTGAACTGGGTTGTGGGGAAGTATAAAAATCACAGCAGATTTTAAAAGCTCATTATAAATAAAATGCAAAATACCTCATTAATATTTTTTAAACATTGATTACATGTTCCCTGGCGTCTCAGTGGTAAAGAATCCACCTGCAATGCAGGAGCTGCAGGAGACATGGGTTCGATCCCTGGGTTGGGAAGATCCCCTAGAAAAGGGAATGGCAACTACTCCAGTATTCTTGCCTGGAGAATCCCATGGACAGAGGAGCTACAGCCTGGTGGGCTACAGTCCATAGGGTCACAAAGAGTTGGATATGACTGAAGCAACTGAGCACACACATAGGTTAAAATGCTATTTTAGATATATTGTGTTAAATAACATATTGTCAAATTAATCTCACTTGTTTTTCTGTTAGTATTCAAAAGTTTTCCTTTTTAAAAAGCTTTTATGTTGGAGTACAGTTGATTAACAATGTTGTGTTAGTTTCAAGTGTACAGCAAAGTGATTCAGTTATACACATACAACATGTTTCTTTTTACTTTTTAAAATGTAGGTACTAGAAAATTTTTATATATCTGTGTTCCATTCTATTTCTGTTGGGCAGTGCTGACCTAAAGTCTCTGGTTAAGAACAAAAATATATAGATGCTAAACTAATATTTGATTGGTTGATTGATACAGCTAAATCTCTTCATCATTTCATTGCATTGGCAGTTAAAAGCATAAAGGACTATTTTTTTAATGCACATAAATCTAGACACAATTTACAGAGTAGGGTTATTAATAGCAAATTTCATAGATTAGGATTATTAGTAGCAAATTTCATATACTATATTCACTCAAGTTTTTTGTAATTTGTCTCTGGAAGTCTTTACGGAATGAAGTAAAATTCTTCAAACACAGCTTCTGTGAAATCTGTGCAAATTAAGAATGGGGATGACCCTTTATTTGTCACTTTTACTACAAGAAAGCCGAAAAAAAAAAAAAAAACCAAAAGAATGATTACTTTTCAGGGACTAAGAAACCTGGCTACTGAAATTAACCTTGGCAAATGACAATGAACCACAAGTGTTGGCAGGTCAACTATGTTGTCAAATCTAATGGGCGAATTAGGATCACTGAAGCTCTCTGGCTCCTGGATTTTTCTGCTCTTTGTAACACAACTAATTCAAAGGACTGCAGGAAGCAAAAGATGGAGCAGAGGCTGTGCAGCCCTCCTGTCTTTACAAGACACTCTGGCTAACTCCAAGGACCTTGTGATCTTCTTCCATAATGTTCTTTAAGCATGAAGTAAACGCCTCTGATGGCTTTCCACACTGGCAGGGCCTGAGCCAAACAATACCTCCTTTAGCCAATTTGCAGCAAAGAAGGTCTCACTCAACGAAGTGTCTGGACTGGTTCCAGACAATATTCAGACCATTCTTTGAACTAGATACCGCTTCTAATTTTGGAGGAAAGAAAACCGAGGTACAGAGTGATTAAGTTGGCTACCACAGTCACATAGTAGAGCAGCCCAAAAGAAAAATGAGTCTGCTTGTCTTGGTGCTCTTGACCCTGTTGTTGTTTAGTCACTAAGTCATGTCTGACTCTTCTGCAACCCCCACAGACTATAGCCTGCCAGGCTCCTCTGTCCATGGATTTCCCAGGCAAGAATATTGAAGTGGGTTGCCATTTCTGTCTCCAGGGAATCTTTCTGACCCAGGGATTGGACCTGCATCTCCTTCTTGGTAGGCAGATTCTTTACCACTGAGCCCAAGGAAGCCTCCTCCTGACCCTAGACTCCAGCATTGGGAGAAGGTTCTGATACAGAAGAGAATAGATCTGCTTCATCAGGGAAAGTCTGGACTCCTAGGTTTTTCTTTAAGCTGCTCTGACACCTAGAGGTGCAGAGTTTTTGACCTCCAAAATTTTGAGGTCTTTGAGGTAATGCCAAAAAACTGTAATGGATTTGAGCACTTTCCTGAGTGCCTAAAGCTAGGGTTTTGTGTGTTCCAAATATTTCTTTTACTTTTACTTATTTATTTAAAAAATTGAAGTATAATTGACTTACAACATTAAGTTCTTGGGTACAACACAGTGATCTATTTTATAAATTACAAAATGATCCCCAGGATAAGTCTAGTTACCATTTGTCACCGTACAAAGTTATTACAGTATTATTGACTATATTCCCTGTGCTGTTAAAACTAGTTATTAATCATGAGTGTTGTTTAAAAAGTTCTGCAACTTATAATATTGTTCATCAGTTTGAACAAAGACATATATCATTTAGTATATTTACTATGAGTTTGTTTTGTGCCTACGGGTACCTTTTGTTCCTAGGAGACAAGGGAAAATTTAAGTATTACCTATACTTTGCAATCTGTTTTTCACTGGCTTCCTGCATAGTTTTGCTCTACAAGGAGCCCCCTAGTGTTTCTTCAGCTTAGGAGACTAGTTTAGGTCTACCAAGGCCTAGGGTGGAGAGAAAAAAGATGCAGAGAGAAAGCAAGAATCTGAGCAAAAATGGAAACCACAAACGCTGGGCTTCATCAGGTGACACCTGTTTTCTCATTATCAATAAGTAGAGGAGGGCCATTGGCTGTCCTGGACTCTATATAGCATCATACAAATGCCCCTAACTTTTTTTTTTAAGCAACACTTGATTGATTGTCCCTTCTGAACAGTTTGGAGAAGCAGAGCATAATGAAGGAAATACACTTTCTTAGCTCAAAGATCTCACTCCTTAATTAAAGGAAGATAATACAGACTAAGTATCTGAATGTCACCGACAAGGACTTACTGTAGAGCACAGGGAACTCTGTAGTATTCTGTAATAACCTAAATGGGAAAGCAATAGAAACACATATATGTATAACTGAATCATTTTGCAGTACATCTAAAACTTATATAACATTGTTAATCAACTATACTCCAATACAAAATGAAAACTTAAAAACATCTGAATGTCTTTTACAGCTGAGGATGATGACATTAAAGTAAATCCAGGCTTTATCCAAAACCATGGCAGGATGGTTCTATGTGCAGAATTCCACAACTCTGAATGAAATTGTTGGGAATTCCCTGGTGGTTCAGTGCTTAGGACTCCACGATTTCACTGCCTGGGTTCAATCCCTGGTCAAGGGAGTAAGATCCCACAAGTCCCACAGTAGGGCCAAGAAAAATAGAGGGAAAGGTAAGATTTGTTTTTCATATTTCTACTCTTTTGAACTTTACATTGCAAATAACTTGATTTTTTTTTTTTTTTTTTGCTTATTTGAACTAAGCTTCCTGGTTCTTTTAGTGTTAATTTCAAGTTGATTTCAGAGCAGAGGACATTGTCAGTATCGCCTTCAATATAGTCATAAACTGACAGTTAAGATCAAGTGATAAAGGCATTCTCAAGTTAATGAATAATTATCTCTTACTACATACTTGCAAACAGAATCCTCATCTAGAATTCCGTTGTTTTTTTTTTTTTTCCTTTATAAACAAAAGCAGGTAGCCAGATGACAGCCATTTTCCTTTGACTAAGGATCAAAGTATCTGCCCGCTAGGATGACACAAAAAATATGCTAACTATAAACTGTGTAATAACTAAGAATACACACATATAACTAGATGGCATATACATTTTGCTTGGGCAGATTATATTTAAGTGTACAGTGAGTCCTGGAGACTTTCAAACATAATTTAATAATTATTGGTTGAAATTTCAGATATAGTTACCAAATGTCTAGTCCTGTTCATTAAATTAAAAACACATGCAGGGAGGATGCTCCTTACTGTGCACTGAGTGGTTACAGGGGTGTATACATAATAAAAATTCATTGAGCTGTACATGTAAGATTTGTGCATTTTATTGTAATTTACAAATTACACCTCAAAAATGGAACTAAATATATAAACAAATATGCAATTGGTCTTTTAATTATTTATAATTTCAAATTTGCTATATTTTAACTACTAATCGATACTTAAGAGGCTTGAAACACCTTTTTAAATTTCTCCTAGTTACAGGACTTCCCTGGTGGCTCAGACGGTAAAGCGTCTGCCTACTATGTGGGAGACCTGGGTTCAATCCCTGGGTCGGGAAGATATTCTGGAGAAGGAAATGGCAACCCACTCCAGTATTCTTGCCTGGAAAATCCCATGGATGGAGGAGCCTGGTAGGCTACTACAAGTCCATGGGGTTGCAAAGAGTCGGACACGACTGAGCAAATTCACTCACTCACTCAATTATCTTATAGTTTCAATAAACTAAGCTTTAAAAAGAACTTGTGACCTTTTCTCGGCCGCCGCCTCTGACCTCAGGTGCCAGGCTGCTATAGCACAGGAGCAGCCGAGAGGAGCTACCCTCGCCTAAGGCCGGGGCTGTGGCTGGGAGCAACCCCACGTCCAAGGAGAGGTGGCTGCACGGGTGCCAGAGGGCCTAGAGGAGCTATTCCACGTTCAAGGTCGCGAGGGACGGCAGTGAGGAGATATCCCTCGTCCAAGGTAAGGAGCAGCGGCTGCGCTTTGCTGGAGCAGCCATGTAGAGATACCCCACATCCAGGGTAAGAGAAACCCAAGTAAGACAGTAGGTGTTGCAAGAGGGCATCAGAGGGCAGACACACTGAAACCATCATCACAGAAAACTAGTCAATCTAATCACACTAGGACTACAGCCTTGTCTAACTCAATGAAACTAAGCCATGCCTGTGGGGCCACCCAAGACGGGCGGGTCATAGTGGAGAGGTCTGACACAATGTGGTCCACTGGAGAAGGGAGTGGCAAACCACTTCAGTATTCTTGCCTTGAGAACCCATTGAACAGTATGAAAGGCAAAATGATAGGATACTGAAAGAGGAACTCCCCAGGTCAGTAGGTGCCCAATATGCCACTGGAGATCAGTGAAGAAATAACTCCAGAAAGAATGAAGGGATGGAGCCAAAGCAAAAACAAGGCCCAGTTGTGGATGTGACTGGTGATAGAAGCAAGGTCCGATGCTGTAAAGAGCAATATTGCATAGGAACCTGGAATGTCAGGTCCATGAATCAAGGCAAATTGGAAGTGGTCAAACAGGAGATGGCAAGAGTGAATGTCGACATTCTAGGAATCAGCGAACTAAAATGGACTGGAATGGGTGAATTTAACTCAGATGACCATTATATCTACTACTGATGACAGGAATCCCTCAGAAGAAATGGAGTAGCCATCATGGCCAATAAAAGAGTCCGAAATGCAGTACTTGGATGCAATCTCAAAAACGACAGAGTGATCTTTGTTCGTTTCCAAGGCAAACCATTCAATATCACAGTAATCCAAGTCTATGCCCCAACCAGTACTGCTGAAGAAGCTGAAGTGGAACAGTTCTATGAAGACCTACAAGACCTTTTAGAACTAACACCCCCAAAAGATATCCTTTTCATTATAGGGGACTGGAATGCAAAAGTAGGAGGTCAAGAAACACCTGGAGTAACAGGCAAATTTGGCCTTGGAATGCAGAATGAAGCAGGGCAAAGACTAATAGAGTTTTGCCAAGAAAATGCACTGGTCACAGCAAACACCCTCTTCCAACAACACTAGAGAAGACTCTACACATGGACATCACCAGATGGTCAACACCGAAATCAGACTGATTATATTCTTTGCAGCCAAAGATGGAGAAGCTCTATACAGTCAACAAAAACAAGACCAGGAGCTGGCTGTGGCTCAGATCATGAACTCCTTATTGCCAAATTTAGACTGAAATTGAAGAAAGTAGGGAAAACCACTAGACCATTCAGGTATGACCTAAATCAAATCCCTTATGATTTTACAGTGGAAGTGAAAAATAGATTTAAGGGACTAGACCTGATCGATAAAGTGCCTGATGAACTATGGAATGAGGTTTGTGACATTGTACAGGAGACAGGGATCAAGACCATCCCCATGGAAAAGAAATGCAAAAAAGTAAAATGGCTGTCTGAGGAGGCCTTACAAATAGCTGTGAAAAGAAGAGAAGTGAAAAGCAAAGGAGAAAAGGAAAGATATAAGCATCTGAATGCAGAGTTCCAAAGAATAGCAAGAAGAGATAAGAAAGCCTTCCTCAGCGATCAATGCAAAGAAGTAGAGGAAAAGAACAGAATGGGAAAGACTAGAGATCTCTTCAAGAAAATTAGAGATACCAAGGGAACATTTCATGCAAAGATGGGCTCAATAAAGGACAGAAATGGTATGGACCTAACAGAAGCAGAAGATATTAAGAAGAGGTGGCAAGAATACACAGAAGAACTGTACAAAAAAGATCTTTATGACCAAGATAATCACGATGGTGTGATCACTCACCTAGAGCCAGACATCCTGGAATGTGAAGTCAAGTGGGCCTTAGAAAGCATCACTACGAACAAAGCTAGTGGAGGTGATGGAATTCCAGTGGAGCTATTTCAAATCCTGAAAGATAATGCTGTGAAAGTGCTGCACTCAATATGCCAGCAAATTTGGAAAACTCAGCAGTAGCCACAGGACTGGAAAAGGTCAGTGTTCATTCCAATCCCAAAGAAAGGCAATGCCAAAGAATGCTCAAACTACCGCACAATTGCACTCATCTCACATGCTAGTAAAGTAATGCTCAAAATTCTCCAAGACAGGCTTCAGCAGTACGTGAACCATGAACTTCCAGATGTTCAAGCTGGTTTTAGAAAAGGCAGAGGAACCAGAGATCAAATTGCCAGCATCCGCTGGATCATCAAAAAAGCAAGAGAGTTCCAGAAAAATATCTCTTTCTGCTTTATTGACTATGCCAAAGCCTTTGACTGTGTGGATCACAATAACTGTGGAAAATTCTGAAAGAGATGGGAATACAGAGCACCTGACCTGCCTCTTGAGAAACCTCTATGCAGGTCAGGAAGCAACAGTTAGAACTGGACATGGAACAACAGACTGGTTCCAAATAGGAAAAGGAGTATGTCAAGGCTGTATATTGTCAGCCTGCTTATTTAACTTATATGCAGAGTACATCATGAGAAACCCTGGACTGGAAGAAGCACAAGCTGGAATCAAGATTGCCGGAAGAAATATCAATAACCTCAGATATGCAGATGACACCACCCTTATGGCAGAAAGTGAAGAAGAACTTAAGTGCCTCTTGATGACAGTGAAAGAGGAGAGTGAAAAACCTGGCTTAAAGCTCAACATTCAGAAAACGAAGATCATGTTATCTGGTCCCATCACTTCATGGCAAATAGATGGGGAAACAGTGGAAACAGTGTCAGACTTTATTTTTCTGGGCTCCAAAATCTCTGCAGATGGTGATTGCAGCCATGAAATTAAAAGACGCTTACTCCTTGGAAGGAAAGTTATGACCAACCTAGATAGCATATTCAAAAGTAGAGACATTACTTTGCCAACAAAGGTCCATCTAGTCGAGGCTATGGTTTTTCCAGTGGTCATGTATGGATGTGAGAGTTGGACGGCAAAGAAAGCTGAGCGCTGAAGAATCGATGCTTTTGAACTGTGGTGTTGGAGAAGACTCTTGAGAGTCCCTTGAACTGCAAGGACATCCAACCAGTCTATTCTGGAGATCAGCCCTGGGATTTCTTTGGAGGGAATGATGCTGAAGCTGAAACTCCAGTACTTTGGCCACCTCATGCGAAGAGTTGACTCACTGGAAGACTGATGCTGGGAGGGATTGAGGGCAGGAGGAGAATGGGACGACAGAGGATGAGATGGCTGGATGGCATCACTGGCTTGATGGACGTGAGTCTGAGTGAACTCCGGGGGTTGGTGATGGACAGGGAGGCCTGGTGTGCTGCGATTCATGGGGTCGCAAAGAGTCGGACGCGACTGAACTGAACTGTGACTTGCTAATAAGGGGAGAAAGCCTTTAACTTACCAGCTTGCAAGTAGGATGGTGTAGTAATTACGTCCACAATTTCGTGTAACATATATAAGGCCATCTCGGCCGGCAGCGGGAAGTGGGGGTGAGAGTGGGTAATATCCCGACAATTTTTCTCTCATTTTTCCCTCCTCTCCGGCTTGGTATTTTTATGAGGTACTTCAGGCCCCAGTATTCAGTTAGCAAACGAGTCACTGAACTACAGAACCTCTCCAAAGATGTTATGAGTCTATTTCCCCCTCTGATTCTCGAAATTCACTTCTCCCCCGGCATACCACTAGAGACTGGTTGACTGCAAAACATATCCATACACAACTGATTTGAATATATTTTTTAAACGACTGGCCTTTATGTTTTTATCGCCCTGCGTTCTAAACCTCTGCTTTCCGACGTCTAAGCTACTTTCAGTCCAATAGCGGAGCTGAGTTTCTTCACTCTTTAGCGGGGCAGGTAACCACAACTTGAGATAAAAAACCACCAACGTTTGTAAAATTACAGGGGAAAGGGGGACCACTACAACTCCCAGAATGCAGCTCCTGGGTCTCGCGGGCTCTCCAATGACCAGGTTTCGCGAGCATCCTCTCGTCCAATTGGTCCGCTTTCCTGTCAGTAAAGGCGGAGAGGGGAGGGCGCCGGATGGAACATTTCCCGCCACCGCGAGACGCGGCGCGGAAAACCCGGAAAAGAAGCAGCTCTCGATTGGATGCTCGCTGTTGTAGCGTAAGAAAACCAGCCAATCGGAATGTACATACGCTCCACGCTACCCCGCCCCCTTGCTTGAGGTTACTTTTCTTGGCGGGAAAAGTTGGGAAGTTTTCGCGCCGGGGCTTGCCAGCCAATCGCCCTCTGCGCAGAAATTCCCGGTCCGCGAGCATGGCGGGGACGGTGGTGCTGGACGATGTGGAGCTGCGAGAGGCGCAGAGAGACTACCTGGACTTCCTGGACGATGAGGTGAGAGAGGCGCCGAGTCACGAAATTAGGGTGCTCGGAGGCCCAGGGGCCGCGCAGGAGCCGAGAAAGGCCGCGGAGACACTAGGGGCCAAGGGAGACCGCCGGACTCCAGGCTGCGGCGGAGGGGCTGCTGCTTGGGACCTTCCGCCTCGATCTGGTAGCTTTCCTGGCGGCGGAGTCAGTGGTTAAGAGCGATTCTGTAATTTTTCTCTCGAGTACAAATGGTGGCTAGGTCTCGCGAAAGTCAACAGGTTTTCTCCAAGTGCAAACCAAGTGTAAAGCCCACGTTGACCTTTTGGAGATCGTTCCCTACTCTCTTAATCTGGGGGGAGAGTGGGGGAAGGACCGCGGGAAAACGATAGTGACCCGCCGCGTTATAGGCCTTCAGGCTTTAGTGACTGACTTCCTACCCGGAGAAAAGGACGTTCTAATTTTGCCGCATTCTTTTTCCATACCTGATGGGAAGCGGAGAAAGAGGGTTGGTACGCAAATAAAGGGGATTTTATAGGCAATTTTGGATTGACAGCCATGGAATATTGGTAAAGCATCTTGGATTGATAGTGCTGTGTTTGTAAATGTAACTAAGGCTCCCAACTCTTAGGTCCCTTATATGAGAACTCCTTTTCTGTTATGCAGATGATAGGGAAATAAAATATTTTAATTAAATACAAGATTCTGCAACGGAAAGTTACTTTGATATATTAAAAGTCCCTTTAATTTACATTTTGACAAGGTTTTTACTTGTCTTTTTAGACTTCTTAGAAGCTCATTTTAATTCCCAGTTAAAAGTTAAGAAGTGATGCGTGGGCACAGAAGAGCTGTTGGTGATAATAGGAATAATGAAGAAGTCGTTATAATTTATACACTGGCTTTTTAGGGTGCATTTGGAATCGGAAGCTAATGAGTGAAAATGTGGGTGAAATGGGGGCTCAGGTCTGCCACAGAGATTGATATATTTATCTTGCTGTGAGAGCTGCCTCTCTTTAAAAACATCCAGTTTTTGAACTTGTGAGCTGCTGTAGCATGCGGTGGTTATTTTGCAGGAAGACCAGGGAATTTATCAGAGCAAAGTTCGGGAGCTGATTAGTGACAACCAGTACCGGTTGATTGTCAACGTGAATGACCTGCGTAGGAAGAACGAGAAGAGGGCTAACCGGTGAGTTTCCAAGAGCGCATCCCTAGTTCTGAGTGAGAATGGCTCCTTCTCTTCCCTAGGTTGGAGCAAGCTTCCCAGGGGAGGACCTGGATGAACTATATTTGACCAGGAAGCCCTTAGTACATCACCCTCCCCTGCTTCTGTGTTTTTTACTTCTTCGCTGAGTATCATTTCCCCATCACTGAGTTATAACTGGCCCGCAGCTCTGATGTACTTTACTGGGCCTTGTAGAATGGCAGGAGAAAGTAGAAGATTTTTCACTCCTAAGCTTTGATCAAGTAAGAATGTCCACTTCTGTTTTGTGGGTCAAGTTTTTTGAAATCTGTGGTCTCTGCCTGATGATTCTTTGCAGCCTTCTGAGCAATGCCTTTGAGGAGCTGGTTGCCTTCCAGCGGGCCTTGAAGGATTTCGTGGCCTCCATCGATGCTACGTATGCCAAGCAGTACGAGGAGTTCTACATAGGCTTGGAGGGCAGCTTCGGCTCCAAGCATGTCTCTCCTCGGACCCTTACCTCCTGCTTCCTGAGCTGTGTCGTCTGTGTGGAGGGCATTGTTACTAAATGTAAGTGGGCTACAGTTGGAGACCCACGGAATGGAGGTGGGGTAGACTTGGGGGTATGGAAGGCAGGAGAGGTGGAGTAGGTTGGGGAGCTTGCTGCTGCTGCTAAGTCGCTTCAGTCGTGTCCGACTCTGTGCGACCCCATAGACGGCAGCCTACCAGGCTCCCCCGTCCCTGGGATTCTCCAGGCAAGAACACTGGAGTGGATTGCCATTTCCTTCTCCAATGCATGAAAGTGAAAAGTGAATCACTCTTAGCGACCTCATGGACTGCAGCCTACCAGGCTCCTCCGTCCATGGGATTTTCCAGGCAAGAGTACTGGAGTGGGGCGCCATTGCCTTCTCCGAGCTTGGGGAGCTTATGGCTTGAAAAAGGTGGAGCGCTGAAATTACCAGGTGAAACTTGAAGAAACGCAAGTTTTGCACAATAACTAGGGGAGCTTTGAGTGACCGCCTGTGCCAGCGGAATGGTGAATCTGCCGAGAATGGAGGAGTCTTGGCTCTTGGCAGTGAGTCTCCTCATTCTGACCCTGAATTCCTCCTGCTGCTTGGTCGGGATCAGCGGTACTTTAAGGTTTTACCTGGATATGGTGTTATTCTGTGTGTAAATATAAAAATGAATTAACAGTTAGTATTGGGATAGCCCCACTAGTTGGAAGAACGTAATTTGGAGTCATCATGGACTTGCCTGGGTCAGATCCCCTTCTTGCTGTTTAGTTGGGTGACTTTCTATTCCTAGGCTCTCTAGTTCGTCCCAAAGTCGTCCGCAGTGTCCACTATTGTCCTGCTACCAAGAAGACCATAGAGCGACGTTACTCTGATCTCACCAACCTGGTGGCCTTTCCTTCCAGCTCTGTCTATCCCACCAAGGTGAGGGGAATGAATTAGTCGGACCTCTTCAGAGGTTGGGTTCAAAGTTGTTTTTTAATGCAAGTAATTAGGTAATATCTAAAGTCTTCCTCTAGATGTAAATAGGGTGAAAAGTAAGGATTAATTTGAAGGAAGATTGCTAGCCATAGTTTAATATGAAAGGCCACAATTTTTCTTTTAAGGAAAATATTCTCTTAGGAAATTTGGAAAATTAGAGAAGAGTTGAAGGAAGGAAAAAGGTCACCTAATGTACATTTATCTTTTAGCAAAGTTAAAGTATCATGATTTCATAATCTACTTAGAGTAATATGGAAAAATACTTAATGCAGTCACGTTACTCTGAAATCTTTGAGAATATTTTATTCTGGGTTTGAGAGAAGGTTGGCGTAGACCATGATTTTAGTCTTGGTGTTCAGATTGATTTGACTTGAGGATGGTGTAAGGCCTTCTTACTTAATGAGACAAAAGAAGATGATTAATATTGATTATTTGATGTCTGAACTCATTCTGTCCCTGCCATCAGATTTTTTCAAGTAATGTTTTTATTGCCAGTATATGCACAACAGTAAGCAAAGAACTATAAATATACAATGTAATTAACAGTAGAAAACAAAATTGATACAGGTGAAGGAGGGGGATATAAGGAAATTATTTTCCTGCTGTTAGAACAAAAAGGTAAAAGCCAGTGCTAATCATCCAGTCAGTACTCTTGTCTTAAATTCTTTACCTCCATTTCTAGTTTTTCAGTTAAACAAAGAATGTACGGATAACTGTAACAGTAGCAAATTGCTTCCCAGTAGCCGTTTCCCTTTCCAGTCAAATTCATTTTATGTTAGAATTGGGAAAAAAAATAGTCAAGATGAGACTCTGATCTGGCTGACTCTGTGGCCAAACTTCTTAGCTCAGGACCTGAAATACACCAGACAAGGTGTTCTGGGGACCATCCAGCATGATTCTTAAGAGCATGGTCTTTGGTGATCACCGTGGGGGAACTTCTTTAACCTCTCTCAGCTTCAGTTTCCTTACTTGTAAAATGTGAAAAACGTCTGCTTTGGGAACTGAGTTGTGGTGATGATCCCATGAGATAATTTTGTGAAGTTAGACCACAGTGCCTTGCACATAGTAGGCACTCTGTTATATGATAGCTGTTGTGTTTTTAGAAAATGTAAATGGCAAGGAAGTAAAACTTTAAAAGGTTTTTTATTCAAGTTTAATATACAGAACCCTGGAGAAGGTAATGGCAACCCACTCCAGTATCCTTGCCTGGAAAATCCCGTGGACAGAGGAGCCTGGTGGTCCACAGTCCAGGGGGTCAGAAAGAGTCGGGCATGACTGAGCACAGCGTGTACCACACAAAATGAACAGAAAAGCTTACACTGAGTGTACAGCTCAGGGAAATTTCACAAGATGAATATACCGTAAAATCAACCATCCAGACCAGGAAGCAGCGTCTTAATAGCCTTCAGAAGTCCCCCTTGAGGCCACTCTGCCCTTGAGATCCTGACATCTACCGCAGTTGCAAGTAGTTTTCTCTGTTTTTATGTTTAACATCTGTTGTTGTCAGGCTTTTTTTGTTCCGTGTATGTTTTTGAGATTCATCCACGTGTATAGGTGCACTCCATACATTCACTGCTATGTCGTGTTCACGTGTATGGATGTAACACACTTATTTAACCATCCTGCTGATGGCATTTGGATTTTTCCTAGTTGGGCGCTATAACGAGTAGTGCTGCTATGAACATTGTAATATGTGGCTTTGGGTGAACATTTGTGTTGGGTATTAATCTAGGAGTGGAAATAACGAGTCCTAGCACAGAGGAAGTGACAATCTTAAATGTACGGGTTAATATAACTGTGGTCCCTTCTGGCTGTATGTAGATCATCCCTTCCATTTGATGGTTTGTTACTAGGACAGGATTGTGAAGAACTGGAGAAGGTACTTGGGGCTTTACGTTCCTAGATACTAATCTTGTGAGGGTATCTGAATTACATTTGTTGCTAATAAAAAATGGGTGTGTGGCGTTTCTAAGATAGGGCTGAGGTGACCACTATTCCATGTGCCTTTTCCAGGATGAGGAAAACAATCCCCTTGAGACAGAATACGGCCTTTCTGTCTACAAGGACCACCAGATCATCACCATCCAGGAAATGCCGGAGAAGGCCCCCGCCGGCCAGCTTCCCCGTTCTGTGGACGTCATCCTGGATGATGACTTGGTGGACAGAGTGAAGCCTGGTGACCGGGTGCAGGTGGTGGGGACCTACCGCTGCCTTCCTGGAAAGAAGGGAGGCTACACCTCAGGCACCTTCAGGTACATGGTCCGTCCTGAGGTGCCTGGAATGCAGCTGGCAGGGTGCATTCTGGTAGCAGTCTTTCCCATTTGCCATCGTCCTGAGAGTTACATTAGATGGACAGCACACTGCCTGCCTGCAAGATGAACTGTCTTTTGCTAAGAGCTGAAATTACTGGTCTCATGGTTAACAGCCTCCTGGCTTGCCTTGGGGTTTCTTGCATATTTCCACCTCCTTCCAGTACACTCATTTCTGTAGGTCATCAGGGGCTAGGTTCACAAGGTGAGGCGCCATGAGCATATTTATGCCATGCATCCCAAGTCGTTTCAGTCATGTCCAACTCTGCGACCCTTTGGACTGTAGCCCACCAGGCTCGTCTGTCCATGGGATTCTTCAGGCAAGAATACTGGAGTGGGTTGCCATTTCCTTCTCCGGGGGATCTTCCCAATGCAGGGATTGAACCCACGTCTCTTATGTCTCCTGCATTAGCAGGCGGGTTCTTTACCACTAGTGTAGCTGAAGAGAATCAGTGATTGAATTCAGAACAGCTCTTCTTTTCTTTTTTTCTTCCTTACCCCCTCTTTCCTCCCACCTCTCCCTCCCCTTTACTTCCTTTCTTTCTTGATTTGCCATTCTAGGTTAGGAGCCTAAGAAGGTCTTGGTATTAGCAATTGAAAATAGCCTCATGCTTTCCTCTCTGTCCTAGGACTGTCCTGATTGCCTGTAACGTGAAACAGATGAGCAAGGACGTTCAGCCTTCCTTCTCCGCTGAGGACATAGCCAAGATCAAGAAGTTCAGTAAAACCCGTTCCAAGGTGTGGCGTCCTCTGGGGATCTGAGGGTGGGGATAGATTTGTTAGGGTCTTATTTAGGCATGGCCATCTTTGTCCTGGATCAGGAGGAAGGTCAAGGCTTTTTCTCTGAAGTATTTGGTGGCAGCTTCTAGTTTTGAGTCAGTAAGCAAAAGGGTATTTTTCTTTAATATTTCTGTTGTGCTCCATATATTAAGTGAACCTAATATAAATATTAGAATAGGAGTTAGAATATTAGTGTACAAAGTCTATATGGGATGTATCAGTGATACATTGATTACTATTTAAATGTGAAATATGTTATTTTTGTTTTAGTTCCCTTGTTTTTCTTTAAAAAATTTCTATCTTTAAAGACAGGATGCCCATATTTAGAACTGAACAGAATATGTACATGTGTGGCAAAGGTTACTGCTGAAGCGCAGTACACATTCTTATTAAACCCAAAATGTTTTGGGCCTGGAAACACTTTTTTTGTTTTCCTTAAAAATTAAAGCTCCAAGCAGGAGTTGGAATCCAGGCTTTCTCTGTGTCTGTCTTGATAATGCTGCAATCAGTGTGGAAGTCTTGGAGAAGAAGCTTTTATAATTAGAAACAGAATATTTCTTCAAGCATCTTCTGTGGCCTGAAGTATGAAGCCGGTTCATCCAACCCCAGGGCGTTTCCTCAGGCTGTTCACGCTGTGGTTGTCCCTCCTCTAGGATATCTTTGACCAGCTGGCCCGGTCGCTGGCGCCCAGTATCCATGGGCACGACTATGTCAAGAAGGCGATCCTCTGCCTGCTGTTGGGTGGGGTGGAGCGAGACCTCGAGAACGGCAGCCACATCCGTGGGGACATCAATATCCTTCTCATAGGTATGGTGTGGGGACTTGTGTAGCCGCCTGGTCTTCCCCTGTGGAGTGTGGTTGCGGGCATCTGGCATCTGTTAATGTGTGTGTCTGTACCTAGCTGTGTCTCAGTTCCTTTAAAGGGCAGAAGTCTGAAATGAATTTTTAAAGTTATGTCTTTATTATCTCTGGGTTCTCTGAATTTTTAATGTCTATTTTTCCAGGAATGGTAAAGGAAAAATTGAAAAAAATAACACGAATAACCTGTTACTATATATTTCTGTTGTGTCAAGATCTGCGCTAGAAAAGCAGCACTGGCTGGGGGCGCTGGAGGGGTGGGGGGTTCCGAGAGTCACCACTGCCCCGTCCCATTACAGGAGACCCGTCGGTTGCCAAGTCCCAGCTGCTGCGGTATGTACTGTGCACGGCACCGCGGGCCATCCCCACCACCGGCCGGGGCTCCTCCGGTGTGGGTCTCACAGCCGCTGTCACCACAGACCAGGAAACAGGTAAGCGTGGAAGGGTCCTTGGCAGAGGTCCGGCGGTGAGATGAGCATAGATGCTTTGAGCTTGCTCCGGGCCCTGGCTGGTTGTTGGGAAGATACACCTGAGAGGTTAGAGTAGGCCTGCCTGGAGGGGACTGAGTATCTGGCAACAGTGAGTGAACGATGTAAATGGTTTGGGGGGCCCTCTAGTGACAAGAATGTCTCCTGGAAGGCTGTCAGAGTTCTGAAGGAGAAAGCTGACATTTGAAGAGATAAAAATGAAGATTGTTACTACTGTATACATTAGAGGAAAGGTTTTGAAGGCCAGTGAAAAGAGAACAGAGATCTAGTTGGGAAATGGCTTGAAGAAGATGAGGCTCAAAGAGGAAATCTGTGAAGGAAGGCCGTTGGAGGCTGGCTGCTTAGGTATCAAAGTGGGACAAGTAATACTGTCCAGATCGGAGCTTAGACGACCCCAGGGTCTGCTCCGAGTCTTAGAAGCTGACACGTCTTCACTGCAGTCCCCCTCTCAAGTGATGGTGCAGGATGCTTAGGAAGTAGGTTGGCATCTCCCCCTGTCTCCCACAACCTGGATGGCAGTGTGTGTGTTTCCCTCCCCACCTCCCAGGTGAGCGCCGTCTGGAGGCCGGGGCCATGGTGCTGGCTGACCGGGGCGTGGTTTGCATCGATGAATTTGACAAGATGTCTGACATGGACCGCACGGCCATTCACGAGGTGATGGAGCAGGGCCGAGTCACCATCGCCAAGGCCGGTATCCACGCCCGCCTCAACGCCCGCTGCAGTGTTTTGGCAGCTGCCAACCCCGTCTACGGCAGGGTGAGTAGAGTCGGGCACTCACCTGCTGTCCTCACCTTCATCTGGTTTTGCCGAGTAACTGGGCTGTGGAGTTTACTCCAGGTGACCCAGACCATAGACTACAGTAAGTTCATCATCTTGCTACTGCCCTTGGTTTAGGACAGTGGTTCCTCGCCCATTCATCCACATCAGAATCCCCTGGAAAGTTATTTAAAACACATTTTTAAAATTACAAGGAAGAAAACCAAAGTGACCTGCAGCATCACAACCCAGGTAACTGACATTGACATTGAAATGAGAGTACTGTACGCAGGTGGTGGAAGGGTTTATGAACAGAGCAGAGAGATATAATAAGGAAATTAATAGCCCGCCTTCTCTCTCCTGTTTGTTTCCCAAGAGAAAACCACTGACAGCTTTGAGTGCTTCAGAAAACCAAAACTTTTTTAAGCTCGTGCCAGTAAATACATTATCTCCTTGTTAAGAATTAATCTATTTGTCTTTGTTTCTTGGTATGACTATGATGTGCTTAGGTGTAATCTTTTATATTTATGGAGCTTGGGGTTTGCTTAGTTTGGGGGGTTGATTTTTTTTTTTTTAAGCAGCTGTCTACTATTCCATTGTATGGACGTATGATATAGATGTTTAGCGAGTCTCCACCTGCTAGACATTCGGTGTTTTCCCTTTTTCCTGCCTGCTCTTACGACTGAAGCTGCAGTGAATACCCCTTAATGTGCATTGTGTTAAACATTTAGGGATGAATACTTGGCAATGGGATTACTAGATTAACAGTTACATGCATGTTTATGGTAGAGATTGCCAACTTACCCCTTTAAAGACTATACCGTTGTTATACTAATATTTACAGACTCTTTACATTTATTATCTCTTTTCATTCACTAACTGTGTGAGGGAGGGGAGGTATTATCTTCATTTTACAGATGAGAAAATAAAAGCACAAAAGGTTAAGTAACTTGGTTGAGTCACAAACCAGAAAATGACAGAGAGGGTTTGAAGCCAGAGCCCGTGCTGTGCGCTGACAGTTTATGATCCCACAGTGCATGGAAACACCTGTTCTGGTGGCATATTTAAATATACAGGTACTCAGTCCCCAGCCCAGAGTCTCTGAATCCAGATCTCTGGATTGGGGTTCCTGGGGGCTATGGTTTAGGAAGGCTCCGTAGGTTGGTTCTAATGGGTTAGTGTGGGCTGAGAAGCGTATGATTTTTAGATTAATGGTAACATGTGATATGTCATTCTGAATGATTTATTTGGCAAATGTAGGGAGAAAATGGCAGGTCCTAAAATGTGAACGCATTCAGGGTCATTAATGTTACCTGAGAGGTTGTCAGGCCTCTGACTGTGGGGAGCCATCGGCTGGTAGGCCTGGAGTTGAAGGATAAGAGTATGGGCATTCTTGAATCCCAGGAAACCTCCCTGGGTCCTTAAGATACTGTGGCTTATAGATTATCACCCATTTTTGTTGAGACTTTATCCAGTACCTTCTGAGTAAGGAGGCCCAAGGTTTCAGGTGTTTCTGGCTTAGCCAGCTCATCATGTCTTCATCACAGGTAGAGAGAGAGACTCATTTTCCAGAGCTGATCTGCCTGGGAGTGAGAGCAGAGTAAAGCTTGAGAAGGAGGAGGCTGGCTCTGAAACCTACACTCGGCCTTTTAGAGGCACTGGAGCTGGGAGGTTGGGGCTCTGGTCACAGAGTGTAGATGAGGGAAGGGCTGCACGCAGAGGAGATGAGTTCTGTTTCTTAGAAGCTTTGAGATGCTCTACTTCTTCGCTGCTTGTTCGGTTTGTATTCGAGGGTCTGGTCTTCTGTTCTCACTCCCATGGCTGATCTGGCCTTCTTGTTCTTTCTTGTGATTGACATTGTCTCCCCGCTCGTTTTCTTTGGTATTCCCCCTACAGTACGATCAGTACAAGACCCCCATGGAGAACATTGGGCTGCAGGACTCGCTGCTCTCCCGATTCGACCTCCTCTTCATCATGCTGGACCAGATGGATCCCGAGCAGGACCGGGAGATCTCGGACCACGTCCTCCGAATGCACCGCTACAGGGCACCCGGAGAGCAAGATGGTGACGGTGAGGCGGGGGAGACGGACTACTGGGGGGGAGCCCAGACACAGGCCACGGCCCAGGCTTAGCCTGGGGCGGTGGGCGTGGCGGCATCTGGGATGATGTGGAAGGTGCTCTCACCTCCCTGGTTCCTACGGTGTGTCTCTTGTCCATTTTGGGGTCTGGGAGCACCTCTGAGCATCTCCTATGGACCAAATGGCCTCTTTATTTGTGGGGCCCATGTGTCTGCTTCCTTCTGGGTCCTTCCCGAGTCTCACCTGTCTTCAGAAGAAGCGATTTTTCTCTGGGTTCAGCTCTTTCTTACTTTCCATTCTCCCAACTTGGGCTTTTCAGCTATGCCTCTAGGCAGTGCTGTGGATATCCTGGCCACGGACGATCCCAACTTCACCCCTGACGACCAGCAGGACACCCAGATCTACGAGAAGCATGACAACCTTCTGCATGGCGTCAAGAAGAAGAAGTAAGCATTCTCCACACCACCTCCTGGAGGGAACCTGACATCTGTGTCATGTTAGAGCTGCCCAGGCCAAGATCATGCTTGGAGTCATCATCATGGGAACTGTTTTCTTTTCTGGATTTGCAGAATTTTACATGGTCACTCGCCTTGTGAGTGTTTGTGGGTGATCAAGCTTAGGTTCTGGTCTTTTCCTAAAATGGAAGGCTTTGACGACCCGCCTAACCTGTGGTGGGTGTGTCTTGTTACTCATGATGTGAAGTGTTGCACAAATCACACGGCCCTTTGAGCGCATGTTGAGGGGATGGTAGATCACAAACACAGGAAAGTCTGCAGGTAGGTTTGGATAAAGGAGACTTGTGCTCAAGTGCTCAGAGCCTGCAGGTGTGCTGTGCTCGGTCGCTTCAGTTGTGTCCGACTCTTTGTGACCCTGTGGTCTATAGCCCACCAGGCTCCTCTGTCCATAAAATTCTCCAGGCAAGAATATTGGAGTGCGTAGCCATGGCATTCCTCTATATTTGTCTGTGGTGCAGTAGGAAACACTGTAATCTTGAAACATACTGGTTTAAGAATGTAGAATTTGGAGTCAGAAAATGAAATTTGAGTCCACATAAAATTCTCTGAGCCATACTTCTCCCACTGTTAGAGTAGGACAGATAACACCTAAACTACCTTCATCACAAGTAATGCCTAAGTAATACTATAGAATTGAATAAAAACCCGTGAGAGAGTTTTGTACACGTCCTGTATAAAAGGGGTTTGTGACCCTGGGTTCCAGGCCATGTCTGCCCTGTCACATGACTCTGACTTCCCCAAGGAGGGGCAAGGCCACGACCCCAGGCAGGTGCCTGGGCTAGGGCAGGAGAGTGACATTCACCGCGTGTGTGTGGGGGGGTGGTTCCAGGGAGAAGATGGTGAGTGCGGCGTTCATGCGGAAGTACATCCACGTGGCGAAAATCATCAAGCCGGTGCTGACGCAGGAGTCGGCTGCCTACATCGCGGAGGAGTACTCACGCCTGCGCAGTCAGGACAGCATGAGCTCGGACACCGCCAGGGTGAGCCCGCCTGGGGGGACCGTAACGCGGAGAGTGGGGCCCGGAGCCCCTCAGGATGAGGCTGGGGACGGAGTGCCTGCTCGCCAGGAGCGCTGGAATCATTTCAGTGTCGTGGTTCCTTCCCTTTTCCTCTCTGGCCTGAAAGGCTTCCTATTGTACCATTGCCCGTCATCTGGGCCTCAGTGGGTTCACCCAGCTTTAGAAACAGTGTCCTCAGGTGACCCCTCTCATAACCGCCCCCCTCCCCCACATGTGGGTGTGACTCTGGACAAAGTATTGAAGCTCTTCGAGTCCCCTTTTCCTCATCGCTAAAGCTGCTCCAGGTTATTAATGGCTGACACTGAACATAACAGCGGGGTCCTGGCGTGTGGCAGGCCTGGTCTCTGGCCGGGAGACACCTGGTTGAATTCTTCCCTGTTCAGCTTGTCCCCCCTCCCTCAACCCTCTGTCATGTTTCCCCAGTTACTTTTCTTTGGGAATTTTATGTAGTTTCTCTGGCTAGGTGGCTTGGACTTCCCTCCCAGGGCAGGTGGGTTTGACGGGCACGCTGCAGGGTTTCTGGAGGATGGTCTCACCTGTTCTCTCCCCACAGACGTCCCCAGTGACAGCCCGGACCCTGGAAACCCTGATTCGCTTGGCCACGGCCCACGCCAAGGCCCGCATGAGCAAGACCGTGGACCTGCAGGACGCAGAGGAGGCTGTGGAGCTCGTCCAGTACGCCTACTTCAAGAAGGTGAGTGTCCAGATGTAGTGCCCGCAGCTCCTCTGAGTGGGTCATCTGTGCTCCGGCCTCCCAGCCACGCATGGCTGACCCTGGCATCTGGAACATTGGCAGAGAACAGCAGCCTTTCCAGTGCCCTCCCTCTCCAGTGATTCTCAGCCCTGGTGCATGTCAGAACCAGCTGGAAGGCTTTAAAATACTGAAGTCAGAGCCCCTGGAGGTCTCAAAGATTCTGGTTTCATTGATGAGTGGCACCTCAGCTGACTGCTCCTCTGTCTGCTCCTTCTTTTGCCTCTTGAAGAAGCAAGTGTTTCCAGAGTCTCAGCCTTCCTCTTGGCAGCTTCTTCAGGTGTCCTTCACACCTTCCGCTCCTCCTGGAAGTTCCCGCATGTCTGCTGCTGTGACACAGTGTGTGTCTGTCTTGTGACACAGTGGGCCTGGAGGCCTTGACTCCCTTCTCCACCTTGTCCTCCCCACCCACCAGTTGGATGGATTGTAGCCCTTGGGGGTTCAACTGTGGGTCTGATGGTTTTCTTGACAATCTCTTTGTTCACGTGGGAGTTGTCTTAAATTTAAATACCTAATCTACAAAGAAATGGTTTGTTTTTCCACTTAAGCATTATGGGATAGACTTTTTCTCATTCACTTCAGTATTCAGTGGACACTCCTGGAGGGCACACTCTGAGAAGGGTGTGGCACATGGCTCCCAGCAGTTTTAAAGATGGGTCACAGCCGACCCCCTGCCCCCGGTCCTGGGCTCGGGGATGAGTGAGGCCAGGGCATCAGACCCAGGGGGGCTCTCTGCTGCTGCTGGTGGTCGGGCAGGTGGGACTGTTCTTCATTCAGTCTCCAGCATCCATGACCCTCCCACCCACCCACACGTGGCTTGGTCCTAGGTTCTCGAGAAGGAGAAGAAACGTAAGAAGCCAAGTGAGGATGAATCGGATGCGGAAGATGAAGTGGAGAAGAGCCAGGAGGACCAGGAGCAGAAGACGAAGAGGTTCGATGGGGCGCAAAGGAAGGAGATGAAAGACTGGTTGGGACTGGGGAGGGTGTGGGTGAGGGGGCAAGGCTGCAGGAAGGGTCGCCCAGACCAGTGCTGCAGCGGGTTGGAGGGTGGAGGTGACTTGGACAGAGAGGATTACAGCCTCCTTTGTCCTCTGTGTGAGGATTTGGGCTTCTTTGCTGCTAGAGAAGCTCTGGGAGACTGCTGGGTTCACATGTCAGAAGTCTTTCCTCCGGATTCTCGTTTCAGGCCTGAGACTGAATTTCTGAGGGTGGGCGACAGGCAGAGAGCCTTGGGAAGCAGGGTCTGGTTGTGCTCTAGACCGTGGACCTTTGGTCTCTTTGAGAAAAGGCAGCGGTTTGTACAGGCCGGGCCCAGCATTCCATTTGGACTATTGGTGTTTTAGGAGGAGGACCAGTCCCTCGGATGCCAAGGAAGGGGACTCCTATGACCCCTATGACTTCACCAACACAGAGGAGGAAATGCCTCAGGGTGAGTGAGCAGCCTCCACTGGTAACAAGGTGGTCTAGGTCTCCTGGCTTTTTAATGCTCTGTGTTACGCATTTGCTTGTGGGTTCCCACTCGGCTCCCTGCTTGGGACCCTGTGTCCAAGAATCGAGGAAACTCAGAACTTTGGAAATAAGCTTTGCCCCCTCGTCTGCCTCGTTGGTGCACCATGCTCTTTGCCAAGCCTGGTGCGAGCGTGCCAGATCCCGTGGGCTCGGGAGCTCCTGCCTGACCGGAGCCTTTCTTGAAGCTGCTTTGGCTGGCCCCACGTGAGCCCCAGGGTTGCAGGCTCAGGAAGTGGAGAGGGGCCTCGGGTCGTGGACATGGCTTCACCTTGTCCTCTGCTCTCTGTAACCTTTTCCCCTCAAGTGCACACTCCAAAGGCGACAGACTCACAGGAGACCAAGGAGTCCCAGAAGGTGGAGCTGAGTGAATCCAGGTGAGCAGGGAAGGACCTCTTCCCTGGAGGTAGGAAACAAGCTGTTACCAGCAGAGCTCCAAACTAGAGGCCCAAGGGTTTCTAGAATATTTTCTGTTCTGATGACAATTTCAAGCTTGAAAAAAATTATGAAAATTGTGTAAAGAACTCATACATTCTTAGAATCTCCGGTTGTTTAGGTTTTACCATTTGCTGTTAATTCTCTGTGAGAATTTAAAACCTGGTATCCTTGTGCCATTAGGAAGAGGAGTCTTAGAGCAAGGATAGAATTTGTGTCTCACTGAAACCTTGGAGTCTTCTCAGTAGGTTAAATATGTGTATTTTTTCTTCTCTCTGGATGGTTGTCATTTGTTTTGAGATAATCAGTTTTTACCAGTAGAGGTTCAGAAACAGTTTTATCTGAAAACCTTTTATTTACTGGATACCAGAGGAGCTCCATGGCTAAGGTTTGCTTTTTTGTTTTAATACCTTAACATACACAGTGTTCACTGAAAAAAGTTGAAACGCATCATAAAGTATTTAGGAGGAAACATTAAGATCAAGTGTCACTCCAGCCCCCAGGACAGCGAATGAACTGTATCTGAAAGCACTCTCTGAATCTTGGAGGTCTCACTTCAATGACTGCGGGGTTTCCATAGTATGAGTGTGTATGTTCTTGCGTTTTCTAATGAGGGATGGCTGACTTCCCTAAGACTGCTGTTTACAGTAAAACACAATCTTAACACATGTCATTGCTTCGGTGAGGATGGAGCTGTGGGGTCAGTTTCTAGGAATGGATTCCCAGAGTCGGAGGAGATGCACCTCAGAATTATAGCACATGTGGCTAACTTGCGTCCCAGAGATGTCATCCCAGTTTGTGTTTCTACCGACAGTGTGCAGACGCCAGTTTCCCTCATCCTCAGTGGCCTTTGGGTTTTAAAATGCTGTTATTTCTCTATGAGCAGGAAGCTCTGTAACACAACCGCTTAGCTTTGAGGGGGGAAGCTTGGGTGCAGAGTGGCCATCAGGGGCAGTCTATAGGGGACACCGAGGCTCATGGGCTCTGACGTCGTCTTGGCGGCTTCCTCTCCCATCACCCTCTCTCTCCCGTCCTGGGCAGGTTAAAGGCCTTCAAGGCAGCCCTCTTAGAGGTGTTCCGGGAAGCTCATGCACAATCGGTTGGCATGAATCGCCTCACGGAATCCGTCAACCGAGACAACGAAGAGCCCTTCTCTGCTGCGGAGATCCAGGCTGCGCTGAGCAGGATGCAGGACGACAACCAGGTCATGGTCTCCGAGGGCATCGTCTTCCTCATCTGAGGACTCTCATCTTTGGACTGTGGGGTCCAGCCAAGAAAGTTCCTTCCAGTTTCCTCTTTGCCCTCCCCCCAGCCCAGCCTTCGCTTTCATTCCCTGAATGTCAGTGTTGAATTGAACTGAAATGGAGGACAGGTGACACGCAGAGTCAGGACTTGGTGGAAGCCTGAGGACGGGTCAGGAAAACTGCCGTGGGGTCAAGAGAAGGAGGACGGGGCCAATGTGATGCGTCTTCACTGCACAAGACTTAACCACAAGGGTCCCTCCCCACCCCCACTGCCCGCCCCAAACAAGCCGCACCATTCTTCACTGTAGACGGCACAACTTCTGAGTATGTTAGGGGGCCACAGCTGGTTTCTGTCATCCTTTCAGTGTTGGCTTCCACTCCTGAGCACTTAGGTCTAGAACAGACTCTGGTGGTTCTGTGCTGATGGAGAAGGACTCTGAGGCAAGTCCTCAGGCCTGGAAAGCTTGCTTTGCGGTAGCACCAGTTAAGACTCATATGGAGTTTTGACCCAAACATCCAAGACATTAAATAAACACTCATTCTTTATACTCTGCACGTGGCCTTAATACTGTGATTTTTTTGGACACATTTCATTGTATTTTCCTCCAATGTTCCACCCTGTGCGATGGGCTGACTGCGTTTGCACCGCGTCACCAATAGGTGGCAGCAGGCTGCCGTGCTCTCTGGGGATTAGGCCTTCTCAGGGCTGATTTCTTCCCCAAGGACATCAGCATTTATCTGTTAAAACTGCAAACCAAACATTGCCAACTCAGAACAGCTTAGCAGCCACAGAAGGCCAGTGTGTGAATGTCCAGGAGAATTGACCCTTTGCATGGCTTTTCTGAACAGGAATCAAAGCCCCTTCATGCAAAAATAATACCCAGTATGTCAGACCCTCAAAACTGGTGAATTCTTGCCCATTAAGAGATCTCCTTACAGGATTCTTGTGAAACCTAACTCCTGGTGTCCAGCCCTTGGGGTCTGTTTGCACAGAAGTCAGTGAAGGGTCCAGGGCAAGACTTCTATCCTCTGTATAGTTTTGGTAGCTTCTGAGGAACTTTTGAGGTTATTTAAATTAAAAAAAAAAAATTGTGGCTCGATGGGGGGCCTAGGTTGCATGGATTGGAGGCTGCCCCGAGAAGAGGTGGTGTGGGTTCCCAGCTGTGAGATCTGGGAGTTGCTTCCTTCCCCCTGTTGCTGAGGGGCCCTGTCACCCTGAGGCCGTGAAGCAGTAGTGAAGAGTTCAGTTTTATCTTCATGTTTTTTTCACAGATGTGAAGTATCAAATTCTGTTTGCAGAGCCCCAGAGAGTATAGTCCAGGGAGTGAGCAGTGATAGCAGAGGAGGACCGGCAGCAAGTCTCGTATTGTGCCGGGTGAAAATAGAAGACCTGATGCTCTGGAGGACTCCAGGTTGGGGATATACACACATGTCTAATGTGTCAGTGAAGAGGTGAAAACTACAAGATATATGCAAATGAGAGCTGAAGGAACTGAGGGGCCAGGAGAGTCAGGACGAGGTGGGAGCTTCTGATGTGGCGCTGTAGGGAGAAGAGCTAAGGTCTCAGGGGAGCATTTCTTAGAAGGCCAAATGCTTTGTCAGTGGACTTTTGTCCTCTCTCCTTCACACCTGATGAAACAGGCATGCACGGGGTGGGAGAGTAATTATGTGAATGAGGTGATTCGGCAACAGCTGTAATACCACATTTAGCCATAAGAACGGAAGGTAGAAGAGTATCAGCTGTCAAAATAGATGTTACCTGTATTAAAATAACCTGACTCAGGTACTCAGTGAATCTCTGCGTTGAGTTTCTAAAAATGTGTGTGTGTTGTTTCCCAACTTGTAGCAACAGAAGAGCATTGCTGAGTATTTAAAGGAACAATTCTTCTTGCCCAGAGACCCCCCTCTTCCAGCTACAAGGACCTGAATGAGGCTGCTGGGCAGAGGGGATCTGGTCTGTGAGTCAGTGTCCTCTGAGGGCATTGCTATGGCCACAGAGATGGCAGAGGTGGCCCAAATTTACCAGGGGAAAAAACACTTCTTTCCAAAAGAGAAGTTTGTTTCCATTTATGTGTGCCGTCTAAAAGAGGTCAAATACTTCGGGGGTCTTTGAGAAATCAGTTACATCTTGAAAGATTTTATGTTATCTTATTCCTGAACCCTCCTAGATAAACAACATGTCAGTGTGAGAGGAGAGTTGTCAAAGCAGACAGTTGGTCAATGTGGATGGAATTCAGTCCTCTGCCACTTACCAAGTAACTTCAAGTATTGAGCTGCTAATTCATCTGTAAAATGGGGCTAACTTCTGCCTTTGCAGGGTGCACCTCACCTTTGTGAGGTGACTGAGGGCAGCTGTTAGTTGCTAGCCGGCGGGGAAATATTCCATGGTTCTGCCCTTATCACCGCAAATTCCAAATTTCACTAAAACAAAGTGAGTCATTTTGATGTGTGAAAAAGACTCTCTATCCTTGGATTGAAATCGTTGAAAACGATTTCGCCATGTGGAGTCCCAGAGCTCTGTCCTCTTTCCTGCCTTTCCAGGCTTTTCCTTTCTTTAAAAAAAATTTTTTTTGTTTGTTTTCATGTGGACCACTTAAAAAATCTTTTTTGAATTTGTTACAGTATTGCTTCCATTTTTATGTTTTAGTTTTCTGGCCAGGAGGCATGTGGGATCCTAGCTCCCTGACCCGGTATCAAACCCGCACCCCCTACATTGGAAGATGAAGTCTTAACCACTGGGCCCCCAGGGAGGTCCTTCCAAGCTTTCCTTGATGGTTCCTGTCCTCAAGTCCATATAGCTCTGACCCAGGTCCATCTCACAGGGAGGACCCCTGCCTTGGTGTATGACAATGGGCTCTTGGCTGTCTCTCAGAGACAAAGCCTGCTTAAGGTGGACAGTGTCACCTCGGGCCTCACAAGAGCCCTGCAAGGTGGGATCATCAGAACAACATGGATGAGGAAGGAAAGGAGGGGAAAGACTCTCTGAAACCAAGAATCCATAGGTTGTACCCTTCTCATTTTCCCTGAGTTTTCAGCCCACCCATTGTCCTAATGACTTCAGACTTTTTCTGGGGTGAGGTTTCCCCAGAGGCTGTAGTCGGTGGAATCAGGCAGGTGCTGGGGTAACCTGTAGGTCAGCTCCCCAGCTACTCCATCCTCATACCGACTAAGTCCTTCCCTCCCCGAGCATCCCCCTTCTCTCCCCAGGAGCCAAATGCCACCACTTCCACTCAACGGGAGGGGAGTTGAAAGATGGGGCATCGTGCCCTGGTTCTGGATGGTCAGGTAATTTCCCCCAAGAGCCTAAAGCTGGCAGAGGAAGTGAGACACATACACCCTGCCCCACACTGGGCAGCAGGGACCCTGAGCTTGAGTTCCTTTCCGGCAGTAAGTGGCTGAGTTCATGTGCCAGGCTGGCTGAGCCACTTCCTTACAGGGAAGTGCTTGGTTTCTTGATCTGGAAGAGGAGGTGGTTGAAGTAGGTGATGATCTCTGAGGTCCCTTCCAGTAATGCATGAGACACTGGGGTCAGTTCTACCCAGAAGACACATTAGCACTGGTACCACTTGGAGGCAGGTCAGAATGAGTCTACCATCCTGTTAAACACATTTTTTAAGGTTAGTGATATTTGTGCTTCTCAATTTTGTGACTAGAACTCCAGGATGTTTCCCACTATCTCAGGGAATTGTATTTAATTCCTAGAAAAAAAAATTAGAATAAAATTAATTTTTGTTTAACTTCACTTTTATTGGTTTTAATAAATTCTTTTTCTTTTTCTTTTTTTTTTTTCTGGTCTGCTGCCTCGGTGATGAATGCTGGTTTCTGCCTGGTTCTTTACTTACTAGAATGAACTCCTACCTCATTCTCTTCGGTTTTCCCTCAAGGGAGAGAATTAAGATTCTAAATTCTTTTCATATCATACCTTCAGTAACACTAGCAATTTAGAGTTAGTAATTGGTAAGTTATTCCTATCATTACACATAACAAATGCAGAAAAGACAACTGTCTACCACTTTACCATCTTTGAGAACCAGAGGTGATAAGTTGGTAGAGTGAGACATCTTAAGAGCTGTCACTGAAACCATCTGATTGCATGTTCATTTATCTTGGTATTCCAATAAATGTGTGTAAGATTACGTGCAAAGGCTAAAAAGTATTTAAAATTAAAAAAAGATGAAAGACTGGCTTCATTTCCCATCTTCTTCAGAGAGCAGGCAGAGTGTCTCAGATGTCCTGACTTCAGGGCAGACATGGCTTAGAAGATTCTGCTCATCCTGCAAGTCTGATCCTCTGACAACCCCTCACTCTCCACCAGGCCCTGGGAGCCGGGTTTTGCATGTTCTCCAGCCTGCAACTGGAGGAAGTTATTTTTCCTTCTCTTGACTCAGAATCATGAGCCTTGGGTTTGAATTTCTGCTCTGCTATTTAAAAACTGTGACTTTTGACTGGAGAAGGGAATGGCTACCCACACCAGTATTCTTCCCTGGAGAATTCCATGGACAGAGGAGCCTAGTGGTCTACAATCCATGGGGTTGCAAAGAGTCAAACATGACTGCTTCCTTGCAGTCTTAACCTGTGAAGTGGAGAGATTTATGGGTTTGTTGTGGGCTTCAAATACAGTGGTATATTTGAAAAGAACTTTGTGAGCTGTATGGCTTTATCTACAATGTAAGGCTACTAATATTATAATCATTTTCCTCCTCCCCGTAGCATTTTGTTAAAGAGGAAAACAGCCCTGGAAGAGCTGGAGAGAGAGATCCCTTCATTTGTAGGTGGAGACTAGTGGGAAGCCTGGATCCAGGCAAGGCTCACTTGCTGGGTCCATCTGTAGGAAAACCATCCAACACCCTTGTTAGTCAGAGGGTTGAGTCAGATTACTCCTGAAAGTCACAATAGAGGCAGAAAGCCAAGGTATAATCTAACCTGGGTGCTAGGTGAAGGGGTGCTCAGGACACCTGTGGGTGTGACAGGATCACAGGATAGGAAATCTGGCAATGAGGTCCCCTCTGGTTTCTTGGTTGGCATAAAACCTGCGTAATACACATGGTCATGTGCAATTTACAGGCAGCTTCCTCTCCAGTTTAGGTAAGTGCTCAGGTCTGTGTGGCCAAGAACCTTCTCAAGAGTCCTCATTTTCTCTCCATGTCCCCACCACCTTCCTCTGATCTCCTGCTGGACGAGTACAATGGAGCAGATCTGGGAGGAGCTCTGCCCACTGGAAGCACTTCCTCTCTGTTTCGCCCCTTCCACTGTCCTTCCTCCCTCCCTCCCCTCTTCTCTCTTGATTTCGTTCTCCTCCACCCTCTTCTTCAAGCATTCTTCATCCCCTCGCCTCAGCAAAGATGAAGAACTGTCTCTCATGGGAAACCCATTTCATCTTGTGGTTCTACAGCATTTCTAGGAACACTAGGATAACCTGAGATTCGTTTGTCATTCTGAGTCAGTCCACACAGGAGTGAAAGTGACACATTTCTCCGAAATGTGCTGGTTTCAGTGGCTTTCTCTCTGGTCCTCCCCCACTCCATTTTTTTCTCTTCTTAATCTGTATTTTCATGGAAAACATGAAGTGATGGCACTTAGAATGATTCAAATTGCTTTTCAGAAAAAGGAAAAAACTGAAGATACCTTACTCCTCACCCCCCACAGATATGCACACACTCACAAAAATGTGTGCACTCACACACCTCTACTCCCAAGACTGAGACAGATTCCAAAATTGGAAGAGAACATGGAGATGGTTCAGTTCAAACAGAGCTCCCGGTGCAACATTCCTCTCTGGAATGTCACTACAGATGTTTATCAAGCTTTAGTATGGTCTAGTGACTGTCTGATCCCTCTCCCTTTCAAGAAATTTTCTAAATACTTGAAACCAATGTTGTGTGCCTGTAAGCTGTTTTTTCCGCCAAAGTATCCCTCTTTAAGATTTTTTGAAATTTAATTATTTTTGGCTGTGCTGGGTCTTCATTGCTTTGTGTGGGCTTTCTCTAGTTGTGGTGAGCAGGGTCTACTCTTCCTTGCCATGCGTGGTCTTCTCTTGTTGCAGAGCACGGACTAGGGCTCAGGCTTCAGTAGCTGTGGTGTGTGGGTTCATTAGTTGTGAAGCAGGGGCTTAGTTGCTCTGTAGCACCTGGAATCTTCCTGGACCAGGGATCGAACCTATGTTCTGTCCCCTGCATTAGCAGGTGGATTCTTATCACCAGGGAAGTCCTAATTAAGACTTTTCATAAGTTACTGGTCTACTAGAAGTTGAAAATAATGAAGGAGAGGAAAAACTTTGTCCTTTACCCTCTTGGATTCAGTACCTTGGGTCCTGCAAATTAAACAGACAAAAACAGATTTCCAGAGAAAGGATTTATTATGTGTGTATACAGAGGCTTTTGCAGAAAAGACGTGAACACTCAAAGATGCAATTAGACTCAGTGGCTTAGATACCATTTTAACAAAGAGTCATAAATGTAGAGACATAACTAGACAAAGGAAGGAGGGAGTGTTGAATTTTTAGGGCAAGTAGATAGTGGGAGGGTGAGTATATGGGGAAAGCTGAAGAACTGTACAAAAAAGATCTTCACGACCAAGATAATCACAATGCTGTAATCACTCACCTAGAGCCAGACATCCTGGAATGTGAACTCAAGTAGGCCTTAGAAAGCATCACTGCAAAAAAAGCTAGTGGAGGTGATGGAATTCCAGTGGAGCTATTTCAAATCCTGAAAGATGATGCTGTGAAAGTGCTGCACTCAATATGCCAGCAAATTTGGAAAACTCAGCAGTAGCCACAGGACTGGAAAAGGTCCGTTTTCATTCCAATCCCAAAGAAAGGCAATGCCAAAGAATGCTCAAACTGCTGCACAATTGCACTCATCTCCCACGCTAGTAAAGTAATGCTCAAAATTCTCCAAGCCAGGCTTCAGCAATACGTGAACCATGAACTTCTAGATGTTCAAGCTGGTTTTAGAAAAGGCAGAGGAACCAGAGATCAAATTGCCAGCATCCACTGGATCATGGAAAAAACAAGAGAGTTCCAGAAAAACATCTATTTCTGCTTTATTGACTATGCCAAAGCCTTTGACTGTGTGGATCACAATAAACTGTGGAAAATTCTGAAAGAGATGTGAATACCAGAGCACCTGACCTGCCTCTTGAGAAACCTCTATGCAGGTCAGGAAACAACAGTTAGAACTGGACATGGAACAACAGACTGGTTCCAAATAGGAAAAGGAGCACGTCAAGGCTATATATTGTCAGCCTGCTTATTTAACTTCTATGCAGAGTACATCATGAGAAATGCTGGGCTGGAAGAAGCACAAGCTGGAATCAAGATTGCCGGAAGAAATATCAATAACCTCAGATATACAGATGACACCACACTTATGGCAGAAAGTGAAGAAGAACTAAAAAGTCTCTTGATGAAAGTGAAAGAGGAGAGTGAAAAGTTGGCTTAAAGCTCAACATTCAGAAAACGAAGATCATGGCATCTGGTCCCATCACTTCATGGCAAATAGATGGGGAAAC
Source organism: Ovis aries (assembly GCF_016772045.2). NCBI lineage: Eukaryota > Metazoa > Chordata > Mammalia > Artiodactyla > Bovidae > Ovis > Ovis aries. Next base: position 24,353,684 of record NC_056073.1, on the reverse strand, counting down.
AGTGGAAACAGTGTCAGACTTTATTTTGGGGGGCTCCAAAATCACTGCAGATGGTGATTGCAGCCATGAAATTAAATGATGCTTACTCCTTGGAAGAAAAGTTATGACCAACCTAGATAGCATGTTCAAAAGCAGAGACATTACTTTGCCAGCTAAGGTCCGTCTACTGGTTTTTCCAGTGGTCATGTATGGATGTGAGAGTTGAACTGTGAAGAAAGCTGAGCGCCAAAGAATTGATGTTTTTGACCTATGGTGTTGGAGAAGACTCTTGAGAGTCCCTTGGACTACAAGGAGATCAACCCTGGGATTTGTTTGGAAGGAATGGTGCTAAAGCTGAAACTCCAGAACTTTGGCCACCTCATGGGAAGAGTTGACTCATTGGAAAAGACTCTGATGCTGGGAGGGATTGGGGGCAGGAGGAGAAGGGGACAACAGAGGATGAGATGGCTGGATGGCATCACCGATTTGATGGATGTGAGTCTGAGTGAACTCTGGGAGTTGGTGATGGACAGGGAGGCCTGGTGTGCTGCGATTCATGGGGTCGCAAAGAGTCGGACACAACTGAGCGACTGAACTGAACTGAAGATAGAACTGCCAGTACCTCGGATCAGTCCCTTATACAGGCAATCCCCAAGTGGTGACACCTTAACTAAGAGGCAGGGTTCTTTGGTGGTACAGGTGTGTAAATCAACATAGTATGATGGGACTGAAGTGAACTGAACTGAAGTGAATTAAAGATAAGGGTAATTTAGTAGGCTTTGTTATGCCGACTCAAGTTGGTGTCTTTTCCATCAATAAGAGCTGTCCCCCTCTTTGTAATATGTGAATTTCCTTTACAAATAGAGATCTATGTTACCTTTACAAAGGGAAATTAATGCCTGGTGTTTAGACAGAAGCCTTCCCAGATGGTGCAGTGGTAAAGAATACACCTGCCAAAGCAGGAGATGCAAGAGACTCTGGTTTGATCTCTGGGTTGGGAAGATCCCCTGGAATAGGAAATGGCAATCCACTCCATATTCTTGTCTGGAAAATTGCCTGGAAAATTCCTTGGACACAGGAGCCTGGTGGGCTACAGTCCATAGGATCACACAGAGTCGAGCATGTTTAGACAGAAACAGGGAAAGGCAGAGAGTTTCTCCTGAGTCTGCTGTTTCTCAGTTTGCCTTCAGTTCAAATTAATCCTTTTGCCAAAGTGGCATCTTTTGTGTGGCATATTCTAATCCTCCTCAGTTAGTAAGAAACTGGGTGGAAGAAGAAGCTTACTAGTATGACCATCAAGTTAAGCCAAGTGAGTAAGTATGCACTGAGCATCAGCCATGGCTGATGTCTTTGTTGGCATGTGGGTGTGCAGAAGTCATGGGTGTCTCTTCTAAAGAGTTTTAGATTCAGAGAGCAGATTAGGAACAAACACTTAAGCTTTTCAGTTTAAAAAGCCAAAGTACATAAAAATAGCCATTCAAGGGGACAATAGAAAAGTTTTCTCCAGAAATTGCTGAATGAAATGCCATGAGAGCAAGCAGAGAGGCCAGAAGAGAGACAGATAGAAGTCGGTTTTGCATCAGAGGAGATGGATTTTGTGGAAGAGTCCAGGAGTTTGGGTGGATCCTAAATCTCCTGGTGGCTCAGACGGTAGAGAATCTGCCTGCAGCGCTGGAGACCCGGGTTCCATCCCTGGGTTGGGAAGATCCCTTGAAGAAGGCAATGGTTACCCACTACAGTATTCTTGCCTGGAGAATTCCATGGGCAGCAGAGCCTGGCAGGCTACAGTCCATTACAGTCCATGGGGTGCAGAGAGTCAGACACAACTGAGAGATTAAATCAGCAGAAGAACTGATATGATCTTCAGAGGAGAAGGGCTCAGAAATACAAAACATTTTGTGGAGCAGAATCTGGAAAATGAGTTTCTTGCATGTGGATGGTTTGGGAAGGTGATTTCCTTTAACAAACTAGGTTGGGACCATGCATCAGATTTAGGCCACTGTCTCAGGGGTTGGTCATCCCTACCTAGAGGCAAGAGTGGAGTACAAGGGCATCTTTCTGGGGCAAGCTCCTTCATCCCCACTCACCACCCCCAAAACTCTGTGGGTTGTCTGCATGGGACTGGGGGAAAGTCCAGGAGCAAACATTGCTGATCCCTGGTTAATGAACGACCCTCGTAGAAACAGCTGGGGAGAAATTATGGTGGGAGGAAGCCAGGAACATTTGACAAACACTCACTTGGGCTTTCCCCGAGCATGGCACTCCGGTAGTCAGTTGACTAATACCATTCACCTCAATGCAGGAAACTAGCTTGTTTTGCTGAGTAAGTGAAAGCCTGCACGAAACCCTGAGTTGCGGGCAGCTTGCTTATGAGTGGCTTGGTCAGGTCAACCCAAAGCAGTGGCTGCTGAGTTTTGACCTGAAAGGACCTCACTTTCCTGGTCTCTCTATCCCTAGCCTTGCCAAGAGACCCTCCAGAGCAGGAGATGAGGTGCACAGTTCTTAGCTTCAAGGGAGTGCACCTCTGAGATTTAAGGCTCTGATCTTATCCCAATCACTTCTCAAGGGTACTTGATTGAATTTCTTAGCTTTAGAAAATGGAATGTGTCCAGTGAGCCCCGCTGTGATTTCATGAGAAATTTCTCATGTCCCACACTTTCTATAATGTTCCTTACAGCAGTACACCACAGACTTTCATGTGAGGAGAATCACTTGGAAATTTTATAAAAAGGAAGACTCTGATTCAATAGATTTGCCATGAGGGCCCAAGATTCTGCATTTATTTTTTGCATATATTTTCAGGCTTTTCTCCAAGTATACATTAATATATATATATACACAAATATATACAGGCATGTATATAGTATGTTTCTATCTACATCAAAGGAACATTCTGCTTTATATGAAGAACTGCACCTTAACATTTTCAAAATTTGTTATGAAAAAGATATTTTTAGTTATTAAATTTTCTTGGAAAATAATTTCTAGTGGCTACGTAGGTTTTATCATAAATACATGCTAACAGGTACTTAACTATTACTCTACTGTTAGAAATCCAGTATATTTTCAATTTTCCCACACTGAATATTCTTGTACGTGGATCTTTGAGTACTTCTCTATTTCTTTAGAACAATTCCCAGGGGTTGAACATTTTTTTAGGTTTTTGCTTTACATTATCAAATACCCTACAAAAGTTGTACCAATATACTCCTGGCTAAAATACCTGAAAATGCCCCTTTTTACTATTCTCCTGTTAATATTTCACATTTAAAAATCTATGCCAATTTCATAGCCTAAATATGGAATTCTGTTCTAATTTACATTACTTTGTTTTTGAGGCTAACCTGTTTCTTCATATATTCATTATCTATTTTCTTCTAATTTAAACATTTTTACTTTTTCTTTTTTATATATATAATTGAGATATAATTGACCTGGTATATTAGTTTCAGGTATAAAACAATGATTCCATCTTTGCATATATAGCTAAATGATCACCATACTAAGTCTGATTAACATCCATCAACTGAGATTCTGCCTTTTTAACAAGTTCCCAGCTTCTAGTTTTCTAGATGGGGGTTGGGGGGATTGTGCTTACTTTCTCATTCCAAATTCTTCTTCTTTTTAAAAATTTATTTTTTGGCTGTGCTGGGTCTTAGCTGTTGCATGTGGAAACTTAGTTTCCCAACCAGGGATCGAACCTGGGCCCGCCGCCTTAGGAGCACAGGAATCTCAGCCCCTGGACCACCAGGAAAGTACTTTTCATTCCAAATTCTTGTTGACCCATTTCTGCTGGCTCCTTTCCTGAGGCTGCCTTGTCTTTCTTTCTGCGTCACTTGGCTGCTATGTGGCCCTCATAGGACTGTTTTGCACATAAAGAATTTTATTCCAGGCGTGGAAATCATGGAAGAGAATTAAAGCACAATGTAGACGTGGAAACAGTTTGAATACTAGACTCAGGAGTCTGTAAAGTTCCCTTGTTATGTCAGCTTCTGAAGTTTCTAACTGGCATCTCTCTCCATTTCTCTTCTCTGGAGTGATAACTCAAGTTCCTGTTAATTGTATATGTAACAATTTCCTTCTCTGTTTCACCCTCTAAGAATAGAACTTCCCTCTCTGTGTTTACCCTGGAGAGAGATGGCTTTTTCTTTGCACTTCCAAAAAGGCCCAAGGTGAGTTCTCTCCAAAACAGAAATACTATCTGGTCTGACAGAAAGTTCACAGCACTCCTGGGTGGAGGAAACTGTAATGTTGATTTTCTTCTTTGGATAGTACTTTTATTTTTCTTCTTGTTATCTGTGTCAAGTACTCAGCACAGTGACTGACACAGAATGAGCATTTAATAAATGGTGTTTCTGTTAACAAGGAGATACAATTCTGGTGCAAATAGCTCCATGGTTCATAGAATAGATTCAGAATTAAGTAGTCCTGCATGCAGTCTGGAACTTTTCTCCAGTAACCTCAACTCTATTCCATCCAGGGTTCTCATGCAGCACTCTGGGAAAATCCTTTCCTAAGTCTCCCCGCATCATAGGTTACTTTTCTCCTTTTTAGCCTTTGCTTCCAATCCTCTTCCTTCATTTCTGTCCCCTTTGAATTCTATCCCCTGTAATTCTTTCATAGGTTCTTCACCTTTTCATCAGAAGATCAGGAATTGTACTGATTTTTTGGGCAATAGACAGATATACACATCCTCACACCCATGGAGGGAAAGACAGGAAGAGGAAGGGAGAGAGAGGGAGAAGGAGAGGGAAAGGAAAAGTGAGAGGGAAGAAGGTTTCTGTGTTTAAGCCCCAAGTAATTCCTATGCCCACAGACATCAGCATATGAAGACCCTGGCAGTATTTGCACCCGACAAACAGTCACTGTAATGAATTCTGATTTTAAACCGAAAGTAGAGCCGTTTTGTTCTTGAAAATCTTTTCACAGTGGAAATAAACTGACCTTAAAAAAAAAAAAAAGAACTGGTTGCTATGGAGTGTCACTTTTCAGAGGTTCTATTAAATATTGGGTTGGCCAAAAGGATTCATCTGAGTTTCTCTGTAACATCTTATATCTTTGGCTAACCCAACACATAGTGGGTTTGAATATTTGACTCAAATAGGTAAACATGAATTGGATACAAAGAAGGCTGAAACTAGAAACAATCTTTTGCATTGAAAGGGAGAAAAAACGATCATGTGGAGTTTGTAGGGTCTCTGACTTTATAGTTGTAAGAATGATCCATGTTTTTTGTCCAGTAGGGGATGGAGAAGATGGTTTATGAAAGGGAATGGGACATGGACTTTCAAAATGATCTCCAGACTGAAAAGGCAAATAAAACATATACTTAATTCATTTGAATGGACCAAGAGGAGGAAGAATTTTTGTGCTTGAGGAGAAGAGCTGCAAGAAAACTTGAAGGTTGGGAATAAAACCATAATGCTTTGAGGCCATTCTGACATAATGTTTTAGCCCATATTCAGGGAGTCTAACTCTAATATAAATCAGTGCTTCAGGGAAATTAGAGAGAGTATTTTAATATCATTTGGAAAAAAAGAGTGGAGTTAAATTAAATTATATGCTAATAGTTTTTGTTTGGTGAATAAGATAGTGAATGATATGATAATAAGATAGTGATAATTTATTTTTTGCATTTAATTCTTTCTTTCTTTCTTTATTTATTTTTATTTTTTTTTAGTTTTTTATTTTTTAAATTTTAAAATCTTTAATTCTTACATGCGTTCCCAAACATGAACCCCCCTCCCACCTCCCTCCCCACAACATCTCTCTGGGTCATCCCCATGCACCAGCCCCAAGCATGCTGCACCCTGCGTCAGACATAGACTGGCGATTCAATTCTTACATGATAGTATACATGTTAGAATGCCATTCTCCCAAATCATTCCACCCTCTCCCTCTCCCTCTGAGTCCAAAAGTCCGTTATACACATCTGTGTCTTTTTTTCCTGTCTTGCATACAGGGTCGTCATTGCCATCTTCCTAAATTCCATATATATGTGTTAGTATACTGTATTGGTGTTTTTCTTTCTGGCTTACTTAACTCTGTATAATTGGCTCCAGTTTCATCCATCTCATCAGAACTGATTCAAATGAATTCTTTTTAATGGCTGAGTAATACTCCATTGTGTATATGTACCACAGCTTTCTTATCCATTCATCTGCCATTTAACTCTTTATAAATATTCTTTAAACCTGTTATATAACAACATTGTTTAACTGGCTGTTAATAATGAGTCAGAGCTCTGATGAAAAGTGAAAATAAGCAGAAAACCCTATAAAATTATTTACTATCTCTCTCTCGGTCAGTTTAGATTAGGGTAAAACTCTTCCATTTAGACAGAGAAAGAATGGGAAATGTATGCAGTAGTTTTGATCTGTTACAACCTTGAAATCCTGCTTGGCTGACACTGTGGGGATCCAATGGCCAGAGCATGTGGAATGTTCTTTGATCATACCCCAATTCTGCTTTTCGAGGGGGGCTTACCTCCTCAATACTTTTTGAGGTCATTGCCTCCACCTCCTACCTGGGAGGTTTTCTCCCCCAATGATCTCTTTGGCCACATCTGAAATAGTCATGGCAAGTGTAGCTCCCTTGGTGCCCTGTCCCAGCTACTAGATGGTTACGGGACTGAGGTTTGGTTCATGATTAATTTTGAGAACTCAAAAATTTCCTGAACTTCTTACTTAAGTCAGTTCTCTTTGTGGCTTAATTCCTAGAACATCTCTACTTCTTTGCTTTTTCATTCCTATAACTCCCCCCTCTCTTGATTTAATGGTAGATTACTAGAATTCTACCCTTAGACCATTTTTTTCTGAGTGCTTTTACCTATGTTAAGAAATTTCCAAATGCTTCATTTTGATTCATGCCTTTAGGAAACTTATTTGGATGAAAGGTTTTTTACCAGGGATTCCTGTCTCAAAGGCTTTTCCAATTGTATCTTTTGCTTTGGGGGAGGGATAGAAATAGTTGGGATTTTTTCCATCTTGAAAGGCCCTGAATTTCTAGACTCTCTTCATTTTCTTTTCTTTTTTTTCTCAGACCTGCCAACTCTTTCCTGAGCTGTCTTCCTTGTGTTACCTTGCTAAATACAGGTGATGGCTTCCAACACACATAGCTGATATTCTATTTTCCAGGGCCCTCCAGGTGGCTCAGATGATAAAGTATCTGCCTCCAATGCAGGAGACCCCAGTTCAATCCCTGGGTCAGGAAGATCCCCTGGAGAAGGAAATGGCAACTCACTCCAGTATTCTTCCCTGGAGAATTGCATGGACAGAGGAGCCTGGCAGGCCACAGTCCATGGAATCGCAAAGAGTCGAATACGACTGAGCAACTAACACTTTCACTTTCCTCTGGAGGTATTATTGGATCTCTAAGTACAATGTCTGCCTCTGAAGTTGTTGCACGCAATCATTTACCAAATGTTTTGCCATTCATAACATTAAAGTGAAGTGAAGTCTCTCAGTAGTGTCCGACTCTTTGCGACCCCACGGATTGTAGCCTTCCAGGCTCCTCCATCCATACAATTTTCCAGGCAAGAATACTGGAGTGGGTTGCCATTTCCTTCTCCAGGGGATCTTCCCAGCTGAGGGAATGAACCTGTGTCTCCCGCATTGCAGGCAGACTCTTTACCATCTGAGCCACCAACATTGGTCATCATTTTTTAGCCTCCGATTTCATTGTCTTCATGGTCTACCACCTGACCACCATGGACAATGCCATAATTTCAGCCTTCTGCTATGGAAGCCCTTCACTTCTAGGCATTAATTTCTGTATCCACATGTATACTGCTAGCTTGTACCAGTATTTCTGATTAGATTCCCCTTTCTTTTTTAAATTTTTTATGTTAAAAAAATTGTTTTTAATTGAAGGATAATTGCTTTCTAGTATTGCTCTGGTTTCTACCAAACATCAACATGAATCAGTTATAGGTTTGCCTATGTCCCCTCCCACATGAACATCTCTCCCACCTCCCTCCTCATCCCACCCTTCTAGGTTGTTACTGAGTCCTGGTTTGAGTTCCCTGAGTCATACAGCAGATTCCCATTGGCTATCTATTTTATATAAGGTAGTGTATGTTTCCATGCTACTCTCTCCATATCTCCTGCCTTCTCCTTCCTCACCCCACTCCCTGTGCCATAAGTCTGTTCTCAATGTCTGTGTCTCCATTACTGCTCTGCAAATAGGTTCATCAGTACCATATTTCTAGATTTCATATATATATGTTCAGTCAGTTCAGTTCAGTTCAGTCGCTCAGTTGTGTCCGACTCTTTGTGACCCCATGAATCGCAGCACGCCAGGCCTCCCTGTCCATCACCAACTCCCGGAGTTCACTCAGACTCACGTACATCGAGTCAGTGACGCCATCCAGCCATCTCATCCTCTGTCGTCCCCTTCTCCTCCTGTCCCCAATCCGTCCCAGCATCAGAGTCTTTTCCAATGAGTTAGTTCTTCGCATGAGGTGGCCAAAGTACTGGAGTTTCAGCTTTAGCATCATTCCTTCCAAAGAAATCCCAGGGCTGATCTCCTTCAGAATGGACTGGTTGGATCTCCTTGCAGTCCAAGGGACTCTCAAGAGTCTTCAATACCACAGTTCAAAGCATCAATTCTTCGGTGCTCAGCTTTCTTCACAGTCCAACTCTCACATCCATACATGACCACTGGAAAAACCATAGCCTTAACTAGACGGACCTTTGCTGGCAAAGTAATGTCTCTGCTCTTGAATATGCTATCTAGGTTGGTCATAACTTACTTCCAAGGAGTAAGTATCTTTTAATTTCATGGCTGCAATCACCATCTGCAGTGATTTTGGAGCCCCAAAAAATAAAGTCTGACACTGTTTCCACTGTTTCCCCATCTATTTGCCATGAAGTGATGGGACCAGATGCTATGATCTTCGTTTTCTGAATGTTGAGCTTTAAGCCAACTTTTTCACTCTCCTCTTTCACTCTTATCAAGAGGCTTTTTAGTTCCTCTTCACTTTCTGCCATAAGGGTGGTGTCATTTTTCACTCTCCTCTTTCACTTTCATCAAGAGGCTTTTTAGTTCTTCTTTACTTTCTGCCATAAGGGTGGTGTCATCTGCATTGATATTTCTCCCGGCAATCTTGATTCTAGCTTATATGTTAGTATACAATAATTGTTTTTCTGTTTCTGACTCCCTTAACTCTGTATAATAAGCTCTAGATACATCCGTTTCATTAGGACTTACTCAAATGGCTTACTGTTTATGGCTGAGTAATATCCCATTGTATACATGTACCACAGCTTCCTTAACCATTGATCTATTGCTGGACATCTAGATTGCTTCCACATCCTAGTTATTGTAAATAGAGCTGGAATGAACATTGGGTTACATATGCCTTTTTCAATTTAGGTTTCCTCAGGATATATGTCTGGTAGTGGGGTTGCTGTTTCATATGGTGGTTTTATTCCTAGTGTTTTAAAGAATCTCCATACTGTTCTCCATAGTGACTGTATCAATTTGTATTCCCACCAACAGTGCTAAAGTGTTCCCTTTTCTCCACACCCTCTCCAGCATTTATTGTTTGTATTTTTTTTGATGATGGTCATTCTGACCAGTATGAGGTAATATCTCAATGTAGTTTTGACTTGCATTTCTCTAATAAGGAGTGATGTTGAGTGTCTTTTCATGTGTTTATCAGCCATTTGTACGTCTTCTTTCGAGAAGTGTCTAAGTCTTTTGCTCATTTTTTGATTGGGTTGTTTGTTTTTCTGGTATTGATTTGTATGAGCTGCTTGTATATTTTTGAAATTAATCCTTTGTCAGTTGTTTCATTACCTATTATTTTTTCCCATTCTAAGGGTTACCTTTCCACCTTGTTTATAGTTTCCTTTGTTGTGCAAAAGTTTTAAGTTTAATAAGGTAACACTTGTGTATTTTCTTTTTATTTCCATTACTCTAGGAGGTTGGTCATAGAGGATCTTGCTGTGGGTTATATCATAGAGTGTTCTGCTTATGTTTTTCTATAAGGGATTTATAGTTTCTGGTCTTACATTTAGATCTTTAATCCATTTTGAGTTTATCTTTGTGTATGGTGTTAAGAAGTAAACATTTCATTCTTTTATAATTTCATTCTTTTACACATAGCTGTCCAGTTTTCCCAGCAGCACTTTTTGAAGAGACTATCTTTGCCCCATTGTATATTCTTGCCTCTTTTGTCAAACATAAGATATCCATAGGTGCATGGGTTTATCTATGGGCTTTCTATCTTGTTCCATTGGTCTATATTTCTGTTTTGTACAAGTACCATACTATCTTGATGACTGTATCTTTGTAATACAGTCTGAAGACAGGAAGGTTGATCCCTCCAACTCCATTCTTCTTTCTCCAGATTGCTTTAGCTATTCGAGGTCTTTTGTGTTTACATATGAATTGTTAGATTTTTTGTTCTAATTCTGTGAAAAATGCCGTTGGTAATTTGATAGGGATTGCACTGAATCTGTAGATTACATTTAATAGTATAGTAATTTTTACAATATTGATTCTTCCAACCCAGGAACATGGAATATCTCTCCATCTGTTTATGTTGTCTTTGATTTCTTTCATCAGTGTATCATAGTTTTCTGTATACTGTTCTTTTATCTCCTCAGGTAGATTTATTCCTAGGTATTTGATTCTTTTCATTGCAGTGCTAAATGGGATTGATTGCTTAGTTTCTTTTTCTGATATTTCATTGTTAGTGTATAGGAATGCTAGTGATTTCTGTGTATTGATTTTATATTCTGCCACTTTGCTAAGTCACTGATTAGCTCTAGCAATTTTTTGATGGTATCTTTAGGGTTTCCTATGTATAGTATCATGTCATCTACAAATGACATTGAGAGTTTTACTTCTTTTTTTCCAATCTGGACTCCTTTTATTTCTTTTTCTTCTCTGATTGCTATAGCTAGGACTTCCAAAACTATGCTGAGTAATAGTGGTGAGAGTGGGCACCCTTGTATTGTTCCTGATCTTAGAGGGAATACTTACAGTTTTTCACCACTGAGAGTAATGTTTGCTGAGGGTTTATCATATACGGCCTTCATTATGCTGAGGTAGGTTCCTTCTATGCCCACTTTTTGAAGAATTTTTAAAAAAATCATAAATGGGTGTTACATTTTGTTGAAAGCTTTTTCTGTATCTATTGAGATTATCATATGGTTTTTATATTTCAATTTGTTGATATGGTGTATCACACTAATGAATTTGTGTATATTGAAGAATCCTTGCATCCCTGGGATAAACCCGACTTGATCATGGTATATGATCTTTTTAAAGTGTTGTTGAATTCTGTTTGCTAGAATTTTGTTGAGGATTTTTGCATCTATGTTCATCAGTGATATTGGCCTGTAATTTTCTTTTTCTGTGTTTTCTTTGTTTGGTTTAGGTATCAGGATGATGGTGGTCTTATAGAAAGAGTTTGGAAGTATTCCTTCCTCTGCAATTTTTTTGGAAGAGTTTTAGAAGGATAGGGATAAGCTCTTCTCTAAATGTTTGATAGAATTCACCTGTGAAGCCATCTGACCCTGGGTTTTGTTTTCTTGGGGTGGCAGGGTGAGGGGGAGGAGATTTTTTATCACAGTTTCGACTTTAGTGCTTATAATTGGCTTGTTCATAAGTTTTATTTCTTCCTGATTAAGTCTTGGAAATTGACCTTTTCTGAGAATCTGTCCATTTCTTTCAGATTGCCCATTTTATTGGTATATAGTTGCTCATAGTAGTCTTTTATGATCCTTTTTATTTCTGCATTGTCTGTTGTAACCTCTCCTTTTTCATTTCTAATTTTGTTGATTTGATTTTTCTCCTTTTTTCTCGATGAATCCAGCTAATGGTTTGTCAATTGTATCTTCTCAAAGGACCAGATTTTAATTTTATTAATCTTTACTATTGTTTACTTCATTCTTTTTCATTTATTTCTACTCTGATCTTTATGATTTCTTTCCTTCTACTAACTTTGGGTATTTTTTTATTCTTTCCCAGTTGTTGCTATTTTTCTTGTTTCTTAAGGTAGGATTGTCTTGCTATAAACTTCCCTCTTAGAACTGGTTTTGCTGCATCCCATAGGTTTTCAATTGTTGTGTTTTCATTGTCATTTGTTTCTAGGAATTTTTTGATTTCCCTTTGATTTCTTCAGTAACCTGTTTGTTATTTAGAAACATATTGTTTAATTCCATATGTTTGTGCTTTTTACAGTTTTTTTTCCCTATAATTGATATCTAGTCTTATAGCATTGTGGTCAGAAGAGATGCTTGATATGATTTCAATTTTTTTGAGTTTACTGGGGTTTGATTTGTGACCCAAGATGTGGTCTATCCTAGAGAATGTTCCATGTGCACTTGAGAAGAAAGAGTATTCTGTATTTGGGTGAAAAGTTCTGAAGATATCAATTAGGTCCATTTGATCTAATGTCTCATTTAAGGTTTGTGTTTCCTTATTAATTTTCTGTTTTGATGATCTGTCCATTGGTATAAGTGGGGTGTTAAAGTCCCCTACTATTATTGTATTGCTGTCAATTTCTCCTTTTATGTCTGTTAGTATTTGCCTCATGTATTGAGGTTCCCTTATGTTGGGTGTATAGATATTTACAATTTTTATGTCTTCTTCTTGGATTGATCCATTGATCATTATGTGGTATCCTTCTTTATCTCGTGTAATAGTCTTTATTTTAAGGTCTATCTTGTCTAAAATGAGAATTACCACTCCAGCTTTCTTTTGATTTCCATTAGCATGGAATACCTTTTTCCATTCTTTTACTTTCAATCTGTATGTGTCTCTAGGTCTGAAGTGGGTCTCTTGTAGGCAGCACATGTATGAGTCTCATTTTTGTATCCATTGATTAGTATGTGTCTCGATGTGTTTCTCCTTGAGTTTACGCTGTATTGGACTCTCTTTGGTTCCTGGACTTGATCAACTATTTCCCTTCCCATGCTGGGGAAGTTTTCAGCAATAATCTCTTCAAAAATTTCTTCAGGGGTTTTCTTTTTTCTCTTCTTCCTCTAGGATTCCTATAACTTGAATGTTGTTGCATTTAATACTGCCCAGAGGTCTCTGAGGCTATCTTCAATTCTTTTCATTCTTTTTCCTTTTTTCGGCTCTTCAGCTGTTATTTCCACCACTCTGTCTTCCAGCTCACTCATCCATCCTTCTGGTTCCATTAATCTACTATTGGTTCCTTCTAGAGTATTTTTAACCCAGTAATTGTTTTATTCATCTCTGTTTATTTATTCTTTATTTCCTTTTAAAATTTAAATTTATTTATTTTAATTGGAAGCTACTTACTTTACAATATTGTATTGGTTTTGCCATACATTGACGTGAATCCACCACGGGTGTACATGTGTGTTACCTATCCGGAACCCCTCTCCCAGCTCCCTCCCCATCCCATCCCTCTGAGTCATCCCAGTGCACCAGCCCCAAGCATCCTGTATCATGCATCAAGCCTGGACTGGCGATTCGTTTCACATATGATAATGTACATGTTTCAATGCCATTCTCCCAAATCATCCCACCCTGTCCCTCTCCCTCAGAGTCCAAAACTCTGTTCTATACATCTGTGCCTCTTTTGCTGCCTCACATACATGGTTATCGTTACCATCTTTCTAAATTCCATATATATGTGTTAGTATACTGTATTGGTGTTTTTCTTTCTGGCTTACTTCACTCTGTATAATAGGCTCCAGTTTCATCCACCTCATTAGAACTGATTCAAATGTATTCTTTTTAATGGCTGAGTAATACTCCATTGTGTATATGTATCACAGCTTTCTTATCCGTTCTTCTGCTGATGGACATCCAGTTTGCTTCCATGTTCTGGCTATTATAAATAGTGCTGTGATGAACACTGGGGTACATGTGTCTCTTTCAGTTCTGGTTTCCTCAGTGTGTATGCCCAGCAGTGGGATTGCTGGGTCATATGGCAGTTCTATTTCCAGTATTTTCAGGAATCTCCACACTTTTCTCCATTAGTGGCTGTACTAGTTTGCATTCCCACCAACAGTGTAAGAGGGTTCCCTTTTCTCCACACCCTCTCCAGCATTTATTGCTTGTAGACTTTTGGATCGGAGAAGGCACTGGCAACCCACTCCAGTCAATACTCTTGCCTGGAAAATCCCCATGGACGGAGGAGCCTGGTAGGCTGCAGTCCATGGGGTCACGAAGAATTGGACATGACTGAGTGACTTCACTTTCACTTTCCACTTTCATGCATTGGAGAAGGAAATGGCAACCCACTCCAGTGTTCTTGCCTGGAGAATCCTGGGGATGGCGGAGCCTGGTGGGCTGCTATCTATGGGGTCGCACAGAGTTGGACACAACTGAAGCGACTTAGCAGCAGCAGCAGCAGCAGCAGCAGCAGCAGCAGCAGCAGCAGCAGCAGCAAACTTTTGGATAGCAGCCATTCTGACTGGCGTGAAATGGTACCTCATTGTGGTTTTGATTTATTTGCTCTGATAATGAATGATGTTGAGCATCTTTTCATGTGTTTGTTAGCCATCTGTATGTCTTCTTCGGAGAAATGTCTGTTTAGTTCTTTGGCCCATATTTTGATTGGGTCATTTATTTTTCTGGAATTGAGCTGCAGGAGTTGCTTATATATTTTTGAGATTAATTCTTTGTCAGTTGCTTAATTTGCTATTATTTTCTCTTATTCTGAAGGCTGTCTTTTCACCTTGCTTATAGTTTCCTTTGTTGTGCAGAAGCTTTTAATTTTAATTAGGCCCCATTTGTTTATTTTTGCTTTTATTTCCAATATTCTGGGAGGTGGGTCATAGAGGATCCTGCTGTGGTTTATGTCAGAGAGTGTTTTGCCTATGTTCTCCTCTAGGAGTTTTATAGTTTCTGGTCTTATGTTTAGATCTTTAATCCATTTTGAGTTTATTTTTGTGTATAGTGTTAGAAAGTTGTTCTAGTTTCATTCTTTTACAAGTGGTTGACTTGTAAAAGTTTTCCCAGCACCACTTGTTAAAGAGATTGTCTTTTCTCCATTGTATATTGTTGCCTCCTTTGTCAAAGATAAGTTGTCCATAGGCGTGTGGATTTATCTCTGGGCTTTCTATTTTGTTCCATTGAACTATATTTCTGTCTTTGTGCCAGTACCATACTGTCTTGATGACTGTGGCTTTGTAGTAGAGCCTAAAGTCAGGTAGGTTGATTCCTCCAGTTCCATTCTTCTTTCTCAAGATTGCTTTGGCTATTCGAGTTTTTTTGTATTTCCATACAAATTGTGAAATTATTTGTTCTAGTTCTCTGAAAAATACCGTTGGTAGCTTGATAGGGATTGCATTGAATCTATAGATTGCTTTGGGTAGTATACTCATTTTCACTATATTGATTCTTCCAATCCATGAATACGGTATAGTTCTCCATCTATTAGTGTCCTCTTTGATTTCTTTCACCAGTGTTTTATAGTTTTCTATATATAGGTCTTTTGTTTCTTTAGGTAGATATTTTCCTAAGTATTTTATTCTTTTCATTGCAATAATGAATGGAATTATTTCCTTAGTTTCTCTTTCTATTTTTCTCATTATTAATGTATAGGAATGCAAGAGATTTCTGTGTGTTGATTTTATATCCTGTAACTTTACTATATTCATTGATTAGCTCTAGTGATTTTCTGGTGGAGTCTTTAGGGTTTTCTACGTAGAGGATCATGTCATCTGCAAACAGTGAGAGTTTTACTTCTTTTCCAATTTGGATTCCTTTTATTCCTTTTCTTTTCTTTCTTTTTTTCTTTTCTGATTGCTGTGGCTAAAACTTCCAAAACTATGTTGAATAGTAGTGGTGAGAGTGGGCACCCTTGTCTTGTTCCTGACTTTAGGGGAAATGCTTTCAATTTTTCACCATTGAGGATAATGTTTGCTGTGGGTTTGTCATATATAGCTTTTATTATGTTGAGGTATGTTCCTTCTATTCCTGCTTTCTGGAGGGTTTTTTAAATCATAAATGGATGTTGAATTTTGTCAAAGGCTTTCTCTACATCTATTGAGATAATCATATGGCTTTTATTTTTCAATTTGTTAATGTGTGTATTACATTGATTGATTTTTGGATATTGAAGAATCCTTGCATCCCTGGGATAAAGCCCACTTGGTCATGATGCATGATCTTTTTAATGTGTTGTTGGATTCTGATTGCTAGAATTTTGTTAAGGATCTTTGCATCTATGTTCATCAGTGATATTGGCCTGTAGTTTTCTTTTTTGGTGGCATCTTTATCAGGTTTTGGTATCAGGGTGATGGTGGCCTCATAGAATGAGTTTGGAAGTTTACCTTCTGCAATTTTCTGGAAGAGTTTGAGTATGATAATTGTTAGCTCTTCTCTAAATTTTTGGTAGAATTCAGCTGTGAAGCGGTCTGGTCCTGGGCTTTTGTTTGCTGAAGATTTCTGATTACAGTTTCAATTTCTGTGCTTGTGATGAGTCTATTAAGATTTTCTATTTCTTCCTGGTTCAGTTTTGGAAAGTTGTACTTTTCTAAGAGTTTGTCCATTTCTTCCAGGTTGTCCATTTTATTGACATATAATTGCTGATAGTAGTCTCTTATGATCCATTGTATTTCTGTGTTGTCTGTTGTGATCTCTCCATTTTCATTTCTAATTTTATTGATTTGATTTTTCTCCCTTTGTTTCTTGATGAGTCTGGCTAATGGTTTGTCAATTTTATTTATCCTCTCAATGAACAAGCTTTTGGCTTTGTTGATTTTTGCTATGGTCTCTCTCTCTCTCTCTCTCTCTCTCTTTTTTTACATTTATTTCTGCCCTAATTTTTAAGATTTCTTTCCTTCTACTAACCCTGGGGTTCTTCATTTCTTCCTTTTCTAGTTGCTTTAGGTGTAGAGTTAGGTTATTTATTTGACTTTTTTCTTGTTTCTTGAGGTATGCCTGTCTTGCTATGAACCTTCCCCTTAGCACTGCTTTTACAGTGTCCCACAGGTTTTGGGTTGTCGTGTTTTCATTTTCATTCATTTCTATGCATATTTTGATTTCTTCTGTGATTTGTTGGTTATTCAGCAGCGTGTTGTTCAGCCTCCATATCTTGGAATTTTAAGTAGTTTTAGTCCTGTAATTGAGATCTAATCTTACTGCATTGTGATCAGAAAAGATGCTTGGAATGATTTCAATTTTTTTGAATTTACCAGTGCTAGATTTATGGCCCATGATGTGATCTATCCTGGAGAAGGTTCTGTGAGCACTTGAGAAAAAGATGAAATTCATTGTTTTGGGGTGAAATGTCCTATAGATATCAATTAGATCTAACTGGTCTATTGTATCATTCAAAGTTTCTATTTCCTTGTTAATTTTCTGTTTAGTTGATCTATCCATAGGTGTGAGTGGGTTATTAAAGTCTCCCACTATTATGGTGTTATTGTTAATTTCCCCTTTCATACTTGTTAGCATTTGTCTCACACATTGCAGTGCTCCTATGTTGGGTGCATATGTATTTATAATTGTTATATCTTCTTCTTGGATTGATCATTTGATCATTATTTAGTGTCCTTCTTTGTCTCTTTTCACAGCCTTTGTTTTAAAGTCTGTTTTATCTGATATGAGTATTGCTACTCCTGCTTTCTTTTGGTTTCTATTTGCGTGGAATATCTTTTTCCAGCCCTTCAATTTCAGTCTGTATGTGTCCCTTGTTCTGAGGTGGGTCTCTTGTAGACAACATATATAGGGGTCTTTTTTTTTGTATCCATTCAGCCAGTCTTTGTCTTTTGGTTGGAGCATTCAACCTATTTACATTTAAGGTAACTATTGATAAGTATGATCTCGTTGCCATTTACTTTATTGTTTTGGGTTCTAGTTTATACACCCTTTCTGTGTTTCCTGTTTAGAGAAGATCCTTTAGCATTTGTTGGAGAGGTGGTTTGGTGGTGCTGAATTCTCTCAGCTTTTGCTTGTCTATAAAGCTACTGATTTTTCCCTCATATTTGAATGAGATCCTTGCTGGGTACAGTAATCAGGGATGTAGGTTATTTTTTTCATCACTTTAAGTATGTCCTGCCATTCCCTCCTGGCCTGAAGAAGTTTCTATTGAAAGATCAGCTGTTATCCTTATGGGAATCCCCTTGTGCGTTATTTGTTGTTTTTCCCTTGCTGCTTTTAATATTTGTTCTTTGTGTTTGATCTTTGTTAATTTGATTAATATGTGTCTTGGGGTGTTTGGTCTTGGGTTTATCCTGTTTGGGACTCTCTGGGTTTCTTGGACTTGGGTGATTATTTCCTTCCCCATTTTAGGGAAGTTTTCAACTATTATCTCCTCAAGTATTTTCTCATGGTCTTTCTTTTTGTCTCCTTCTTCTGGGACTCCTATGATTCGAATGTTGGGGTGTTTAACATTGTCCCAGAGGTCTCTGAGATTGTCCTCATTTCTTTTAATTCATTTTTCTTTTTTCCTTTCTGTTTCATTTATTTCTTCCATTCTATCTTCTACCTCACTTATCATATCTTCTGCCTCTGTTATTCTACTGCTGGTTCCCTTCAGAGTGTTTTTGATCTCATTTATTGCATTATTCATTATGTATTGACTCTTTTTAAATTTCTTCTAGGTCCTTGTTAAACCTTTCTTGCATCTTCTCAATCCTTGTCTCCAGGCTATTTATGTGTAACTACATTTTGTTTTCAAGATTTTGGATCATTTTCACTATCATTATTCAGAACTCTTTATCAGGTAGATTCCCTATCTCTTCCTCTTTTGTTTGGTTTGGTGGGCATTATCCTGTTCCTTTACCTGCTGGGTATTTCTCTGCCTCTTCATCTTGTTTATATTGCTGTGTTTGGGGTGGCCTTTCTGTATTCTGGCAGTTTGTGGAGTTCTCTTTATTGTGGAGTTTCCTTGCTGTGGGTGGGGTTGAATGGTTGTCAAGGTTTCCTGGTCAGGGAGGCTTGTGTGGGTATTCTGGTGGGTGGAGCTGTATTTCTTCTCTCTGGAGTGCAATGAAGTGTCAGTAATGAGTTATGAGATATCAGTGGGTTTGGAGTGACTTTGGGCAGCCTGTATATTGAAGCTCAGGGCTATGTTCCTGTGTTGCTGGAGAATTTGCATGGTATGTCTTGCTCTGGAACTTGTTGGCCCTTGGGTGGTGCTTGGTTTCAGTGTAAGTATGGAGGCGTTTGATGAGCTCCTATCAATTAATGTTCCCTGGAGTCAGGAGTTCTCTGGTGTTCTCAGGATTTGGACTTAAGCCTCACGCCTCTTGTTTTCAGTCTTATTCTTACAGTAGCCTTAAGACTTCTCCATCTATATAGCACCGATGATAAAACATCTAGGTTAAAGATGAAAAGTTTCTCCACAGTGAGGGACACCCAGAGAGGTTCACAGAGTTACATGGAGAAGAGAAGAGGTAGGACGAAGATAGAAGTGACCAGTAGAAGAGGGGGAATCAAAAGAGGAGAGAGCAAGCTAGTCAGTAATCACTTCCTTATGTGCGCTCCACAGTCTGGACCGCTCAGAGATGTTCACATAGTTACATAGAGAAGAGAAGAGGGAGGAAGGAGACAGAGGTAGCTAGGAGTATAAAAGGGGGAATCAAAAGGAGAGAGACAGATCCAGCCAGTGATCAATTCCCTAAGTGTTCTCCAGAGTCCGGAACACACAAAGAGATTCACAGAGTTGGGTAGAGAAGAGAAGGGGGAGGGAGGAGATAGAGGGGACCTGGTGGAGAAAAAGGAGAGTCCAAAGGGGGAGAGAGCAGTCAAGCCAGTAATCTCACTCCCAAGTAAGTATGGGTACTGAAGATTGGGTTCTTAAAGGTACAAAATTGATTACAAATACCAAAAAGCAAAGATTAAAAATCTAGAGTAGAGGTTGGATTCTTGAAAACACAATATTAAAGAAAAAAAATCAAGTCACAAAAATTATAAATATATATATATATGAAATCTGCTTTTAAAAATAGGGTCTTTTTTTTTTGCAAAGTAATTGTAGGTTATAAAAATGAAAATTAAAGGAGTAAGGGAGGACGTAAAAAAAATTTAATTTAAAGAATGATAATAGTAAAAATATATCTAGGACTTTCTCTGGTGTTGTGGACAGTGTGGGGTCAGTTCATTTTCAAATAGTTCCTTGATTTGGCTTATACTTCTCAAGATCTATAGGCCCCTTCCTATGTAGTCAGTGCTAACTACAGGGTTTTAATCTATTACACCTGTCACTTCCAAGGTTGTTCCCTCTGCTTGTTTTAGCTTCTTCTGTTTGCTTGTCTCTTATTCTGAGAGAGATGGGAGTACCAGACAACCTGACCTGCCTCTTGAGAAATCTGTATGCAGGCCAGGAAGCAACAGTTAGAACTGGACATGGAACAACAGACTGGTTCCAAATAGGAAAAGGAATGCGTCAAGGCTGTATATTGTCACGCTGCTTATTTAACTTGTATGCAGAGTACATCATGAGAAACCCTGGACTGGAAGAAACACAAGCTGGAATCAAGATTGCTGGGAGAAATATCAATAACCTCAGATATGCAGATGACACCACCCTTATGGCAGAAAGTGAAGAGGAGCTAAAAAGCCTCTTGATGAAAGAGGAGAGTGAAAAAGTTGGCTTAAAGCTCAACATTCAGAAAACGAAGATCATGGCATTCGGTCCCATCACTTTATGGGAAATAGACGGGGAAACAGTGGAAACAGTGGCTGACTTTATTTTTCTGGGCTCCAAAATCACTGCAGATGGTGACTGCAGCCATGAAATTAAAAGATGCTTACTCCTTGGAAGAAAAGTTATGACCAACCTAGACAGCATATTCAAAAGCAGAGACATTACTTTGCCAATGAAGGTCCGTCTAGTCGAGGCTATGGTTTTTCCAGTGGTCATGTATGGATGTGAGAGTTGGACTGTGAAGAAGGCTGAGCTCTGAAGAACTGATGCTTTTGAACAGTGGTGTTGGAGAAGACTCTTGAGAGTTCCTTGGACTGCCAGGCGATCCAACCAGTCCATTCTGAAGGAGATCAGCCCTGGGATTTCCTTGGAAGGAATGATGCTAAAGCTGAAACTCCAGTACTTTGGCCACCTCATGCGAAGAACTGACTCATTGGAAAAGACTCTGATGCTGGGAGGGATTGGGGGCAGGAGGAGAAGGGGACGACCGAGGATGAGATGGCTGGATGGCATCACGGACTCGATGGACGTGAGTCTGAGTGAACTCTGGGAGTTGGTGATGGACAGGGAGGCCTGGCGTGCTGCAATTCATGGGTTCGCAAAGGGTCGGACATGACTGAGCGACTGAAATGAACTGAACTGAACTGAACTCAGTGTCTAATTTCTGCCCTGGCACAAGGGGGCGGTGGTGGACCCTTTTTAAGCCTCGCTTGTTCAGTCGTGCTGTGGGGAGGGAGGAACACTGCAAACAAGTAACACTGGCGTGTGCTTGCAGTGTCTTGGCCGCACTGGGTTTGACCCCGCTCACGGGGGCTTTCCCTGTCTACACTGCTTAGGCTCTAGGTTGCTCTGCCGGGAACTGTCTGAGTCCGGCCCTGGATTGTATGCACTTCCCAGGTCTAAGCCACTCAGGTTCAGGTACTCGAGTACTCACTCCTCAAAGGCACAGACTTGGTTGGGCCTGCGTTTTGTGCCCTTCCCAGGTCTGAGCAGCTCAGGGGACCAGTTGTTTGGCATGTGCGGTCCCTGCGACTTATCGCCTCCCCCGTCCCTGCCACTGGTTTTCTGGGTGTACAACCAGCACGCCTTCACAGGGTGGAAGGTGTCTAATTGGGGTGGGGACAGATCTCCATCCCTTCACAGGTGTGCCATGTGTCTCTTCTGGGGAACTGATCTCTGACTGTGACCCTCCTGGCGGATGTCGACCATCCAGAATCCCAAGAAGTCTTGGTTAGCAATGAAGCCTGCTTGCAGTTTGGTAGATGATGCCTCTCTGGGGCTAGACTGACCCCTTCCAGCTCTGGCTGCCCTTGCCTACCTGTCTCTGGTGGGGGATGGGCCAGTCCTCAGCCAGCTAGATCTGCTCAGTCCTTTGTTCTGTGCGCAGGCCTGGTGGTGCCTTAGGTTAGGGCTTTTCGCAGGGTAGCTATCCCACAGTCTGATTTGCTGTCTCAAGTTAGTTCCCTCAGATTGCCCTCAGGGCATTCAGTCTCTATTCCTTACTCTAAGCAATGCAGCCTGCGCCTCCCTGCCCAGCCCCCGCTTGCTGGTGGCGGATGCTGATGTCTGTGCTGCTTCTCCGCTGGGAATTACTGTTGCTCACATAATCTGTGGGTTTTAATTATTTATTTATTTTTCCTCCTGGTTATGTTGCCCTCTGAGGTTTCAAGGCTCACCACAGACTCGGCAGTGAGAGTGTTTCCTGGTGTTTGGAAACTTCTCTCTTTTAAAGACTCCCTTCCCAGGACGGATCTCCATCCCTAGCTTTTTTGTCTCTCTTTTTATCTTTTATATTTTTTCCTACCTCCTTTTGAAGACAATGGGCTGCTTTTCTGGAGGCTTGATGTCCTCTGCCAGCATTCAGAAGTTGTTTTGTGGAATTTACTCAGCGTTCAATGTTCTTTTGATGAATTTGTGGGGGAGAAAGTGGTCTCCCGTCCTATTCCTCTGCCATCTTAGGACCGCCCCCTATTCTTTATTTCTTATATGTCCTTGGTAATTGTATTAATTGTGTTTATTGCTTCTTGAATTTTCTCCATTCTAATTTTGAGGTTTTGGAACATCTTTGCTATCATTATTCTGAATTCTTTTTCAGGTAGTTTCCTATTTCCTCTTCATTTAGTTGTCTTGTGTGTTTCTACTTTGTTCCTTCATTTGGACAATACTTCTCTGCCTTTTCATTTTTTTGTAAAGTTTGTTGTGTTTGAGGTCTCCTTTACTCAGGCTTTGCAGTTGAATTCCTTTTTCCTTTTGGTTTCTGCCCTTGGTGGGTAAGGTTGATGCAGTGGTTTGTGCAGGATTCTGTTGGCTTTAGGTTTGCGCTCTGGTGGGAGGAGGTAAGTTTTTTTCCTCTGGTGGGCAGGGCTGTATGAGGTGGTACTTCTGTTTGCTGATAATTTGGTTTGTTTTTGTCTTGTTTATTGTTGGGGTGAGGCATCCTGCACTGGGTGCTGCTAGCTAGTTGAGTGATGCCAGGTCTTGTATCAGGTGGAGGCCTTTGTGGGAGTTCTCACTAATAAATATTCCCTAGAGTTAGGAGTTTTCTGGTAGTCTTGAGTCGTGTTGTCAGCACTCCCACTCCAAAGTCTCAGGGCCTGATCTCTGGCCAGGGAACTGAGATTCCACAGGTGGTTTGTTATGGCATTAAAGGGGATTAAAACAAGAAACAAAATGCAAACCCCAGACAAATGGCAAATGCAAAATCAGGCAAATATTAGCAAAAATAATGGAATATATACACAGACATATATACACATAAACAAAACCAAAACAGTCCAAAAAAAGAAAGTAGAAGAAATTGACCTGTCAAGCAAAGGAAAGCAAAAATGTTATCAGCCACTTAAAAACAAAACTAAGCAAAATATAAACTGGAAAACAAAACGAAAGCAGTGTGCCAACTGGGGAATAAAGCAACGAAAGCAAAAACAGACTCGTCAATATGGTGAGAAAAAGAAGAAAAGAAAGAAACAATTGAAAAGCAAAGTTGAATAGAGGTAAAAGAGATTTATATATATTAAAGAATAGCTACAACAGGAAAAGAATAAGAAAAACAAACAAAAGAATATATTTAGAAAAATAATAAGTTGAATATTTTTTAAATTAAAAAAGAAATCAAAAAAGGGAAAAACCCTTAAAACCTCAAAAGGCCAATGTCAAGGCAGAAGTATTTAAAGGACATAAAAAGTATGTTTGAGAAAACAAATAAGCAAAAACAAAATTCTCAAAAGTGTAAATAAATTTAATAGTACTAACTAAATTAACAACTATAGCAATAGAAGGGGAAAAAAATGAAAAAAGAAAAAAAATCCAGAAGCAACTACCAAACAAGTTAAAATATAAGAATAATAAATATTTTTCTTGGATCTCCGTGTCAGTATCTTTCCTGTTTCTGTGAGTCACAGACTGCCTCGCCTACCTAGGATGACTTCCAATATTGAGCTGGTCTCTGGACCTGTTATAGGGGCAGTTCTGACTCTAATCTGGTCCTACTCCTGCATGTTCTTGCCTCTAATGTCCGCATCTGCCAGTGCTAGTGCGTTTTATTTTGCGAGACATCTCATTGTCCTTTTATATATTTCATAGACACAGAGTCTGCCTAGTTGATCGTATGGATTTAATCTGCAGCTTGTACCACTGGTGGGAAGATTTTGAGTTCTCTTCCTTAGCCACACTGCCCTTGGGTTTCAATTGTGGTTCTGTCTCCACCTCTGTGTGCAAATCATCCATAGGAGTTTGCTTCTGAGGCTGCCCTGGAGGACTTGGGCCTGTCCCAGGGAGGACCAGGTGTGGAGGTGGGGTAGCTGCTTGAATCGCAGGGACCTTGGCAGTATCAGGTACTCAGGGGAGCCGGTGGCTAGGACAGCAGGAAATATGGCACTCTTTGGGTTTTTTTTCCTAGCCTCTGGTTGCTCTGTCCCAGTGGGGATCATGTGAGAAGGTGACTCGGTAGCTTGGATCATGGGGACCCTGGCAATGACAGATATACAGGGGTGCTATCTATTGCCACAGGAGGTATGGTGCTATTAGGATTTTTTTCTAGCTTCTGGCAGCTCTGCCCCAATGAGTATTGAGATGTGGCACAGCCGCTTGAATCATGGGAACTCTGGTGGCACCAAGTGTACAGGACATCAACTGCCCCTGCCGCAAGAGCTATGATCCTATTAGAGTCTTTTCCTAGCCTCTGGCAGCTGGCGATCAGAGGACCTGTTTGGCTGGTCTTTCCCTGTTGCATAGCCCACCCAGGCACTTACAGGGCCCCTGTTTGGGGTCCTTCTCTGTTTCTCAGCAAGTCAGGCACTTAAAGGATCCTCTGGTTGGGATCCTGAATAAGATGTGCTCAGTCACTCAGTCGTGTCCAACTCTTTACAACCCAGTGGACTGTAGCCCTTCAGGCTCATCTGCCCATGGGATTTTCCAGGCAAGAATACTGGAGTGGGTAGCCATTTCCTTCTCCGTGGGATCTTCCCAACCCAGGGGTTGAACCCATGTCTCCTGCATCTCCTGGCTTAGTGGGCAGATTCTTTACCACCGAGCCCCCTGGGAAGCCCTGAAGACTCAGAAGTGAGAGGAGCACTCATTTTTTTACCCAGTTTTGAACCAGGAAACTTTCATGTGTTAGCCAAATGTGATAACTACTGTGGAAACTGGACTTTCCTGGGCTTCCCTGGTGGCTCAGACGGTAAAGAATCTGCCTTCAGTGCGGGAGAACTGAGTTTGATCCCTGGGTTGGGAAGATCCCCTGGAGGAGGGCATGACAACCCATTCCAGTATTCTTGCCTGGAGAATCCCATGGACAGAGGAGCCTGGAGGGCTACAGCCCATGGCGTTGCAAAGAGTTGGACATGACTGAGCTACTAAGCATAGTACATAGGTTGGGGTCCTTCTCCATTTCTCGGCGTGTCAGGCACTTAAAGGGCCACACTGGCTGGTGTCTTGTTCAGCACATCAGGTGCTTAAAGAACCACCCTCTCTAGGGTCTTTCAGGTGTCAGTGCTGACGTGTTGGGAGAGCGGGGGTATAGGGATGGGTCCACCCACTGTGTATGATTCAGCAGTATCCTCCTGCCTTCACTCTGCCTGGCTTTCCTTCGCAAGTATGTCCCACTGCAATCTCCTCCTTCAGGTTCCCTCCGGCCACCGCAGTAAAGAGCCGACCTCGCTCTGGGATTGCTCTCCAATCTTTATGCTCCAGCTCCCAGCTGCTGTACTTTCTAGGGGACTTGCATCCCTTTCTGGGGTACGTATGGGGATCTTCCCAACCCAGGGATCAAACTCAAATAGGATTGTCTGTGTGACTGTCATTCCATTCAGATGCTCACAGATAAGCTGCTTCACTCTCCAGCAGCCTCAAATGCTTCACCTCTGTCCCAAACAGTTGCCCTGATGTGGGGTCTGACCCCTGCTTCAGTTCCCTCACCCCTCCACGTGCAGATCCATTCCTCCTCACTCTCCTCTTTCTCCCCCTCCTTCCTTTGTCTAACCAAGATTTGCGTGGTTCTATATATTCTTTTCCCATAGTCAGGACTCCCTCTCACTCTCAGCTGGTGTTTTGCAAGATCTTCTGTATCTGGAGGTGTATGCCTGATATATCCGTAGAGAGGGATGTACTCCATGTCCACCTACTCCTCTACCATCTTGGATCTCTAGATAAATTATTGATGGTACATTTAGTAAAATTAAATGTGTACATTTAACTATCGGTATCCCTAACAATTCCATGTTGTTATCTTACTGGTTAACATATGTGTGTTTGCTTTGTTTTCAAGACTAGATTTTAAACTCATTAAGGTAGAGCGTCTACTAGTAGAGTCTATTATCTGTAACACAGCAGGTGGGAGGGCAAACAAAAACCTTACTAACTTGGATGTTTGAGCAGCTATAATATTTCACTGCATGGAGGCTTGGTGTAACTCATTCATACAACTACACAGTTTTCTGCTGTCTCTTTCTGCAGGCTCCTGGAATTGTGTGTAGTGTCCTAGCTATTGGAGTAAGGTAAGGGAGTTAGAGAAGGCGAGTTTCAAGGAAAAAAAAACCCAAAACAAAACGAGACTGGAACTTTACAGGAACAGATCACCTTTAATGAGGTGAGAAGGGACAGCGGTCAGATAAGTGGGCTGCTACAT
The DNA here is from genome assembly GCF_016772045.2 of Ovis aries. Lineage (NCBI taxonomy): Eukaryota > Metazoa > Chordata > Mammalia > Artiodactyla > Bovidae > Ovis > Ovis aries. The sequence continues at coordinate 24,326,991 of NC_056073.1, read as the reverse complement.
TAAATCAAGAAGACAGTAGGTATACATAGAAAACATATATGTGTGGAGACGCATCATTTTGAGGGAGTCTGTTTTTCCTCATGATTATTTTTGATTAGTTAACTTTCAACAAATGGGGTAAGGAATTCCTGAGACCAGCCAGAGACTGGGATCGGCTGGCAGCTGAATGTAATCAGTCTTAATGTCCATTCCTTTCTTAGGGGGAGAAAGTTCTTTATTCTGTATAGAATGGTGGGGAGGATCTGGAGGGGGGTTTAACTCTAGGCTATTTTGAGCCATGTAGCTTTCCTTCATTCCAGACCCTAAGGAATATATAAAAAGAAAAAGAGAGATGGGCGTTGTCAATGTTCAGGGCTTCTTCATGCTGGTAAACGAGGGTCAGGGGTTTGTGGTCTGGGAGGCAGGAAGGAAGTCTAAGGCCCATAGTGTTGATTTTCTATCCTAGCTGCCAGGGTCTTGAGCAGAAGGACAGTCTTGACTTGATCTCGAGAAATGGCTCAGATTCGTTCCTGGAGGAATCCCTGGAAAAGATTAGACAGACAAGGTCCAAATGTGAATTTGTGGATAATGAATATGAATGGTCCGAGAAGGGGCAAAACCGAAGGCATCCAGTTCCAATTCATCAGCCATGACTGCCAGGAGTTGCTTAATCTCTGGCGGATTCGAGAGGCTCGATCTGTAAAGTTTTTTGCAGCTTCCTAGACAGTACCTGACTGGTTGGCATAGAAGCAGTAGGTTTCATTTTAAAAAAAAGGCACAAACTTCCTTTTTCTGCAGTTTGTAGATCTAATCCCCTTCTATTTTGTAACACTATGGCTGCCAAGGAATCAGGTTGATTTTGGATAGTTATTAGACCTTGGGCTATTTCCTGGAGGCTGTCTGATAGGTCTTTAGATAGTGTCTGGTAGATTCGGATGGAGGTGGTTAGGCTGGCAGTTCCTGTTCCAACTTCAGCCTCTATCCCTTGTCCCACTAAGAGGGGAATGAAATGAATGGCTCGTTTCATTTGCTTATAAGTGAGAGGAAGAGGTAGGGGTTGATCATTGGGGGGTTATAAAAATGTTTGGACTGGTATACCAGGGTGCAGATTCCAGTCCAATTAGTAGGTAAAGAGAGGTATGTAGATACCGAACATAAGAAAAACAGGCCAGGTGTCACAATACAACAGCTGAAGTCGATGGTGAAGAGGAGACAGGTGGGGGTGGGGTAGGGGGGGTTTTGATCGTTTGTTCAAGAATGGTCAGTGACCCTGCTATGGTGGCTCCAAAAATGGGAGAAATGGAGGAATATGCTGAGGGGAACCATCCTGGAAAGGTAAGAGTGTCCTGTGGCACCAGAAACATTATATATAGTCTTTCCAGTGGCCAAGTGTAATGTGGAGGTATGGTTACACATGGGTTTAGGGATTATGCCCACAGGTTGGTCATATGAGCTGTTTCAGGAGTTTCTAGACATGCAAAATAGAGTTGGTTGTAATAGTGTTACTCTCTGGGTAATAAGGCCTCCTATTGGAGGTTTTCTGTTGCAGGAGGGAAGGTCAGTGAGTAAAGATTCTAAAAGTTTGTCTGAATTCCAGATTTGATTATTAGTGTGAAGATATTTAAGATATGAGACGAATAAAGGTTCCCCATGGTATAAGTGGTGTAGGGATATGTTACCTGTGGTCCAGTCAAGGATGGATGTGGGGAGGGCTGAATCTCCCAGAGGAGTTATGGATAGACATATCCAGCAGTCTTTAGCCAACTGTGGGTTAGAAGCATTGAGGAGAGTATGGGTTAAATTAAGGGTCCAGAATAGATAGTTAAGGTTAGGGTTTTGAAAGGGTTCTTGGGTCAGAGAAAAGAAAGAATATAAGAAGAAGATGTTAACCAACATTTGGGGAAGTGAATATAAGATAGACTACTATGAAGAAGAATCGGATTTCAAAAGGATAAAAGTTATGAAAGGTTCCCTGCAGCCATTGGGTGAAGATGTAATCTTCAATGTGCTTGAACATGGATCCTTGAGGACTCGCAACCCACGATACAAATGATACTCGTAGCCATGATACAAATGAACAATAGGCTCATCTATCATCAGCTGGGGCCGGTGGAAGCCGTGAGAACTTTAGAGATGTAGGGCCTGTGTGAGAAACTTGGTAAGAATTAATATGGTAAGCATTCTCGTCACTGGGCTGCATAACCTTTTTTAGTCGAGTAATGTGCACCGAAGGGGTGATTTCTTTTAATTTTGCAGCAGTAATGGTCAGTAGAATTATTGTGTAGGATCCTTGCCATTTTGGGGTTAGATCTGAGTGGGACTGAACTGTCATGTAGACTTTGTCTCCTATTTGGAGGGATGGGTATGGGAGATTGGGGTGTGGTCGAGGGAGTAGGTTATCTATATGTTGCCAAAGGGCATCTCATATCTGAGCAAGCAAGGGAAAAGGAAGGCGGGATGGCAGTCATGGGAATGAGAGAGTCCTAAAGGTACTATGGGCCTCCATACATGGCCTCAAACAGACTGATATTTAGAGGTTTTTTTTGGTAAGGCCCAGACCTTTAAGAGGGCTAAAGGGAGGAGCTTAGTTTAGTCCAATCTTGATGAAGTTTAATTGTTAATTTGGCCAGATTTTCTTTCAGGACCCGGTTGGCTCTCTCAACATTAAGGACCAGAGGTGGTAAGGAATGTGAAACTTCAAGGAATTTGAAGGGTTCCTGCAATATTTTGGGTGATTTGGGATGTGAACTCAGCCCCCCATTGTCAGACTGGAGGGAGGAAGGCATTCCAAACCTGGGGAGGATTTCAGTAAGAATAAGGTGAGCCATAGTAGGGGCTCGTTTGTTAGTAGTCGGGAAAGCTTCAATCCATCCAGAAAATGTATCACGAAGACTAGAATGAATTTAACCCTTTTTATGGGTGGCATGTGGGTGAAATCTACCTACCAGTCTTGTGCGGGAAGATGTCTGTGAATTTGGTGGGTGGGGACAGGAGGGAGGCGAATGTTAGAATTAGGATTTGTCCGCTGACAAGTGGTACAAGTTTGGGTCAGATTATTTAAATAAATCACATCGTCCTTAGTTAACTCAATAAAGAGGAAAGTCTTCGGTACTTTTGCAGAGGGGTGGAAAAGGGAATGTAAATATGAAAGTAATGTGCGGATGCCCGGCTCATCAACCTGTGCTATAGTAAAGACAGAACTGACAGCGGTGGCCTGCCAGTTTGCTTCATGATCTGCAATGTTGTTATAAAAGGAGATAGGGCTATGCCCCTGATGTCCCTGGCAGTGTATCATAGCAGCTTGTTTTGGGAGTTGAGCCACGTGGAGGAGTTCAGAAATAAAAGAAACACTGAGAATAGGTGTGCCCTTTTGAGTTAGGAATCCCCTCTCCCTCCAGATTATAACATTAGAATGTAACACGTTATAGACATACTTGGAGTCAGCAGAAATGTTTACCGTTTGGTCTTTGGCTAGGGTCAAGTCTTGTGTAAGAGCTATCGGTTCAGCCTGCTGTGAGGGTGTGTGAGCTGGGAGTGTGACTGATTTGATGAGGTGAGTGGGAATAACTGTCAGGTTGTCCCTGGACTATAGCGTATCTGGCCCCAAAGGGGGCTTGTTTCTGGGCATTGTCGTCTATGAACCAGGATGGGACTGTGGGGTCAGTAAGGGGCTGATTGGTTATATGTTCAAAGGGATTAAGTGTCATATCTAAGATCTGAATATAGTCATGAGATAGGTGTTCTGCTTCTGGATCTGGTGTAGGGAGTAAACTAGCAGGATTAAGAGGTTTACAGGGCATGAAAGAAAGGGATGGGTCGAGGAGGTGTGTGTGGAAGATCTATAGTTGAGCAGGGGGCAGAGAAAGGAAAGCCTGATGAGAGCAAATCTTTGAAGGAATGAGGAGAGCATACATTTAGAGGAGCATTTTGGGTTAGTTTTTGGGCTTCAGGTATTAAAAGGGTAGTTGAAGCTAAGGTCTGGAGACAAGGTGGCCATCCAAACATGACAAGATCGATTTGTTTGGATAAGTAAGCTAGAGGTCCCCACATATCCCCCCGTTTCTGGCACAGAATCCCTAAGGCATGTCCTTGCTGAGAATGTACAAAAAGGGAAAAAGGCTTGTGTAATCAGGTAAGTAAAGAGAAGGGGCCTGTAGTAAATGTTTGATAAGAGTTTGTATTGGAGTGTGGATAGAGGTGGGGGCGAATAAGGGTTCATCTAAGTTTCCTCGAGTAGCTTGGTAGAGAGGTTTTGCGTGGAGGGCAAAATTTGGGATCCATATTTGGAAGAAGTTTAATAGACTTAATAGAGAAAGAAGTTCCTATCTGGGGTCTGGGGGTCTGTGTCAATGCTTGAAGTCTCTGAGCTGGAATTATTTTGGATGTGGGAGTGTGAAGCAACCCTGTGTAACTGGCGGTGGTGGAAGCAATTTGTGCTTTGGAGAGCAAAACTCTGTAGCCCCAGTTGCCTAGGCCATTTATTACTGTTGCAGTGTGGACTAGGCAGTTACGGCGAGAGGAACTCCATAACAGTAAATTGTCTACATATTGGAGTAAGGTAGTAGAGACTAAGTCTAAAGTTTGTAGGTCTCTTTGGAGGGCTTGACCGAAAAAATGAGGGCTATCTCTAAACCCCTGTGGTAAAACAGTCCAAGTTAATAGTTAAGATTGATATGTGTCTGGGTCCGTCCAGGTGAAGGCAAATAGGGGCCATGAAGAGTGGTGTAGAGGTGCAGTAAAGAAAGCATCTTTGAGGTCTAATACTGTGAAGTAGAATGTGTCAGGGGGACTATGTGAGAGAAGGGTGTAGGGGTTAGTGACCACAGGACGTACGGGTATTATGGCCTCATTGATCTTGCGAAGATCTTGACCTAGACGCCAGGAGTGCGGTCCCTTTCTGACTGCCAGTATAGAAGTATTATGAGGAGAACAGATAGGCTGCAAAAGGCCGACTTTGAGCCATCGGGAGACTATTGGTTTAAGTCCTTTTTGGGATTCTTTGGTCAGGGTGTACTGAGTTTGAGTTATGACCTGAGAGGGATTTTTAAGAAAAACCTGTATAGGGGAATGGTGTCAAGCTACTGATGGGGTTTTGGTGTCCCAGACCCAAGGATCTATTGGGGGAAAATCAGGGAGCAGGTTTTGGGAGCGAGGGCTGGTCAGAGGTTCAGGTGCCATTTGGATGCAAAGAATTGATACGGGATCTAAGAATAGGAGGTTCATAGAAATTTGTAGCTTAGCCAGATCATGTCCCATCAATGCCATTGGGCATTGAGAAACTACTATAAAAGAATGTGTTAGTGTTGTTTTGCCAAAGGAACAAAGGAGAGGAGGGGTTATTTGGGGATAAAAAGAGATGCCTGAGACCCCTTCGATGGCCACTTCTGAAGGTTGGAGAGGGCCCTTAAAGGAGGTTAAAAGTGAAAAAGCTGCTCCAGTGTCTATTAGGAATGAGACTTTGTGTTTGGCCACTGTGCCAATTACCCGAAGCTCTGAGTCCGTCTGTATGGGACAGACTTGGGGTCTGGAGCTTGGGCTCCATCACTGGAATAACTCAGGCACAATTGGGTCAATTCCCCTCTCATCTGAGGAGCTATTGTCTAGGGTGCCAGGGCCCCCCAGAGTCTGGCCCCCGACCCATTGTTGTTGGGCCTGGGGTGGACCCTGAGATTTGGTGGGTAGCGTCTGAGGACAATTCACTTCCCAGTGGCCCCATTGTTTGCAGGTAGGGCAGGGTTTGGTGGGTGGCCAGGGGCTTGGGCAGGACTTAGCCCAGTGTCCCATTTGGTTACATCTGACGCAGAGTCCTGGAGGGTTAGGTCCCATTGGGGTGGGTCGAGATTGGCGGGCCAGAGGGGTTGAATTTTTTTCTTGGATAGCTGCAGTGAATAAAGCATATTTGGCCTTTCTTTCCTTTTCTTATTCCTTTTTTGCTTCTTCCTCCCTGTTATTGAAGATCCCCTGGAGAAAGAAATGGCAACCCACTCCAGTACTCTTGCCTAGAAAATTCCATGGAAGGGGGAGCCTGGTGGGCTACAGTCCATGGGGTCGCAAAGAATCAGACATGACTGAATGACTTCACTTTCACTATTATTGAAAACTTTAAAGGCTATTTCTAGGAAATCTCGCTGAGGGGTTTTAGGGCCCTTTTCTAACTGGTGTAGTTTTTGGCGAATATTGGGGGCTGACTGACTTATGAACTAGACATGTAGGTATAGGAGCCCGGCGGGGGTGGAAATATCTAGGTTTGTGCACTTCTGGACTGCCTCAGTAAGCCATGAAAGAAAAAGGGCAGGATTTTCATCCTTCTCTTGAGTCATTTCCCTAATCCTATCATAGTTAACATGAATGTGAGAGCTTTTTAGCATTCTTTCTAGTAAACAGGTGATCATATGATGTAGGTACTAGAGGCCAGCATTGCTGGCTTGATGTATCCACTGTGGCTCAGTTAAAGGAACTGCATCATTAGCTACTGGATTAACCCTATCTTGGTTATGGAGCAGATCAGCATGAACTCGGGCTGCCGGCCGTATCTGTTCCTTTTCATCAGGGGTTAAAGTGGCATTTATGACGTAATAAAGATCATTCCAGATTAAATAATATGCTTGTGTAAGGCCGAGGAATTCCTTCCTATATCTAGCAGGATTTTCTGAAAAAGATCCCAATTTTTCTTCAACTTGGCTCATATCAGAAGTTGAGAAAGGCACATGAACCCATGTAGGGCCCTCTGGTCCCACTACCTCCCTGAGAGGAAACACGTGTTTGCTTTGGGTCCTGGTTGATGGAGGGGGTTGGAAATCTCTTTTGGGGTTTTGGGGTCATTGCTTCCCGATTTGGAGGAGGCAGGCTAGAGGGTGGGGTCTTATCTCTGGAAGCCTCATTTCTGGGGCTGTAGGGAGGGGACTCATCTGCTGGGTGGAAATCAGGGGCTGAGGGTTTAGGGGGCCTTTTAGGAGCTCTAGATTTGGATTCTTTTGTAATGGAGAGGGAGAGAGAACAGAGGAGGATTTGATAGGTAAAACAGTCCTTGCAGAGAGAAAGACAGCTTCTAAGGTCCCAGAAGGCTTGAGTATAGGGGACCTCTGACAATTTGCCATTCCATCCGAGGAAGTTAGTGAGATCTGATAAAATATTGTAATTGAAAGTCCCAAACTCAGGCCAGCAGTTTTGGTTATCCAGTTTGTATTGAGGCCAAATTTGAGTACAAAGTGACTCCAGTTTATGAACCCTGAGATTGGTCAAGAGCAGAGGTCTGAGGTTTCGTTTTACACAGGCTTAAGGGAGAGCCCCATGGGATGGATTGGCTTGACCCCATAGCAAATGGCTAGTGACTGGTCGAGAGAAAAGGTCATCAACTAATCCTTCGATGAGGCAAAGGGAGAGAGAGACTCTGAAGGAGGGAGGGGCATCCTCCAAGTACCTCCCCAGAGGGCCTTTTGGCCAGAGGGTCCCCTGGGAACCTGGAAAGGATGATAGTCTATGGCACCTTAAAGCACCGTCCGAGCTTACCCGGGTTACTGGGTCAGGCAAGAATTCGTAGTGGATGGAGGGAGGTCAAATGGCAAAAGGCCTCTATCCTGGAGTTGGTTGGTCTCGTGAAAAAGAGAGTGTAGAGAAAAGAGGAAGAGGGAGAAAGAGAGAGAGAGGGAGGCCAATATTCCTCGGGGTACATGGAAAACCAATAAAGCCCTTACGCAGGGCTTGTACTGCTCACGAAGGCACAGGGCGTCCTCTCCAGGAGGTCTTGAAAGCCTGGGCAGGAAAGTGAGCTCAGCAGGCTTCCATGCTCCAAAGAGCTGGCCGTGGAGAACGAGAAGGATCCTCAACTTCCTGGGTTTTGGCACCAAAAAATGTAAGGTAAGGGAGTTAGAGAAGGTGAGGTTCAAGAAGAAGAAGAAAAAAAAATGAGACTGGCACTTTACAGATCACCTTTAATGAGGCGAGAAGGGGCAGCAGTCAGATTAGTGGGCTGCTGGGCTAAGTCAAGAAGAGAGTAGGTATACACAGAAAACATATGTGTGGAGATACATCATTTTGAGGGGGTCTGTTTTTCCTCATGATTATTTTTGATTAGTTAGCTTTCAACAACTTGGGTAAGGAACTCCTGAGACCGTTCAGAGACTGGGATTGGTTGGCAGCTGAACGTCATCAATCTTAATGTCCATTCCTTTCTCTGGGGGAGAAAGTTCTTTATTATGTATAGAATGGTGGGGAGAATCTGGAGGGGAGTTTTAACTCCAGGCTATTTTGAGGCGTGTAGCTTTCCTCCAGTCGGTGTGTTGAATGACAGCTTCACGTGAACTACTGAAACTTAAAAGTTGGTAATAGCTTGGGCCATGGGTGGTACAGGGCCAGTTAGTGAAAAGCTTCCACTATAATCAGCTGTGTGTTCATCATATATTCATCACATGTCCCCGGTGTTAGTCCATGATTTATAGTATAAGAAGGGCTTATACTATAAATGGACTGGGCTACAGTCCAAAGGGTCACAAAGAGTCGAACATGACTGAGTGACTAAGGCTAATGGACATTTTAAAAAGTAAGTTATTGCTATTTCAGAAATTTCTGTGTATTCCTAGGCTATATTGCCCAGCATACAGCATGTTCTTAATAAATGTTGACCAGCACTGAACTAAGATAAATTAATTTTTTGCAGGTCATTCAGAATAACACATCAGAGACTTAAAGGCTCTACTTGCTAATCCATTTTGGTTAAAAAAATCAAATCATGTTCAGTCAGAGAGAGCCAACGTAGCGGTTGTTTTTATGTCCTATGAATAATGATTATCAGTCTATTAAACACTAGCAAGAGTCAAACCATTGGGTTAAAACGGAATTACTTCAGGGAAACCATGAAACTAACTGCCTGGGGATATCAACTCTGACTGTCTCACTGATGCCATTCATTTCATCGGTTTTGGTTTTCCATTCACAAAGTGAAGCTAAAGATGGTTTAATACTGCGTCTCCTCGAAGGATGGCTTGTGCCCTGAAATCACGGTTCACATTGCATGACTGGAAAGTAGAACGGAAGGTGCGTGACTAGATTCTTAGCCATTTGGGGGAAGAATATGAAAACTCATGACAGCAGTTTGTCATTTGGTTCATCTCTGTAGTATATCAGTTAAGAGATTAGCTATAGTGTGAGGGCAATGAGTGTGGGGTAAGGGCAGAAAGCGGAAGATTTGGTCCTTTCTTCGTCATCCCTTCTTAGAGTCCGCCTTCGACTCCCCCTTCAGGAAGTGGAATAGGAAAAAACAAAAAACACTACATTCATCGGTTTCTCTGGGGCAACCACAACTGAGGCAGTAAGCAGGTCACTTGAAACAAGGACAGAGATTGCTATAAAACTGACAGGTCCTCTCGCTGACACCACATTAGCACACACAAGACGGCTCAGGCACAGAAGGAGTTTCCTGCACAACGCAAGCGACCAGAGCAAAACGACAATGACTGTCCTGTGTGACACGGCCATGGTGAGTGGTCAGGATCACCCCTGTGTTGGTACAGTTAGCCCTAGCATCTCAGGAGAGCAGATTTCTAAGGAATGAGGCTGGATTGGGGTCTTTGGGGGTTTCATTTCTTTAAAACACAGAGCTGACTTTAACACTGACCCTAGTCTGTTGGAGAAAAAGAAAAAGTAGCCAGAAGGTATAGTGGGGTGAAAACCATAGCTCTTTACTAATGGCTTTGGCATGGTTGGCATTAGCTTGTGAAATTCTTGGCATCACAAACTGGACATGGTCTCTGCTTATAGAGTTAAGTTGGCCCTATCTCCTAGGGAAGCTTAGCCAGCCTTTTAGGATCTATATAGATTTATTTTAACCAAGGCAGCTGGGGCCCTGAGAGGGGTGATGATTCTCCCAAGATGACTGGCAGATAAGGAGTGCCCCTGGATGCAGGGAGTGAAACCACCTAGTGATACACTTGGACAGTTCCTGGGGGAGGGACCTGGTTTCACTGCTTACTAAATGTGGGATATGGGATAAGTTACCTAACCTCCCTGTGCATTGTTATTCCTCTGTGACTTATTGTCCTCTCATCTTCCTCATGGAGGATTAATTGATATCACTGAGAATGATAAAACATATACTCTGAAATAGCAGATCTCTGAAGGCATAGCTTCTAGTTAACTTAGCCACTTAATATAATGAACAATAAGGACAGAGAAAGAATTCAGTGAGTATTTTTTTCAAATAGAAGTCTAATTGATCTGCAGCGTTGTATTAGCTTCTGGTATACAGCAAAATGATTCAGTTAGGGTAGGGTAGTCGCTCACTCGTGTCCCACTCTTCGTGACTTTGTGGACTGTAGCCCACCAGGCTCCTCTGTCCATGGGATTCTCCAGGCCAGAATACTGGAGTGGGTTGCTATTTCCTTCTCCAGGGGGTCTTCCCGACCCAGGAATTGAACCTGGGTCTCCCGCATCACAGGCAGATGCTTTGCCCTCTGAGCCACCAGGGAAGCTATGTATAACTGAATAAATAGAGCATAATTTCCCTTATGGTTTATTATAGGGTATTGAACGCAGTTCTGTGTGCTACACAGTAGGTCCTTGTTGATTACCTATTGCATATGTAGTAGTGTACATATATTAACCCCAAACTCCTAATTTACCTCTCCCCCCACCCCTCTTCCCCTTTGGCAACCATCAGTTTGTTCTATATGTCCGCCAGTCTGTCTCTGTTTTGCAAATAAGCTCCTTTGTATCATATTTTAGATTCCACATAGAAGTGATATCATACATTTATCTTTCTCTTTCTGGCTTACTTCACTTAGTGCGATAATCTCTAGGCTCATCCATATAGCTGCAAATGGCAATATTTCACTCTTTTTTATGGCTGCATAACAGTCCATTGTATATATGTGTAACATCTCCTTTTTCCATTTGTCTGTCGATGGACATCGAGGTTGCTTCCGTATTTCAGCTCTTGTAAACAGTGCCCCTATAAACATTAGAGGGTATGTTTCTTTTCAAATTAGAGTATTAAATATTAATACTAGTGATGTGATTATTTTTGCCTCTGAGTCTCCCACCAACCTAATGAAGCGGATTGGGACTGCTTTCTCCATTGTACAGATTAACAACAGTTCAATGAATTTAAGTGATTTAACATCCTCAGATACTGTATGCCCAAGAAAAGGGACATGAATCTAGGTTTATGACTTCACGTACAACATTCTGCCCTTGAATGGTTTAGATGTAAGATTTCTGAACTTAAAGCCATTGTGTTTAAACAATTTTTTGGATAGTTTTGTGTTCTAAAGCCATGTCTATTTCTGGTTTTTCTGAGGAAGTCTGTTGGACTGTCAGCAAGAAACATGACAGGGCAAAGGACATTATAATAGGATTAGAAATTGGAGGTGCAGGCACACAGGACATCCTCAATATATAGGCAAGGCAAATCTCATGGACTAGGAGCTGGCTGGGTTCTGGAGCACGTTCTGGCCGGGTTCTGGAGCACATCCCTACGTGGGGGTGAGCACGAATCACAGGTAAGTTAGGAGACAAGTGTTCAGATATTCTCCTAGGGGATTTTACAGTAGAGTAAGTACAGGGTTAAGCAGAGCATGTCGGTGTCCTGACACTGCCCACCTTCCGATGGTGCTTTCTCTTACCTCTGTTTCCTATTAAACAGAGAAGGCGTGATGTCCATTTGCCTGCCTCATAGATGGTATAGAAGAATTGTTGTCTGACTCTTTTGTGACCCTGTTAACTGTAGCCTGATGGCTCCTCTGTCCATGGGGTTTTTCCAGGCAAGAATAATGGAGTGGGTTTCCATTTCCTTCTCCAGGGGATCTTCCCCGTCCAGGAACAGAACTCACATCTCCTGCATTGCAGGTGGATTCTTTACCACTGAGCCACCAGGAAAGCCAGCACAGAAGAATCTGAGACTCAAATAATCTGAGCCTCTCAGAGAAGTGCTCTTCTGTGTATCATTCTTAAGAACCAGCAAGAATTTTAACCAGCCCCTGCTCTGTATTTCATAACCGCCGAAATCTACAGTTTCAGATCAACAGCTTCATGGAGCACACCACAGTGATTTGCAGATGTAATCTGATTTCTGATAAAAAGCTACATGACCTACAACACTGATGCAGTTCTGACATGGCTGTCACATGGCTTAAAATGCTTGGCTCCTCTAGTGAGACAATGCTGAGATGAAACACTGTGGGTGACTCTGTGTTGATGACAACAGTAATGAGCTTCAGGGGCTGGGGCAACACTGATCACAGACACCTAATTCTCGTCCTCAGACTGGCACTAGCAGGCTGGAGAGCGTCAGACACAGCTTCTTCACCTACCTTATTGGGATAACTAATATGAGCTCTACCTATCCTTCAAGGTAGGCGTGAGAATCTAGAGATTACAGAGATGTGAAAGTGTTTTCTATAACACTTTAAAGATATAAGCAAATATAATTTCTATTTGGTAATTATTGATAAACCTGGTAGTCCCAAGGTACACTTACTCTAAAGTACACTTACTCTAAAGCTTCAATAATGAAAATTGGAAATGAGTCAGTGAATACCAAAAAATGAAAGAGGAGACACAAAAGAGGGATTTACTTAAGAAATTTAAGGAAGTGATGCTTGAAAAGCTAAGGACCCTCTTTTCCAAGCAGGCTTCCTTTTACTTTTTAAAACTTCACAGTGCTTCCTGGTGAGTTCACCGGGAATTCCCTGGTGACCTAGTGGTTAGGATTTTGGGCTTTCACGGCCGTGACCCCTGGTTCAATCCCTGGTTGGGGAACTGAGGTCCTGCAAGACGGGATCATAGTGCTTTGTGTAGATAGAAGGTACAGCAGGGCAAATTCTACATCTTTCCCATCTTTAGGGAGAGGTCGACTAACAGTAGCTCCTATACTGAATACTTTCCACATCCCGACCCTGCTCTTCATGCTTTATATGGATCCTGTCTTTTAATCTGCACATTTTCTGGTGGAGGAAACTGAGTTGCAGCTAGTGAGAGTCCTGGAACTAAGTTGTGAACCCAGGACTTCTGATTCCAGAGCTCATGTCCTTTATCATCAGACTCCAGAGATAAGAAAGAGTTGTTGAATGAATGAATGATTACGGGAGACAAAGTAAACATCTGCTGATTATCTGGAGGCAAATTAGGCCCATTTGGGCTTATCTGGGTCAATCTCACTTTACAGGGTTTTTTAGTATCAGTTACCTAAGTACAGCATTATGGCATCATGACCTTTTGGTTTACTGTTATCATTTCTTGCCTCCAGCATCTGCAAAAGATAAAAAATGAAGGACATTTAAACCAACACGTCTAGGCACCTTTCCAACCCTAACTCACGGAAGGTGTGAGTCTGACAACACGGAGCCCTGAGGATGAAAGCAATTCACTTTCATTATGTTGAGAGTTGTTGATGAGCCTTGTTCATCCCCAGTGAGGGTCGGTGGTCACCGTGGGGTTCTGACAAAGGGAAGCTGGAGAAATTTTTAGCTCTTTGATTTTAGTTAGATTTTCACAGTGCCCTTTCTTTGTGCATTCCTGTAATACCAGATAAACCAATGTTTCAAAGTAAGTATAAAAAATAAATGTTCTGGAGCCAAAGAGAAGTGTGTTGATTTCTCTGTTGTATGTCCTTAGTTCCCCTGCTTCCTTCAGTCGGTGTGGATCATGGGAACTCTGCTATATTTGGTTTTGCACGGTGTTTTTCTTAATGCGTTCAGTTTAACTACGTTGGTAACTTAAATGAATTGTTTTGTTCATTCATTCATCTACCAGCTCTTTCCGTCATCCAGAAAGTATTTTGAAACACCTGTTCTATGACATATTCTCCTGCAGGAACTTACCATTAGTAGGTGAAGATGTGTGTGAACATAAATACTAGATGTCCTGACAATAGAGAAGGGCTGCTTGAGTGCTAGATGGTAAAAAGCTTTATCATTTGAGGGCAATTAACATACTTCTAATTGAACTACTTTTGGGACAGTTCCTGGAGGAGACCACTTCTGAGTGGGTCCTTGATGGAAGGGGGAGATTTAGATGGATGGGGGTTGGGGGGACAGGAATGGCTGGGACAAAGGGTTTTGTGGAGGATTCATGGATGTGAGGTTGGAAATTAAGAGCTATCATTTCTTAAGCCCCTATTTTTAATTATAAGTGCATTACAAAGAACATTTTATTTAATCCTGTGAATATTATTATAAAGCAAGTGTTATGCTCTGGCAGGAAAGAAGAGAAAACAGAGGCTCGGTGAGAAAACCAGATCAGGATTTAAATCCAGTCTCAGATCCGGATATCCTCATGTCTCCCTGTTCAAAAGCTCTCAAACTATGGAGGGCGCATTCACCAGGCTAAACAGTTTAGTTCTCAGGTTGGCATCCTGGAATCTTCATGTCTGACTGTCCATTGCCAGGAGACGATCTGAAGTTCAGAGAGGAGCCCTGATCCTGTCCCAGGGATGCTGAGTTCAGCTGAAGCATGACCTGCCTCTTGTCAGCAAGTGGCCCTAGAGTCCCCAACCAACCTCATTCTCATCTACTTCCAGGTCAAGTTCCTGCTGCTGTTGACATTGTGGCTCACCCTCCTGGGGGAGGCGGAAGCTCATAAACCCCCCAGAACTAGTGATCCTGGCCTCTGCCCGCCTCTGGAGGACAACATTGTGAGGGTTGACATCCGTATCCGCAGGCAGAACCAGGGCGTTTCCTTCTCACGCAACCTGCAGAACCGCTCCATCTCCCCCTGGGATTACAAGTACGTGCCAAGGAGACTGATCTCCACGTTCTTAGGGAAAATATGTTAATTTATTCTAACCATACAGTAAAGAAGTTCAAAAATACAGAAAAAAAATAATAGTCCTTACATTGACTCTTAAAAGCAAAAATCCCACTTTCCCTGGGAGCTCCCCTTTTCTTGCTACTTTGGGCTAAGTCCTCCTATGTGCTCAAAAGCCTGTTTTGCTTCCAACCTCTCCTGATGCTTTGCCTTTTTCTGCTTCATGCAGCCCTGGGTTTGGAACTGAGAAACTTTTTTTGTGTTGGAAGAGAGGGCTCTTTAAAGCAGCCCACATAATGGTCTCTGTGTGGGGATAAGGGAGAGGAGGGGACCTGAAAAGTCAGTTCAGAGAAAGCCACTCAGATTGGATTTCTATCTTCAAGGAGTGGAGAGGGCAGAGTGGAGGAGAAAGGGCAGTTGGGGAAGGAAGATGCTAGGTGGGGATGTTTAGGGTACAGACTTGGGATTTTGTCTTACACAGAGATTCTTGGATTACCAAGCATTCATTTAGATGCTCTAAATATAAGTATGAAAACAGAGTCTGGGGACTATGAGAAGTGTTTCTGGGGCTGCCTGCATGTATTTCCTTTCCTCTGGAAGGGAGTATGTACCGTGGCTAGTCGGCAGGATTGGCCTTTATGCCTCCTGGCAAGGAGGGAGAAATTGAAAGAAGGCATTGGATTCACAACCCCCCAGGGCTTTGGTTTTCTTTCCCAAGCAGCAGGCTTTGGAGACTGTGTACTGGGGGACCTCCAAGTGATGTCCAATCTCTAACCACAGGATGAAAGATGGTTCTCACAATAAACATATTAAAAAAAAGAACTAAAGATCTAACATTTATGGATGCCAATGTTTCAGTGATGGCATTTCATATTCATTGTTATCACAGAGTGTTGGCAACAACCACAAGGGAGAGGAATATGAGAATCTCCATTTTATAGTTGAGGGAATATAGACGTAGGGAGTTAAGCACCCTGCCAGGGGCCGGCATCTAAGTCCAGGCTGTCTGTTCCGCGCCTGAGCTGCAGCCCCGTGTTATCCGGCATCACCTTCCTGCAGGTGGGAGCCCAGTGCACCGGGGTCCCCATCCTTTGTGCATCTCTCCTGCCAGATCTCACCATCCGCTTCTCCCGCTTCTCCCTGCTCTTCCTGCAGCATCACCCGGGACCCCAACCGGTTCCCCTCTGAGATCGCGGAGGCCCAGTGCAGACACATCGGCTGCATCAACGCCGAGGGACAGGAAGACAGGACCCTAAACTCCGTCCCAATCCAGCAGGAGTTTCTGGTCCTCCGGAGGAAGCGAAAGGGCTGTCCTGGTTTGTTCGTACTGGAGAAGGTGCTAGTGACCGTGGGCTGCACCTGCGTCACCCCCATGGTCCGCTACCTGCATGACCCAATGGCAGATGGGGTGGCAGATCAGCTCAACTGAAGAAGCTGTGGAAACGCCCCTTCTTAGCCAGCACTCTGTCATGAGTCCTACGTGGTTCCCATTTCTCTCCACTTCCCAGGTCTCTTCATAATATCTGCCCTGGATTCTCCAGGCTTTGTATTAGATAGAGTCATTTTCTGGGGCTTCAGCATCTTTATATGGTCCTGAGATGTTCCAATGACCCAACCCCCTAAAAACAGTTGGAGGAGAATACAGGTCCCATTCTGCTTATGTGCTATGATGACCATCTCCCCGGTCATGCAGTCAGTGGGTCTGGGGGCTCTGCTAGCAAAACTGACTTCTGGGTCACAAGTGCAACAGATATATAACCACCATGTAAGAGAGTGTGGGAGGGGCTGTGTAGGATGGGGTGGGTGGGAAGGGTGGGGCTAAGGGCCTAGCACATGTTTATTAAAATTGCTAAATACAGATGAGGTTGGCCTGATATTTATACTTGTAAGGAAACTCTCCAGGTATTTATGATGTATTGACTATACAAAATTCTGGGAGAAAAATTAATATATCAAGGACTAATAAAATGAACTGTTAATGGTTGAAAGACACTTGAGATCTTTGTGTTCTGTCTCAGTTTGTATTCACAAACCTTGTGAACCTGAAGATTGTGAAATTCTATATAGCTGTCATTTATTTTTCATGTTTCATCAGAGTGCTAGTGTCAGAATTACTATTATTATTTGTGAATGATTTTGGTAATGTTTTTTTCCCCCTCCAGCTTGATTGAGATATAACTGATAAGTAACATGGTGTAAATTTCAGTTGTACAGTGTAGTGATTTGATACATGTATGTATGGAGAAATGAGTACCACAATAAGGTTTGTTAACATCTCCATCCCTTCACCTAGGTATTTTGTGTGTGTGTGTGTGGGGGTTGTGATGGGAACATTTAAGATGTACTTTCTCAGCAAATTTCAAGAATATGATATTGTTATTAATAAGTATAGTCATCAGGCAGTACATTCAATCGTCAGAATTTATTAATCTCATAACTGAAAGTGTGTTTCCTTCATCCAAAATCTGCCCATTCCCGCCATCTTCTGCCCTTAGCAACCGCAGTCTTCTCTCTGATTTTCCATGCCTTGGAGAGTTACTCTATTATTAATGATTCTTGGGGGTTACAAGGAAAGTTAAGGGAAAATGTGCAAACAGAGCTCACATTACCTGGTAAGTCTTGACTGCTCCATCTTCCTGTCTGTATTATTTTACAAAGTGAACACCTATTGGCCACTGTGGTAGCCAATGAAGACATGAGGAAAAGGAAGAAATGCACATGGTGGGTGGGCAGCCAGCCGTCTTGGCAGCAGCCGCCCCAGAGCCCCTGGTCACGGGAGCCGTGGTGGCCACTGCATCTGGGGCCACTGGGATCTTTCATGCATCTCTTATGCTTCTTGAGGACACAAAGTTTCCAAGATTCTGGTCTCCCTACTGCTCTGAGGCTCACTGGTCCCTCTCTTGCCCAGATACTCCACATTTCTTCCTTCACTGAAACATACCCCCTGCTCAGGGCATACCTGTGTTCTGCTGCCTTCCAGAGAGGAGACAGGACATCAGTTCTCACTCCCACCTGCAGCCCAGAAGCCATTTTTCACGCTTTAGTGGGGGAAATTTTGTCTGTAGGTGGGGGTGGGGCTGGAGTCACTGGCAAGTGGGTTCTTCTTTTTTGCTCCTGAGTCTTCTGCTGCTGCTGCTAAGTCACTTCAGTCGTGTCCGACTCCGTGCGACCCCATAGATGGCAGCCCACCAGGCTCCCCCGTCCCTGGGATTCTCCAGGCAAGAACACTGGAGTGGGTTGCCATTTCCTTCTCCAATGCATGAAAGTGAAAAGTGAAAGTGAAGTCGCTCAGTCGTGTCTGACTCTTTGCGACCCCATGGACTGTAGCCCACTAGGCCCCTCCATCCATGGGATTTCCCAGGCAAGAGTATTGGAGTGGGGTGCCATTGCCTTCTCCCCTGAGTCTTCTACTTATGGTATAAACATTGATGTTCGTATTTAAAGTGCTCAGCCTCTTGGAATTTAAAAGAATATTTTCTCTCATAGCTATCAGCTGCATAAGTTTGCTGAGAATCCCACAAGTCCATATAGGTGCTCTTACTTGTGCAATGAACTTTTCTCTGTTCATTTTGACAGTAATAGCCCTACACTGAGGGTAGAACATTCAGAAAGCTTCCAACTGAGTGGAGAGAGAAGTATAGAGGTGAAGGACATCGAGGAAAAAAGTACACCCCTGTGTGTATTAAGATATTATCTCATTACATGTGGTCACGTGTAATTTCAAAATAATGTGCCAAGTACTATGATCAAAGTCTGAAATTTAGAGAAGACATAGAGGATGATAGCTCATCAGAACATTCCAGAAAGGCAATGACTTTTGCGCTGGGATGATTGAGTTGCTCTAGAGGAAAATGGGGCTTCCCTTGTGGCTCAGATGGTGAAGACTCTGCCCACAATAAGGGAGACCTAGATTTGATCCCTGGATCAGGTTGATCCCCTGGAGAAGAGAATGACAACCCACTCCAGTATTCTTGCCTGGAGAATTCCATGGACAGAAGAGCCTGACAGGCTACAGTCCATAGGGTCACAATGAATCAGACATGACTGAGTAACTAACAGTTACTTACTTAGAAGAAAATGAGAGAAGGGTAATCCTAGCAGAGGGAACAGTATAAACAAAAGCACTGAGGCTCAGAGAAGCTTTGTGTACTAGGGGAAGAGCATATGCCTGGGATAATGTGGGGGCACCCAGTGGGGTGCTGTGCTGCGCTTAGTCAGTTGTGTCCAACTCTTTGCAACTCCATGGACTGTAGGACGCCAGGCTCCTCTGTCCATGGGGATTCTCCAAGCAAGAATACTGGAGTGGGTTGCCATGCCCTCCTCCAGGGGATCTTCCAAACGCAGGGACTGAACCCAGGTATCCCACATTGCAGGTAGGTTCTTTACCATCTGAGCCACCAGGAAAGCCCACACATTGGGGGATATGTATAAATAGTTCTTGAAAGAATGATTGAGTGAATGAATGAATGAACATGGCAGGAGGCGAAGGACAGTAGCACAAGGCCCGCGTGTGGATGCTGTTGTATGCTTTATTACAGACGTGGAAAGAGTGCAGCTGTTATTTCATAGGAGAATTTTGGTGGCAAGTGTATAAATGGGGTAGAAACTGGAGGCCAGTAAGACAGTCAGAGAAGGCAGTTTCTCATGTGGAAAACTCACAAGTTAGAGCTGGAGGGGCCCCTGTAGATCACCTGTCAACCTTTCTCATTTGCTGATGAGGCCCAGAGGAATTAGATGACTTGCTCAATCTCAGTCACTTGGGTAATTAGTGACAGAAACAGGTTCACTGACTTAAAGTTCGTGACTTTTCATGTTGGTTCTATAGCATTTTCAATAAGGACCCACTGCGGTCATTGGAGAAGGCAATGGCACCCCACTCCAGTACTCTTGCCTGGAGAATCCCATGGATGGAGGAGCCTGGTAGGCTGCAGTCCATGGGGTCGCTAAGAGTCGGACATGACTGAGCGACTTCACTTTCACTTTTCACTTTCATGCATTGAAGAAGGAAATAGCAACCCATTCCAGTGTTCTTGCCTGGAGAATCCCAGGGACGGGGGAGCCTGGTGGGCTGCCGTCTGTGGGGTCGCATAGAGGCGGACACGACTGCAGCGACTTAGCAGCAGCAGCAGTCATTTCTCTGTGGCCTTGGGCTGGCTCTGGGAACCGGGACTGAAGGACCTCCCCAGCCCACATTTCCAAGTACATTGTACATGGCGTCCTCTGGAGTCTCGGCCCTGAGTTACAGCGTCCCTCCACGACTTGCAGATCCTCCCCTCCTCACAAGGTGGCGCACTGCATCATTTTGTCTCCAGCTTCCCTAGCATAGGCCCCCAGGGAATGATGGCTCTCTGTCTTCCCCTAGTAGCCGCCAGTGACTCTCCTGAGCTCCTCAACTCTGCACCCAGCTATCTGGGACTTGGAGGTGTTTTCTTTTGCCTGTAGGAGAAATAGTCAAGCTGAGTGGTTCCGGTGTCCGAACCAACCACTTAGTATAGTGTGTGGAGAGAGGAAATTTTCTTTCCAGGTGGAAACTTGAAAGCACATAGCCTTATCTTTTGATATCCACTTCATACATATGAAGACTTGGCTGAGTGGAAAAACACATTCTCATTTCTCTCTCTTCCTCTCTCCTCCTTCCCAAACCTGAATAAAATCATCTATACTTATGAGGTGGCATAAGGAGAAACAGTTATGAAATTGGTTTGGTTTTCTTTTTTTTTTCTAAGAGAGGTAGAAATTTCATTTGATGTTTAGACAGCTCTTGACTTTGAATCTTGATTCTGCTATCTTCTGGTTGTACAACTGTAGGCAAATTAGTCCTTCTGAGACAGTTTCCTCACATGTTAAGTGGAGAATTATAACTATTTTAAAGAGTAGTGTAATGTAATTGAAACATAAAGTATAAAAGACAGCTGAGCACCCAGAAAATGGTGGGCACCTAGTTACTGTCATTATCCCAAGAGGTACAGAACTTATGTTTCCCATTTTGCTTGGCCCCAGGAAAGGAAACTCATGTGGCAACCCACTCCTGTATTCTTGGTGGGAGAATCCCATGGACAGAGGTGCCTGGCAGGCTATAGTCCATGGGGTCACACAGAGTTGGACATGATTGAAATGACTTAGAATGCACACACACTACATTTCTAGTACTTATCTTACAACTATTTTGACCCTCTTCATCCAATTTTCCTCTCTCTCAATCCTTGCCTCTGGTAACCACAAATCTGATCCTTTCTCTATGGAGGTAGCTATAGATTTAATTTATTAATAAAATTCCCTTGGGGCCAAAATGTTCACGGTAGCCTACATTGGGCAAGTTACTTAATTCCTCTGAGCCTCAGTTTCCTCAGCTGCAAAATGAGGATGATCATAATAGTTGCCTCATAGGATTGTGGTACAGATTAAATGAAATAATAAATATAAAGCAGCTTCCTGTTCTAACTAGCTGTTACTAGTCTTACTTACAACCCCTTTATGCAAGGGCTGTGAGTCAATGCTCCCACCTTTTAATTCTTGTTTTTCAAAGTCAAGTAAATCAATGCACCAGGCAAAGATGGGTTTATGAGTTGTTCGGAGTTGTGGCTGTTGCAAAACTCAGAGACTTCCTACTCCACTGGCTTACTTCTGTGGTTTCCTTACATGTGTCTGTAGGTGACACACCACAGCCTTTTGCATGGCCTGAAGGCAAGGGCCAGACCTTGTTTGTGGTGGGGACAACACCAGAACCCATGTAACCATTTCCCACAACCGACATTCTCGTGATTCTGACAGAAACCAGATCTGGGAGGCATAGCTCTGGATGGACTCCCTCTGCTGAAGCTGGGGTGGGGTCTGAGAGTGAAAGGCCTCCCCGGAAGGGACACACCACTCACGGAAAATTCTGAATACTAATCCATCAGGCTAGAGTTTCCCAGAGCCTTGGGCATCTGCTTATTCCACACTCCTGGGCTTTTCAATATCTGTGAGAAAAAAAATACCCTGATTTCCCACAGACCACTTGTCAAACTCCTGATTGCCTTCTGCGGTCACCTCAAACCTCAAGTGAGATCCATTAAGAAAGCCACTCGCTTTTAACTGCATCTGTATATAGGATGCCAAACTTCTGGCTACTGTATTTGAAAACATGCAGACATAGAATTAAGTGTAAAAGGAAACAACTCTTTTCTTTTTCTGTGTTGCTTAGCTTTGTGAAATCCACTAAGTACTATGATTTGGGTTTGAGAATTTAGATAACTTGAAGTTCTTGTCATCTGAGAATGACTTTTACTGGGTACAGTTACTGTGTGGAGGTTTCTCAGAAAAGAAACAAATGGAGCTACAATATAACCCAACAATTGCAC
This sequence comes from Ovis aries, assembly GCF_016772045.2. Lineage (NCBI taxonomy): Eukaryota > Metazoa > Chordata > Mammalia > Artiodactyla > Bovidae > Ovis > Ovis aries. Next base: position 24,304,933 of record NC_056073.1, on the reverse strand, counting down.
ACCTGGGGATATATCTGAAAAAAAAAAAAAAACCAGAACACTAATTTGAACCTGCAACTCAGTGTTCATAGCAGCATTATTTATAATAGCCAAGATATGGAAGCAACCTAAGTGCCCATCAACAGATGAATGGATGAAGAAGATGTGGTGTATATTTTGTTGTTGTGTAGCCCCTATGTTGTGTCTGACTTTTTTGTGACCCCATGGACTATAGCCCATCATGGAATTTCCCAGGCCAGAATACTGGAGTGGGTAGCCTTTCCTTTCTCTGGGGGATCTTCCCAACCCAGAGATCAAGCCTGCATCTCCTGCACTGGCAGACAGATTCTTTACCACTGAGCCACCAGTATATATAGATACTATGGTTGATGGTCCCAGGGCACTCCCAGTTGACAGCCGCATGAGGGAGCCATCTTGCTCACTCTAGCCAACTGAGTATTTAAAGGACCGTAAGCCCAGCCAGGACTTTCCTGGTGGCTCAGATGGTAAAGCATCTGCTTACTGTGTGGGAGACCCGGGTTCAATCCCTGGGTTGGGAAGACCTCCTGAAGAAGGGAATGGCAATCCACTCTAGTATTCTTGTCCCCCCTCCCCCAAAAAAAGGGGGCTCAAAGAAATATTTAGACACGATTCTCTCGTGGCTTAGATGGTAAAGCGTCTGCTTACAATGTGGGAGACCCGGGTTCAATCCCTGGATCAGGAAGATCCCCTGGAGAAGGAAATGGCAACCTACTCCAATACTCTTGCCTGGAAAATCCCATGGACAGAGGAGCCTGGTAGGCTACAGTCCATAGGATCGCAAAGAGTCCGACACTATTGAGCGACTTGTCAGTGTTAATGTCAAGCCCAGCCATTGAAGGTGGGGTGCCATTGAAGGCACCTCATGAGCAGGACCAGCTACATGGTTTGTGGAGCCCAGAAACAAATTAAAGTGCACAACTTCTGGTTAAAAAATTAAGACTGTTAAGCAGAGAATAAAACCAAGCATGGAGCCTATTTAAGCTGAGGATCCTATGTGACTGTACATGATATCCCAAGAGAAAACTACCCGTTTGAGCCCTTCTTAAAGTTTTGTGATTGAAATGAAATGGTTGTTTAATTTTTTCCAGTTTTATTGAGATATAATTGGCATATAATATTGTATGAGTTTAAGGTATATAACACAATGATTTGGCATATGTATACATTGTGAAATTGAATCTATTCTATGTAATGAAGCCTCTGTAAAGATCCTAAAGGACTAGCTTCAGAGAACTTCTGGGCTGGTGAATGGGTGAAAATTTGGGGAGAGTGATGAGCGTAGAGAGGGCTGGAATTTCTGCAACCTTTCCGTATTCCTTGACCTACATATCTCTTCCATTTGGCTGTTTCTGAGTTACTTTTTTTTTTTTTTTAATAATAAGCTGGGGATCTAGTAAGCAAAATGTTTCTCTGAGTTCTGTGAGCTACTTTGTCAAATTAATCAAATTGTACAAGGGGGTCGTGGGAACTTTCAATCTGTAGCAAGTTGGCCAGAAACACAAGTAACAACCTGGGCTTGTGATGGTCACCTGAAGTGAGGATTCAGTGGAATCCTGTAGGACTAAACCCTTGCCTGGTGGAATCTACCACTATCTTGGAGTAGGTGGTGTCAGGATTGAGTTGAATTACACGACACCTAGCTTGTGTCTGAGAATTACTAAATACAGATGTGGGGGAAACCCCCACCCCCAGATGGTGCAACTGGGATTCAGGAACACACAATAAGTTTCTTTACCCATTTCTAAATTGGATTTTTTTGTTATTGAGTTGTATGAGTTTCTTATATATTTTGGATATTAACCCCTTATCACACAAGTGAGTTGAAAATATTTTCTCCCATTCCAGAAATTGCTTTTTAATCCTGTTGATTGTTTCTTTTATTGTGCAGAAGATTTTTTAGTTTGATGTAGTCCCACTTATTATTTATTTTTGCTTTTGTTGCTTGTGTTTTAGGTGTCATACCTAAAAGTTCATTGCTAAAATCAATGTCAAGGAGTTTTTATTACCTGTTTTCTTTTAGGAGTTTAATAATTTCATGTTTTAAATTTAAATATTTTTTTAAAAAAATATAATGCATTTAAGCTTTAATCTATTTTAGGATAATTTTTATGAGTAACTCTTATAAGACAGGAGTCCAGTTTCATTCTTTTGAATGTGAATATCCAAATTTCCCAGCAACATTTATTGAAGAGACTGTCTTTTCTCCATTTAGTATATTCTTAGCTCTTTTATCAATTACTTTATCATAAATGCATGGGGTTTATTTAGGGCTTTTGATTCTGTTCTATTGGTCCATATGCCTATTATGTCTATACTATACCATCTTGATTACTATGGCTTCATAATATAGCTTAACATCAGCAGATGTGATACCTTCAGTTTTGCTCTTCTTTCTCAATATTTCTTTGGCTATTTGATGTCTTTTATGGTTCCAAATGAATTTTAGGATTGTACTTTATATTTTTATAAAAATTCCATTGTAATCTTGATGTGTAGTACATTAAAACTATAGATGGCTTTGGGTAGTATGGAAATGTTAACAATATTAATTCTTCCAGTCTATGAACATAAGATATTATTTTATTTATTTGTGTTTTCTCTAATTTTTTTCATCATTGTCTTACAGCTTTCAGTAACAGATCTTATACCTCTTTGGCTAAATTTATTTCTAAGTCTTTTATTGTTTTTGATGGTGTTGTAAATGAGATTGCTTCTTTATTTCTTTTTCAGATAATTCATTGTTCGTGTATAAAGATGCTACTAATTTCTTCATGTTAATTTTGCATCCTGTAGTCTTATTGAAGTTGTTGATTAGATTGCATGGTTATTTCATGAGTCTTTAGGCCTTTCTCTGAAAAAGTCATGTCATCAGAAAACAAAGATAATTTTATTTCTTCCTTTCCAATTTGAATGCCCTCTATTTCTTTTTCTTACATGATCACTCAGACTAGGTCTTCTGGTAGTATGTTTTTATTTTATTTTATTTTATTTTTAGTTTTTTATTTTTTAAATTTTAAAATTGGTAGTATGTTGAATGGGAGTGAAGAGAGTGAGAACCCTTGTCTTGTTCCTGATCTTAGACGAAAAGCTCTCAACCCCTCATCATAGCATATAATATTAGCTCTGAACTTAAAATGGTTGCTTTATACCAGGAAATTTGAGGGATAATTTACTACATGGCCATAGTAATCAAGTCAGGCCCCAAGAACAATGATTTCAGATTGCAATAGCCCAGCATAGTTATTCTTTCTAAATGTTCACTCAGCCTTAAATTTGTGAGTCTAGGCAACCTGTGCTATGCCTAATTCAAGTCTATCTTTTGTTCTGTCTTCCAGCAATAGTTAAAAATTGTTTCTTTATATCTTTGCAGCATTTTTGGCCATCTCAACAAGTGCTAATTAAAATCTCACAAACACAGAACTGTATATTAAAAAACAACAGGGTACAGCAATTCAGAATACTGATAAGAATTTTTTGCAAAGGATGTAGTCTGCAGAAACGGAACTCTGACTATGGTATAAATGACCTAATCACCTTTTACAGAAAGCAATTTAATCCCCAGGAACTATAATTCCTAAGTTGCTCTCTTTTATATTTGCATAATTAAATGACCCAACTGTTTGCATTTCTCAAAAAAAAATTGGCAGTTTCAAGATACATATAATGCAAAACAAAAAATTTGCTTGCCTCTTGAAAATAAATGATCAAATTCTCTACTATTTGCTCTAAGATTTCAAAGATTTTAGGGCACTCTTACTGAACAAAAATGATTCCATACCTCATAGTTTATTCTGAAGTCAAAGAGCTGAATTTCTGGTTTCATTTATTCTCTGGAACTCTATATTCACAAGCATTTCTATGCTTCTAGAATATGGTGATCATTGATATTCATAGTGAGGAAAAACTTAGATATTGTTTCCTAAATAATCAAGATAATCTTATGTTCAGTTGTAGGGTGCTGTAGGGTGTGTCTGATTGTTTTCTTCTTTGAAACTCTTTCTTACATGGAATAGTAGGTTGAATAACGGCCCCAAAGATACTCCTGCTCTAATCCCTGGAATGTGTGACTGTTACCTTAAACGGCAAAAGAGACTTTGTAGATTTGATCACACGAGGGTGGCTAAGATGGGAGATTCTCTTGGATTGTTGTGGTGGACTCTAAATGTAATTTCCGATGTCCTTATAAGAGGGAGGCAGAGGGAGATTTGAGGACAAAATATGATGTGATGTGATGACATGACTGATACAACAGGTTGGAGTGATGTGCTTTGAAGATGAAGGAAGGGACCACAATTGAGGGATGCAGCTCTGGAAGCTGCAAATGGCAAAGAAACTGTTCTCCCCTAGAGCCTCTGGAGGGAGCACAGCCCTGCTGACACCTTGGCTTTGACCCAGTGAACCTGTAAGAGAATAAATGTGCGCTGTTTTCAGCCACCAAGCATGTAGTAAATTGTTATAGCAGTGATAGGAAGCTAATTGAATCTTCATTTTCTTTCCTGCATGGCTAAGTTTTCATCAACGTGGATGTTTGATTAGCCTAATTAAGAATTGTATTTCCAGGCTGGGAGAACATTCACTCAAGAAATTATTGATTACAGTTCACCCAGGCTTCCTTGGTGGCTCAGACAGTTAAGAATCTGCCCACAATGCAGGAGACCTGGGTTCGATCCCTGGGTAGGGAAGATGCCCTGGAGAAAGGACTGGCAATCCACTCACTCCAGTATTCTTGCCTGGAGAATTCCATGGACAGAGGGGCCTGGTGAGCTACAGTCCATGGGGTCACAAAGGGTCGGATGCAACTGGGCGACTAACACACACATGGTCTACCTGTTTCTAATCTCCTCGAGAATGTTCATGCCACAGAGCAGTAATGGAGGTTCAAGTGTTGAGACCTCTTTTTAGTGTATTCTGGACAGTTTGCTTTATCCAGGGGCCAGTTCTATTGAACCATGCCTTTGGTGAGAGCAGAAGGTGGAGGCTGGGAAATGGCTCTGACTCACCCATGTTGGGGTCTGAAAGGATGCAGAGGGATGCTGTTTCAGTTTGACTGCTGAGCTCTGTGTGGGAGACGCACGAAGAGCGATCTGGGACCTGAAGTTGGCTTCTCAGCGTCTGACTGAAACAGGCAACTTCTTACAGTAACCTCAGGGGAAGGAAGTCAGGGTTGTAGGGTGCTCCTTCCACGAACTTGAACTCGACCTACATTTTCAGCCTCCCAAATGACCTTCATTCTACTTGTAGCCTTTCAAGGTTAAACACATAAAAGTAAACAGTGTATAACAATCACATTTACTATAAGGGTTCTTTAAAATCCTTTGGCTTCACCCAACTCTTTGAATTTGCTGGGTTAAAGGGCAATAAGGCAATGTGGTAAGGTAGATGGCTATTGGTCTTTCTGGGCATGCTGTTTTGCAGGAAAATCTGTTTACTCCACTTTCATAGCCTCTCAGTCTTTGTTCTCATTCTCACATGGAATTCCTCCAGGAATGTCAGGTATGGTTGGATCTCAAGATTAGCAAGAGAGACCATTCTCTGTGCTGAGATTTTTGGGTAATGGGAAGAGACTCTGCCTCCAAAATATATCTTTGTGCTTTGCTGAAATCCTCTCTTTGAAACATCTCTTTTGAGGACTTTCTTGAAAAATTAAATATACACACCTCTAGGAGGTTGACATATTGAGCTGGTAAGTAGATTTAATTTTCTAGTCATCCTCTGAAAATTTTCCTTTTAAGGGCTACTACTGTGTCAGCTCCCTGGAGGAGAGCATGGCAACCTACTCCAGTATTTTTGCCTGGAGAATCACCATGGACAGAGGAGCCTGGCAGCCTATCATCCATGGGGTTACAAAGAGTTGGACACGACTGAAGGGACTTGGTACATACACATGTGCTGTGTCAGTTACAGGGGAATCAGAGATCACAAAGGTGCCATTCTCTCCACCGCGATGCTTGTGGTCTGCAAGGAAGACAGAAAAAGTCAGCAGAGACAACCTTGGTCACTTGGGTCCTCCTGACTATCTAAAATATTTTTCCAATTTTGTTATCTAAAATTGAAATTCTAGTCAGCCAAAGGGCCCTCCCCTCCTCCCTGTGGGGCTTCCTGGAGGGAATCTTGGATTCTTCCAGTCTCCTGGGTTCTTAGGTATTGCTCTCAGGAAACTTCTGATCTTGTTTGTGACCCACTTTCTCCTTCCAGGTGGCTCTGATGTGACCTGACCGGAAAGGTTTGCCTTTGGGCACCAAATGCTTTTCTATCTTTGTCTATGTCTCTCTGTCTGCCTCCCTCTACTGCTAATACTATCTCTGAGGCAGAAGGAAAGCTTGTAAGTGAGCAACAGTGTGTCAGTTGAAGGCTTTCGGTTCAGGAAGCAGGAGAATGAGAGTAGGGTTGATGTTTTGAAGAGAAAGACATTGGTGTCACACAAGGATTGCCGGACAGGTGTCCCCAAACTTGGGCAAGTGACAGAACCCGCAGGAATCATGGCCTCTGTGAATCACTGAGAATTAGTGATGCATTTCACACATGTCTTAATAGTATTTACCTCAACTTGATAGGGTCATCATATTTTAAGTTTACCTTGTTTACATATATGTTTGGTTAAATTTCATGCTATAAAACAATGGTCAATCATATATACTTGTGCATTAAAAACCACTCTGTATGCTGAGGCATGAAAAGCAACACTGAGATTTGATTTCGACTGACTTGGTTAGGGAGGAGAGAGTGGAAGGATGTGGTGGCCAAGTTGCGCTTGATGATGGATATACCGTTTTCTAATACGTGCTGCTACCCCCATAAATGTGGGAGATTACGCTCATTGATTTTTCTGGTCACTTCTGAACATTCAGCAGGAGTAATTAAGATCATTTAGAAATGCATGTTGAGCAGTATCTTCTCCATAGGAGCTCTTTTCCCTTCTTCTTTTCCTCTTTTGTCCCTCCCTCCCTTTCCCCCCCTCCTTGTCTTCTTCCCTTCCTTCCTTCTTTCTCTCTGTCCTCTCCTCTCTCTTTCTTCCTTTTTTATTTAGACCCTATTTGAACTGGCTGATCTCCAGTTTGAAGAAATTTGGAAAAATTACAACTATAGTAACAACTCAGGAGTGTTTCAAGCTGAGCAATAAATGATTGTGGAATATTTCACTTCTAGCCGCAGAGCCAGGTTTTTCATGTTTGACTTTTCTTTAGCCCTGAACTCAAAGCTGAGGCTGAGAACAGGCAAAGGGGCTTTTTACAAAGTGTAGTATAATTGATTTGCAATGTTGTGTTAATTTCTGCTGTACAATGAAGTGACTTAGCTGTATGTATACATATATCCCCTCCCTCATGACACTATCCCCTCCCCACACCATTACACCCATCTGAGTCATCACAGAGCACCGAGCTGAGCTCCCTGTGCCATACAGCAGCTTCCCACCAGCTATTTATGTTACCCACAGTAGTGTGTATATATGGGGCTTCCCTGGTATCTCAATGGTGAAGAATCTGCCAGCCAATGCAGGGGACGATGGTTCAATCCCTGGTCCGGGAACATCCCCGGGAGAAGGAAATGGCAACCCACTCCAGTATTCTTGCTTGGGAAATCCCATGGACAGAGGAGCCCAGTGGGCTACAGTCCATGGGGTTTCAAAAGAGTCAAACATGACTTAGTGACTGAACAACAAGCATACATATGTGTCGGTGCTATCCTCCCAATTAGCCTGACCCTTTCTTCCCCTGCCCTCTGCCAGACCTCTATTCTCTACATCTGTGTCTCTATTCCTGCGACTTGTCTGTACCGTCTTTCTAGATTCCATACATAGGCACTAATCTATGATATTTATTTCTCTCTCTCTGACTTATACATGACAGACACATCACTACGAATGACCCAGTTTCGCTCCTTTCCATGGCTGAGTAATATCTTACTGCGTATGTGTGCCACGACTTTATCCATTTCTCTGTCAATGTCCTGGCTATTGTAAAGAGTGCTGCAGTGAGCGCTGGAATCCATGTGTCCTTTTGAATTATGGTTTCCTTACGATATATGCCCAGTAGCGGGACTGCTGGCTCACACCGTAGTTTTATTTTTATTTTTTAAGGAATCTCCATACTGTTCTCCATTGTGGTTATGTCAATTTACATTTCCACCAACCGTGCAAGAGGATTCCCTTTTCTCCACACCCTCTCCAGCATTTGTTGTTTGTAGATTTTTTGATGATGGCCATTCTGATTTGGTGTAAGGGATACTTCATGGTAGTTTTGATTTACATTTCTCTAATAATGAGCTATGTTGAGCATCTTTCCTTGTGTTTCTCGGTCATCTGTATGTCTTCTTTGGAGAAATGTCTATTTAGGTCTTTGGCCTATTTTTAATCAATTAGGTTGTTGTTTTTTTGATATTGAGCTGCATGAGTGCTTGTATATTTTGGAGATGAATCTTTTGTCAGTTCCTTCATTTGCAAATACTTTCTTCTATTCTGAGGGTTGTCTTTCCATCTCGTTTATGGTGTAGGCAAAAGGTCTTAAAAAAAAGAGGACGAGTCTCCAAAGGGAATGTTTTTGTTACACAAACATTATTCAAGATGAGAGTTTCTACTTCTTTTCAATGAAGAAAATGCATGCATTTCTCCTGCCCCCCTCTTTTCTCTCTGGAGCTGAGAGACACAGTTATTACATTTCTGTGGTAAGCATCACCATGGTGAGCCATCAACTAGTCAGGATGGTATAGACGGTCTGGTTAACCACACGGCTCACTGAGACATGGGGCAGACGGAGCCTAGAGAGAAGGAGGCTTGTCGGAGCTGACTTATGTGACCCAGAGTTAAAGACTCAGTTATCTGGGACAGTGATGCACTTCATGAATACTTTACACAACAGCAACATCTATTCAAGGGCGAAAGTTAAAACCAGATACTCTATGATGTGTGTCTCTGTCATTTCAGAAAATTTTCCAAATAATCTGGAATCACTGGTTAGAGAACTATTAAACAAATGCTTAAACCCAGTTGCAGATACTGTACCTCCTGATAAAAATACATTATAAATGTATAATTTATAAAATAACTTGTAGCCTGCAAATATTTTTGTTCTTTTTGGAACTTGCCCTTGGGCAAGATTGTTTGCTCATCACTGATATAATGAAATAGTAAATTGAACACATGTTTTTCAAATATAAATACAATGTCTTAGAACAGAGCTTTTGCTAAAATTTGAAGAGCAAGTAGTTTGAGGTTGTGTGTGTGTGTATGTGTGTGTGTGTATGTATGTTTGTGTATGTATGTGTGTGTGCTCGGTTGCTCAGTCATGTCTGACTCTTTGCAATCCTATGGACTGTAGCCTACCAGACTCCTCTATCTATAGGATTTCCTAGGCAAGAATACTGGAGTGGGTTGCCATTCCCTCCTCCAGGGGATCTTCCTGACTCAGGACCCAGAGATCAAACCTGCATCTCTGTGCTTCCTGCATTGAAGGCAGATTCTTTACAGCTAAACCACTGGAGAAGCCCTAGTCTGAGGTTATATTCTCCAGCAATTGGCTTCTTTCACATTCATAATGCTTTTCAGATGCAGCCATGTTCCGGTAGGTCAGTACTTTGCTTCTTATCATTGTTGACTGTATCCCATCGTATGGCTGTGTTATGGTATTTATTCATATACCAGTTGATGGACATTTGAGTTTGCAGTTTTTGGTTATGATGATGAGAAATTTACATGTAGGTCTTTGTTTGGACCTACATGCACCTACCTTTGGACCTACCTTTATTTTTCTTGGGTAAATGCTTAAGAATAGGATTTCTGGGGCTTATGATAAGTTTACATTTAACTGCCAAACTGTTTTCCAAAGTGACTCTATTGCTTTGCACTCTCACTGAAATGTGAGAGTTCTGGTTGCTCCTACATCCTTCTCTGCACTTGGTATTGCTAGGTTTTAAATTTTAGTCATGTTAGTAAGTGAGTCTGGGTATTTCAATGTGCTTTTAAGTTGCATGTCACACACACACACACTATATATATATATATATATATATATATATATATATATATTTTTTTTTTTTTGGCCACACCATGTGGCATGCGGGGTCATGGTTCCCTGACCAGGGATTAAACCCTCACCCCCTGCATTGAAAGGCCAGAGTATTAAGCACTGGACCGCCAAAAGAAGTCCCATCATACTATGTTGATTTACACACCTGTGCCATCAAAGAACCCTGCCTCTTAGTTTAGGTGTCACCACTTGGGGACTGTCTGTATAAGGGGCTGATCCCAGGTACTGGCAGTTCCATCTTCAGTTCAGTTCAGTCGCTCAGTTCGTGTCCGGCTCTTTGCAATCCCATGAACTGCAGCACTCCAGGCTTCCCTGTACATCACCAACTCTGGGAGTCCATCCAAACCCGTGTCCATCTAGTCGGTGATGCCATCCAAACTTCTCATCCTCTGTCGTCCCCTTCTCCTCCCACCCTCAATCCTTCCCAGCATCAGGGTCCTTTCAAATGAGTCAACTCTTTGCATGAGGTGGTCAAAGTATTGCAGTTTCAGCTTCAACATCAGTCCTTCCAAAGAACACCCAGGGCTGATCTCCTTTAGAATGGACTGGTTGGATCTCCTTGCAGTCCAAGGGACTCTCAAGAGTCTTCTCCAACACCACAGTTCAAAAACATCAATTCTTCGGCACTCAGCTTTCTTCACAGTCCAACTCTCACATCCATACATGACCACTGGAACAACCATAGCCTTGACTAGATGGACCTTTGTTGGCAAAGTAATGTCTCTGCTTTTTAATATGCTGTCTAGGTTGATCACAACCTTCCTTCCAAGGAGTTCCATCTTAGTCAATGCTTTATCTGAAAAGCTGATATTTTCCCCCTATCCTTTTATGTCAACTTTTCCTGACCTTAGGAGTGTTCCTCTGAGCTTCTCTTCACAGAACATATGGCATCTTGTCATGTGTCCTTTAATGAGTAATCTTATTCTAGTTTTATCCTTTATTCATAATCTATCTTTCATCTTTCTCTTATTTCCTGGTGAGTTGGCATCCACCTTTATTCAGAACCCACTGCAGGTGATACTGGGTTTTGCTGGCTTTCATGTTTGTGCCATGGTCCCTCAATCAGTTATATGTTGGAAACTTTGGCCATCATCGTTGATTTTCTTTATTAATTGGTGCTACTCACAGTGCCCAGTGATTCTGATACATCTGTTCCATTGCAAACAAATATCTTGGAATGGAGTCCTGGACAACACAGTCCTGGACTGCTAAGTCATATAATAGGGATTGGACATGTAACTTTTTTTTTTTAAGGGGAGCATATTCTTTAAAGTCTTTATTGAATTTATTACAATATTGTTTCTGTTTTATACTGTTTTGACCTGGAGTCCTGGCCTGGGATCTCAGCTCTCTGAACCAGGGAACGAACCTGCAACCCCTGCGGGTGAGAGAGAGTAAAAGAGGCAAGGGACCAAGGTCAGGTGCCCTCGCTATGTTTTGGAGCCTGCTTGCTTTTGCCTGAGGGGCTTTACAGTGCGAGTTCCTCAAGCTTGGGTCTTGACTGAGCCCATTTTTCCACGTCCTCATTAGACATCTCCATGCATATTTCCCACAGATAGCTCAGACTCAGTAAGCTCAGTGTTGTTCACCATTCCCATTGGCACTTAGCCTAATATTCTCCTTTCTTCCATTCCTTATCTTACTGTGGGGCATTGCCATCCACACCATTAAACAAGTCAGCAATCAGGACACCATCATCACCTTTCTCCATTCCTGCCCACTTCTCCCCAACTTCTGCATCAAGTCCTATTGATTTTTACCCTGAAAGTTTCTCAGATTTACATCTTCTCAGCATATTTACTGCCACTACTTATCATCTTTCTCAGGAGAATCATATCTTTTCAATTAGTTCCTCCAGGCTGTGAATGCTATTCCTGTATCCATTCAATTTCATTCTTTAATTATATTCAGTAACTACTTGTTATACGCAAAGTACTATTCAAGTGGGCACTCTCAACTTCTAGTCAAGTGTTAGTCTATCTCAGACACTTCCTCTTGACTGCTTCCTCACTAAACCACTTGTTAGGATTCTGAACCTAAGCCGATCTTTCCTCCACTCCCATGTCATCTCATCCCCCAATCTGGCCACTCTGCCCTTGGTGAATTCTGTTACTCTCCAGACTAAATTGGAGTCAGATACACAAATCAGCAGTAGATTAAACTGCACTGCAGTGATGTGAAGTGGAATGGAAAAGTTAATAGTTATAGGTGACTGGTGTGAGAGTCGAGTACCCCAACAATCTGTGTCACCTGTTTCCTCGCCCTTTGCTAAACCCTATAATCAGTTTACAGTCCTTTGCCCTTGTGTCCTTATTCCCCTTCCTATCCTGTTTTAATCCCATGGCCTTATTATTACCACTCCTTTTGCACACGACCTCCGTCTTTATCTCTCTCACTTGGTCATATTCAACCCTAGTTAAATTCAAGTCTCCACTTATTCTGTGCTTGAATGTGAGTGGAGAAAAACCTGCAGTCCTGCTGACTAATCTCACTTGAAATGCATGACCGCTAACCTCAATGGGGCCTGTAATGCTGCTGAAATGCTCATTTGTGCCTCCACTCTCCTACATGACTATATCATGTTTTTTCTTATCTTCTGGTGCCAGTCACCAAGCTATTGCCTCTTAACTCCTGGATCTATACAGTTCCTCAAATCTCCACTATCTCGTTCACCATCTTCACTCTTGATAGATGATCTTGCTTCTTTTTTAATTCAGAAAATTAAAGCAACCAGAAGAGAACTTCTATAAGTTATATATATAGATATATAGATATAAACCCACATCCACCTGCCTGAATCCACTTACTGTCCTGTTCCTCTAAGCGACCTGACTGTGCTCCAAGCTAAGGCCAACTCTTTCACTCATTCACTCACTGGCTCCCATCCCCTCATCCCAGCTCCAGAATACTTCCTGAGAAAGATTTCTTACTTCATGTAAATTTCCATAGATCTTCCTAAAAGGGTAATGCCGCTTTGCAATATGCAATTACTGAATAGAATTTAACATAGTATTATGTCATTATTCAATATCCTTATGACCAACACTGCTTTATTCCTGAATCAATGTCATTCATCTATTTCTTTCTTAATTAAAATGCTAAAGATATTATGGGGACTTCCCTGGTGGTCCAATGGTTAAAATTCACCTTCCAATGCAGGGTATGAGGGTTTGATAACTGGTCAGAGAACTAAGATCCCACATATCATGGGACAATTAAGCTTGTGTGCTACAATGAAGACTCAACATAGCCAAATTAAAATAAAACAAAGCAAAAAGGTTATTACGGCTTCTTTGACATCCCAAAGCATCTCTCCTCCCAATAATGAGGTAATAGTTATAATGAATTTTTATACAATGGTGCATGATCCCAATTCAAGACAAAGATTTCAGTTGGGTAGAAGGATTTCTTGTGTTTGAGGGTAATAATCACTGTTTTCAATAGGTGTATATTTGAAATTCTTTAAAATTAATCTTGATAATGTTTTTGTTCATACATGGTATCACTTTTTCTTATCTTTTGACAGAGGAATGGACTGGAAGACCATTCAAACGTTCTTCCAATGTAAACTTTATAATTATCCTTGTAATCATCCAATAAGACCCAGCTAAGGCCTCGTTGGCAGATAAAGGTGAACAAGCCAGCCTTTTATCCTTTGTCTTCCCAGTGGTTAATGCAGGCTCAGTTGACGTTAGGGTAGGAGAAAATCTTCCTTGCTACCCCTGTCTCCATCATCCTCATCCCTAGATGGCAAACGTCTGGGTATGTGCAAACCACCGGGCACTGTTACTCCTTCCAGGAACTCATGAGAGTAACCCACCTGCAGCATTCTAGCAGGAGGCACGTGAGATACAGATCACCTTCGAGAGCAGCCTTTAAAGGCTGCATGCTCTTAACCACAGAGCACACGGACTTCCTCTCCATCACCATCAATGAACTCCATGCCCTGAGAACCAACCTTATCAGTCTGCCCTAAATTGTACACCTGGCGGGAGTGGATGCCTGAGAATGTGAGGGGTTGCAAGGACAAGCACCCACCCTCGAAGACTTCAGGCCTCTCTCCATATTTGCACCAGCCTCACCAAGTGCTCTTTTTGTGACAGGCTCTGAGCTTCTGAACCTGGATTCTAAATAAGCCTTCTGCTTAAAGAAACAGGAAAAGTAAAAGGAACATGCCACCTCCCTGCTCCCTCTCTCTAGCCCTTTTATTTCCTAAGCCTTCAGTGGCTTTTATCACTCCTCTCCCAGCTGCTCTGAAACTTCTCCCATGCAGAGCTCATATTTCTTTTTCTGGGTGAAGGTTGAGAGACATCCAAAAAATTGCTTACAGTCATAAAAGTACTAAAACTGAGGCTGAGTGTTGGTGACAGAAACCATTCTGGGGGAATGCTGGGAGGGAAAATTTGATTAGAGTGAGTGTTGTAATATTTAAAACTCTTCCCTGATGTGAGAAGCGGAAAACTACTATTGCGATGTTAGCTTTTTAATTTGTGATATTTTGATATTTAAATGCTTCAGAACTCAATTTCCTCCTGTTTCTCTACCTTCACCTAAACTGCCATCATAACTTGCTTTTTATCCTGATGAATTTATTTTTCACCTGAGGTAACCCCAAGGCTGAGCATATGATAGAGATTTGGCCTAAACTGATAAAAACAAATAAGCCATTTGATAATATGCCCCAGAGTAGATAATTTATCCTTTCAACATGAATGGCCCCTTCATATGGTGGTGGTTTTCAATACCAGGGAACAGACAGGACGAAAGCATACATTTATTTCAGTGTTGATTTGTGTGGATGAGATGTTTTTATTGATGTTTTGAACACAGAGCTTTGTTTTTAGAAGTCTATTATTTGCGATATTGTGGTTTTTTCCCAGCCAGAGTGGACTCTTACCTTCCGTGTCCCTACTTGGCATTCCTGCCACAAGGGGGTGCAATGGCCATGATTATGGTGGCTCAGATGTTTTAAAGTTTTATTTTGTCTTATTTTATTTTATTTACTTTGTTATTTTTAATTATATTATATTATTTTATTTTTTGGTCTGAGGTTCCAGGTTTCACATATTGACTTTCTTAGAGCCATTTTTATCTAATTTCATACCTTGCATTCATCACATAATTTTATTAAAAATGAAAATGATTTATTCAAATTACCAAGCAACTATTATTTTTAAAGTTTCCAGTTTTCAGATCATAAAGGCATGGCATTTAAAAAGAAATAGGTTTTACTTTAAAATCAGATACTATACAGAAAACATGAAAATTAATCATTCTTCATGACAACCCAGACTAATTCCTGTTAGTATTTTTATTCCTGTGTTCCTAATATTTCCTTCCTGTTTTTAATACCTGATTTACAATAATTGAATAGTTTTCTGTCTCTCATCCTGATTTTTACTCAGGTATTTATACTACATTTTAAACATTTCAAAATGTTTTATGATATTTGTGATAAGCTAAGATAGTTTTGTATGTAGTTTTATTAATATATTTTTAAATATTATTTTTCTCTAATAACTTTCTAGGTGATTAGCAGTCCAAAGAGTATGAATATTTTTAAGGTTCTTGAGTGAAATTATAAAATTGCTTTTCATAAAGTTGTATCTGTTTACATTAATTAGCAGTGAATAATTGCTCAATTTGGCACATTCTGGCCAACATTATTACAGTTAAAAAGATAAGTCTGGCTACTTTGATGGGGAATTGTTCAATGTGAATTTATTTATTAAGGGTAGTAAATATTTTTGCATGTACTTCAAAGACATTTTGATGCCTTATTACATTGTCAGTTTATATCTTTCGAGCAGATGTTCTGAATGCTTGCCTTGTCAATCAGCATGAGGTTTCCATTATTATACATAAAGCAGGTAACCAATAAGGACCTAGTGAATAGCAAGGAGCTATGGTCAATATTTCATAATAATCTACAAGGGAAAAGAATCTGAAAAAATTATACTTATATATGTATATCTGAATCACTTTGCTGTACACGCAAAACTAACACAACTTTGCAAATCAACTGTGCTATGCTCAGTTGCTTCAACTGTGTCCAACTCTTTGCAGTCCCAAGGACTTCAGCCCATCAGGCTCCTCTGCCCATGGAATTTTTCAGGAAGAATACTGGTGTGGGTTGCCATTTCTTATGTGCAGAGTACATCGTGTGAAGTGCTGGGCTGGATGAAGCACAAGCTGGAGTCAAGACAGCCGGGAGAAATATCAATAACCTCAAATATGCTGATGATACCACCTTAATGGCAGAAAATGAAAAGGAACTAAAGAGCCACTTGATAAAGGTGAAAGAAGAGAGTGAAAAAGCTGGCTTAAAACTCAACATTCAAAAAACAAAGATCATGATATCTGGTCCCATCACTTCATGACAAACAGATGAGGAAACAATGGAAACTGACAGACTTTATTTTCTTGGGCTCCAAAATCACTGCGGATGGTGACTGCAGCCATGAAATCAGAAAAAACTTACTCCTTGAAAGAAAAGCTGTCACAAACCTAGACAGCACATTAAAAAGCTGAGACATTACTTTGCCGACAAAACTATGGTTTTTCCAGTAGTCATATATGGATGTGAAAGCTGGACAATAAAAAAGGCTGAGCGCCAAAGAATTGATGCCTTTGAACTATGGTGCTGGAGAAGACCCCTGAGAGTCCCATGGACAGCAAGGAGAGCAATCCAGTCAATCCTGAAAGAAATCAACCCTGAATATTCATTGGAAGGACTGATGCTGAAGCTCCAATATTTTGGCCACCTAATGCAGAGAACCGACTCATTGGAAAAGATCCTGCTTCTGGGAAAGATTGAAGGCAGGAGGAGAAGGGGATGACAGAGGGCGAGATGGTTGGATGGCATCATCAACTCAATAGACATAAGTTTGAGCAAACTGCAGGAGATGGTGAAGGACAGGGAAGCCTGGCATGCTGCAGTCCATGGGGGTCACAAAGAGTCGGGCACTGAACAACTGCTCAGTGTTCAGTCGAGTGACTGAACAACTCCAAGGGATTATCCCAAGCCAGGGATTGAACCTGTGTCTCCTTCCTCTCCTGCATTGGCAGGCAGATTCTTTACCACTGGGCCACCTAGGAAGCCCCCAAATAGTATATTAGGAGGAGATGAATGCTACTGAAGAATATTAAATCAGGGAGGCTGCAGAGGAAGTACCAGGGGGTGGTCAGAGACACTTTCACTGAGAAGGTGATATTTGCCCAAAGACTCAAAGGAGGGGAGGGAAGACTGTGAAGCTTCTAGTGGTGAGTGTGCCGGGCAGAGGGCGCAGGAAGAGCAAAGGCTCAGAGGTAGGGCGTCTGGTACTCAGGTTCATCGTCTAGATATTCACAAGTAAAAACAAAAACAAATTGAAACCCGGTTCTTTAAGAGGTGAATTTTAAACGTGTACTCATTTTGTTCCTTATTGTATACTTTCCATGTTTCCCCCCTCCCTAGTATTTTCTTGTGCCTTTGGTTTCGGCTTTTATCCTTTGTGGAGACTTCTGTTACGATTTGTTTACACTGACTGATGGTTACATTTAGATTTTAGCTTATTTATCACATTAGGTGACTTTTAAATCATCTAATCAAAGCCAAGAATGGAGTGACAGCTTTTGACTTTAGCGAAGCTGAGGAATTTTCTGCCTTTGTATTGCATCCCTCGTTTCCGTTCCCATTTGGGGGCTCAGTTCCCTGAATTTAGATCACAGGTTTAGATGATGGTAATGATCTAGATGCTGATGCTCAGTCATCTTGATGCTGATGATTATTGTATCATTATTAGCTTATTTTTAAAGATATATTACTTTTTTTTATAATTTCTTTTGGTTTTTTGACTCCCTTGAAAAGCTTTTATAACATCATTATAAATATTATTTAGACTTAATCCAATGAATAGTTTGTTTCAAGGCTCACTGGGATCCAGGATATAAAGAGTATAAAGAATAAAGTGCCCATTTGAGTTACTGAATTCTTAGCTTTGATTCATCTGTCAGTCAGCCAAAGTCTATCTCTGAATGTTGTTTTTAACCATGAAGATGCCCACACAGAATTTTTCTCTGTCCTCACATGCTTGAGAAGGTCTTCCAGTTGACTTCACAGAATGTTCTTTGATGGAGCATTTTTGGTTGAATCGTTTATTTTTTCATTTGACAAATATTTATTGAGAACCAAGATGTTAGACATTGTTCTTTTTTCTTAAGCAAAATTTGTATTGAACCATTGCGTACAGAGAAATGTGCAGCTCTTAAGCGCATAACTCAATAAAATTTCACAAATGTATCATTTGATGATCAAAGAGGTCTTGTCTGAGCAGAAGCTATCTGATCTGTACTTTCTCTCCTTCTGGACTTTGAAGATTTTACTCTGTTATTTCCTGGTGTTTGATGCGGATAAGTCTGACATCAATATAATTTTGGTTCCTGATTTGGTATTTTATATTTTCCTCCTCGGTGTAAGCTTGTATCTTCTGTATTTTTGGAAATTCAGTTCAGTTCATTTCAGTCGCTCAGTCATGTTCAACTCTTTGCGACCCCATGAACTGCAGCATGCCAGGCTTCCCTGTCCATCACCAACTCCCGGAGTCCACCCAAACCCATGTCCATCGAGTCTGTGATGCCATCCAACCATCTCATCCCCTGTCATCCCCTTCTCCTCCCGCCCGCAATCCCTCCAAGAATCAGGGTCTTTTCAAATGAGTCAGCTCTTCGCATCAGGTGGCTAAAGTACTGGAATTTCAGCTTCAACATCAGTCCTTCCAACGAATACTCAGGATGGATTTCCTTTAGGATGGACTGGTTGGATCTCCTTGCAGTCCAAGGGACCCTCAAGAGTCTTCTCCAACACCACAGTTCAAAAGCATCAATTTTTCAGCACTCAGCTTTCTTTATAGTCCGACTCTCACATCCATACCTGACCACTGGAAAAACCATAGCCTTGACTAGACGGACCTTTGTTGGCAAAGTAATGTCTCTGCTTTTGAATATGCTGTCTAGGTTGATCATAACTTTCCTTCCAAGGAGTAAGTGTCTTTTAATTTCATGGCTACAGTCACCATCTGCAGTGATTTTGGAGCCCAGAAAAATAAAGTCAGCCACTGTTTTTAGAAATTAAACAAGCTTAATATACTTGCAAGATATTTTACATTAAAAAAAATACTGAGATGGATGAAAATGGTCAGAAGGTACAAACTTCCAGTTACAAGATGAGGAAGTCCTGGAACTGTAATGCATAGCATGGTGACTATAGTTAATAACACTGCATTGTATATTTGAAAGTTGTTTAGAGAATAGATCTTAAAAGTTCTAATACTAACCAAAAAAAGTTGTAACTATATGTGATGATCGATTTAGCTAAATTTATTGTGGTAATCATCTTTTGATATATGCATATATCAAATTATTATGTTGTACCCCTAAAACTTTCCCTTCTCCAGGGGATCTTCCCAACCCAGGGATCAGACCCAGGTCTCCTGCATTGCAGGCAGATTCTTTACCAGCTGATCCACAAGGGAAGCCCAAGAATACTAGACTGGGTAGCCTATCCTTTCTCCAGTATATGTATCTTCCTGACCCAGGAATTGAACCAGGGTCTCTTGCATTGCAGGTGGATTCTTTACCAACTGAGCTATCAGGGAAGCCCATTGTGGTAATCATTTTATGATATATGCATATATCAAATTATTATGTTGTATACCCAAAACCATCTAGTCAAGGCTATGGTTTTTCCAGTGGTCATGTATGGACGTGAGAGTTGGACTGTGAAGAAAGCTGAGTGCCGAAGAATTGATGCGTTTGAACTGTGGTGTTGGAGAAGACTCTTGAGAGTCCCTTGAATTGCAAGAAGATCCAACTAGTCCATCCTAAAGGAGATCAGTCCTGGGTGTTCATTGGAAGGACTGATGCTGACGCTGAAATTCCAATGCTTTGGCCACCTCATGCGAAGAGCTCACTCATTGGAAAAGACCTTGGTGCTTGGAGGGATTGAGGGCAGGAGGAGAAGGGGATGACAGAGGATGAGATGGCTGGATGGCATCACTGACTCGATGGACATGAGTTTGGGTAAACTCCTGGAGTTGGTGATGGACAGGGAGGCCTGGCATGCTGTGGTTCATGGGGTTGCAAAGAGTCGAACACGACTGAGCGACTGAACTGAACTGAACTGAACTGAACTGATACCCAAAACCAACACAGTGTTGTATGTCAGTTACATCTCAATTTTTTAAAAAATAAAGGAAAATATCAGAATCCCCAGAACTAAAGAACCAGAATTACAAACAAGTATCTCACTGTTCCACTGCCCTTAACCCTGTCAAAGTATTAAGGATATTTTCACTGTCCCCCTAATGTCTCCTGCATTGGCAAGCAGATTCTTTACCACTGAGCCACTTTGGAAGCCAAGGAAGCTCTCTGGGGCTTCTTTAATAAGGGTACCAATCTCATTCCAGAAGGGTTCCACCCTCACGACCCCCACAATTGTCCGGTCTCCCAATTCCATCATTTTGGGGGTTAGGATTTGAATTTTGGGGGAACACAAATGTTGAGACCATACTGGCAGGGTATGAATAGAGGAAACAGAGGGTGGTAAAGGCATACAAGGCAGAGGGGCCATGACACAGGCATGGAGGTCAAGACAGCGTGGTGGTCACAGCAAGGACTTGATAACGGCAGGGTGAGACATCAAGTGGGAAGTCACATGAGATTAAAAACAGGGCAGGACCAGGGCCAGGTTATGTCTGATTTTGTTGTGTCTGATTTTGTGACACAGATAGATATTGGAGGATGGATTGAAGGGAAAGGAGCAACTGCAGCAACGACAGGCAGGAAGCTGTTCCAATAGCAGGAGAGAAACGAGAAAAGATGAAGTCCTGAACCTGGGCAGGGGAAGGGTTAATTGGAGAACTTTCAGGAAGTGACACTTCATGAGCTTGGGGATGTGTGGGTGTCAGGAGTGAGAGAGAGGAAGAGGGGAGAGTCAGGGATGCCTCACAGATCTCCAGCAGAGGTGATGGTGTGAGTGATGGTGCTAACTGACGGAAATGAAGGGAAAATGAAAGCTATGCATATCAAGGGAGAAGAGGCTTGGAAAGCAACCATCTCTTCCCACTCTCAAAATTCCTAGGAATATTGTCTAGTGAGAAATCATGGTTTAGAACTGTGGTAGTAATGCCATTTTCTCATCCTCCATCCCAAAGCAAAACACCATTTATTTTCACCACTACTATTCAAGGAAAACAAGAGAAATGAACAACAATACTTTAAGGAGAGGTTTTAAAGCAGAGACTGAGAGACACCTTCAGTAGCAGCTGCCAGTGAATCTCTTGTATGAAGACCATGATGGAAGATGGTCATGAGACTCAAGTTCTCAGGGTGCAGAAGCATTGGAAGGATGTGGCTGGAGAAGGACGTGACCTTGGGTTTGGAATTGGCAAAGAAGCAGAGAAAAGCCATGGTTCTCTGGGAGGGGCTGGAGTTCATAAGGAATAAAGTAGTGCAGAAGGCGGTCTTTTGAGAAGCAGGGAGCCTGTGGGACCAGCTTGAGAATTCTCAGGGTTGCCCAGAAGTAGGGCAAGATGACATGCATGGCCATGATGTGGAAATATGGTTATGACTAGAAATATGAAACTACTCTGGAGTTGAATACAGCTTGGTTTTTATTTTACTTAGGCTGAACTTTTCTCATGCTTGAAGTTTGTTTTGCCCCAGTGGCTCTTTTCAGTGTCCTGGACTGCACTGAATTCGAGGCTGAGGGCTGAAGGGGCTGTTCTAGCGGTATAGCCTGAGAAGAGAGAAATGTTCTTTTCTAGATCTCTGGTTGACATTAATCTTCAAAAGCAGCCAGAGCTCAGGGAGACACAGGCCATTCTAGTCTGAAAACAACGTTTTCTCCCAGAACTTCCTCCTTCCTGCCAAACCTCAGGTCCTATTTTGGGGAGGATCTTTTTTTCCCTCCTGTATGTTTTTTAGCAATGATATGTCATTTTCGCAGGGCCATTGTTTTTATTTCCTTAATTTGTTCCAGAGAGCATGTGTCCATAGCACTGGATAATAGTATGAGGGTCTCCATCCTATTGTCTTTTTTTTTTTTTTTTTTTTTTAATTTATTTGGCTGCTCCAGGTCTTAGTTGCAGAATGTGGGATCTTCAGTTGCAGCACGTGGGATCTAGTTCCCTGACCAGGGATTGAACTTGGGCTCCCTACACTGGGAGCGCAGAGTCTTAGCCACTGGACCACCAGGGAAATCCTTCTATTGTTTTGAAAAGAGTAAAACTGAGAATCTGGAATTGGGGTGGGTGGAGGGTATTGCTACTCAAAGGCATGCTTTGTTTTGTTCTATTGATAAATTTGCATACTGTTCCAAATAGGAAACAGCTGACCTCTCTGAAGGGCTTCCTTGGTAGCTCAGCTGGTAAAGAATCCTCCTGCAATGCAGGAGACCCTGGTTTGATTCCTGGGTCAGGAAGATCCCCTAGAGAATGGATAGGCTACCCACTCCAGTATTCTTGGGCTTCCCTGGTGGCTCAGCTGGTAAAGAATACATCCTCAATGTGGGAGACCTGGTTTCATTCCTGAGTTGGGGGGATCCCCTGGAGATGGGAACAGATACCCACTCCAGTATTCTGGTCTCTCTGAAGACATTTTAACGAGAAAAGAATAAAGAAACAATTTTTTTTCCCCAAACTTTATTATTGCAAATTGTTTTTATGACAACAGTTTAATAGAGCAGTTAGACTTGCTGTCTCTCTTGTAATGCCTCAATAATTTACAAAATTAAGTAAATAAATATGAAACTGAATTTAGTCTCTTTTCAGCTGTGTCATGTACTCCAAAGAGACAAGGAAGAGAAAATTCTATAGCCATATGTAGTACAAGCTCAGAAATTTTCAACTGCTATTTAATCCTATCAAGGATTTCCCTAGGCAAAACAGATACTCATATATTTCACCTTTTTCCTAAAGACTTATGAAACATAAATAGATCCATAAATAGCTCATATAAATATAGGTTCTACCTTTTAAATAATAATATTCACAAATCTGGAAACTTGTCTTAAAAGAATAGAAAATAAAGCATGTAATATATCAAAGTGGAATCTTATGCCCCAAAGTTATTTCAGGGCTTATTAAATACATAAATGATGTTGGTCAGAAATGGGGTTGGGTCTACTCCCCAGAAAGCCTAACTAATCTGGGGAGTAGGGGTCAGGCAGAAAGCTCTTAAGCCACATGGCGGACAATGGGGGTGACACAGGTGCAGCCCACGGCCACCAGCATCTTCTCCAGCCGGAAGGAGTGAGGGCAGTGCTGAGACTCCCTTCGAAGGACCAGGATCTCTTGCTGGATGGTGACAGAGTTCATGTGGTGGTCCACCTTCCCTTCAGCATTGATACAGCCTGAGTGGCTGCACTTGGCCTCCCAGATCACAGAGGGGTACCTCTCAGGGTCCTCATTGCGGCTGCAGGGGAGACAAAAGCCAGGAAGAAAGTGAATTCCTGGTAGAGCAGTAAGGAAATCAAACAGGAATAAGCAAAGGGAGGCAAATTCACAGGGGGACAAATGATAGGCATTGCAAATTCTCTAAGTGCTATTAGTCTGGAAAAGAAGCCATTTGGGAAAAACTTGGATTTGGAAGCCCATGAAGTGTTATAGAAAAAAGAAACAATGATCAGCTTTTCCCAGGTTCTTTGAAGAGTAAACAGAAGAGAGACTGAAACTACAGAAAGGATCTAAGTTTGTCATAAAGGATATTTTGTTAGGGTACACTTGATAGATGAAAAAAACTAAGAGTCATCTATCAACAAGATAATTGCTAATCTGACTTAATGAAGTCTGTCTTTGAAACAAGAAAGGCATCCAAATTTATCTAACAACACATTGATTAAACAGAGCCCACAGGTGACAGGAAGGGCTGGAAACAAAATCTGAAGCTCCTTTGTAATTTTCCCTTCTCCCTCTCCTCTGACTGAGAGAATGACTGGACTTAGTTTAATTTATTTGAACTATTCTTGGTAAGCAGAAGTAAGAAGAAAAGATCCTATAGACAGTGAATCTGTAGGCTGCACATAACTGAGGTCATTTGCCTGAAATCAAATTATCAAAATGCATTTTGTATTTGATCCATCATAGGGTCTAAAGGGGAGACTGGTGGGCTACAGTCCATGGGGTCACAAGAGTCAGACACGACTTAGTGGCTAAACCACCACCACCACCATCACGACTAGTTGTATTAAAGACACAATGAATGTCAGTCTGTTGGGGATGTAATTCAAGACTAAGTCAAAAAGGGGTGAAACACCAAATGGAACACTTCTACTGGGATTCAAGCTAATTTTCCCAGTGCTAATATAACCAAAAAAAGCACAAAAATCCTAGTTAATTAATTGTTGTTGTCAACAAACTCTACCAGGGTATTCTCTGGTAGCCCTGGGAAAGAGAATTCCAGTACTAATCTCCCATGCTAAATGTCTGTTTCTTTTTTGGATAAATAAACAATAGACTTGGGGTGTCATAAATATCAGAATGATGACCACCATTCATTTGGGTGGATTCTGGGGACATCGAGAACTAGTAGGCTAGGTGTTATGGACGGGCTGGGGAGAGCTGTGGTCTATGAAAGAAATCTGTAGAAAGAAAGTTGGAGAATCACTGGTTTGCACAATGGTTCTTCCAGGTTCAACAGGTGATTCTGAAAGAGTAATATCACCCCCCTCAGATGATTTAACTGGTAGTCTGATGCGTTATTCTGACGTAGAAGAATGCAGAGGTTTTATTTGGGGTGCTTACGTACTGGAGGGTCCAAGGTGAGGTGGAGCGCTTGTGATAATCGGTGGGCCTTCTGGAGTTCGTGTTCCGGTTAACGATGTTCAGGTTGACCCTCACATGCTGTGGGAAGTTCTTGTCCTCAGTAGGTGGGCAGCCTGGACTCTGTGGGATGATGACCCCTGCCTTCACAAGAGCCACCAGACTCAGAAGCAGTAGCAGTGACTGGATGGAGAGAGAGGTAGATTGGGTTAGTACTGCATGGTTTTTGTTAAGACACTGTGGTGATGATTGAATTGCTGATAGTGGAGAACATACTATGGTCCATGACAATCTATACTAAATTTTCAAATATGTGAAGTGAAAAGCTGTTGAGATGACCAAAGTGATATTAGGACCATGGCATTTCTACCAGTCTTGAACATTTTTCTTTTTTAAATGTAGAAAAACCACATTATTCATTGGCTGACAGTAATTTTAGTGAAGATGGCAAGTCATCAATATATCAGTATATGCATCACTCTCAGGTCTTTGGAAGGGTAATGACCTTGATTTTCTAGGAAGAAATGCCCTCCTACACCATCGATCTCTCTCGTTACATTTTGTGAAGCACTGAGTAAAAGAGAATGCTCACCTTAGATATAAAGGGCTATAGAAAATCCATGTGGAATCAGTTAGAAATTCTGTTGGTACCACTGGCAAACATCCAAACCCAAACTCAACCCCCCCTTATATTTTCTTAAGTATATTTCCAGTTTTTCTAAATTTAAATATATTGATTCTATAATCAAATTGGGCTTCAAAAAAGATGCATGTATAACTTTAGATTAGAATTAAAAGATCCCTGTTTTTAAAATATTGTTAAAACATCTTTTTTGAAACCCAATTTGATTACAGATTCAATATATGTAAATTTGGAAAAGCTGGGAAACATACCTAAGATAACAGGGTTAGTGTACCAAGGCTATAGTATAATAATACAATAATGGAAAGAAGAGTCACTGCCAAAACATTAAATCTTCAAGGATAGTGACCCATCTTATTTTGAATTAAAGAAAAACACTGCGGAAGAATTATATTAAATCCCTTGTACCCAGAGAAACAGAGTTTCAATAAACATTCTCTCTTACAGCACAATGTCACATTGACACTTCTCGTGTGGTTTAGCCCCTGTACAGCTATCTTTCGGTTTTAATCTTATCTTTCCAACTGATATGCACCAGTTCTTGAAAATGCTAAATAATGACAAGTATCTATCATGGGTTTCATTTCCCATCCTATATAGACTGTATTCTTGGATTCCCATAGTTAGAATCCAGAATTTCATGCCTGCAGTCCAGAAATTGATCTGGTCCAAATCAAGAAGAGCATCACACACTAGCGCAGGACTCACCATAGAGGCAGTTCTCATAGACGCCATGGTAGCTCCTTCCAGTTCACTGTAGATGGATGGGCTTGTGCTCGCTGTGAGACGGACAGAGTGTAGTGCTATCTTCTCTCTTTTTATAGGGTTTTGCTCCTTCTGTGGTCACTTGCGTTGGCGTGTTGGAGTGAGTTCAGGGGTGACACCATTTTGGTTAAAAGTTCCATCCCAAAATGAGGTCAAAGAAAACCCGCCCCTTCATGACGGGTAATAATCTGCTTCTGAAGGATAATGGGAAGAACAGAAATCCATTTTTCTAAAGGCCATATCCTCTCTTCATTCTTCAAGGAACTATGACTTGTCAGGGGCTGAGTGGAGACTGAGAAATTATTCATTTATGGGCAAGCATGAAGCTGTCATAAAAGGTGTCCTCTCTTTTAACAGCTCATAGGGAAATAAACGTTTGGCATCATATTCAAACTTCTGAGAGTCTTCTTCTGCCCTATGCCTTGATTTCCCATTCTATAGTGTCTTTCCTCACCAGATTTCCTAGCCAGTTGTGGGCATCATTCCAGAAACTACTCAAGGTCTTGCCATATAAACAAATGAACAAAAGACCAATACATAATTTCGTGATGACAGGATATATTATTTCACTGATTTAACAATTGCTTTGTTCAATGTCTACTCTGCCTGAGGAACAAATAACTAGATTTGAGAGACATGAGATTTACTATCAAAGACATGTCCAACACTGCATGTTACCAAGCAACTTCCTCAGGAGGAAGAAGGAATGAGGAAATGTAGTCAGACAAAGAGGAGAGTTGAAAGTGGAGGTGGAGACTGCAGGAAGGTGGTGAGGATAGAGAAAGGAAGGGCAGCAAAGAGCAGACAATGATAACAACAAGAAAGGAGGGGGGAGATGGGGGATAAGAAGGAAAAAGAAAAGGAAGTTGTTGCTCCTTCTTTTTCTCTCTACTTTCTAAGTAAGGTGAACTTTGATTTCAGGTCCTAGAGAATGGCCCCTCCTAGGGAACATTGACGTCTATCCTAAGGATGATAGAATGAGGGATGTAGATGTGGCTGGGGACAAGTTACCCTCTCTCTGCCCCTTCTTTGCAGTGGGATGTTTTCCTGGCTAGACAGGTCCTGACCAATCAGTGAGGAAGGGCATGAACAGATGAATCTCAGGGGTAGTGTTAGATGGATGACCTTGGTAGATGAAGCAGCTACAGATGGAAGAGGAAGTGGGATGCAGCTTGCCCTGATTTCCTTGATTCTGGTGTTGACCTCACCACCTACCCTTGGAGACATGGAGTCACTGTGAGCTCGCCGTCCCTCCTCCACATGTGATCAGGTAGCCATCTTAGCAGCGGCTGTATCTCTTATATCTATTTCCTATTCCCAAACCTACTCCCATTCCTCTAACTCAGACTCTCAGCCACTTGCATTGTTTTTTTTTAAACTGAAGTATAGTTGATTTACAAGGCTGTTTTAATTTCTGCTGTAAAGCAAAGTGATTCAGTTATACATATATATACATTCTCTTTACATTCTTTTCCATTATTGTTTATTACAGGATGTTGAATATAGTTCCCTGTGCTATATAGTAGAGCCTTGGTGTTTATCCATCCTACATACAATGGTTTGCATTTGCTAACTCCAACTCCATTTCTTGCCCTCCCCTCCACCACCTTGGCAGCCACATGTCTGTTTTCTATGTCTGTGAGTCTGTTTCTTTTCCATAGATGGGCTCATTTGTGTACTTAAACTGTTTTAATAGCCATATTTGCTCCTCCCAATTGCTGCCTTCCACCCACCTTCGACATTCCTGCAATAACGATCTTCAAAGTATGGCTCTGATTGTGTCTTCTCTCACTTGGTTGTGTACAGAACAAAATGCAAACCCCTTCATTTCAGTTCAGTCACTGAGTCATATCCCACTCTTTGTGACCCCATGGACTGCAGCACGCCAGGCCTCCCTGTCCATCACCAACTCCCAGAGCTTGCTCAGACTCATGTCCATTGGGTCAGTGATGCCATCCAACCATCTCATCATCTGTCGTTCCCTTCTCCTCCTGCCTTCAATCTTTCCAAGCATCAGGATCTTTTCAAATGTTTTATAGTTTCACCCTCCACCACACTCCTTGACTTGGACTCGGGAGTTCCTGATTATTCTCCTACAGATGGTCCCTGGGTTAATGATGATTCGACTTACGACTTTTTCAACTTTGCAATGTGCAAAGGTGATATGTGTTCACTAAAAGCTGTTCTTCAGATTTGGAATGTTGATCTTTTCCCAGGCTGGTGATATGTGGTGCTGTCTTCTCCTGTGATGCTGGGCAGTGGTAGTTCCCAGTCAGCCATGTAATCATGAGGGTGAACAACTGATACACTTACCCCTGTCTGTACCCAGGCAACCACTGTATTTTTTACTTTTAGCACATTATTTAGTCAATTACATGGGATATTCGATACTTTATTATAAAATGAACTTTGCGTTAGGTGATTTTGCCTACCTATAAGATAAAGTAAGTGTTCTGGGCACACTTAAATTAGGCAATGCTAAGCCATGATGCTTGGTGGGTTAAGGTGTATTAAATACATTCACATCAATATGTTTTCAATTTATCAGGATGTAACCCCATCTTCTTCTTCTTCTTTTTTTTTTTTTTTTTGGCCACACCTCTCAGTTTGCGGGATCTTAGTACCCCAAGCACGGCTTGAACTCGTGCCCTCTGCAGTGAAAGTGTGGAGTCCTAACCACTGGATCACCAGAGAATTCCTTGTAATACCATCTTAAGTCAAGGGAGATCTGTAATGCCCGCACATTTTTCACTAGGTACTGTCTCTGAAATGCCCTTTCTCATCCTCAGTTTATATCAGAATTCTCCTTGTCCTTCCAGATCCAGTTCAAATGTGTCTTTTGGGTCTGGAGGTCCCTCCTGATCACTATAGCTGGAATAAGCAGCTCCCACAACACGAGGTTTTACCTACCTCTATAGTAACTTGTTATTTATTCTTTAGGCCATGACTGCATGGCTTGTGGGTTCTTTGTTCCCCAACCAGGGATTGAACCTGGGCCCTCTGCAGTGAGAATGCAGGGTCTTAACCCCCGGAAAGCCGGGGAAGTCCTTGCTTCATTTTGTACTGTGTTTTATTTGGCTGGGAAGAGTATGTTTAAGACAAATGTTTATTTCCAATTTAGATTTTACTGTCATCCTTCAACGCCAGCATGTTATTCGTCTTTGTAACTTCCGTGGTACCTCATGTGGGGCTTTATGCAACATAGGTCTTCACAGATTGCTTCTGTGTTGCTGGTTTCTCTCAGGTACACATCTGTCCATGTATATTTTTAGTGTATCACCTGTCATTTGTTTGTATATCTGACTTTCCTGCTAGACAAATATTAGTCTTTGTATCACTTTACCTAGTATCTAGTAAATAGGAAGTGCTCAATATTTTGACTGAATTACAATATGAAGCATCTTTGGGTAGTTTGGAATCTTGACTATTCCTTTTGGGACCCAATTGCATCCCCATGACTATACTAAGCTAACACTTTGACTTTCCATCCTGATCATTTTGAAGGCAGTGTGGTAAGGTGGTGATCTGCTTTGGACCATCCTTAAATAGAAGATTTCTTGCTTCTGCTATCTGGTAGGGATGAGGTCAAGGTGAACGTGTTTGTTGGCCAAAGGGGACAAGCTGATTCTAGTTGTCCTGTCTGTGTCTGCCTCCCGTGCCAATGAAATACACCCTGTGTGCCGTCCTTCGCAATACCAACCCTTGCTTTAACATAAGGATGGGGAAGTAAAGTGAGTTTTCACAAAAAGTATAAGAATGATCCTTTTGAGGTGGTGATAGGACCTGGTTGTGCCCAGTCTTGAGCAGCATGTATTTCTCAGATGCACACTTGAGCTGGAGAAAGAGTCAGAAGTAGAAAGATGGTGTGCAGAATGGGGAGGGTAATTATCTACAGAGGCAGCTGGTCCAGGTTTATACCCCAGCCTGCTGAGACAGAAGGAATGCTGGACTGGAAATTCATAGCTCAGTCAGTAAAGAATCTGCCTGCAATGCTGGAGAACCAGGTTCGATTCTTGGGTTGGGAAGATCTTCTGGAGAAGGAAATGGCAACCCACTTCAGTATTTTTGCCTGGAGAATCCCATAGACAGAGGATCCTGGCAGGCTATAGTCCGTGGGGTCGTAGGAGTCGGACACAACTTAGCGACTAAACCACCAGAACACCAATGAGAGAGCACTTTGGTTTTTGCTGTAGCTCTGCCATTAATCACCCATCCCTTTGGGTACTTCATGTCCTTGAGGCTCAGTTTCCCTTTTGAGAAAATTAATTTTTGCACCAGGCAATCTTTGATTGTCTGAATTTTTAGAGAAAGAAAACAGTGGGAGAACAAATGGGGGCAGTAAATTAGGGGTGATGACTTTGCTTAGTGATTTTCCTCAGATTCATCAGCCTTGCTTCTTGGAGGCCTGGGGAACAGGTACCCACAAGTAACCAGGAACTGCAACCTGGCTGTTGAGAGCTGGGTAAGGTACGGGGAGGAGGAGCAGGTAGAGGCTGGGAGGCTGGCTTCCTGGGAGCCAAGCATGCTTTGGAAGGGATGGTCCTAGTGAAGTGTCTCTGGGATTCTTGACTTAGGGAAATGATCTTCAAAGCTCCTTGACTGTATTACATTATCAAACAGCATTCCCTTCTACTTATAGTAGAGAATGACATGGGAGATAGAAGGATATATATTCCTTAAATTAAGACAGTGATTAAAAAATTAAATAAATAAATAAATACTTTTTTGCTTAGGTGGTGGGGTTACCATGGAGATAATCACTGTTGTCTTTTTTATTTCTACTCTAAAGCCTTTTAAAATAAAAACAGCAATAGTCCGAGTAGAAGAGGAGGCCCTGTGCCATCATTAATGATTTCTGTATATTACACCTTAAAGACAATGGCTACTCTAAGAAATGGGTGTCATCTTGTCTCATGGTATTCACATCACCAGTAAGCCTCCTCTTCTCTTGATTTTGATTTACTATAGAAAGGATAATGAGTAGCTGCCAAGAATCTTTTTGGGTTTTGAATTTGTGGGCCAGCATACAAGAACCAACATCAGATACTTAATAGGAAGACATGGTTTTGAGGGAAGGGAATGTTTGCAGCAGAGTCATCTGGATGGCCTTGGAGAATCAGTACAGTTGGGATTTAGCTGAGATCCAGATTTAGATCCAGTTGTTCAAAATCGAGATCATCTAATTTTGAGGTGTTAATAGTGTTATGTACCAGAGGCTCAGCTCTGCGGTTAAAGCTGTTGTGTTTAAAGGATCACAACTTACTATATGTGAAATCACCACGGTTTTTTTTAAATAAGAAAGATCAATCTTAGTATCAGCCTGATAGTATCATTGCTCATCTCCAGAGCAAAGCTGTTAAACATTCACTATGGCTGTGTTTCTGAGGGCCATCCTGAACGATGAACTGTTGGGTGGGAATTCTGCAGGGGTAGGTAACAGACTTCCCCTGAAATCGCTGGCGGAGGAATTTCCCCCCTTATGTGACATGATAAATTGAAGGAGATATTAATAGAGAGAAGCTCTAAATGAATCATTGTTAATGGGCTGGTGAGGGCTGAGAAGTGAGGAGGCAGAATCCTTTTCCAACATTTGGATTCCATTTTTTTCACCACTGGTCATTCTAACTCTTGCAGGGTTGTTGATGAAGATACACTGTAAACAGCTCCTGTGAGTGACTGATTATCTTTCTTCTGCTATTCGTTTTTTGAAATTTTATTTTATTTTTTGCTATTCATTTTTGATGTTGCAAGAGCCTAGATCTAGCCCAGACCAGACTATTTCTATCCAATAGAGTCAGATCACAAAACTGTACGTCTTTTTCTTTTTTTTCCATTGGGATATAGTTGCTTTCTAATGTGTTAGTTTCTGCTGTACAATGAAGTGAATCAGCTATGTGTATACAAGTATCCCCTCTTTCACGGACCTCCTTCCCATCCTGCCCCGATCCCCTCTACCTCGGGTCACCACAGACCTCTGAGCTGAGCTCCCAGTGTTATACGACAGTTTCCCTCTAGCTACCTATTTCATACATGGTAGTGTATATATTTCAATCCCGTTCTCCTGATTCATCCCATCCCCTCCTTCCATCCTGTGTCCGCATACCTGTTCTCTACATCTGTATCTCTGTTCCTGCCCTGCAAATAGTTTCATCTGTACCATCTTCCTGGATTCCACATACATGCCTTGATATATGATATTTTAACAAACTCATTCTATGTAGTCAAAAGAATGTTGATCAGCTGTGACTTTAGCCACCTGAGGGATTTGATTGACAAGTATTCTGTCCCTGGTGACTCCCCAGAAGTGCATCTTCATTATTTGGGTAAATGAGATTTACTCTTACACATCTTTTCCCGGCCTGAAAGCATTGAGATGATATTTGGAAGATGTGACGAAACCAAGCCATACAAGAAGCAAGATATATCACATCACGTCATCTTAAAACAACCGCAGTCCATCAGTGTTTCCCCAGTGTCTACATGAACATCCACAACCCAACTCATCAGACGAGCATGTCAGTTTCTCCTTTGAGTAATGATTACTACTAACCTCATGGAAACCAAGCCTCTTCCTTAGGTAAGTTTTTCATTAGCATTTTACTGAAACACTGATTTAAAGTGGGTCAGAAAACTTTCCATTTCTTTTCAAACCAAAGCATTTAGAATTCTATCCCAATACGTTAGCAGGCCCATGCAAATTTTCTTTTTACGGGTGGGCTTCCCTTTGGTAATGCTGACTTCATCTGATACCTTGAGAATTAAGGTCAGCAAATGACTGAAGTTTCAAGTCTGAACGGATGTCACTGAAAAGTAAAGTCTAAAATTAAACAAGCAAACCAAACCGCACTCCGAGGTTGGGCCATCAACTTATCAGTTTTATTTTCTTTGCAGCAGTTTTGAAGTTGATATGATTTAGAAACAACCGCAAAATGTATTTAAATGAAAGATTCTACATGCAGACCCGGAACAAATTGCGAATTGGTTTTTCTTTTTAGACAACACAGAGGATCCTCTGGTAAGGTGGTTTCTCCGAAGACTGGAAATATAGTAAAATCAATATATAGTGATGTTATGTTCATTTATTCCAAAATCCTTAGAAGGACTTGAGATGATTTATAACAAAAATTCAGATAATAAACTAGATAAAAAATATGAATCAGGCCTGGCAAAATGAGAGTCAAAGGTTAAGATCGGGGAAAGAAAACCCAAAGTCTTAGTCTATTGAGTTTACATTTGTCTCTGTGCTTTCTGGCAGCCAAAATGAAAGGTAGATACACTCAGTTACATAGTTCGCATTGTCAGCAAGGAAGAAGCTAGATAATTCCTCAGAATAGATGGAATTTTTCTTATCATTACCTTTCGAAATAAAATTTTCATTCGGGGCTTATACGGGGCTCCTGTTTGGCATGTTCTGGCATGTTCTGGCAACAGACATTCCCATAATGAGATATCAGCCTCATTTTGGTAGCTGTGTGCCTTTGGGGAAATTATATCATGTACATCCCAGTGTCCATACCTATAAAGTGGACGTAACAGTGGAATACGACTCATAGATTATCAAAAGGAGTAAATTAAATAATATATGTGTCAATACATATTGACAAAATATTAACTTTTATAGGAACACCAGGACAATAGAATCTGACAGAGTTTGTCAGATTTTTTTTAAAACCATTGAATCTGAGAGTCAGACATTGAATCTGACTAGTTATCTGCTAATTGAATGTCTACTCTCTGGGTAAGGAGGGAGATTTCTTCAGGCTTTCACATGGCTGAGGTGAGATAGCCCTTCATTTAAAAAGTTTTTCTTGAGCACCTGTTCTATGGACTTCCCTGGTGACTCTGCGGTAAAGAATCCATCTGCCAATGCGGGACACACGGCTTTAATCCCTGGGTCGGGAAGATCTCCTGGAGAAGGGAATAGCAACCCACTCCAGTATTTTCGCCTGGAGAATCCCATGGACAGAGGAGTCTGGTGGGCTACAGTCCATAGGGTCACAAAAGGTCGGACGTGACTTAGTGGCCGAACAGCAGCAGCCTGTTCTATACCAGGCAGGTACTGTGTGCGCTGTGGGGAGAGAGCAGGGCACCAGCAGGAAAGGCCCTGCTTCCAGGGAGCTGTCATCCAGAGTCATGCAGGTTCTTTATTTGTATTCTGTACTTTTCAGACTGCCTGCTGATAACGAATTGGGTTTCTTAGGCACTAGGATAATTTGGAAATCAGTGCTCTGGATAGGAGACACGGGAATCTGGCTAGTGGAAAGGAATAGTTCTTTCTACAATTTATTTGTCCTGGTTTATATACTGGTGCACTGCTGATAAAGAATTTCAAGATTTACCTTACATTGTATTGAACTTAACTCAGAATTGCCACTCCATATATACATATTTATGTACGTATTTTATATCAATCTATCATCTCTCTATCTATCTATCTATTATCGACCTACACAGGCACAAGCACACACACACACATACATTTTCCTTCTGACCATGAACGTGATATATGCTCTTTTGTTATATACAATAGACAAGACCTGGTTTGGGGAGCAAAAGGAAGACAGCAAAATTAACCCATAATCCTGGTTATTAAAAACAAAGTTTAGGATTATATTGTTCCTGTTATTTTATAAAACTGGTATCATTTGAAGTGTATTACCCTAGTTTAAAAAAATACATTAAAAAACTATAAGTATTTTATTTTACCAAATTGGATCATGTTACAGTATGCTTTGTTTTCTCATGTGACAATATATTCTAAACATTTTTTCCCCTTTTAAAGCTTTTTTACTTGTGTGTGTTTGAAACTGATTGGCTACCTAACATCCTGAAAATGAAGAAATAGCCGACCATTTAACCAGTCGCTTTTGTTCAACATTTTAATCGCTTCTGTGTTTTCATTATTTCTTTGATTTTTCTGTGTCATCTCCCCATAGCAGCAACAAGTCTCATACCTAGGTGCCCAGTAATTATTGTAGAGTTCCACTTTTGCAAAGTGACTGCATTTGACAGAAGACCAGTGCTATCAAGACCTAAAAACAAAGGAAGAAAAGATCCACAGGGTTATACATGCTTGGTTGTGTAAGGAGAGCATCCATCATGAATTCATAGCACTAGGAACTGATAATTGTTTTTATTTTTTTATTATTTTTTTAATTTTTATTTTTACTTTATTTTACTTTTACAATACTGTATTGGTTTTGCCATACCTTGACATGAATCCACCACGGGTGTACATGCGATCCCAAACATGAACCCCCCTCCCACCTCCCTCCCCACAACATCCCTCTTGGTCATCCCCGTGCACCAGCCCCAAGCATGCTGTATCCTGCATTGGACATAGACTGGTGATTCGATTCTTACATGATAGTATACATGTTTCAATGCCATTCTCCCAAATCGTCCCACCCTCTCCCTCTCCCTCTGAGTCCAGAAGTCCGCTATATACATCTGTGTCTCTTTTGCTGTCTTGCATACAGGGTCATCATTGCCATCTTTCTAAATTCCATATATATGTGTTAGTATACTGTATTGGTGTTTTTCTTTCTGGCTTACTTCACTCTGTATAATTGGTTCCAGTTTCATCCATCTCATCAGAACTGATTCAAATGTATTTTTTTTAATGGCTGAGTAATACTCCATTGTGTATATGTACCACAGCTTTCTTATCCATTTATCTGCTGATGGACATCTAGGTTGTTTCCATGTCCTGGCTATATAATTGTTTTTAATAATGGCGTCACTCAGAAGGAAGAAACCCCAACCCAAGAGTTCAAGAATGACCTGGTGACAAGGCCCTACAGGATGGGTTAGGAGAGCAAAGCTTTCTTTGTAGTTACAATGGTATGAAAAGTTTAACTTTAACGGGACATATTCAATATTTTAATGATTCAGTTCAGTTCAGTTGCTCAGTTGTGTCCAACTCTTTGCCACCCCATGGACTGCAACACGCCAGGCCTCCCTGTCCATTACCACCTCCCAGAGTTTACTCAAACTCATGTCCATTGAGTTGGGATGCCATCAACCATCTCATCCTCTGTCGTCCCCTTCTCCTCCTGCCTTCAATCTTTCCCAGCATCAGGGTCGTTTCAAATGAGTCAGCTCTTCACATCAGGTGGCCAAAGTATTGGAGTTTCAGCTTCGGCATCAGTCCCTCCAATGAATATTCAGGACTGATCTCCTTTAGGATGGACTGGTTGGATTACCTTGAATATTCTTGAATCTCAAGAATATTCTCCAACACCACAGTTCAGAAGCATTAATGCTTCAGTGCTGAGCTTTCTCTATAGTCCAACTCTCACATCCATACATGACAACTGGAAAAATCATAGCCTTGACTAGATGGACCATTGTTGGGAAAGCAATGTCTCTGCTTTTTAATATGCTGTCTAATATGGTAGGTCATAACTTTTCCTTCCAAGGAGTAAGTATCTTTTAATTTCATGGCTGCAATCATCATCTGCAGTGATTTTGGAGCCCCCCAAAATAAAATCTGCCACTGTTTCCCCATCTATTTGCATGAAGTGATGGGGCCGGGTGCCATGATCTTTGTTTTCTGAATGTTGTGTTTTAAGCCAACTTTTTCACACTCTTCTTTCACTTTCATCAAGAGGCTGTTTAGTTCTTCTTTGCTTTCTGCCATAAGGGTGGTGGCATCTGCATATCTGAGGTGATTGATATTTCTCCTGGCAATCTTGATTCCAGCTTGTGCTTCATCCAGCCCAGCATGTCTCATGATGTACTCTGCATATAAGTTAAATAAGCAGGGTGACAATATACAGCCTTGACATACTCCTTTCCCTGTTTGGAACCAGTTTGTTGTTCCATGTCCAGTTCTAACTATTGCTTCTTGATCTGCATACAGATTTCTAAGAAGGCAGGTCAGGTGGTCTGATATTCCCATCTCTTTCAGAATTTTCCAGAGTTTGTTGTGATCCGCACAGTCAAAGGCTTTAGCATAGTCAATAAAACAGAAATTGATGATTTTCTGGAATTCTTTTGCTTTTTTGATGACCCAATGGATGTTGGCAATTTGATCTCTGGTTCCTCTGCCTTTTCTAAATCTAGTTTGAACATCTGGAAGTTCATGGTTCACATACTGTTGAGGCCTGGCTTGGAGAATTTTGAGCATTACTTTACTAGTGTGTGAGATGAGTGCAATTGTGTGGTAATTTGAGCATTCTTTGGCACTGTCT
The DNA here is from genome assembly GCF_016772045.2 of Ovis aries. Taxonomy (NCBI): domain Eukaryota; kingdom Metazoa; phylum Chordata; class Mammalia; order Artiodactyla; family Bovidae; genus Ovis; species Ovis aries. Next base: position 24,267,489 of record NC_056073.1, on the reverse strand, counting down.
TTCTTTGGGATGGGAATGAAAACTAACCTTTTCCAGTCTTGTGGCCACTGCTGAGTTTTCCAAATTTGCTGGCATATTGAGTGCAGCACTTTCACAGCATCATCTTTTAGGATTTGAAATAGCTCGACTGGAGTTTCATCACCTCCACTAGCTTTGTTCATAGTGATGCTTCCTAAGGCCCACTTGACTTTGCATTCCAGGATGTCTGGCTCTAGGTGAGTGATCATACCATTGTGATTATCTGGAGATCACCAGATGGTCAACACCAAAATCAGATTGATTATATTCTTTGCAGCCAAAGATGGAAAAGCTCTATACAGTCAGCAATAACAAGATTTGGAGCTGACTGTGGCTCAGATCATGAACTGTTTATTGCCAAATTCAGACTTAAATTGAAGAAAGTAGGGAAAACCACTAGACCATTCAGGTATGACCTAAATCAAATCCCTTATGATTATACAGTGGAAGTGAGAAATAGATTTAAGGGACTAGATCTGATAGACAGAGTGCCTGTTGAACTATGATTGAGGTTCGTGACATTGTACAGGAGACAGGGATCAAGACCATCCCCAAGAAAAAGAAATGCAGAAAGGCAAAATGGCTGTCTGAGGAGGCCTTACAAATAGCTGTGAAAAAAGAAGTGAAAGACAAAGGAGAAAAGGAAAGATATACGCATTTAAATACAGAGTTCCAAAGAATAGCAAGGAGAGATAAGAAAGCCTTCCTCAGTGATCAGTGCAAACAAATAGAGGAAAACAATAGAATGGGAAAGATTAGAGATCTCTTCAGGAAAATTAAGGATACCAAGGGAACATTTCATGCAAAGATGGGCTCAATCAAGGACAGAAATGGTATGGACCTAACAGAAGCAGAAGATATTAAGAAGAGATGGCAAGAATGCATAGAAGAACTATTTTAATGATTATAAATTATTAAACAAAAGATTTATTTGTTTAGCCTTCTTTAAGTTACATGTTTACTGGTTTGCATTTTCCCATGCTGAGAAAATGAGTGATTATTTTACTCAAAATGCTTTCCCATCAATTTTTGCTTGATATGACAAAAATAAAAATTGTGTTGATATCAACAGCTTTATTAAGGGAATTATGCTGTCTTGTCCCATAAGAATATGAATATAATGTGATCAACTTATAGATGTATGACAATCAAATATAATAATAAAAATAATGCTTAAGAAACATTGACAGAAAATTATGAAACTTGTTAAAGTTGTAGGCAATGTTATTTCAATGGTAATAGCCATTAAAGACATCAATAAAAATATTTGCAATAAAAAGTCTTATGATACTATAAAAATAGTGGTCTGCCATATGGTTGATGTCAAATAAATATAAATGATACAAATTTTGTAATGTCACAGAGAAAGAGCTTTTGGGTATATTTATCCATTCATTTAATCTCTATAACAATCTTGTACTTTGATCCTATAACTATCCTATATATTTAGATACTATTATCCATATTACAGAAAAGAAAACTAAGGTTTGGAAGGTTTCTGTAACGAGTCCAGAATGATCTAGCTGGAAGGTTGCTACCCTGAGATGAATCAGAGACATGATGATTCTCGGGTCTGTGGACTTTTCACTGTGACCAACTGAAAACACTAATACTGAAAACATTTTAAAAACTTATTTTGCAAGTGATTTTCCAACTTTTTGAAACTGACTTTCTCTTCTGATATTTTTAAAGTTTGAAATCTTAAAGATTATAAAATTGTTTTTCTTTCATCATCCATTTTGTGGTATCACTTCTTTCATTTACCCTTGTCCATTATCTTTGTTTTATTGACAATCCCTCTTTGTCTAGTGCTATGATTAAGACATTCCCAGCTTATCTTCATTTTGTGATTCCCTCAAAGTGGAGATTTTCATGAAAGTAATGCAAGGAAAGGCAGAGAGAGGTGTCTATGGTGGTGGTGGTGGGTTAGTTGTGTCCGACTCTTGCGATCCGTGGACTGTAGCCTGCCAGGCTCCTCTGTCCATGGGATTCTCCAGGCAAGAATACTGGAGTGGGTTGCTATTTCCTTCTCCAGGGGATCTTCCCAACCCAGGAACTGAACCCAAGTCTCCTGCATTGCAGGCAGATGATTTACCAACTGAGCTATGAGGGAAGCCTAGGGGTGTCTATACATCTGTGTTTCACTAAGGGTGGAGATAAGAGGATTAGTGCTCACTTTCCCAATCACATTACAGTGGCAGTAACTTTTCCTTTATTTTTCTTTTTTTTTTCCTATAAAAAAATGTGGGGGTTGGGAGAAGCAGAATTTAAGCATGAGAACCATATAGATGATGGCTATGAATCAGACTGTGTTTTCTCTTTGATCTGAAAAAACTAGGCCTTTACAGTCATAATGCATTTTGGCTATCATGAAAAACTTTGCAGAAGTCAGGCTTTTAAACATTAAACCTGTATTGAGTTAAACCTCATGAACTTGATGTCAAGTATAAGAGGATAATACATGAAGAGCAGTTAATTAAAAAATTTTCCAACATATGTATCATTTAAACATGTTTGCTTAGAATTCAATTGCAAGTATATACCATAATCTATTAAATCTCCCATTGGTGTATTTAAAATTCATCATTATCCATTATCAATCAGTACAATGATAAATATCATATTCTTTGGATCTTTGCTCAAATACATATTATTACTATAGGATATATAACTCTTATAGGGTTTTTGTATTATTATCTACATTTTACCAAGACATTTTGAAGACCATATAGTTTCTTAGTTTGTAATAGAAACTCAGTGGAGCTAGTTTAAGAAAAAACGTGGAAATAATTATAAGTATATAAAATGGTTCAGGAAAATGAAGGCTAGGAATTCCAGAAGGAAAAAACAAGAACAAGAGTTAAAAAGCCAATGGGAATCAAGCAGTTGCTTTCTCAGTCTCTCAAACATCTTCTTCCTCAAACTATGTCATTGCTTTCTCTGTGGATTCCTTTCCTCTGTACTCCTGGCTCTGCCAGAGCATATCCAAGGTCCATGGATAGGCATTGCTAAGTTTTAAGCCTTAGAATCAGGAGAATCTGATTGGCTTAACTAGACTCTCATGTCTAATCAGCTGGGGTTGAGTGGATCATATTGTACAAACAGGGCTGCTGGGGTTTGTTTGTGGTTAAGTTAGCCCTAATCTCAAAGAACAGGAGTCTGGTCTGGGAAGACATTCTAAGTGGTGTGTGTACTCTAGTAAATTTTCTCCTTTGACAGAGGACAAGCATCTATCTGTAGGTGGCCAAGTAATTTCTTTCCTCCATACCATCAGATCTTGGTAAGGATGCCTCCAGCTCTCTGAGCTTTGTTATTCCTCCTCAACTTGAGTGATACGAGTGTTTTTATTTTGCTGATGGCATTATATTTTAAATATACATGTTACATAATATACTTGTTTTTTTTTCTTTTTTTTTTAAATTTTAAAATCTTTAATTCTTACATGCATTCCCAAACATGAACCCCCTTCCCACCTCCCTCCCCATAACATCTCTGTGGGTCATCCCCATGCACCAGCCCCAAGCATGCTATATCCTGCGTCAGACATAGACTGGCGATTCAATTCTTACATGATAGATATACTTGTATTATACAATTTATATACGTAATGTGCGTATATCTCTATATTTATGAATAAAATTTTAGAGACCTGTATTCACTAGACTTAAATGTATTAAGTTGCCATTCTTAGCACTGTATAAAATGCATACAGAAAATGTTTAATACATGCTTGTTACTATCATTTCAAGATAGTCTTCCTATCTGAAAAGGCTGGATACAGAACAATTATCTGCCCACATTTAAAAACAGTTGCATGTTTTATGTAAGTCTATGTGGATCCTGCTGAACCGATGTGGTTTGTAAGCTTTCCTTTGATAAGATCTGCTGAATAAAGCATGTACAGACTAAATGTGGTGAGCCTGACACCTGAAAGTGAGAAATGGGGAGCTAGGGTCCTATGTGGGCTAAACACAGCATCTGCTAGACATGATGAGCGAACAGCCAGCAAGGAAGTGGTTGACAGACCATTTGACCGAGGTGAGAAACTCATCTGCATTTATACTTGTTGCCAGAAGACATACTTCAGCAGGGTGTCTGATGTAAACATATGAAACTCTAAAATTGCTTTCGTTTGGGAAATTGGATTTCAGCAGAAATACATTGCCCACTGGTTGTCCTAATTCAGTTCATCAAACATCCCCATCCATCCATCCATTCACCCATCTTGTAAACATTTATTGAACAATTACTGTATAAAAAAACAGCAAGAACTATAATTTTAGAAGGAGTATTGGTTGAGTCACACTTAAAAGTTTACAGACGAATAGGAAAGCTTTGAGTTAGACACATCTGGATTCACTCTGCTGTCTCCTCGCTTTGAGACTTTAGTCAAGTTACTTAATACTCTCTAAACTGCAAGTTCCTCAACTTTAAAGTGATAATAATAAAAATAAAAAAATAATACTTGCATTTGTATCATAAAGTTATTGAAAGATTTGGAGGAGATACTGTAGGTAATGCTTTTTGCACAGAGCCATAAATATTATGTGCTATTATTTCTAACCATCAAAATGATATTCATCACCAACCACAAATGAGTTCTCACAAGAGGTCAGATATGCATTGTGGAATCTATGGAAAGAAGGTAAATTCTGCCTGTTACAAGCTGTCACTGTAAGGAAACTGGTGCACAGGAAAGGAAAGGAAAGTGAAGTCGCTCAGTCGTGTCCGACTCTTTGCAACCCCATGGACTGTAGCTTATCAGGCTCCTCTGTCCATGGGATTTTCCAGGCAAGCGTGCTGGAGTGGATTGCCAGATATCTGAAGAAAGAAAAAGCCAGTTTATCAGTATGCTTTGCCTACTTGTTGCCAAATATAATTTGTTTCTTGTTTATGCACTATTGTATCCAGGTGGGCTAATTTTTTCACTTTTCATCTGTAGGTTTGAACAGTCTGCACGAATGGCTTTAGACTTATAGACCTATGGAATGAAAAATGAAAAAAAAATTCAGAGAGCTTATTCAATCAATAGGTGTTCTTAAAAACTTGCTGAAACATCTATGCTTTATCTAAACACATTCAGAGAAAGAGATATTATAACTGCTTTGGAAATGTATCCTAATTTCTAGTTGAACTCTCTCTGTTTATAAATTCAATCAATGTGTTTTGTTATATTCTTAAGTGATATCTTCTAAATTAATGAGGTCCAAACTTTTTCACTGTCTTTGGCTTTATATATATATTTTAAAATTTTATTTATTTGCTTCGGGCTTTGTTGGGTCTTCGCTGCTGTTTGAGGGCTACTCTCTTGTTGCAACACACGGGCTCTAGACTCGTGGGGCATGGGCTTAGCTGCTCTGCTGCACGTGGGACCTTCCTTGACCAAGAATCGAACCCATGTTCCCTGCATCAACTGGCAGATTCTCAACTACCGGACCACCAAGGAAGTTCTCATTGTCTTTTAAAATTGAAGTTTAGTTGATGTACAATATTATGTAAGTTACAGGTATACAATATAGTGATTCACAAGTTTTACAGGTTATACTCCATTTACAGTTTATTATAAAATATTGACTATCTTCCCCATGTCGTACAATATACTTGTAGCTTATTTTTCTTTTTCTTCCCCTGCTGCCTCTCTTCTGAGCCCTGTCTCCAGTTGTCCCTGAGTCCTACTGATTTTCTGTGTTCTTCTGCCATGTGATAAGAGAAGTTCTTCCCACCATTGTTCAGGTCCCCCTTCCTTTGGGCTTTTCCAATAGCCATTGTTTCCTACTGGAACTTCACTGTCTCCAGACCCTCCTCCTTGCAGCCCATCCCACGCACTAAAACTGCATCCATCTTCCTTAGCCATCACTATCCACAAAGGTTTTCCTGTGGAAAGTTATTACAGGATAGATAACCCTTGGTCTTCTCCCTTTATCCATCAGGGTTCTCCATGTGTGGGACTGCCCGTCTTGTCCAGCCTTGACCTTTATCATTCTCAGCTCTGCTTCTGTCTAGACAATTTTCTGTCTTGCTAACACGGTGCTCCAACATTTTAGCAGGTCTTCGCTCCTGCAGATTATTTCTTCCCTCTCTTTTTAACTGTTGTATGGCTACATGGTTCAAAAATGGTAAAATTATTAATATAAAGGTTTAAACTTTTGCTAGCAATTTGTCGTAAGAGAGAAAAGTTCAGATGATCAGTGGATGACATAGGACTTGTGGATAATCTTCTCTGCTTTCACATGAGCTGGGAACTGTATGGTTTCCTCAGACTGCTGGCTGCTGCTGCTGAGTTGCCTCAGTCGTGTCCGACGCTGTGCGACCCCACAGACGGCAGCCCACCAGGCTCCCCCATCCCTGGGATTCTCCAGGCAAGAATACTGGAGTGGGTTGCCATTTCCTTCTCCAATGCATGAAAGTGAAAAGTGAAAGTGAAGTCTCTCAGTCGTGTCTGACTCCTAGCGACCCCCTGGACTGCAGCCTACCAGGCTCCTCCATCCATGGGATTCTCAAGGCAAGAGTACTGGAGTGGGGTGTCATTGCCTTCTCCGTTCCTCAGACTAGAACCTGGGAAATATGGGAGGTTCTGAGACGGATTCTTGATTTAGGGCTCATGGGTTTCTAAGAAGTCTATGGATAAGATTCAAGGAACATGCAAACTTACTAAAATTATAAGTAAAGATGCATGCATATGAACATTGTTTTTTGGCGAAAACATCCACCACTTTCATTAAGAGAAACAGGACATTTGACAAGGAGAAGCTTCAGTTAGGGGGTTGAGTGGATGGAAGAAGATAGCATGGTAAGATAGTCCCTGTCTCTTCTGGTTGGAGGAGACGGGGGCCATACGGGACATACTCAAAAGATTAAGAACAGGATTCTGGGAACTTCCCTGATGGTCTATTGGTTAAGATTCTATGCTCCTATGGTGGGGGGCATAGATTCCATCCTTGGTCAGGGAACTAAGATCCTAGCTCCTCATACCCCAAAACCCAAACACAACAACCCCCATGTTCTGCCCCTTAAAAAAAAAGCATGTTTGGGAACGTATGTAAGAATTAAAGATTTTAAAATTTAAAAAAAAAAAAAAAAAAAAAAGCAAAGACCAAACTGGAGTCTGGAAAGAACTGAGATTTTTTTTTTTTTTTTTTTTGACAGGGCCACCTTGAATGATTTCAGGTAAAATTGTCCTTGTAGATGAAAAGAAGAACAGGATCTGTATGTGTTTAGAACATATTGTTGACTCAAGAAACTTGTGATTAGGGTTTAGTTATCTGAGTTTCATCTCTATTATTTTGTATGTTCAACTTTTTTTTTTCACTTTCAGATTTTATCACAAGTTTTTCCTTTTAATTTTTCGTGCAGATGTTTTAAAGATGTGAAGCTGATCTGTTCTGAAGAGGAGGAAACATGGGAAAGTGATGGGGTTTTGTGGGGAGGGTGAAGGGTACTATCTTAACCAATGGTGTAGTTACTCAGGGGAATGTCCTTTCCACAGCTCTGACAGATGTCTGGCTGAAGTCCTTCACTTATAGCCCTCCCACCTCCAGGTATCCATCGCCTAACTATGCCTTGGTCCTGTTCAAATCCAGGAGGATATAACTCCCTACTGACCTTCTGACACACCCCTTACTCTCTCTTCCTAGGTCCTTGGTTCTTAACCAGGAATGAGACCGTGGAGCTTTTACAAAATAAACCCCCACCATACTGAGCACACGTATGGACCATTAGGTAAAAAAAAAAAAAAAAAAGGATTTCTCACTTGTCATGTGTGGTTTATCTTCCTAGTAATACTCTTGGCTCTTTTAGGGGTGCTGGAATCAGATCCATGGGTTCAAATCCTGGCTGTTCTACAGCCTATGTTATTTTATGTGAAGTACACAAGGCTTCCCTGGTAGCTCAGCTGGTAAAAAATTCCCCTGCAATGCGGGAGACCTGGGTTTGATCTCTGGGTTGGGAAGATAACCTGGAGAAAGGAACGGCTACCCACTCATAGTATTCTTGCCTGGAGAATACCATGGACCCATGGACTGTATAGTTCATGGGGTTACAAAGAGTCGGACACGACTGAGCGACTTTTACTTCACACAAGCTTGCTAAACCATGGTTCTTCATTTAAAATAGATTGATTGGTATTGGATGGTAATGTAACAAACTCATTAAAAGCATTGGAAAATAATAGAGATGATAAGAATTGAGATTGATAATATTTAAGGGTAGAATGAATATACGTAGTTAAGGCTAAAGTATCTGAAACAATGCATCCTACATTTTCCATATACTAAATATTACCAAAAAGTAAGGCTTTTTTTTTTTTTTTTTTTTTAGTGAAGGAGATGCTTCAGAAATAAATGAATCCAAATTTAACAGAGAGGGATTTGTTGGTAAATTAGATCCCATGATAAGAGGAGAATGTCTAACAGGTTTCAGGCAATCAAGTCTAAATAAGGGCAGGGAAAGGTTTTGAAACTAAGGGCTATTGTTAAAATTATTAAGTGAAGAAGGATGCATAGTTTATATTCCCTCACAAGAAGATCAATGTTTGCTGGGTTAGCAAAATAGGTTGAAGCTATAATTTAAAATGCTGGATTGCAACATGTTAATCTTTGAATGTTAGCAAAATAGATGGATTCAGTGAAGATTATTTTATGACCTATTTTCTAAGAAAATAAAGTTTCAAGTTTGCTAACAGAAACTACGCAAATGAAAGTGATCATAATTCAATAATGACATAATGAGAGAGGTAAAAGAGTTGTAATTTTCCAACAAAAAGATTTTCCGATTGAAGTTAAAAATCTGACAATTCAATCTCTTTAAGAAATAAAAAAGATACATATCTTTGAAAAGTTAGCAGACAGTTTAGCTTTCAAGACTTGTGAATATAAGAGAAACAGCAAGTAATGGGAAAGATATCTTGAATAATAAGAACCTTATGAGTCTGAATTTGTCTCCAGGTGGCAATTAAAAAAACAGCCTGGAAAATGCATCAGAGATAAATATTTGGATATATAAGAAGAAATGAAATTGTAACTGGAATTAAATTTTCACTGTTAGAACATAAAGATTTTATTATTATTTATGTTTAAAAAAATTAAAATATTTACTTAATACTAATGAAGGACAGGGAAGCCTGGCATACTGCACTCCACGGGGTTGCCAAGAGTTGGAAAAGACTTAATGACTAAATAGCAACAACAGAAATGAATACAAACGGAAAAGAAAAAAGGTTGGAAAATACACTTTTTTTTTTTCAAAATGTTAAGAATGTTTTATGAAAATGGATATCATTATGAGCTTTGCTCTTCAGATACCCTTGGTGTAGAATTTTGCAAAGGGCCAGCATCTTAGCACAGCTGGGAGGAAATATCTTCTTTCTTGTATCAGAGGCCTGGGACTTCCTTGGGTGCCCTTCAGGCATCTGAGCCAAGGACTGCCAGGCCCCAGAGGCACGGTTTATCTGTAGCATTCCTGGTTATCAGAATGTGGGCCTCTCTGGTTATCAGATGTTGTCAGATCCGCAGCATCTCAAATATTCTGAGATGTTGGGGATCTTCTTGGAAAGTCTCACCTGTCTTTGTTACTCTCATCTGGACAGCAGATGAGAGAGAATTTTGCTGTGGACAAGTTTGATTTGGTTCACAGACCTCAGGTCTAATGCTGTAAGAAGGAGCCTGAAATGGGGTGGGAATGGAGGAAAATAGACACAGCTATATTTCCGTTAAGGGAGATATATTCCACTTTTGAATGAGGCTGAAGGATCAGGTTTGAGATCAATTGATTATGCTGGGGAATAAAACTTTCTTGTTGGCCACAGGATAAGGAGAAAGAATATTTAAAGCTACAGATACCAAAGCTTAGGTTGTATTTGCATTTAAGGAGGCTGAATGCACAACTCCTTCAAAACAGGGTCCAATGGTCACATTTCTCTCATCAGCCACTCACAGTAGATCTTGAAATGCCATTGTTAGGGGTAAATTTCTCTGCCTATTCTCTGGAACTCTCTTTTTAGTAAAATAAGTGACATTAAGTCAAGCACATAGTAGAGTGGGTTACTTACTCTCTCCTGCGTTGACTAGGAAAAAAATGCACAATGTGAGAGATGTGAGGTAAGTTTTGTTTGGGCCAAAATGATAGTTATAGCCTGGGAGTCAGCCTCTCAGAATTCTGAGGAACTGTTCTGACGTGATAAGTGGGGAGGAGGTCAGTACCAACGAGATTCTGATGAAAAGAATATGTGCGACCAGGCACACGTTTTGGCAGAAGGTTTCTGCTAGTCACAAGGAGAAGATGTCTCTGTGAATGATTTTAGAGGTTTCCTAGATATGAGAAGATGCGAGAAGCTGGGCTCATAAAATCTCCTGAAAATACCTTACTATTTGAGGGTCTGTTCCCCCAGTTTTTCCCAGAGCACAAAGTGCTTCTTTTCTGATCTCCGCCCTGCACTCTTTTTAGGGTGTGTTAAAGGTTAGCAACTGCAGTGACTAGTGATTTCATGCTTATGGAACCAGATAGCAACCAGATTAGGTGGTGCCTGATACTCCAAGGGCACCGAGGAAGGGAAGAGAGGAAGCCAGGGATAAAGAGGGATGGGGAAAGGGTGCAGAGAGGTGTTGACAGGGCAAGGAGATTAATTTTCCTGCTTCATCCTGTGCTCAGAGACCTGCCCTATATTCCCAGTCCCTGGGCTTGTAGCCTTGTCTAGGGCCTCCATCACACCTAACTCCTCTTTCAAATTCAGTTCCAATTGCAACGCTGGGAATCCACGGTCACATGCCCAGGACTATTGTTTTTGGCGTGGGGGAGCTTTCAAGCAAATAACACTTCTTTGCACCTTTTGAAAAGGTGGAACGGGTGCAGAAATGTTCACATGATAAAAAAAAAAAAAAAATTCACCTCTCACCCCCCACCTCATAAAAGCACGACAATAAACGCTATTAGTGTTTTGGGGCCTTTGTCTATTGTGACTGAAATTAACCTGGATATACAATTTTATATCTGACATTTAAAAAAATTTAAATGGTATGATACATATTTCTTCATATGATCAATAACCTTTGTAAATATATAAATAATGGGTATCTAAATTTTCTTCCTGTGGATTTTTCATCACTTGTTTAAAATTTCCATGTTCTTGAATACTTAGACTATTCCTCATATTCTGCTATAATACTGTGATGAACAACTCTGGAGCATAAATCTGTCTCCACTTTGGATTATTTCTTTAGGACCCTAAAAATGAAATATATAGAGTATGAGCATTTTTGAGACCCATGTTATATACTGTCGAATTACTTTCCGAAAACCAAGGTTCCAATTTATACTCCTAGCAGATGAGAGTGCGGTTTCTACCATACATATGAAAAATTAATAAACTGAAAGCCAATGAAAGAGTAGGGAGACCAGAAGGGGGCGCTCTCACACTCTGTGAGGATAGTGGAGCCCAACAGCAAGAAGGAAGACTCCTTTCCTGGCAAGGAAAAGCCATGGATTCTTGGTTTACTACAGCCCTCCTAATGTTTTCCTTTCTACAAATAAAAGCCACCTCCTTCCCCAGTCTTGAAGGGACTTACCCGTAGCTCATCAGGGTTGCAGACCTTGAACTGCAATTTTATACTGATCCTGTATAAACTCATCTTTGCTAGAGAAATATCTGGCAGTCTGTTTCAGGTCAACAATTTATTTAATTCATTGAATGAAATGAATAATAATTATTTATTGAATTCTTACTGGCATTGTTATCATAGACAATGCAAACTAGAAAAAAACACTGATAACAATACATATCATGCCAATTCATACACAAAGGAACACATTTAACTGTTATGATTTACATTTCCTTAAAAGACTGACATACACAGAAAATTTTTGTGGAAGGAATTATTTCTATGCTGACACCTGGGGCTGTCCACAGGTGGGCTAGAATTTTTTATTTGTACGTGGGAGACTGGCTCAAGACCTGAAGAGAATCTTCTTCTATTAATTCTGAATGAAGAAACTCTTTAAAATGAGCTCAACCTCAAACGGATACCTCAGAGAGAGCTCCCAAGGCAACCGGCATCTTCAGTGATGAGAGCAAACCTTTGGGAAATAGGGCTTACTATTTGCAAAGAATATTCCAACTGACCCACTAAAGTTGTGTATTGACCCATCAACTCCTTCCAGCCACTCTCAGAAGTGTTGCAGGAAGGGGGACCCCTTCCAGGGCCCGAAACTGGGCTCTTATCTAACACTTGGAAATGAATTGTCTGAGGAGACGCATGTGCTGACAAAGGAAGAGATTTTATTGGGAAAGGGCACCTGGGTGGAGAGCAGTAGGGTAAGGGAACCCAGGAGAACAGCTCTGCCTCGTGGCTCGCAGTCTTGGGTTTTATGGTGATGGGATTAGTTTCCGGGTAGTCTTTGGCCAATCATTCTACTTCAGAGTCTTTCCTGGTGGTGCACACATCGCTCAGCCAAGATGGATGCTAGCAAGAGGGATTCTGGGAAGTGGACAGACACAGGTGTCTCCTTTCGACATTTCCCGAACTCTTCCGGTGGGGGGTGGCTTATTAGTTCCTTATATCTTATCAGGATCTCCTGTCATAAAACAACTCATGCAAACGGTTACTATGGTGCCTGGCCGGGGTAGGCGGTTTCAATCAGTGTGCTTCCCCTAACAGAAGTAGATACTATTACCATCCTTATTTTGTGGGTGAGAAAAATAAAGACTAGAGGGTTAAAGAATGTGTCCAGAATCACACCATTAGTAGGCTGAACAGTTGGGCACTGAATACATCAGTCTGCACATAAAGTCTGATTTCTTCACCACCATGTTGCCTTGTATGTCAGAAATATTACTGAGACAAGGTGGCTGATCCTATTCTAAGCCTTCTTCACATTCAGTGTTTATTCTTCTGATTTTGTATTACATGAGATGATTATCTGTGACATGCTTTCTTAAAAGTCTCTTCTGCTAGAATTTAAGCTCCCTGGGGCATTTTCCAGCCTCATTGATTCCCTATCTCTAGGAAATATCATGTACATGTGTCTGTAGACAGTATATACACACTAAGTATTTGTTAGCTGAGTGAATGAATAGCCTTAAAATTATGTCTTTTTTCCCAGTGGGGGTTTGGCAAGGGGCCAGGTCAATATCCGTGTGGTCAGATAATGGGAGGCGAGGTGTGGGGAGGTGAGCACTAAGTGGATGGGCTACAGGCAGTGAGTGAGTGGGAGTTCAGACATTGTCTTCCCAGTGGGTGAAGGTCCTGGCTGGTCATTTCACACTTGTCCTCACTCTCCTCCTTCATTGCCAAGGGCATATCCTTGATGTTATCTGGCTGAATCTGTGAGCGTGGACTGGCTTTCCTGGCCTGGAGAAGAATGGATCCAGATAAATTGGTTTACGTCAAGAGACCTTAGGAAGCATCTACACCTAAGGAAGCAGGTGTAAGGAGATTCAGGGCTTCGATCAAGGATGAGGCTAGTTTACAAGCTTCCTGCTGTCTCACTCACCAGGCTAGTTTACAAGCTCCCTGCTGTCTCACTCACCAGTCAGTGCTCTTTTCAGGGCAACGCACGGTAATTTTAAGATGTGCTAAGAAATTTAAGCCAATTTTTCTAAATTGGCAGAGCACAGAGAAGTATGTGTGAGGGACCAATTTCTCATCTCAGACTCTTCCCTGATATGATAAGAGGAGGATTCTAAATGAAACCTCCAGGGTCCCTTTAAACCAGCATGGTGCAATCATTTGAACCACATATGGAATTGCAAAAAGTTTTAAAAAAGAAACAGCGAAATGAATTGTAGTAACGTATCTTATTTAACCCAAGATATCTAAAACATCATTTGAACATGCCATAATATAAATGAATCATTAATAAGATATTAGAAAAGAGAATAGGTACTAACACACTATACTACAATGCCGTAAGTGATACAACAGTTTAAGAAGTGAAGTGAAGTCGCTCAGTCGTGCCGACACTTTGAGACCCCATGGACTGTAGCCTACCAGGTTCCACCATCCATGGGGTTTTCCAGGCAAGGATACTGGAGTGGATTGCCATTTCCTTCAACAACGGTTGAAGGGAAATATAATTAAACCAAAATAACAAATTTGTATTTGACAGAAATATTTTACACTGCTTCAGTGGGTTGGGTTTTTTTGCTTTTTAATTTGCTTATTTTTTAATTGAAGGACAATTGCTTTACAGAATTTTGTTGGTTTCTGCCAAACATCAACATGAATCAGCCATAGGTATACATATGTCCCCTCCTTCTTAAGCCTCCCTCCCACCTACACTGCTTCAATTTTAAATTTAAATTAATTAAAATTAAATACAATTTCAAATCCAGCTCCTTAGTTCTGTTAGCCACATTTCAAGGGAAATGTGGGAAGCCTTCCCTTAGTTCTCAGACTGGTTTTGGTACCCTCCTATGGGCTCCCATGGCACCCTTCTCTCTGCCTTTTATAATCCTTACACTCTGTATGTGTTTATTTGCTTATCTAAATCTTATCTGTGAAGGTATATTTCTATTTTGTTCCCCACTATATCTTCTAAGCCTGGCTTATAATATTCGGTATAATGATAAAAATAATATTAGTAGTAGTTAGCATTTATTGAACATGCACTAATTAATGTTTAAAGCAAACTCCAGGAGATAGTGAAAGCCAGGGAAACCTGGCATGCTGCAGTTCATGGGGTCACAAAGAGTTGCACACAACTTAACAACTGAACAGCCAAGTTCACATAACCCTCAACCATGTATTTTTGAGGAAGGTACTATTATTTCCATTTCATAAATCAGGAGACTAACCCTTAGGGAAGTGAAACAAATTTTACAAAGACAGCCAGATAGCAAATGTCAGAGCCAGGTTTGAACCCAACTTGATTCTGAGCTCAAATTCTCAGTGGATCATCTGGCGTGGGTACCCCACAAACAGTACTTTCTAGTAGAGCCTTGGCAGGTTAGACTGCTGCTGTGGCTGCTAAGTCGCTTCAGTCATGTCCGACTCTGTGCGACCCCATAGACGGCAGCCCACCAGGCATGCCCGTCCCTGGGATTCTCCAGGCAAGAACATGGGAGTGTGTTGCCATTTCCTTCTCCAATGCGTGAAAGTGAAAAGTGAAAGTGAAGTCGCTCAGTCGTGTCCTACTTCTAGCGACCCCATGGACTGCAGCCTACCAGGCTCCTCCGTCCATGGGATTTTCCAGGTAAGAGTACTGGAGGGGGGTGCTATTGCCTTCTCTGACAGGTTAGACTAGAATCCCTCATTTCTGGTTCAAAGATTCAAGAGGCTACGTTTTATGTAGTTATACCAACTCTCTGAGGTAATCCTCTTTTAGTCTCCTGATGTTTGCAAATAGCCATTGGTAGCATATTTTATGCTGGGAGGATTGCACAGTATCTTGATTCACTGAACTCTACCATTGACTCTTCAGTGCTTCAGCTAAAAATCGAACGGGACTGAAATCTGTGCTTTCCCCCCCCCCAAATTCTTTGGATCTTTTTTATGAACAACTGCTCCTGTTGGCTTGGACATAGCTTATTCACTGTAAAAACCTGGTTCAATGTACATCCTATAATTTTATTAGCATTATTCCCTGGAAATGCTGAGTAAGCATGTGTGTATTACTAGAGTAAATTCTTCTGTGTTTAAACCCTTGCTATCAACAGTTTAGAGAAGTTCTTGAGAAAAAAGGAAATTGTCTTACTATTTACCAGGGTTTGACAAAAGTCTGGGCTTAACAAAGGCTGTTGAGAGATGCTCTTATTGATGTTTCAAATGCAGTAAGCATTAAACTAGTGGTAAACTATCCTTCCTACTATCAACTGCTGTCATCTGGTGGCAAATGTGAGAAATAGCAGAAAACTTCACTATCCACAGGAATTTTCTTTTTTGATGTTCAGTAAAATGGATTGGGGCTTCCCTGATAGCTCACTTGGCAAAGAATCCACCTGCAATGGAGGAGACCCCGGTTCGATTCCTGGGTCGGGAAGATCCCCTGGAGAAGGGATACGCTACCCACTCCAGTATCCCTTGTGATTCAGCTGGTAAAGAATCCGCCTGCAATGCGGGAGACCTGGGTTCGATCCTTGGGTTGGGAAGATCCCCTGGAGAAGGGAAAGGGCACCCTCTCCAGTATTCTGGCCTGGAGAATTCCACGAACTGTATAGTCCATGGGGTCACAAAGAGTTGGACATGACTGAGCAACCTTCACTTTCACTTTCGAAGTGGATTGAATGTTTTCACTGTGTTTGCCCTCAGCATAGAATCAACCTAAGTGCTTATGACAAAGCCAGGATTTATTATAAACTAAACCTCAGCTCATCTTTCTTTAGCCTATAGTAATAATAACTGATATTGACTGAAAGTATATCAAAGACCAGGCCCTGGTTTCAGTGCTTTATGTGAATCATCTTATTTAATATTTATAAGACTTCTGTGAGAAGTCTATCATTAGTATCTTCATTTTAACCCACTGAAGCAACTACTGATTGAGTAATTCACCCCAGTCACACCACAGAGAAGCAGTAGAGCCAGAATCATAATCCAAGAGATTCTGATTTCTGCCTCCACGATTTTTTCTTTTAATTAAAATTGTTTTTATTGGAGTATAGTTAATTTACAATTTTGTGTTACTTTCTGCTGTACAGCACAGTGAATGAGTTATACATATACGTATATCCACTTTTGTTTTTTTTAGATTCTTTTCCCATATAGGTCATTACAGAGTATTAAGTAGCAGTCCCTGTGCAAAAAGCCCAATTTTAAACACTTCCTCTAGTGGCAGTTTATAAGTGAAAAGTTGTACCCATGATCTTAACCACTGCTTTACTACGGAATTGGAAGCTAAGATAGCCAGAGGAAGAACAAACTGGAGGTGGGAAACTTGAGTGTGAATTTTAGCTCCACTGCCATCTCCTTAGTAACGATTCCTTGTTCCAAAAAAGAAATACCTGTAACCTACAATATTGTACATCAACTATACTGCAAACACATAAACCAACCAAAAAAGACTCACATCAGCAGGATCTGAACTTGGTCCTGTTCATCTTCTCTGGGTTCCTTTTTGTTTTCCATGAAATCATGGGATTGGATGGCAGTTTTCAAGGTGTTGTTTGCGATATGCTAGTGTTTCCACATGTGATGGGGTCAGAGAGAGGGAGAGAGAGGTGAAAGGGAAGGGGTTCTTGGCCAGTGGGGTTGGGACTGTCACGCCTACTCCTTTACATCTTTTACATGACAATCTCCTAATTAACTTTTGGGTTCTACAAATTACATAAAGGCTAAAAAAATTGTAGAAACAAGACGGTCAAACTCTCCTGGTGACTCCAGAAATACTTGATGGAAGGACCATCCCTAGACAGTTGCAGGTGGGAAGCGTCACCAAGACACCAATGGTCTTCAAGAGAAGAGCAAAAGAAATCCATTCCTATGTGGACAATCCCATAGCATTGTGAAAGAGAGTTATTTCTGTAGAGTATTCAGAATATATACTTACAATATGCTTACAGCAATAACAAAGCCCTTTGTCCATCGGGGAGAACCTAAGAGGAAGCCTCTTTTATATTCAGAACAGGGTGCAGATTTAAAGGAAAATCCTTTGAGAACTTTTGAAGCTGTTTCTTCGGGGGAGCATGGTTTAATTCAACAGAAGCAGAAAACAAACAAACAAACCATGCACTATCAGTTTTAATGTTTCCAGCAATTTTTTGCCTAGCAAAAATGCATCAATAATTATAAGCATACTTATATCCCGTTTTACTTGAGCTTGTATTGTCTCGATTAATCGATACTTTGGTTGCTTATGGGATATACAGTCTTTGAAAGTTTTGGTTCTGGGTAATATATTTTACCTCAGATATTGAAATCTGTGCTCATTCTGACCACGGAACCTAGTGCATAGCAGGTATCCAGTAATTGAGGAATATTACTGTTGAGGAAATGATTGTCCTTTCACGAAGGAGCATGCTGCATTGGAAACTACCCAAATTAATTCTTTGGCTCTGAGGTCTACTGAATATTCACTTGCTTATAAAGTTGATTTTTTAAGTCCACTGGTTTCCCCCATTTTATAGATACAGAAACTGAGGCCAGGAAAATGACATTGTTCCACTGTGTTATGAAAAGTCTGTCAAAGGGAATCAGAACCTAGGTTTTCCTGATGGCTGGATGCTGGCTATCTAAAAATTCAGTTTCTTGAAAGCCAGTTTACTGGCTTCAATGCACTGTGTTTACTTGTTTTTTTTCAAGTATTTTAAATATTCAGGTTTGTGTGACCTACTTTCACAGCTGCATTTTAAGGGGTGTTAAATTGATTCTCTCCCCATCACCTGCCACCACACTTGGATACTGAGGGTAGGGGGAGGTGGAAGCTGAGGAAGGGAGGGGGGCTTATAGGGGGGCTGGTTTATAGACTAAACACTATAAGATATTTTCCTTTTCAAGAGTGTACTAATGAGTCATCATGAATATATTCTCCTTTTCCTTCTTTGGATCATGGGATTCTTGGTTTATTAAATGTCACTGGCTGGCTTAAGATCTTTCCCCCTCCCTGTTTTGTTTTATTCCCACTTTCTCTTCGCATCTACCCCTACGCTGCCTCCATCTCTGGCAACATTAAAATGAGCTTCCTGTGTACCTTTTTGCTGGTTTGTGATCTTCCAGACTGGGTGTTGTTTTGTGCACATGTATTAACTTACCCAAATCGTATTGTGTTACAGATCACGTTTGTTTTCATTCAGCTCTCTCCAGATGCTGTTAGAGGGCATCCAAACTGTTTAGAGCACATGTTGTCCATTGCTTCTTACCCTGAGGTGCCCACATCACCCAGCCCCTCCCTCTGTGATGGAGGCAACCACTGCCCTCTGTCTCTACCCCAAGCGAGGCTGCAGTGAATATCCTTGCATCTGCTCTTTTACAGACTGAATGGGCAGAGCTTTTAGCTGTACACCTAGGAGCAGGAAATCTGAATCATCAGAATTCACATGTTTCTATTCTGACGACAAGAATTCCTGATGTTTCAGTGGAAAATTCTATAAATAGATGAGACCCACTTAACCTTCTGTGAAGAAAAAACTAAAAACTGTCGGGGGCTGAAACTGTGTGTGTGGCTGAAAATGCAGCTATTGTTGTTTTTTTTTTTCCCAGGGAAAAAAACTCAAAAGGAAATGGGTTTTCATAGCATTAGGGGAATTCATGGGGCAAATGAGGGAGAGTTTTCAGTAGCAAGATTCTGTCAAGGATGTGTATGAAGCTTCTTTTCTTGGACAGAGGATGGTCAGGGCAGGGTCCACACTGGGTCTTGGGCAGGGAATCAGAGGGTCACTCCATGGGGGTAGAGTCAGTGTTCAAATTCAGCCCCCCACCGCCCTTGTCAAAGAGCCATTAGCCTTTTACCCAAGTCATGGTCATATTTAGCTGATCTTACTTGCAGAAGACCCCCAAACTGCATTTCTGATCATGACCTATGCTCTCTCTTCAATATTTCTATTGTTTTGAATGTGGATACCACTGGGGAGTAGAAATAGGGGTTGGGGCAGAGGAATACTATTTTCATTAAAAGCTTTAAAAATGTGAACTTTGTGTATATGCAGCTTTGAGAAAAATAAAACTTTTTTTAAATATTAAAAAACCTCTGCTGCTTATTTTTTGTTGTATAAGTAATACCTACCCACTGGGCAAAATTGAGTAAATTCAGAGAACCACTCCCAAGCTTCACCATCTAGAAATATTTATGACAGACCTGGGAAGCCCAGGTAGCATTAGAGGTAAAGAACCCGCCTACCATTGCAGGAGGCATGAGACGCGGATTTGATCCCTGGGTCGGGAAGATCCCCTGGAGAAGGGCATGGCAACCCACTCCAGCATTCTTGCCTGGAGAGTCCTATGACAGAGGAGCCTGGTGGGTACTGTTCACTGGGTTGCAAAGAGCTGGACATGACTGAAGCAAGGAGATCCAACCAGTGAATCCTAAAGGAAATCAGTCTTGAATATTCATTGGAAAGATTGATGCTGCAGCTGAAACTCCAATACTTTGGCCACCTGATGTGAAGAACTGACCCATTGGAAAAGACCCTGATGCTGGGAAAGATTGAAGGCGGGAGGAGAAGGGGACGACAGGGGATGAGATGGTAGGATGGAATCACTGAGTCAATAGACATGAGTTTGAGTAAGCTCCGGGAGTTGGTGATGGACAGGGAGGCCTGGCATGTTGCAATCCATGGGGTCGCAGAGTTGGACATGACTGAGCGACTGAACTGAATGGAAGCAATGTAACACACATTGTTAACCAAGGTGTTAACATGACACATGTTGTTATAGATTCTTTCATATTTTCTCAACATGCACATAGACATATTTTTTCAAACAAAAATGAATCATGTCATTTTGCTTTTGTCACTTAAGAATATAGCTTTAGAATAAACTCCTAAGTCAAGGGGTGTTCATTTGATGCTATGTGAATTGGGATCCCTTTGTTTCCAGTGACAGAATTTCAGTGTTGTGTGTTTTCAGGAAAAAGGGATACAGGTTATAGGAACCACGCCTTGGGATTAAGTAGATGCAGGACTTAAATGCTTCCAGGACACTCTATCTCTTCTCTCTTTGGTTGCTTTTTGTGTAATCAGTTCAATCTTCTCTCTTACTGAACACTGGCAGAAAATATTGGAACCTGTTGTGGCATTTCACACCTTGCCATTTGAACTCTCCAAAGAAGTACATCCCTGATTTTTATAGACATCAAATTCGAAGTCCCACAAAAGGGCACGCTAGGACACTGTTTGGTCAGGAAAGGCTCTCATAGAAACCTGGTGAGTGAAGTGGAGGAGGAATTTTAAGAAGAATGGACAAGGAAGAGAGACCGCTATTAACAGAAAGGAAGGATTCAGAGCAGAGAAAGTAATAGCATCTTCCATAGATTTGTGAGGATAAACTATACTCTAGTGAGTATTGGGATTTCCTGGAGGCTGGAGGCTGGCCTCTTTACCTAGTGATGGTAAACAGTCTGCCTGCAATGCAGGAGACCTGGGTTCAATCCCTGGGTTGGAAGGATGCCCTGGAGAAGGGAACAGCTACTGATTCTAGTATTCTTGCCTGGAGAATTCCATGGACAGAGGAGCCTGGCAGGCTCCAGCCCATGGGGTCACAAAGAGTCAGGCATGACTGAGTGACTTTCACTTCCAGTGAGTACACATCAATATTCACTCCACGCAGCAATGTAGTAGCTGCCCAAAAGTCTTAACATTGGCCAAAGTCTTAACATTACTGAGACTATTGTCAACAAGAGCGTCATCTTACAGGACTTTTATGTTCTGAATTCTTGTGTGAAAGATGGCCCTGGCATTACTTCCCATCATCTCCTCCTGGGGAAGGGCACCTTCAGCACTTTCTGCTTGTTGTCTCCCTCTTAGAGACGCTGCTTGCCGGATGTGGGGGTGGGGGCCAGTGTGAAGGTGACCCAGTGCTGCCAATTTTGCCCACTGTGACGCTGTCATGTGCTGTCTCTTCCTGGCACAGGTATGATGACTATACAGCAACACACACCAAAGGACACAGCAGCCAGAGCTAAACCACATGCCCCGGTGGGTGGCTTAACCTAGATTCTGCCCTGAAAAGCGAACATGGCAGGATGAGCAAGCCCAGCCCTCAGGCACGACGCTCGGCTCTGACTGAGCTTGAATCCTGACTAACGCACAGTCTGGTCTTGCGGGACTTTTGGACAAAGATGTCAAGACCATTCATAGTTACCAGAAAAAGTGCTTTCTGAAGGTTTCTGCTTTTTTCTTTTTGTTGGTGGCTGGTGGAAGCAAGGATACTTTTATTCCTCTTCTGGTTATATGAAAATCAGACAGAAATGTAAATTTCACTCATATTGTCAGGGGTTGAGTACAGTCATATTCTCAGGGACTGAGCCAGGGTGCTATGCTGAGTTTGGATGCTCTAGCCTGTGGCTAGAGCTGTTTCCAGAAAGATGCAGTGGCCAGTGAAATGGAGCAGGACCTTGTCGGGCTCCAGGGCACAAAAGCCTTTCTGGGTCCTTCCCCTGGACCATTTCCTGATTATGGGTAATAGCCTTCATTCTGCCTCCATAACCTTCCCTGAGTTCCGGCAGAACAGGTTGAAATAGTTGCCAATTAGGGAAGGGAGGGCGATACAGAGGAGGCACAGTCAAGAAACAGCAGTGCAGCCTTGGAGTAAAGCTCCGGTTTCCCCTCAAAGGACGTGTGTGTGTGTGTGTGTGTGTGTGTGTGTGTGTGTGTGTGTGTGTGTGTGTGAGTGCTCAGCTATGTCTGACTCTTCGTGACCCCAGGGACTGTAGCCCCACAGGCCCCTACGTCCATGGGATTTTCCAGGCAAGAATACTGGAATGGATTACCATTTCCTCCTCCAGGGGGTCTTCCTGACCCAGAGATCGAACACACGTTTCCTGTGGCTCCTGCACTGGCAGGCCTTTTTTTCCTGGCGCCCCCTGTATATATGTTGTTCTGTATAGCCCTAGCTCTCGAGGGATATACATAACAGTATCTTTGAGCTGTTTTGCAGATACTGAAACCTCACTAGGTGGGAGAAGTTAAAAGCATGCTCCTATAGGCACAGAGACCCCAGACCTGTTGGTGATGCTGACCCCCATTTACCTTATCACCAACCAATCAGAAAAATGTCCATGAGCTGATCAAGCCCTCTTTGAAACATCTCTACAGAACTCCTCACTATCCACTCCAGGCGGGGACACACAGTTCTGAGGACATTAGGCTGCTGCGGCCCCCTTTACCTGGCAAAGCAATAAAGCTATTCTTTTCTACTTTATGCAAAACTCTGAGATTTAATTTGGTATTGGGGTACAGAAGCCAGATGCAGCTTCACCAAAGGCAAGGGTGAGTGGATTTAGATGGTAATGTTTGCCTCCTGTTCTCTGAGTAGTGTTGGAAGCCCTATGACCTGCCAAGGGCAAAGAGATGCTTTGATAACCACCCAGTAGGTGGGAGGAGGCAAGTGTCCTTAAAGCCGGTCCATGTGTGGGCTGCCTTCTTCCTAACAAAGACCAAGGTACTCTTTAGTCTAAGATACGTATTGCCCTGTTCCATCAGGCATTTCAGCCATAAAATCCCAAATCTGCAAGTGTTCCTGTCTGTACCTGATGTTGTCCATCTAACTTATACCCAAATGATCTCTGCTCAACTGAGTGGAAAGTTCCCTCCCTGTAAGGTGAACCCGATCATGTTTGTTCTCAAATTGTTTAATCCTCTGTGAGTCTGAGTGCTCTGTCACTGTGCTTCGGGATCCCGCTGTCTCTCTCGTGGGAGATGAACATCTAGCTCTTGGGGAAGGCAAGAACCTGGAGGCAGAGCCAGCTGGCTAGCATCCTATCCCTATTCTGGGATTGTATCAGCATGCTACATTTAAAGAGATATGCAGAAATAGTCAAACCAGAGATCACAGGATCTCATACTTTGTGTTTAGAATGAAAAATCAAGGTGATCACTTATTAAATAAATTTTTATTGCACATCAGCTTAGTTTCAGGAACATTTCAGATACATTGTCAAAGACACCCAGCACTAGTTTTATACCTTTACAATTTTATTTCGTTTTCATGAACACCTCGTGAGGTAGACACACTGTTAATATCTCCATTCTACATATGAGGGGATCTAGGCCTAGAGAGGTCAAACAATTTGCCCAAAGTGGCACAGCTGGTGAGGGACAAGGATGCTGGGATCCGCCAAGCAGTCTCATTCTGGCGTCTGTGTCTAAACTCCATACACTATGGCTTTCCTATACTCAGAAGGACAAATTGGTTACAGATGTGGTTGCAGGCTGGCATCTTGGCAGTGCTCTCAAACAAGTTTTCCAGGCAGGATATTTCTTTAAGGTAAGATGGTCAATCTCACGTATGAACCATTGATTTTTTTTAGTAAAACTTCTTGCATACTAGTAACACATACCAGAATGAAGGCATGCTACATGATAGTAGAATAGTTAGAATATAAAATTACCCTGTGATGAGGTTTCACTGATTTTTTTTTTTTGAGTTCTTCTTTCTGTTTTTTTTTTTTTTTTTAAAGATTTGGTCTTTCCCTTCCAGTTATGAGTGCCTCTGAACACAACATTGTCTTTGAGCTGTTGTATGTACAACAGCCATACAACACCAGCTGCCATTGGTTGGGGGCCTGCATGTAGCTCTTGCTAAGCATTACCTTTTAAAATCCTCAAATCGACTTTAAGTATTATTGTCCCTGTTTTACAAAAGTGGAAGCTAAGAGTTATATAAGGTTAACTGAGGTTCAGGGAGGCTACACCAGGACTAGTAAACAAGAGGGGCAGGATTCAGACCTGGTCCCCCTGAACCCCCAGGCACATACATATAATCACCAAATAAGCTTCCCTGTGTGGAGACTTGGTGGCTCCTGGGCATTGTGAGACCACACTGGGGTCAGAGGACAGAATGTGAACACAGGCTTCTGTAATTCCATCAGTAAATATAAGCCTTGCTAAAGTACTGGGCAAATCCCGAGAAACACTGTTAAAGATAGACATTATTTTGGCCACGCCATGCAGCATGCGGGATCTTAGTTCCCCAAGCAGGGATCAAACCTGCGTCCTTGCATTGGAAGTATGAAGTTGTAATCATTGGACTGCCAAGGACGTCCTAAAGATAGAAATTTTGAAAGAGAAATTGGAAGGCAGGTCAGGATCCCTTCTTTAATAGCAGGTAAAAATGACTGCGGGCTTTCCAACTCCCTTACATGTATTCTAATTCCATTCTTCATAAAACCATGTGTGATAGGTACAATGGCTGTTGTTATTTTATAGATGGCAAACTGAGTCACACGTATATTTCTTAGTGAGTAGCTCTCTTTGGGTGAAGTTGTTAGTAGACGGTGTGCCAGGCTTATATAATGGGCTGTGTAAAAGAATTATGTTTTGGTTTGACAGAAAAAACCAAAATCCTGTAAAGCAATTACTCTTCAATAAAAAATAAATTAATTAAAAAAAAGAATCATGTTTTGGAACCAGTCATGCTGTGACTTGCAATTCCATTGCATTGTGCTATTTTCATAGATCCAATTTCTTTACTTAGACTCAGCCCCTTTGAGCTGGAGCCCCATCTTCTAAGGGTCACACTCTCCCCTGGATGGTCCAGGGCTGAAGCACAGCCCATCCTAAAGTCCTTACTGTGTGTCAAGAGCACATGAGTGGGTCTAGCTGTGGGTGCAGGCACAGAGCTCTGCGTGTGGAAAGAAGAACTCTGGCTCACTTGTGAAGCCAGGGCTCCCCTTTTCTCCCTTCCTGAGAGCATGAACGTGATAACAAAATCAGTCATTTTCTTAAGAGAAACGGTAGTAGGTACTTTCAGCCACAGAAGGCGAATCTCTTCTGTTTCTCCAAGGACTGGGCTTTGCCAGCCCTGCTGTAGCTGGTTGAAGGGGACCAAACCTCTCAGGAAGACGGACTTGGTTCCGTTTGACCAGCCAGAGCAGGGGGCAGCTCCTGGGGGAGGTGACTGCAGCCTCTAGGGCGAGGATTCTTGGTGTGTCCCGAGCATCCCTGGTTCAAGCCTGCAACACAGAAGGAGCTGGCATTAGCATGAATCAGATCCCGGGAGCTTGCCTTGTCCAGAACGCTCTCTTTGGGTTTGTGAAAACCATAAGCAATTTGTATTTTGTATTGCACAACTTTATGTCTTTTACTCTTATTCTTTTTTCAAATATGCAATTGTGAGGAACTAACATGATAAAGAATTGCAGAATTTGGAAAATAAAAATCTCCCACATTTTTCACTCCTCTGATTTTCCGAAACAAACAACATTCTGAAGTAAGCTTTTGAATATCTCATATCATATTTTTTAAAATAGTTTATAATTTTAATTCAAATGCAGCATATTTACGAAAGAATAAATGTAACACGTGTGTAAATTATGACACATAGTGATGAAATCAATACCAACAACAAACAACTGTTTACCTTAGGAAAAGAACTGGTGAAATCAAGACTATTGAAGCTTTCTGAATGCTTTTCCCAGTTTATCTCTTTAGTTTCCCCTCGTAGGTAATTATTATTCTGAGCTCTGTTTTTCATACAATTTAAATGTTCTTCTCTATAGTTTTTACCAGAATAATATATTACTTCCTAAATAATATATTGCTTGTTTTTTTTTTAACATAATAGTATCATACAGGAGGTATTCTGCTCTAATGGTATTCTCACCTAAAATGATATTTGTAAGATTTATTCATATTTTGTGGCAGCAGTCATTTATTAATTTTTATTATTTTTATAGTTTTCTACTGTGAGAGTATACATCAGTTTCATTAGTCATTCTCCAGGTGATAGACAGTGAGGCTGTTTGGTTTCCACAAATGGCCAGAACTGACTAAATGGCTGTCCCACAGAGGTTGGGAAATCTTTGATTCCTATATTTTTTAAAGGAGAAGTCTGGGCTCCAGTGTGTAGGGACCTGTAGGCTGACCTTGCAAAGGAAAAGCAACGTTGACCAGTTCCAAACATCTGATGGCCCAGAAATCTAGTAAAAACTGCTCTTCAGGTGATTCTGATGCAGCTGAAGTCTGAGAACCACTGGGTGAGCAGAGGTACCCACTGGTTTCCCTGGATTTCTGGGAAAGTGTGGCCAAGGGGTCAAGGAGCTGATCAAGGAGGATATCTTCCCCAGGAAGGTGGCCTGGCTATCTTCATCATACATTTGAGCAGGTGAGGGAAGAGATAAGAAGAAAGAATATTTTGAATGGTGGTGGGGAACTGCTCTTGGGGGTGGGCTTGCCAGCCCTTTTATATCCTCTCCCTGATGAAGGGAGTGAAATGAAGCAGAAAGCCTGTGGCCTTGGAGTCATACTTACCTGCGATCAGATCCCATGGATGCCTCCTGGCTCTCTTGCTTTTCAGAAGTGAAACCTCAATTTATGCCTCTGTGCAGTTGGGGGAGTATACCTACCACACCGACTTGTTGTAAGTCTTAGTGGAAACAAAGGAAAGGGGTCCAGGGGACCCCTTCAGGGGTCATGGGAAAGTCCTCGGGAAAATCCCCACTGCTTTTGAGGTCAAGAGTTTCACTCTCAATGCCAGTTTGTCCTTTACATGTTTCCCTTCCGTTGACTGCAAGTATTTTCATTTTGTCTCTGAAGTTTTAGAAACCACTGATGGGAAAAAGCAGAGCTGGTTTACCTAGCCAAGCCGACCTCTGCCAGGGGCATCCCAGCTTGAGAGCACTGCCTGGGGGCAGTAAGACACCCCAGAAACCAAAGTGCTCAACAAGGCACCAGAGAAGTGGCAGGTGTGACGGTTGTGACGGAGGACCAGGGGTCCTGTCAACTGCGCCTGGGTCCAGAGTGATGCTGGTGCAGCCCTTTTTGTTCTGAATCCCCGCCTCCTTGGCTGGCATCCTGCAGCTCTGCAGTTAAGTACCTCATCTTTACCCTCGGCTCCTACCTGTGACACAGATGTCTTGCAGCCACAGCTTATGGTTCACTAGCTCTTCCCCCGGCTACTGCTATCCTAGCCCAACAATCCTCTGGTTCCTTCTAAGGAGCAAGGGTTAGATAGGCAGCCATGCCGGTGGAGGTCAGCCAGGTGAAAAAAGTGCATTGTCCAGCTCATCAGTCAAGCCCCGGGCACTGCAGTTTCCTCAACTCAGGACACTGCTCTTCATCACCTCTCCCCTATTCTTCATTTACTTCCTGCCTCACTCACACATTACAACCCCAATTTCTAAGCAGATGACATGAAATAAATCTTAGGGTAGGAATAGGAAAACTATCTTTGGAGCAGTTATGATTTAGAAAAGGGAAGGGCTGTCACTGAAAAGAAGCACAACTTGGAGGTATCTGTCCATTTTACAGGTTTGAAGACAAAGCAATGCTTGTAAAAGAAGGGCAAAAATTTTCTTTGAGGGATAATGTACTATCATATACCCATGTCAGCGACTTCAGTCAAAGTAACATGATCTAAAGGAAGGGTTTCTCAACCTTGGCATATTGGCATTTAGATAAGTCTCTGTTGTGGGGGCTGTCCTGTGCATTGTAGGGTGTTTGGCAGCTTCTCTGATCTGTGTCCACTTGATACCAGTAGAACTGCCTAGTTGTGGCAACCAGGAATGTCCCCAGACATTGCCAAACGTGCCCCGGGCAGGGGGCTTTATCACCTCCAGTTGAGAATTGCTTATCTAAAACTGCAAGTTTCTCCATTCCATCCTGTGGCTGCCCCGTCTGTAGCAATTCTCCCACATTCTTCTAAGTTTCCCCCAATTTTCAAGGAGTCCTTTTTGGCTGACCTTGAAGGACATCTGGTGTCCAGAAGAGGTAGGCAGGTGATGTCACCTGTCTTGCTGCAGCCCAGGGAGGGGTCCAGCCCCTTGTGGTCCTTCAGTGTTGACCGCTCAGCCTTCACCCGCCATCGGCTTTGTAAACATGGTGGCCCCTCCCTTCATCCTTTCCGTCCCTCCTTATCCCAAGCTCTCATTCTGGGGCTTCTCAGTTCCAGTTAACAGCCCCTTCCTGTGTCTCTCAGCACACATCCATCCAATCTTGTGGCGTCTCCTTTTGTTGTTTTGCTTGAGAACTTGTAGTAGAAGCTTAGTGTGATCCCAGCCCTCATGTCACACACTCACCTAACAAGAAAGAAGCAGAGCCGTGGGATGCAGGAAGCCCCCCCTGGGGCTGGGCATCAGTGAGGGAGGGAGACCCTTCTCAGAGCTGGGATTAGCTGATGGTTAAGCCTTGGGGGACCACAGTTTCTCCTCATAATTAAGGCTTTCCTTTCTACGTCCACCTCCTTCCTGGTGTGGGCTCAGGCGCTTTAGGCTCAAGGCTGAGAACAAAGAGGTTCAGGGAAGAGGAGAGAAAGGAACTAAGCCAACTGGATGGGAGAATCTCTATTCTAACACCTCAAACCTTTTCCACAGACAGTCTCTTTCAGTACCGCTTGGTGACAGGTTGTGATACAAAGAGGAAAAGACGGCAGAGCAGGGTCAGGGGACTGGCTGTGTGACAAGGCTGGATCCCCTGAGCCTCCCAGCTCCTACCCATCTGCAGTGAGAACCCTTGGAGATGCAGGAACTGCCCTAGACACCAGTAATGATGAAGGAAAGTGATACAGCCAGGTATGAAGGCTTTACGGTTCAGTTTGGTTGGTAGAAACATCTTTCAGGAGCAAAAGGACAGGAGGAAGGAGCTTGGACGGTGAGGGCTGACCTTGCAACAAATCTTCAGGTGATGTGTGCTCTCCTCGAATGAGGAGCTAAGTCTGGGGAGACGGCCATGGAGGGCACTCGGGGACCACAGTCAGTGTGCCTGATCCTTGGGTGGGGGATGAAACCTCAGGAGGGAGAGAAAGGCTGTGGGGAGGACTCCAGGCAAGATTCGGAGGCTCTCCCTTTCTCAATGAGGATGCCCGGGGGCGCAAGGCCGGGATGGGGAAGAAGGGGCCAGGTGCTCTGGGTGGGACTGTGGGGCCGAGGAGAGGCGCTCGCCGAAACCACACACTTCCTTACATTCCATAGCAAAGTAATCCGTATGGGGATATAAAGAAGCATGTGGCCTTGGGAAGCAGTCTTGGCCCCTGCCTGCTTCCTCCATCGTCCGGATGCAGCCCCACATCTCAGATGGGGGCCCCTCCCACTCTCCTCCTCCTCTAGGTGGGGAAGCTTGGAGGGCAGGGCTCCCGGGACCTCACGCCATCACCCCAGCATTCTCCTCAAACTGTCCTGCAACACCTCTGTTGTGAGGCATAAGGGTGCTTTGGGGTGGGGGTGGGGGTCCAGCCGTTGCTCTACTGTTTGCTCAGGAAAAAATGGCACCCAAGTTTCTCTAGCTTATTTTCATTCAGTTATAATGTATCAAAACTTTTATTATTATTATTCACTAATTTGCCTTGGTTTTATACAGGTCAATATGATTCTGTTTTAACGTTTGGAATCCCATGAAGGAAAATTAGAGAGAAAGAGAAAGAGAGGGAGAGAGAAAAAGCGGGCGACAGAGAGCATCCTACAGAGATGCTATTCCTCACATGCACAGTGAAGGACCCCCGCTTGGACCATACCAGGCCTTCCTGCACTTCCTACTGTATGTCTGTCGTGGGCGCAACTGATGGGCTGCAGCTGCCACGCAGCATTCCGAGCACCATTGCGGAGCAGATTCTGCTCCCCCTCGCTCATCACCTGCCCTATGATCTGTGAGGCCCAAGCTGCAGAAAAGTGAGGAACGCTGGCAGCTGGGGAGTCACCCAGAGTCTGGACAGGCCACCCCGGCTGAAGGGTAATGGGGTTTTTCAGCTTCAGAGGATCTAATACTCTGCCAGGAATCAGAGAGGATGCGGAGGGAAGACCTGTGCCCCAAAGAAGGTTTGGGCTTCACAGTGTTGACAAGGGCAATCAATGAAATCTATTAAAAGTAACACAAATAAGAACAGAAATGTTTTCAAGCATGTTCTCTATGACAGAGATGATTTTTGGTGCTCTGACAAGTTCCTTGAATCCTCCCTACTCTATAAAATAGCTGTTACGTTCATCTGGTTTTAAAGATCGGGGTTGTAGAAATGAATCTGTTCACACATATGTAAATGGTAAGCCCTTAAAAAAGTGAATCAGGTTGGAAGGACAGTCTTGGATCCACCCATGGAGATAGGCTTGGAAGTTGGGAATTCAATGGGAAGCAAGGGAAGAAAATGTCTATAGGTTTTATACTCTGTGAACATTGATTCCTCTGCAGCTGCACCCTTGAGGTGGTGGCTTATGTACCATACTTTTTCTCAGGAAAATGACACCCCAGTCAAAATCATTATGGCTGATCTCAGAAATTATCCAATAACTCATTTAATCCAATCCAAGAGCTTATGAATCAGCTTCTGCTGTGAAAACAAAGTTGTCCCCCATAGTCAAGTACAAACTTAGTGTGAGTGAGAATGTGGGACTGTTCTTTCTCCCCCAGGTTTGGGGGCTGTGGTCAATTAAAACAAGGGCTGGTGGGGAGGAGAGACAGAGGGACCAATGAGAAGATGTAACTGTGCCCTTGAGAAGATCAAAATGTCTCATCTCTTCCACTGAACCAGAGAACTCAGAGTTGAGTACAGGTTCATTTTAACTGGTTAAATCCTTCACATCTAGATCTGTGAAGCCCATGCATGGCACGCGCGTGCTTTTCAGGAAAGGGGATTTGCATAAGTGAGAGAGACTGAGTTTTTTGGTCCTGAGTGCTAGAAAGAGCCAGTTTTAAGAGACCTGTCCTTCATAAACCAACTGAGGGCCAGAAGGTGATTAATTCATGTAAGGATGCAAAAAAAAAAAAAAAATCAATTTCTCAAGAAATGATGCCAGAAAACCAAGACCATGCTAATCATCCCTGGGGTGAGGCTATCTCTGGCATTTGGATGTGAATTATTTTGTCTTTTGGTCAAGCCCAACCTCATATGGTCAAAAGATTATTTAAAATTTCCTTTCAAAATTTCAGAAAAAAACAACAATAAACTTTGGAGAACCAAATATTTGATTGTTTTGAGTCTCATCTTACTTTTCCATGTCATCTAACTTAAACTATCAGGAAGGAAATTCATGGAAATTCATGGAACAGATGTGGAAATGAAGGGAAAGGTAGGCTGGAAAAACAAAGCAAACAACTGCAATAAAATCAGAATCTTTCAGACCAGCATAAATGGGAGGAAAAATTCTAGGATAGGACTATAAAAACATGTTTCTGAGTTTTGCACAGGGCAAGGGACACTGATACAGCAACTGGCTTTAGGTCTTTTCCCCAGATTATGTTTTTAGCTTCTTACCTGCCCAAATCTTCTGATTTTGGCTGGTGGTGTTAGTAGGAAGGATGGGGAGGGATGTTGTATCACATGGCCACAAGTGTGCTCTAAGATGTTGGTGAAATCACTACCCTTTCTCTTTCATTCCTGTAATAGCTGTATAACTCCATCTGCCCACCACAGTGTGGGTTAAAGATTAATGAGATAACACATGTGGAGGGTCTTGAGTTTCATAGAACAGGCTGATGGCCATATAAAATGTCACTCAACATGTTATATTGAAAAGAAGATTTATTTCCCCCTCCTCTGCCCTGTAGTCAGTTGATCACAAGCCTTAAATTTCCCTTGTTCTTGAGAAACTCCATTTAAAAGCATTCAGAATGTAAGTAAACAGTCAAGGTAGCGTGAAAAGCATAAGCAGAAATTATAGTTCTTTCCTACTTCTTTCACCAATCAGGGCAGTATTTGAATATAAGTGTCTCAGAAACAGCATGAGAAGGAAAGATGGTGGTTTCCCATGAATGGCCTCAGAAAGACTCTTGCATTTGGGCAAAATCAAGGATGAGCTAAAACAAGGAGAGGTCTGAATGATAGGCAAAGGAATCTTCAAGATTACTGATGGCAGAGGGGTGTAGGCAGGAAGAACCTGGCTTGGGCATCTGTGCATTCTGGCTCTGTGACTCTGAGCAAGCTACTTAACCTCTCTGAACCTGTTTGCTCACCTGTAAAGTGATTGTAATGCTACTGATTCAACAGGAGGCTTCAGTGAATTAGAAGCATGCACAGTGCCATGAACCCAGTATTAGAAGTCTAACAAATGGTCTCTATCACTCTTGTAACTCCTATTCAATATATTCTTTATTAATTAATATTAATATGGCAACAGAGACTACCCACTCCATGGAAGTCCTTATGTTTGACCCATTTTAAAGAGTTTCATTCATGTGACAGTTTTACAAGGGGTGGTTCTAAGATATTTGCGGCTGCTGCTGCTGCTAAGTCACTTCAGTCGTGTCCGACTCTGTGCAGCCCCATAGACAGCAGCCCACCAGGCTCCCCCGTCCCTGGGATTCTCCAGGCAAGAACACTGGAGTGGGTTGCCATTTCCTTCTCCAATGCATGAAAGGGAAAAGTGAAAGTGAAGTAGCTCAGTTGTGTCTGACTCTTAGGGACTCCATGGACTGCAGCCCACCAGACTCCACCGTCCATGGGATTTTCCAGGCGAGATATTTGGGAAAGCTTAAATATTTTTAAAAAATATATCTTTCACAATTTTGGTTTCCCTTATTTTAAAAAAATCCCATTTGTAATAATTTCATATGTCTGAAAAAGATTTGTTAAGGAAAGAATTCATCAGTATCATATCTGACAAGAATCAATAGAGATTCTGAATATACAGAGCTCCAGTCTCATTTTCAGGAGTTTTAGGAAAAGACATGAATGGTGAGATACTCAGACTGTCCCCTTATCCATCTTAAGGCCTTGCCCTCTGACGACAGAGCTGACCCTACCTAGTCAGCCCTTTGCTGGACGAAGAGAAAGCAAGACTGCAGGAAAATCACCCCCATTTCACTCTCTGAATTTTGAGTAGAAGCATCTTAGTTTTCTCTCTCCCTTCTCTGCCCCATAGAAAGGCCTGATAAAAGTTTCTTACAATAGAACCCAAAAGTTGATGCTTTTATGGGGATTTGGATCCTTCTGGTCTCTGCAGGAGGACAGTCCATACAGACACATCTACCCTGGGAGTCTGAGCTCTTGTGACCTGTACTGGAATCACTGCCAGTGTGCTCAGTCGCTGCCATGAAACAGAAGCTATTCTGGAGTTCACCAAGGCTCAAGACAAATTATTTGGGGCTTACCATCATCTGGCTGAGGGGGTAGGAAATAAAGCAGAGGCCCCTCCATTTAAGGCAAGCCTAGGTTAATGCGTGGAGACAGAACTTTATTTTTCCAAAGGCTCAGCCAGACATCTTGCTATTTTTAGAGGACTGGCCAGTCCTGAATGTTGATTCCATCCTGGGCATGAGCCTGATTTTAACTTCCCAGGGCCAGCCAAGAGCAAGGGCAGCTCCCAAACCCATCTTCTCTCCCTGCAGGCACCCTGCCACTTCTCTCGGTGGTATTTCACCATCACTGCAGTGCTTATCCTGTTTCTCATCAGAGCTGGAGGGCTAAACTGGTACTTTGGAGGAGGCTGGGGCAAGGGGTCCAGGAGAGAGAGCCAGCATGATACTAAGTCACTTACTTCTTTATGCTTCCAGCCATTCTGTGAAGTACCTTTCATTACACAGGATGAAACTCACTCCAGTAGGTTAGATAACCTGGAGGCAAGGAGTGGTTAGGAAACACCCACATCACACAGCTGATAAATAACTAACCTAGGACTTGAAGGACCTCTTTGACCCAGAGCACGCATTCATTTCATGCACTGTATATCCCAACCTCATCTGAGCCTAGAGCCATAGAGGCACCTATTCCCAACATAGAGGCACCGTGTTCCCGACATAGATGCACCTATTCCCAACATAGAGGCACCGTGTTCCCAAAAACCCAGAGCCACAGAATCAATCTCCATGGGACTGGCCTGGCATTCACATTTTAAACAAGATTCTTCTAGGGGATTTCTAGGCTCTGCAAATTTGGGAAAGAACAGCTCTGGAAGAGCTGCTTTCAAACTTAGAGAGAACATTAGAATCATAAGGGAGCTTGTTAAAAATGCAGATTCTTCTGTCTTGCCCTCCAAAGCTCCTGAGAGAAGCCAGGGAGCCTGGGCTCAGGAATCTGCATTTTTGCAACCGTTCTCAATGGATTCTGCTGAAAGTGGGCAGAAGACTTTGAAAAACAGGGACCTAATAATAAATAAGAAAGAGAGAAGTAGATACTAAAGTAATGAAATCATTTAATACTGGAAAGGACTCATTTGAGAGCAGTCCAAGGAAAAGTATTTAGTTTGGATTTAAGGAAGAATTCCTTGCAGACATGACGACAAATGGGTGACCTCTTTCTACTATGTGAACAGTGAACGTATTAGTAGCAGAAAGGGGAGCAGGCACTGTGGTCCACACCTGGCCACTGGCATCTGATCTTTTCCATGTTCCCGAACCTCAGCTTCTACCTGGAATGTTCTTTTCCCTTTGTTCTTTTCCCACTAGTTAAAGTTTCTCTCAAATCTCAGTTCAAAAGATACTTGCTCCACAAAGTTTTCTCCCAGTTTCCCCTCTTCATCTTTGTTTCTATTTGCACCTGTCTTTGGGCGTGCATCACATCTCACCCTGCTATCGGATTCCCTGGGTATCTGTAATGCACACGTTTCCTCACAAAAAGGGCTAGGACCTGATAGCTTTGGTTTTGATTCCCCACACCACTCGGTGAAGGCCTTTTGCTCAATAAGGGTGGAGGAGATAAAGCTATCACCACTGCTACTCTTCCTATGTAAGTGTTCTCAGCACTGTAACAAGCAACTTTTATTAAATATTCCTATTTTGCTGATGAAGGACACAAGGCACTGACTGAGAGATGGTTGTTTGTGGAGGGGTCTCTTTTAGAAGTGTGGCTCAGAGGTTAAAGCATCTGCCTGCAATGCAGGAGACCTGAGTTCGATCCTTGGGTTGGGAAGATCCCCTGGAGAAGGAAATGGCAACCCACTCCAGTATTCTTGCCTGGAGAATCCCATGGACAGAGGAGCCTGGTGGGCTACAGTCCACGGGGTTGCAAAGAGTCGGACATGACTGAGAGACTTTACTTGCTAGCGCTGTAGGCAACCAGAGTCCCACCTGTAGGGAGATCTGAGCTCTGTGTTAAGGAAGTGAAGTGAAGTGAAGTTGCTCAGTCGTGTCCGATTCTTTGCGACCCCATGGACTGTAGCCCACCAGCCTCCTCCGGAGAGAGTACTTTAAAAAACTTTAAGCTTTGAATTTGGTATAACAAAGTCCCCTGGAGGGCTGGCTAAGGCACAGAATGCCGGCCCCACCCCAGGAGTGCCTGACTCAGTAGGTCTGGAAGTGAAAGAAAGTGAAAGTTGCTCATTCTTGTCTGACTCTTTGTGACCCCATAGACTCTACAGTCCATGGAATTCTCCAGGCCAGAATACTGGAGTGGGTAGCCTTTCCCTTCTCCATGGGATCTTCCCAATCCAGGTCTCCCACATTTCAGGCAGACTTTTTACTGTCTGAGCCATGCTGGAGAATACTGGAGTGGGTGGCCTACCCCTTCTCCAGGGAATCTTCCCAACCCGAGGATAGAACCCAGGTCTCCCACATTACAGGCAGACTCTTTACCAGCTGAGCTATGCCTGGGAAGCAGTAAGTCTGGAGTGGGATCCAAGACTTGGCATCTCTAACAGGTTCCTGGGTGATTCTGATGCTGCTGGTCTAGGAACCATACTTGGGGGAGCCACTGCTCTAGTTCAATAGTGTTTGAACAATTCAAGGGCAAAGAATCAGCCCTTACATTCGGAACTTTCTAAAAATGAGGAGGTGAGGAAGAGGACTAAAGCCATACAGAAGCCAGGAAGGCGTGAGCTCTGCTCAGGGGTGCGGTTATAGGAGCTTTCACCGGTGAGGGTGCACAGAGACACGCAACACTCCAAAGACAGAAGCCCAGTCTATGAAGTTACTAACTGACTAAAAGAGTTTTCAGCCTGAGGGGTTATACACAACTGGGGGCCATTTCTTTGGCTCCCAATTCTTACAAATAAACTTCAAATGGGGTTTGCTGAAGAATGGATATAAAATGAGGTGGACGTTTTTCTTGAGAAGCTATCTCAGCAGAGGGTCCACTGACATATGACCACACATTGTACTTGCAGAGGGATCATAATGATAACACAGCGCAATAATACAGAATATTGATAAAACTCTGTAGCTCCAAAATCTCTCACTTAAAAAAAAGAAAAAGTGCACCTGTTAAATTGAGTGAAGATCAAGAATTGCTTAAGATCCAGGGAACATATTAGAGAATCTGGTTCTTGTCCTAGTTTTCCAAAGAAGTACATTGCTCAGGGACTTCTCAGTTTTTTAATAAGATGTAACACTTCATAACGTCTTAGTGGGGACATCTGTGGGGTCATCGGAAGAAAATGCTCCCATTCAGTGATTATTTGAGATACATGACAGATTAGAACTGCCTTTGCATTGCTTTGAAGAATATTTCAACATACATTCAAAATAACCAAGGCACTGAAAGGGCAAGAGGCCAGTTCAAGGTCACAAGGTCTGAGTCTCGTTCATCCCATCCCCAAGCCTACTTCTTTAGGCCATGGAGCAGTGCCTAGGTGACTGTGGAATCTCTACCCTCTTCATCAACTGTCTTTTCCACCCACCCTCCTTCCCCTCTGCTTTTGCTTCAAGCCCCAGCACACAGAATCGGGTTCACTGTCGGGACCCAGCCGACAAGTCACTCCCACACACCAATCATGCGGGCTGGGGCGATTTCTCTCCTCCAATTCCCCTGGCCTGGCTCTGCCTGATGGAGCTGGATTCCAGCGATGTCCTCCCCCGCCCCTGTGGGATGCAGACGTGAAGCTTCACCTGCTTCTGGAGACACCGTGGAGCTGGCTTCAGATGACAGAAGCAGGCTGCCCGCAGGGCTTCCACAAAATGCACAAAGAGAGAAAGACAGATGGGCCAGGCAGGAACGGCCAGAGGACAGTTAGAGGAGAAAGCCCTCCCCCTACCCCACCACCCGCGGGAGCAGCTCTGTACCTACCTGGGGAAAAGTTGCCGCTGGGTCCCTCCTCTGTATGCCTTCTTCCCTTGCAGGCTCCAGCCCCGTGGAGGTGTTTGGAGCGTGGATTTTTTTTTTTTTTTTTTCCCAGAGCTAGCAGTGTTGGCTTGCATTTCTATGCCTTCCTGTCAGAATTCTCTCAAGGAAACAGCAGCTGGTGAGCTCAGAAATGTCAGTCAGAATCTTGGCCTAGTTTGGGGCCTTGAAGATTCTTGCAGAAAGTTAAAAAGGTTTCTGGGCCAGTGTCTCCTCTGGGTTTTCCCTCTCCTGCTTCTCACCTTTTCCATCTTCTATTTTATTTATTTTTTAATTTATTTTTCATGTTTACCTCAGGAGCTGGCTACTTAAATCGCCCGCCTCTGTCCTTCTGATGGTTCCCTTTGGAGTCTGGCTATGGCGCTTCTCCCGGTCAGCCAAACTGCCCGGTGACTTTCTAAGCATTTAGCTTGTGCGCTTTTTCCTTATTTTGACTCCTTACTTGTTCCCTTTTCCTGTCTCCTCCTTTTCTCTTCACGCATATCTTTTTAATCATCATTTCTCCTTGTTTGTGTCAGGTCCGCTCACTGGCCCTTTATCCCTTTCCTTCTGTTTTTTTTCCTCTGATTGTGTTCTGCCTAGCTCTGCTGCCCCCTCTCCACCTGTTCCCCGGGAAGGCTTGCTCTCCGCCTTCTTCGTCTCTGCCCTCAGAAGGCCAGCCTCTGCCTTTTGTACCCTCCAGCCCTCCGCCCACCCCCAGCACGCTCTCCCACCTGTTTGTGTCTTTTAAGGGCCTTGGTCATGTCCATGCCTTCTGTCCACCTCAATCACTGCAGTGACGGGCCTCTGAAAGCTGTTAAATGACACCTCTTCAGCTGTCCCCTCGCAAGGAGAAATGCCCTTTGCTAAACCCTTTCTCACACAGACCAGTCTATAGTCATGCTTCCGTTTATGGAATACCCTGAAATGATCCATCTATTATTTTCAAGAGTACAGAACAGAAATTTATTTCAAGTGAATGAATCTCCATCTCTCGGCACTAGGTTTCTTTGAAGTGATGTTAATATATAGCTTTTCTGGTGGCTCAGATGGTAAAGAATCCCCCTACAATGCAGGAAACCTGGGCTCAATCCCTGGGTTGGGAAGATCCCCCTCAGAAAGGAATGGCTAACCATCCAGCATTCTGGCCTGGAGAATTCTATAAACAGAGGAGTCTAGCAGGCTACAGTCCATAGGGTTACAAAGAGTCAGACAGGACTGAGCGACTTTCACTTCACTAATATGTAACACCTCAGAAACAGTCCTTTTAGCGTGTCTCAATTTTGGCCACTTTTCGAACCAGAGAGTGTTCCTAGTGGACTTATGGAAAACGTGGCTAGCTGGGGACTTGAAAAGATGCTCGGTTGTGTATATTTAGTGTGTGTGTGTGTGTGTGTGTGTGTGTGTGTGTGTGTGTGTGCTCAGTCACTCAGTCGTGTCAGACTCTGTGACCCCATGGACCATAGCCCATCAGACTCCTCTGTCCATGGGATTCTCCAGGCAAGAATACTGGAGTGGGTTGCCATTTCCTACTTCAGGGGATCTTCCGGACCCAGAGATTGAACCCACGTCTCTTGTCTCTTGTGTCTCCTGCATGGGCAGGCAGATTCTTTACCACTAATGCCACCTGGCAAGCCCCATGTTTGGGGGTAGTGCCCACCAAATTGCAGTGTAACATAGAAGGCACTGGAATCATAAACAAATGTCTACATTCCTTGACTTGAAAGACTTAAACAGTTTCTTTTGAGGATAGGGCATGTATCTGAAAAAGTAAGTATATGAAAAATATGATAATTGCAAACTGATAGTACAGTGAACAGTGCTATTGGCATTCAGATACAAGGAATAATGAGTGGGGGCAAGGTTGGGAAAGCTTCCTGAAGGATGTTGGGTTTCACCTGGGTCCTGAAGGTAGGGGGTCTGACATACCTGGAGAGATGAGGGAGGGACTTTCCCAGGTGGGTGAACATTTGAGCAGATGCCTGGAAGCAGATATGTACAGAGAATGCTCAGGAAATCCTGATTAACCTGTGGCCAGATCTAGGACTTTGTAAAGGGTCAGCCTGAAGTGCAGTCTTGGACACAGAGCCCATATACTCGTAGTGGGAGATTTCTATTTCTAAAAAAGAGTTCCTTTAGCCAACCCACACCTTGATAGGTGCTTAATTTTAATTACTTATTTTTCTTTTTTTGTTTATTTTTTCTTCTGTTTTTTAGTGCCTTCATTTCAAAAAGAAAAAAATGCTATAGTGTTCTGATTTCTACAATTTAAGCATGTGTAGATTCTTTGAGAATTAACATCTGAAAAACCACAGTCTGAAATCTGTTGTTATTGAATATAGAGAGAAATGATTTCTTTCCAAAGCCCAAATATTAAGATTCTGTTTCTTATTTAATTCTGGCATTTGATATTGAAGGTCTGCTGTTATAAATGTAGACAACTGCTCATCCCACTCATTTTCAGTCTGTTCCCAGTTCTGTCTCCTTCAGGAGCCTGCCCCAAACTCTAGTTAACATCAATCTTTCCCCTTGCTAAAGGCTCAGATCCCAACTTGGTTGGGTTGAGCATTTGCTATGGGGCTAGATCTACTTTATTTTTAAAAATTAATTAATTAATTTTATTTTTGGCTATGCTAGGTCTCTGTGGCTGTGCGTGGGCTTTCTCTAGCTACTGTGAGTGGGGGCTACTCTTGGTTGCAATGTGGGGGATTGCAATGGTTTCTCTTGCAGAGCACGGGCTCTAGGGTGCTCGGACTTCAGCTCAATAGTTGTGGCTCAAGGGCCCTAGACAGAGGGCTCAGTAGCTTCCACAGGTGGGCTCTAGAGCACTGGCTCAGTAGTTGTGGTTCACAGGCTTAACTGCTCTGTGGCACGTGGGATCTTCCTGTACCAGGGATCGAACCTGTGTCCCCTGCATTGGCAGGCAGATTCTCAGACACTGTCCCAAGGAAGCCCAGGCCTACAATTTAATGTGTCATTCAGTTCAGTTCAGTTCAGCCGCTCAGTAGTGTCCGACTCTTTGCAACCCCATGAATCACAGCATGCCAGGCCTCCCTGTCCATCACCATCTCCCGGAGTTCACTCAAACTCACGTCCATCGAGTCAGTGATGCCATCCAGACATCTCATCCTCTTTCGTCCCCTTCTCCTCCTGCCCCCAATCCCTCCCAGCATCAGAGTCTTTTCCAATGAGTCAACTCTTCACATGAGGTGGCCAAAGTACTGGAGTTTCAGTCTCAGCATCATTTTAAAATTGGTTTCACAATTTTTGTATGTGTACAAGTGTTGAATTTACAAGGTTGTAAATGCCTCGAGGTCAAGTTGACACTTATTTTTACTTCTTCTCTTGACTCCAGCACAATGTAAGACAGACAGTGGGCTCCTAAAAATTCACTGGCACTTTACAACAAAATTTAAACCCATCAGCCACCTGCCGATGGGAGGTAAGCATTTTTTTTTAATGTTGTATAAATCTTTTAGCTCTTCTGAGATTTATCAAGTGCCAAAAGAGGGAAATGAACTTAACTGAATGATTTATTGGGATAGATGGTTATACTTCACATTTTCAAGTCACACTTTCTTGTGAGCCTCAAAGATGGCTTGGAACAGGTAAGTCAGGTATAGATATTTGAATTTGGAAGATGAGCCATCAGAGGTACAAAGAAGGGTCTTACTGAGAGCTAGACAGCTAGCTACTGAAAAACCTATTCTGAAATTCAAATCTTAGGACTCCCAGTACATTTCTTTTTTTTTAAACCTTAGGAATTCTGATTTCCCTGGTAAAAAGCTACTTTGATTTCCCTAAACAGTCATTGGTTTTTAAATTTTATTTATTTATTTTTGTTTTTTATTGAAGCATAATGGCTTCCTAGGTGACTCAGTGGTAAAGAATCTGCCTGCCAATGCAGGTTTGATCCTAAGGTCAGGAAGATCCCCTTGAGTAGGAAATGGCAACCCACTCCAGGATTCTTGCCTGGAAAGTCCCCTGGACAGAGGAGCCTGGTGGGCTATAGTCCATGGGATTGCAAAAGAGTTCCACATGACTCAGTAACTGAGCACACACACGGTTGATTTCCAATGCTGTGGTAGTTTCTGGTGTACATGCCAGTGATTTAGTTATATAAGCCAGGTTGGTTTTTAACAAGGCAAATTGATGGGTGAGGTAGAAACAGTAATGAGGTGTGGGAGGCTCTTTTTCCTGAGCTCTTTCCTGGTGAGGTGCTCTTCCCTGTGGAAATCTCCAGAATCCGGGGAAACGGGAAATCTAGAGCTGGTCTGAGCAAAATTATCCTCAAGATTAACGATCTCATTTTGTCATTTCATTTAATTTGTGAGGAATCCTATAGCATAGGGAAGTATAGTCAGCATCTTGTGATCATCTATATTGGAAAAGAAGCAGAAAAAGAATCTATACATACATACATACGCATATATATGTAAATGTGGGTTTCCCTAGCTGGCTCAGTGGTGAAGAATCTGCCTGCCAATGCAAGAGATGTGGGTTTCTATCCCTGGGTCAAGAAGATCTGAGAAGGAAATGGCAACCCACTCCAGGATTCTTGCCTGGGAAATCTCATGGACAGAGGAGCCTGGTGGTCTACAGTCCATGGGGTCACAAAAGAGTCAGACACGAATGAGCAACCGAGCAACAACAACGTGTAAATGTGTTAAATATATATACACACACATATATATCTGAATCACTTTGCTGTATACTTGAAAATAATATAATATTGTAAATTTACTATACTTCAGTTAAAAAAAGAAAAAAAAATACAAGGAATCCGAGGCCCAAGTTGGCAGAGACTTTCCCTCATTCACCACACTGGCATCCTCTGACCAGCTCTATGCTCTTTGTATCATATGGTCAGTTGGCTCCTGTTGTTAAACAGCCCCTCAAAGGGCCTTTTCCCCACCAAGGTGACCCCAGGACAAAGCAGTGATGGTGGAGAGACTCCTCAGGATGACTTCTTCATGGCTGCAGATGATCACCTAGAACCCCTCCAACAGCGAGCAGGAATTGGGGGTGGTGGGGGGAGAGGGGGAATCCTTTGTGATGATGGGAATGCAGAAAACAGATTGTCCCATGTAGAACATGGGCTTCATGCTTTGTAGTAGGTTCAGCTACTGCATTTCATAAGGCGATAATAGTAATAATGAAATCATGGGATGATAATAATAAATCCTTTGAGATGCTGCCAGAGTTGTGAATAGGAGGCTTTAGACACCAGTGGGCAGCTGCTTGGCTAAATGTGGCCCCCAGTTGTCAAGCAGAGACCCACCCTGATACGAGAGAAACAAATCAACAAGGATGTGCAGGGCACACACAGGGCAGAGCTGCTTGGAGGTGAAGGTTTCAGTGGAGACCCCATTTCTGCCTTTGAGAAGTCGCCCAAATGGTCAAATTTGACTTGGAGGCATTAATGGCCCCAGGCACTGGTTTGCATGAATCAGAGATTGAACATCACATGCCCTGGTTGGTTATCCTGGTTTCAACAAAATTGTTGACAGTTGCAAGCATCGTGAAGCTGGACACATCTGAAGGTAGTGTGAGCAGGAAGTTCCGCTAACTTTCTCCTTCCCAAGATGGTTTGGTTTCTTCAGAACTGGAAGGCAGGACTTTTTTACCTCCTGTGTGGGTGCCAGGAATCATTGACTCTCGTCTCAGTCTCCTCATTTGCAGACTAATGATATTAATAATAAGTAAACTACCTCCCTTATTTGGAGGGTTAAATGAAGTAGCTTATTTGCTATGAGATATCTCAGGTGGTGCTAGTGGTAAAGAATGCTTCTGACAGTGCAGGATATGCAAGAGTTGCAGTTTCAATCCTTAGGTTGGGAAGATCCTCTGGAGTAGGAAATGGCAACCCACTCCAGTATTCTTGCCTGAGCCTAGCAGGCATTGTGTCCCGTGTGTGACAGTCCACGCGTCCCCAAAGACTCGGACACACATACATACACACATACACACAGACACACATCCTGTGGGGGAATCTTGGTTTATTTTAGTTGTATTTGAGTGAGTGAATGCTAAGCAGTGTGATGAAAGGACAGAAGAGTTTGAATTTCATTTAGCAGTGGAGAGGTTTGCTTTGAGGCATTTGCTTATAAATGTTCATTTTAATGGGAGATGGTCTAGTTCAGTAAAGAAATGGAGTCCTGAATAAACCTTTGACAAAATTCAGCACCCATTTATGATTAAAACTCTTCAAAAAATGGGCATAGAAGGAACCTATCTCAACATGCTGCTGCTGCTGCTAAGTCGCGTCAGTCGTGTCCGACTCTGTGCGACCCCATAGACAGCGCCCACCAGGCTCTGCTGTCCCTGGGATTCTCCAGGCAACAACACTGGAGTGGGTTGCCATTTCCTTCTCCAAAGCATGAAAGTGAAAAGTAAAAGTGAAGTCACTCAGTCTTTTCTGACTCTTCGTGACCCCATGGACTGAAGCCTACCAGGCTCCTTCATCCATGGGATTTTCCAGGCAAGAGTACTGGAGTGGGTTGCCATTGCCTTCTCCACCTCAACATAGTGAAGGCCATATATGATAAGCCTACAGCAAACACTGTTCTCAATGGTGACAAACTGAAAGCATTCCCCATAAGATCAGGAACAAGACAAGGGTGTCCACTTTCACCACTATTATTCAAACATAGTTTTGGAAGTCTTAGCTACAGCAATCAGAAAAGAAAAAGAAATACAAAGAATCCAGATAGGAAAAGAAGAAGTAAATCTCTCATTGTTTGCAGATGACATGATACTGTACAAAGAAAACTCGAAAGATAGTATCAGAAAATTACTAGAGCTAATAAGTGAATTTAGCAAAGTCACAGGATACAGTCAATACACAGAAATACATAATCACTTGCATTTCTATATACTAACAATGAAAAATCAGAAAGAGAAATTAAGGAATCAATCGTATTCACCATTGCAACAAAAAGAATAAAATATCTAGGAATAAACTTACCTAAGGAGACAAAAGAACTGTGCACAGAAAATTATAAGACACTGATGAAAGAAATCAAGGACGACATAAACAGATGGAGAGATATTCCATATTCCTGGGTAGGAATAATCAATAACATGAAAATGACTATACCACCAAACGCAATCTACAGATTCAATGCAATCCTTATCAAATTACCAATGGTAATTACCAATGGTGATTTTCCAGAGAACTAGAACAAAAAATTTCACAATTCATATGGAAACATGAAAGACCCTGAATAGCCAAAGA
Source organism: Ovis aries (assembly GCF_016772045.2). Lineage (NCBI taxonomy): Eukaryota > Metazoa > Chordata > Mammalia > Artiodactyla > Bovidae > Ovis > Ovis aries. The sequence continues at coordinate 24,222,762 of NC_056073.1, read as the reverse complement.
AGTCTTGAGAAAGAAGCATGGAGCTGGAGGAATCAAACTTCCTGATTTCGGATTATACTACAAAGCTACAGTCATCAAGACAGTATGGTACTGACACAAAAGCAGAAATACAGACCAAGAACAAGATAGAAAGCCCAGAAATAAACCCATGCGACAAAGGAGGCAAGAATATACAATGGGGCAAAGAGAGCCTCTTCAATAAATGGTGCTGGGAAAACTGGACAGCTACATGTAAAAGAATGAAATTAGAACACTTCCTAACACCACACACAAAGATAAACTCAAAATGGATTAAAGACGTAAATGTAAGATCAGAAAATATAAAACTCTTAGAGGAAAACAGGCAGAACACTTGATGACATAAATCAAAGCAAGATCATCTATGACCTACCTTATAGAGTAATGAAAATTTAAAAAAAAAGTAAACAAGTGGGACCTGATTAAACTTAAAAGCTTTTGCACACTAAAGGAAACTATAAGCAAGGTGAAAAGACAACCCTCAGAATGGGAGAAAATAGCTAATGAAGCAACTGACAAAGGATTAATTTCCAAAATATATAAGCAGCTCATACAACTCAGTACCAGAAAAACAAACAATCTGATCAAAAAGTGGGAAAAAGACCTAAAGAGACATTTCTCCAAAGAAGACATACAGATGGCTAACAAACACATGAAAAGATGCTCAACATTGCTCATTATTAGGGAAAAACAAATCAAAACTACAGTGAGATATCACCTCACACCAGTCAGAATGGCCATCATCAAAAAGCCCATAAACAATAAATGCTGGAGAGGGTGTGGAGAAAAAGGAACACTCTTGTATTACAGGTGGGAATGTAAATTGATACAGCCACTATGGAAGACATTATGGAGATTCCTTAAAAAACTAGGAATAAAATCACCATATGACCCAGCAATCCCACTCCTAGGCATATGCCCTGACAAAACCAAAATTGAAAAAGACACATGTATCCCATTATTCATTGCAGAATTATTTTACAATAGCTAGAACATGGAAGCGACCTAGATGCCCATTGACAGATGAATGGATAAAGAAGTTGTGGTACATATAGACAATGGAATATTACTCAGCCATAAAAAGAACACATTTGAGTCAATTATAATGAGGTGGATGAACCTAGAGCCTATTATATAGAGTGAAGTAAGTCAGAAAGAGAAAGATGAATATCATATACTAATGCATATATACAGAATCTAGAGAAATGGTACTGAAGAATTTATTTGCAGGGCAGCAATGGAGAAACAGACATAGATAATAAACTTATGGGCGTGGGGAGAGGGGAGAAGAGGGTGAGATATATGGAAAGAGTAACATGGAAACTTATATTACCATATGTAAAATAGATGGCCAACGGGAATTTGCTGTGTGTCTCAGGAGACTGAAACAGGGACTCTGTCAACCTAGAGGCCTGGGAAGGGGAGGAAAATGGGAAGGAGGCTCAAAAGGGAGGGGATATATGTATACATATGGCTGATCATGTTGAGGTTTGACAGAAAACAACAAAATTCTGTAAAGCAATTATCCTTCTATTAAAAAATAAATAAAATTTAAAAATCTAATCAAAGGTCATGAACCTTAAAAAATAAAAAAATGGAGTCCTGGATGGTTAAACTGACTTCCCTGCACTAATATCATTCACGGAATAATCCTCAGAGCTGGGGTCAGAACCCAGGCCCCCATTCCTAAACTTACAGAATCAGCCAGGCTTGTGCTGAAGGCCTGAGCTGCTGTGCTGTGTGCTTAGTTGCAGTCCGACTCTTTGTGACCCTCTGGACTGCAGCCTCCAGGTTCCGCTGTCCATGGAACCTTCCAGGCAAAAATACTGGAGTGGGTTGCCATGTCAAAGGTCAAGCGAGAACAAAGGAGACCACGATGGTGGGAATTACCTGTCAACAGAATGCCATGACATAGATTTGCAGTGTTCTCTGAATGAGATGTGTCCCCCAAGCACTGTGACTGTAGCGCAGGGTGCTGTCTCCAGGGTGATGGCAGCGGTGTGAGGCCTTGGCCACCAGCTGCTCCCCCGAAGCTTTCCCAGCTGCTGCTCAGACCAGCGCTGTGGTGGGGGAGCCCCGTGGTGGGTATTCCAAGAGCGCAGATTCCTTACAGGACGGGGCAAAGCAGGTCAAAGGCAGAACAGTTGAAGCTATTTGGGAAACAGGTGGGAACAATGAAAAATTCATTTGGTTAAAAGTGGGCTTAAGTCAACACAGAAGTCGTCCCAGTTGCTTGGTTTGAGAAGACAGTCCATGCAGTGCCTAAAAGCTTTCCTTCCTTTCTCCCTCCCACCCTGCCTCCCTCCTTTGTTTTCTTTCCTTTTTTGTTCTCTTCCCTTCTTTTTTCTCTTCCTCTTCTTCCCCTAGTCCCCCTTCCCCCTTTCTCTCCTCTCTGGCTCTCCCTCCCTTCCTCCTTTCTTGTTCTTTGTTCTTTTTAAGTTTACATGCGAGGCTTGCTCAGAATTTAAAAGAAACTAAAAAAGTGAACTCTCTGAAGAGATAACTAAATGAAAGTTGATTACTAATTAGTTGATTTTTTTTTTTAAAAATCCTGTCCTATAACAAGAGGACTTGATTTCCATTCGGGGTTGGGGGCAGTGGTGGGGGGGTGGGTGGGGGGAAGAGATTAGTTAAATGTAAGGGAAACTAAACTTTAGCAGGTCCCCTGGCCTGGATCAGCTCCATGCTTTCACACATGTTTTCGTTTAATCCTCTCAAAACTTCCTTGCCCGCCACCACTGGATGATAAACTCTTCAGTGGCAGGGGGAGTCTTCCTTGTCTTTGGTATTCTGTCCCAGATTTCAGCATTCAGATTGTTATTTTAAAAAATGTAGCTTATGTCTTTTTTGTCTCTGCTCTACTTCATTTTGTTTTGTTTTGTTTTGTTTTCTTTTTTTCTACTTCATTTTGAAGGGGACATATTCTCTAAAAGATTTAATTTTACAATTATAATTATTTGAAAAACTTTATATTTCTGGTATAAATATTGACATAAGTTCAAATATTGTATCATTCTTTTGAACACATCCAATGAAACTTAATCCACAGCAATTTGACATTTGTCACTCTCTTTAAAAGAATATGAAAGTGAGCTTTTCTAAACAGTTGGAATTTTGTAATGTTCTTTATTTTTTAAACTTGTATTATTCTGTTTCATTTCCAACAACAAATTTTACCCTAAAGAGTACATTATGTTTGAAAATATTTTATTACCCTATCAGATTTTGCTACAACATAATATAAATATCCCAAGATGGAAATTAAATTTAAGAACTTTCTAATTAAAAATTCAATAAAAATTATTTTAATTTCCTGAGACTTACAGAGCTAAGATTAAAATTTTTCCTTTGGACTATAGCTCTCCAGGCTCCTTTGATAATTCTATCATTACAATTATTACTAGTACAGACTTACTCAAAATAGCATAAATATATTGCAAATAATATTACTAAATGTAAAAATTAATATTTATTGGAAATGCATCTCTCATGAGATTGATAGGGCTTTAAACATTTTTTCTTGGGTTCATGCATCCATGGGTAGATATTGCTAACTGTGAGCGTGGAGGTTTAGCATCAACTCCCCACCCCCCCCCACCATTACCCCCCCCACCCCCCACCATTTATAGATATGAACACTGAGAACATTTGTTCATGTAAATAAGAAGATGGGAATGGAAGGAATTTTATGGTGGTGATCTCTCACAGTTCTTTGATTCACGTCTGATTTTATGCCAGAAGTTAAATAGTATCTTGTTATCAAAATTATTATTAATGATCCATCACTCACATCTTGTTGAGGTTCTCCTTTCAATTTTGTTGAAAACTATGAAATGGGAACTTTACTTGCAGAAGAGCTTGTTACTTGGTTATTTTGCTGGGAGAGGCCCTGAGTGTCTGGGCACATTCTTGCCAAACGTGCCAAGAATGTGAGGCTCTGTCTGCTTTTTATCCAGACCACTTCACAGAGCAGTGAGCAACCTTGAGATGAGGTAAGATCTCTATCCAGATGAAGAGAAAGACTGCTTCTGCTTGCTATGAAAATCTCAAATCCTCTAAGCTCAAGGTGCTACAAACCCACAGTGTACACAGAGTCCATCTGAGTCCATCCATCTACTTGTATTGCCCCCATGCGACTTGGAGCACACAGGGAATCAATGCAAACCAACATAATGCTCATGCTTCTTGCTGTGCCAAGAGCGATGAAGGTCAGCCTCTGACCCATGAGTTTCATGGCTTTTGCCAGCATTTGTGAAACCTTTAACAGACTAGTTCATCAGGTTTCAGTAGAGTAAAACCCCAGATCCTTCACAGACCTTTGTGTATTATGTTTAACTTCTGAGAAGAATATCAGGAAGACTTTACCATGGCTCACTGAATGACTGTTAATTGTAGCATTCACTCTTTTACATGGAGGCACTCTGTTTACTACAATCCAAAGTGTTAGAAAAATCCAAAACTTGTTAACTTCAATGCACCCTTGTCAATATATTTTTGAAAAACACTTTAAAGCTCTTACCATGTAACTTTATTTTTTTCATATACGGTCTTATTTTATTTTTTAATTTATTTATTTTAATTGGAGGTTAATTACTTTACAATATTGTATGGCAACCCACTCCAGTATTCTTGCCTGGAAAATCCCATGGACGGAGGAGCCTGGTGGGCTACAGTCCACAGGGTAGCAAAGAGTCGGACATGACTGAGCGACTTCACCTTCACCTCATCTTGCCATACATCAACATGAATCCACCACAGGTATACACGTGTTCCCCATCCTGAACTCCCTTCCCTCCTCCCTCCCCATACCATCCCTCTGGGTCATCCCAGTGCTCCAGCCCCAAGTATCCAGTATCATGCATCGAACCTGGAATATACATATTCATCAAAAATTTGGAGCCATAGATTTAGCTCATTCAGTTTGGAGGATGTCTGCCATTAATGCTTGATTGGCAAAGCCAGTCTTTATAATCAAACCCATCAGCCAAAGTAAACTTGAGTGAGTGAGTGTTGTATGCTCAGCCCTGTCTGACTCTTTCTGACCCCATGGACTATAGCCCCCCAGGCTCCTTTGTCCATGGGATTATCTAGGCAAGAATACTGGGGAGGTTTGCTGTTTCCTTCTCCAGGGGATCTTCCCGACCCAGGGACTGAACCCTTATTTCCTGGATCTCCTACACTGGCAGGTGGATTCTTTGCCACTGAGTCACGTGGGAAGCCCCAAATAAACTTATTCAATATCATATATCTGTCTTTATTTTTGTGTCTCAGGGTACAAAAGCATGCAAACAGGCGTCTAAACTGGAGGGAGAGTCCAGATGACTGCCTTTTACATTTTTTCAATCACAATGTAAACTCAACTTAAAAAAATCATTCACTGTTGTACATTAAAAAAAAATATTTAATTCATTTGTTCAGTTGCACTGGGCCTTAGTTGCAACACGAAGAATTTTTCTGTCTTTGTTGAGGCATGCAGGTCCTTTAGTTATGGCATGAGAACTCTTACTTTCCGCACATGGGATCTCATTCCTTGACCAGGGAACGAACCTCAGGCTCCCTGCATTGAAAGCTTGGAGTCTTAGCCACTAGACCACCAGGGAGGTCACTGGATTTCACTGTTTTGAATTAGACTTTTTCTTAAAGTAATGGAGTGAGAGTTTCACATCTCCCTAATTCCATCAGGGAGACATCCCACGGGTATAAATAAACCACATTTCTATCCATGTATGATGCTAAATCTGAGTGAACTCCGGGAGATGGTGATGGACAGGGAGGCCTGGCGTGCTGCGATTCATGGGGTCTTAAAGAGTCGGACACGACTGAGTGACTGAAGTGAACTGAACTGAACTGAACTGATGATGCTAAAGCTGAAACTCCAGTACTTTGGCCACCTCATGCAAAGAGTTGACTCATTGGAAAAGACTCTGATGCTGGGAGGAACTGGGGGCAGGAGGAGAAGGGGACGACAGAGGATGAGATGGCTGGATGGCATCACTGACTCGATGGACATGAGTCTGAGTGAACTCCGGGAGTTGGTGATGGACAGGGAGGCCTGGCATGCTGTGATTCATGAGGTCGCAAAGAGTCAGACACAACTGAGTGACTGAACTGAACTGAACTGAACTGATGTTAGTATTTTATTAATAATTAATGTATTTAAAATGAATAAAAATTAAATTTGGAAAATGGTGCAGGCAGAGGGCACATATAATTTTACTGTACACAAAGTAGAATAGCATCCATGGTTTGGCCTTGTACCCAAGGGAATGTCAGTAGTACTAGCAGAGGGCTGTGGTAGGTTGTACACTTATTTGTGATAAATGAAACTCTCCCGGAGGAGTCTCAGAAATTTTGGTGTAATGGGGAGAGTTGTAGGAAATTAAAGTTCTGCTGAGCACGTGGGGAAGGGCAAGTGCCATGACATTTGGGTTAATGACACCCCATTTGTCACCACATTCCAATGTATGAGAGCGTCCAGTGGAAACTTAGGTTACACATAAAAACCTTAGTTCTTTGGAGCAGCAACTGCTGAAACCTCTTCCTTCTTCCCTATCAGCTGCCTCTTGAATTACCTCCCCCAGGGCCCTCCTTCATTTCATAAAAGGCTAGGGCTGGGATGTATCATGTTTGCAATGCTTCGGAGGGAAGCAAGCCTTTTTCTTTTTTCCAAAGCAAACACTGGAATGTTCCCTCTAAACCCTTTGATGGACTAATTGAGATAGATCTCCAGGACTCCTGGGATTTGAAGGAGGACTAAGAGGTGGTCCTCACAATGGCCGTGGGAAAAGGATGAGAATAGAAAATGATGGCGTCTCACATATCGTTAAAGAACATTTTGCCTATTCAATATATTCAAATGTATTATTTGAATATTCAGGGGCCCCCAGCCTCCAGGATTTAATGCCTGATGATCTGTGGTGGAGCTGATGTGATCATAAGAGAAATAAAGTGCACAATAAATGTAATGCACTTGAATTATCCTGAAACCATTGTGCCCCACCCCCTCCCCCACCTCACTGTAGTCTGTGGAAAAATTGTTTTCCACGAAACTTGTCCTTGGTGCCAAAAATGTTGGGGACCACTAAATATACATAATCTGACTTATTTCCAGGTTAAAATGTACAGTTGAATAATTGACTTATTTTACGTTTTCCTCTTTATTAAGGTATGATTGACAAATAAAAATAGTGTATCTATAGGTTGTACAACATGATTTGTTAGAGCACTTGAATGATTGATTTAGTCAACTTTTGTTGGCATCATACTATTAAGAGAAATCAAATTTCACTATATTAACAAGTTAATTCATTCCTGCCCCCGCCCCCCGATTTATAAGAATTGAGAGTCTTGGAAAGATTTCGCTTGTAAATTAGATTATAGTGTTCATGAGACAAATCAAATATATTAAATTCATAAATAAAAGTTAAAATGTTTAAGGGACTTTAATTAAGTAGGTTAGTTCCAAAATCATAAACCAAGGCCCCTTGAAAAGTGATAGCTAAAAACTGCTAAATTCATAGACAGAATAAGATTTGTAAGCTGAACACGAGAGCTTGATGAACTTTTGTTTTATTTGTGGTTGTTTTTGAGTTTTCTTTTTTCATATGTAACTTCAATAAATTCAACAATAATTTAAAATAGCAAATAAAATAAAATAAAATGATGATTTTTCTCCATGGGTGGGGAACCAGCCATCCCACCTGTTCCCAGCTCAGCCCTGCCCTCAGAGCCCAAGGCTGGCAGGTTGCCTAGTTAATGTTTAAAACAAAAACCTGTTGAACAGAAAGAAAGTCTTTGAAAGTACTGAAGGCCCCCTCCTAAATCTCCCCTGGGTAAAGAACACTGGATGCATTATTTCCAGTAACTCTTGGTGAAAAGGCATCGGCTTCTCAGGGAAGGTATTATTGGTATTTAGGTCAGGAAAAATAAAGTTCTCAGGAAGCGCCTAGAAGTTTAGGGCAAGGGAGCGGGCACTGAGAAGACGAATGGGCCCCAAACACCAGTGGGTCCAAAGAGGGTCTTGGGTCCTTTGGAAGTAAACCAGCCAGAAGGTTTGCCATGAGCTGGGTCCACACAACAGCTGGGGTCAGCCAGACTGATTTCTGAGAAAGGCCGTCCTGTCAGCAACACTGGAAGAATGTTTTGGAATTTTGTTTAGAAGTGGTTAATGTATGCAGCACGAGGGAAAAACTAAGTAAATATTTGACGTTCAGCTTGTGATCTGGAGGAGAGGAGGCAATGGAGGATTCTCCTGAAATAAAGGGTATTTTATCTGGAATTGTTTGATAATAATGAAAGAACTTGTAATGGAATGTCCACGCCCCTTCATTTTCAGTGTGGGGTGTTCTGAGGGACGCCCTACTTTCTCTACTCTGCTAAGAGGTAGAGGTGGCCCCCTTAGGGAGTATAAATGTCTGGGGTATAACAGGGATTGACCTCACTGGGGGACAAGTAACTAGTTATTGGAGGACCTTCACCTGGAGTGTCATGTTCCCACAAACAGTGTCTGGAGAGTGGATGGGCAAGGTTTTGGTGCACAGAAAGGACAATGGCTAAAATATAAACTCAGCATTTGTTTGTGGATGTATCCTAAGTGCTCAGACCAGTGTTTGCTACATGAATGGCTTTGCTCACATGACGGGAGGGACCGCCTGCTAAGGCCAGTACAGCCTCTGGATGCAAGGGTGCTTCTCGCCGAGGTGGCTTTCCCGGTGCCCTGCATCTGCCTCCTCCAGGCCATGTCTCTCTTGCCCTTCCTCTCAGCCTTCTCACACTAAAAGTCAACTAAAAAAATGTTGCTTCTATCCCTTTTTCCAACTGACATTTCTGCTTCCTGTTTAGCTGCCCCAATCCCTAGGTATACCCCCTCCAAAAGGGATCTATCTTTATAGTTTTCAGATGAATAAAAGGAGACAAAAAGCACAATTTCATAGTCTATCCAGATATTTGCAACGGGGCAAATAAATGATCTGCGTGTGAAGTGTGACTATCTATCACCTCTGCGTGCTCCCAACCTGTACTTCTGAAAATTCTTAGGGAGCAGAGATGCTATTTATAAGATATTTGGTGGCATAGAAGAAGTGATGAATCTTTATTCCATAAGAGATAAACACTTGGCCCAGCAGCAGCCAGGTTGATGTGTCATGCTATATCCCATGATTGAACAGAATCGAGGAGCAGGAAAGCAGATAGGATATGCAATTTCTTCTTCTTTGTGGTTCATTCATTAATTCGACAAATACTTATGGCACCGACTCTGCCCCAGGCATTGTTGCTGGAAACCTGGATGCAGTGGTAAAGAACCCTATTTTTCTGGAGCTTAAAGTTTTTCTGGGAAATTAGGTGTTTTCTACCTAGGTGAGAGGACAGAGAGAGGAGTTAAGAGATAGCTAGATTTGTTGCAATCTATGAATTCTTCCAAAGAAGTATAAAAATAGAAGGCTAGTAGCATTTTTGATGCTAAATTAGCCTGATGTAACCCAGTTGCTCAGTGGTAAGAGATCTGCCTGCCAATGCGGATGTGGGTTTGATCCCTGGGTCGGGAAGATACCCTGGAGAAAAAAACAGCAACCCACACCAATATTCTTGCCTGGGAAATCCCATGGACAGAGGAGCCTGGCAGGTTCTCTGCGACAGTTCATGGGGTCGCAAAAGAGTTAGACATGATTTAGCAACTCCAAAATGACAAACAAATAAACAAAAAAGGAAGGTTATATTAACCCTAGGAGAGATCTAACTGGACCACAGGAAAAGAATTAAGAATGATACATGAAACATTTTTCTAAGAAAATCTGGGAGTATGTCAGGGTATGTTTTTAAGGTCAGTTTTAATGTTGCAACTACTAATATACATCTTCCTAGCTTATTTCTTTAAAAAAATTTTTTATGTGGACCATTTTTAAAGTCTTTATTGAATTTGTTAAAATATTGCTTTTGTTTTATATTTTGGTTTCTTGGCTATGAATCAGGCAGGACCTTATCTCTCAGACCAGGGATCAAACCCGCACCCCTGGCATCAGAAAGTGAAGTCTTAACCACTGGACCACCAGGGAATTTCCTTTTCCTAGCTTATCTGCGATTGTACTTGCAGAAAGCCAAAGTGGATACTCTATGCTGTTTGGATGGCAAGATCAGAGAGGGTGGAGCCCATTCATCTCTCCCCTCCTCACACACAGAACATCTGCTTCCTTATAACAGGGAGCACACCTCCCAAGCCCGCACAGACACAGGAGGGCTGCACGGGGCTGAGCTGATGGCTGAAACCAAAGAAGCCCCAGACCTGTGGTTGAAGCAGCTGCACGAGCCATAAATTGTTTGTAGAAGCGGCCTAAGTGGCTGTCTAAGGGGACGGGGCAACAGGAGCAGCTACAGTCAGGACTGATTTCCCTTTGGTTTCTCCATCCAGCTCAGAGTTGCAGGATTCTAGGTTCTTTTCCAGCGAAGGCAATGGCACACCACTCTAGTACTCTTGCCTGCAAAATCCCATGGATAGAGGAGCCTGGTTGGCTGCAGTCCATGGGGTCGCTGAGTTGGACACGACTGAATGATTTTACTTTCACATATTGGAGAAGGAAATGGCAACCGACTCCAGTGTTCTTGCCTGCAGAATCCCAGGGACGGGGGAGCCTGGTGGGCTGCCGTCTCTGGCATTGCACAGAGTCGGACACGACTGAAGCGACTTAGCAGCAGCAGCAGCAGGTTCTTTTCTGGAGACAGAAATACAAAAGCTGGGCTTCTTTTGGATTCCTTTAGTCAGGGCAGGGCAGGCAAGCTCCCTTCCTCTTTGTGTGTGGTTCTACTCTTGGGCTGATTTCCATTTCCGAGAGAGCACTGAAGGTCCTCAGCCTTGTGCGGCTGATAAAGCAGCCCATCTCTAGGTCTTCTAGGGCTCTTCTCCTGTTGGTCTTTATAGCATAGTATATGTCCAATGAGCTGACTCTTTGGAAAAGACCCTGATGCTGGGAAAGAAGGAATGCAAGAGGAGAAGGGGATGGCAGAGGATGAGATGATTAAATGGCATTACTGACTCAATGGACATGAATGTGAGCAAACTCTGGGAGGTGATGGAGGACAGAGGAGCCTGACATTCTGCAGTTCATGGGGATGCTGAGTCAGACATGACTTAGCAAGAGAACAACGACAACAACATATCGTTTCACAGGTGAGAGAAAGCAGCGCTGAGCATTTGTCTCAGCTTCATTTTCTTCCCTTGCAGACTACAAATAAAACCTTGGTAATCAAGTGGGGTTCCATGCCTGTCCCCAGGGGAGGGCCATATACCACATGTGGCTGTCTCCTTCTGGACATTTTGGTCTCAGCTGATACATCATTGCCTGAGAAGGACCTTCCCTTAATATTTAAATATGCTCCCTTGTCCCTCCTATCACATCATCTTTTACTTTTAGTTATTGGTGTCTCTCACTATCTGAAGTCGGCTGTTCATTTATGCTTTACTTGTATATTGATGGTCTTCTCCAACAGAATGGAATCCTTATGGGAATGGAGACTTTAACTGCCTGATTTAATCTCCTGCCTGTGCCTGTCACGTAGTGGGTCCTCATCATCACCCAGTCACTTCCTGGGTGCCTCAGCAGTAAAGAACCCACCTGTCAGTGCAGGAGAGGAAGGAGACATGGATTTGATCCCTGGGTCAGGAAGATCCTGTGGAGGAGGGCATGACAACCCACTCCAGTATTCTTGCCTGGCAAATCTCATGGACAGAGGAGCCTGGTGGGCTACAGTGCATGGGGTCCCAAAGAGCTGGACACGACTGAGCACGCATGTGCACACACCAATTACCCATCTGCTTGTGACCCTTCACTTTTTCCCATCTTAGAGGGAGTTAAGGTCTTGTATTTCGATAACCGACAAGGCCCTCCAAGCTCCATCTCTCAAGCACCACTTGCCTCTCAAGTACCACCTCTCTGAGCTCGCTTTCTTTCTTACTCCACTCTGGTCAGACTGGTTGGGTCATTACACTGGGCGTGCCAAGAAGATGCCTTTCTCACGCTCTTACACCTGCTGTTTGCTTGCCTGGAGCCCTCTGACCTGACACATCCATGGGGTTGTTTCTTCATTGCTTCATATCTTTATCTGATGTCTTCCCTCCCTTCCTATCACAGCCATTAGTCCCACGCTGGCATTTCCCCTCTTCCTTCCTTTATTTTCCTCCTTGGCACTTGACATAACCTAACCTGTTATATATTATACTTGCTTTTCTTGTTTATTTTCCCTCTCTCCCACTAGACTGTGGGCTTCCCTGATAGCTCAGTTGGTAAAGAATCTGCTTGCAATGCAGGAGACTCTGGTTTGATTCCTGGGTTGGGAAGATCTGCTGGAGAAAGGATAGTCTACCCACCCCAATATTCTTGGGCTTCCCTTGCGGCTCAGCTGGTAAAGAATCTGCCTGCAATGCCAGAGACCTGGGTTCGATCCCTGGGTTAGGAAGATGCCCTGGAGAAGGGAAAAGCTACCTACTCCATTATTCTTGCCTGGATAATTCCATGGACTCTTTAGTCCATTGGGTTGCAAAAAGACGGACACCACTGAGCAACTTTCACTTTCCCATTAGACTGTAGTTCTCTGAGGGTAGCGGTATTTGTCTGTTTGGTTCACTATTACATTTTGGTGCTTGAGCAGTGTCTGACACTTAGTTCACAGTAAGCATTTATTGAGTGAATGGAAAGTGAGGGAGAACTTGGTGTTCTCTGTCATAAATTCTGGACTGATTGGAAGCCACTGAACACTGTGAAGGACCAAAATGTCAATTTTCCACTGGAAAAAAGATTGATTGGGGCACTTGGGATGAATGGATTGGGAGAGCAAGTGTGGATATGGAGTGATAAATTAGGAAGATTTGCAAGAGTTTAGGGGAAAGAGAGTGGTAGCCTGGACTGGGGCTGGGGGAGTGAGAATGGAGATCGCGGATGTGTTAGAAACTTAAGATTCTGAATATGTAAGTCTTAGGGGCTGATTAGAAATGGGAAGCTATGGTTGGAGACAAGATGTGGAGTAGGAGAATGTATGTATTCGTATAACTGATTCACTTTGCTTTACAGTAGAAACTAACACAAGATTGTAAGGCAACTTCATTCCAGTGAAAATTTAGAAAAGGAATGGGAAGCTAAGCTGCATCAAGAACGAATCTAGGGTTTCCCTGTGTGAGTAAGAACCTGTGTGAATGGTTTGTTGTTCTATTCCTGGATACAAAAAGCAGTGGAGGAGGAAGAGATTTGAGGCAGAAGATCAAGGGCTTAAAGTCTCTGGCCTTGCTGAGTTTAGGGCATCTGAGAGATAGCGGAGTGGAAATACTGTGTTCGCAGTTGGATATTCAGGTCAGGAGCTCAGAAGGTTCGAGTCATCAGCACATAGATAGCACATGAAGCCATGGAAATGGATGATAAACAAAAACCAGCATCAGGTTGCACCTGTGAGATCAAAATTCATCAGACATTTTTATGGTTCCAGTGTGGCTGCATCGACTGAAAGAAAAAATGCACAACCAATTGATAAAAGTTGAGAATTGTGACTTATTTGGCAGACTTTCTGAGGACTCCAGCCTGGGAGGCAGCCTCTCAGACAGCTCTGAGGGACTGCTCCGAAAAGGAAGGGAGCCCGAATATATAGGGGTTTTCGCAACAAAAATTAGGTAGTCAGAACATCAAAAGATGACTGTTAAATAAAACTGGGTATCTCAAGTTAGTGAATTTAGTGCTTTTCTGTGTATGGGAAGATCCAAGAATCTGGGCTTATTGAAAGCAATCCTTTGCTATGCACCTTAATTATCAAGGGCCAGTATCCTGCCTTTCTCCATCCTGAATCCCCTCAGGGTGTACCATTGGGTGGCTTGATGACTGTAGCATCCTTTGTTTACTGAGATGACAAGTGACATTTTTCATCCACAGCTGTTTCTCTCTGGGAAGGCTGGTTTGCGAGGTCACTCCTAAGGGGGGAGGAGGCAGCAGGGCAGTGGAGGCAGGGTATGGGGGTTCAGAGTCCTCAGCCTCCCCCTCCAACCTGAATCTTCTGTTGGTCCAACCTGCAACCCTCCACCAGAGTTGCTCTGGATAAGACTGCACCTCTGTCTTTAGACTTAGTTCTATTTTTGAAAGTTTCCCTTCTGCCATCAGTCCTGAGTCTTCCCCAGAAACCAAGTTAGTGAGGGGATGGTGACAGTTACCATCTAATCCAGCTGTTGATGGGGTCAGTTTTTTTCCTGAAGCTTTTGGACCTGTGTTCAACGGGAGCAGGAAGACAGATGGCTCCAGAAAAGAGAAGTTCAGGACTAACAGAAGGGCTTTATTACTTTTTATTTTTTAATTGGAGGATTGTTACTTTGCAATGTTGGGTTAGGTTCTGCTGTACAATAGCATGAATCAGCTATATGTATATCTGTCACGCGAGTGTATGTTCCTCGGTTCTTTGTCTCGTCACAACAAAGATTTGGAGTGACGGACATTAAAGCCGGCTCGGCGTGTCACAGCTCTTGGGTCTTAGATAGACTGTGTTATAGTTCTCAGGTCTCGAAAGGACCATGTTATAACTCTTAGACAAATCAGTGTTATAGCTCAGTGTTACAGCTCTATTTTATTTAGAAGATAGCAGGAAAATCCATCTTTGAGGCATGAGGGCACATCGATCTAAAGACACGAGGAGAAGAGCGCCCCAGTGCGCGGGAGAGAGGGGGGAGAGAGAGAGAGAGAGAGAGAGAGAGAGAGAGAGAGAGAGAGAGAGAGAGAGAGAGAGGGAGAGAGCTGGCTTTGGCTCCTCTTTTTATATGTTTATCTCTCCCTGGGCCTGTCCTATGTAAATTGGGCCAGCCAGGAGTGTTGTTTGTTTTACCTGAGGTCCTCACTCTGGTCCTCGGACCTTCTTTTGTTCTATTTTCGTGGGCTTTTCCCTTCCTTGCCTTTTAGCCACCGCCATTTTGGACTCCTTTTCCCTCTTCTACCTACTTAACATATCTATGTATCCTTCCTCTTGAGACTCCCACTCCACCTCCATCCCACTCCTCTATGTCATCACAGAGCACTGAGCTGAGCTCTCTGTGTTATACAGCTAGCTTCCCACTAGCTATCAAATTTTACAAGAGTTTATATGTTAATGCTACTCTCTCAAATCACCCCACCCTCCTCTTCCCGCCCTGTGTCCCAGAAGAACTTTAAGTTGAATGAAGATCTTGGTGCAATTTCGTGAGCATTTTGACATCTTTGCATCCGAAATGGTAGTTGTAGGAAACCATGCATTTATTTTAGACTTGTTTTATTCTCTTTCTTATTTAAAATGTTTTTTTTTTTTTTAATTTAAAATTTAAAAAAAGAATTGGGGCCACATCCAGCGGCTTAGAGTATCTTCCCTGACCAGGGATTGAACCCGGGCCACCACAGTGAAAGCCTGGCATCCTAACCAGTAGACCATGATGACTAAAAAAGGTGTAAAACTTGAGTGTTGCGAATTAAGTTTTATTTGGGACAAAATGAGGGCTGCAGCCAGGAGGCAGCATCTCAGATAGCTCTGAGAGACTGCTCCAAATAAAACTTAACTCACAACTCTCAAGTTGTACATCTTTTTAGTTGACAGTTATGGCGACCGATGAAGTGACCCAGAGTGGACTTCCTTCCTTAGCCTGGACTTCACGAGGAACCGGAGTTTTGGTACCAGCAGTGGCCTCTTGCACCCATCCACCTCCTCGGGGAGTGTAGATGAATTTGGGTAAGTCTCTCCTGGTTGTTGAATATTGGTTGAGATTCTGAGTTTTATTTGGTGGTGGAGCAGATTACCTGCCCCCTTCCAGTAGGAAAGATACTGGGAGGGGAATGTGTGTATGAAACATCCGGGGCATACTCATGCATGATCTAGACACTGAATGGAGCTCGGTTGAAAGATACTGAGATATTCCCACCCAGTCAAAAGATACTGGGTGTCAGGAGTTGGGGGGGAGGGTGGTGTGGTTGACTGAAAGATGCCAGGGCAATTGCCACCCAGTGAAAAGGTACTGGGTGGGAAAGGGCTCAACTGGGAAAAAAATTGAGGAATACCTGGGGCCTGACTGAAAGATGCCGAGGTTGCTCCATTGTAGGGGACTGAATGGTCTTGGCTGAGTGGTTAAGTAAGAGGCTGATCTGACACTTTCCCTCAGTTTGACTGCCATTTGTCAGGATAAAAGTGAGGAGAATCCAAAGAAAAGGGACACGACTCCTCCCTGCCTATTTGTTTTCTCGGGTGACTGAGAAATTTACAGTAGTGGTGGAGGCCTAGCCCGCATACTGTGCAGTGGTCCCATAGGCAAACCCACTCATTAATTAAAACACTTGCTTGTCCAGGGGTTGCACAGAAGAACTGGCCATTCAGCAACGTGAGGAGCCACAGTGGTCTTAGACTGCCAGAGGCAGAATCTGGGACGTGTAAGACAGCTGAAATGATTCTGGGATGACTCCTGGAGGAGTTAAGCTCACAAACAGCACATGGGCCCACTACACAAGTTCACTAGTGATTTTATCCCTGAAAAATTCAGTTTAAAATGGGAAACAAAATCTCTCAAAAACAGAAACAAAGGGGTGTCAGAAAGCCAGCCTCTGACTAACACTCTAGCAAGATTCATACGGAGATTCATACAATACATACAGAGCTCATACTGGCAAGTACCTAGTTAATTGGAGAAATTATACTAAAAGAGATTTCAATCTAAAATGGCTAAATTTGGGTTCTTTTGGTATTCCAAAATTGATGTTTTTGTGTGCAGTTAGAAAAGGCTGGCCGTGCTTACTTTGGTATCTAGAAGCTTCTAAGAGGAATTAATAGAGAAACTTCTTTGCAGGAAACCAACAAGAAATTGCTTGAAACTGTATCAGAACTTAAAAAAGGCTGCTTAGCCCTGACTCTGCCAGGTCACAGGTCTAGTGGAACTGGAAAGTCACATTTGGCATTTATGCCATTTGGTTTTTGATTTCTGAGCATCACTTTACCATCTTTTTGGAGCACTCTTGCTTCTTGGATTTTGATTTCCGGGCATCACTTTGCCTTTTTTTTTTTCATTTGGAGTGTGACTCCTGGCTGGTGAAGTTCTGGTTTTGTTTTGTTTTGTTGGTCTGTTGTGAGCACACAGACGTCTGGTACAAACTGCTGGAGTTAATATGGAAATTGCTCACTCTAAGGTTCCACACTCCATCTGGGAACCCCTTGGAGGAAAAAGTTTTTTTTTGACTGGTCAATCAATAGCTATGATCCAATGACAAGAAAAACGGCCTAAAAATATTAGATCTTTATTGACATTGGATAGGAAAATGGACTGAAGTTTCCCCTATGTCCAGGACTTCCCCTGTATCTCTTTAAGAATTCTTGCCTTGAGGAAATAACTTCTCCTATACCTTTATACCGGAAGCATCACTACGAACAAAGCTAGTGGAGGTGATGGAATTCCGGTTGAGCTATTTAAAATCCTGGAAGATGATGCTGTGAAAGTGCTGCACTCAATATGCCAGCAAATTTGGAAAACTCAGCAGTGGCCACCATTACTGGAAAAGGTCAGTTTTCATTCCCATTCCAAAGAAAGGCAATGCCAAAAAAATGCTCAAACTACAGCACAAGTGCACTCATCTCACATGCTAGCAAAGTAATGCTCAAAATTCTCCAAGCTAGGCTTCAGCAATACATGAACTGTGAACACCCAGATGTTCAAGCTGGATTTAGAAAAGGCAGAGGAGCCAGAGATTGAATTGCCAACATCTGCTGGATCATGGAAAAAGCAAGAGAGTTCCAGAAAAACATCTATTTCTGCTTTATTGACTATGCCAAAGCCTTTGACTGTGGGGACTACAACAAACTCTGGAAAATTCTTAAAGAGTTGAGAATACAAGATCACCTGACCTGCCTCTTGAGAAATCTGTATGCAGGTGAGGAAGCAAAAGTTGGAACTGGACATAGAACAACAGACTGGTTCCAAATCAGGAAAGGAGTACATCAAAGCTGTGTATTGTCACCCTGCATTAACTTAAATGAAGAGTACATCATGTGAAATGCCAGGCTGGATGAAGCACAAGCTGGAATCAAGATTGCTGGGGAAACTATCAATAACCTCAGATATGCAAAAGACACCACCCTTATGGCAGAAAGCAAAGAACTAAAGAGCCTCTTGATGAAAGTGAAAGAGGAGAGTGAAAAAGTTTGCTTAAAACTCAACATTCAGAAAATTAAGATCATGGCATCCAGTTGCATCACTTCATGGCAAATAGATGGGGAAACTGTGGAAATAGTGATAGACTTTATTTTGGGGGGCTCCAAAATCACTGCAGATGGTGACTGCAGCCATGAAATTAAAGGACACTTGCTCCTTGGAAGAAAAGTTATGACCAACCTAGACAGCATTATTAAAAAGCAGAGACATTACTTTGCCAACAATGGTCCGTCTAGTCAAAGCTATGGTTTTTCTAGTAGTCATGTATGAATGTGAGGGTTAGACTACAAAGAAAGCTGAGTGCTGAAGAATTGATGCTTTTGAACTGTGGTGTGGTGGTATTGGAGAAGACTCTTGAGGGTCTCTTGGACAGCAAGGAGATCCAACCAGTCCATCCCAGAGGAAATCAGTCCTGAATATTCATTGGAAGGACTGATGCTGAAGCTGAAACTCAGCTACTTTGGCTACCTGATGGGTAAAAGTGACTCATTTGAAAAGACCCTGATGCTGGGAAAGATTGAAGGTGGGAGAAGGGGAAGACAGAGGATGAGATGGTTGGATGGCATCACCAACTTAAAGGTCATGAGTTTGAGTAAGCTCTGGGAGTTGCTGATGGACAGGGAGGCCTGGCATGCTGCATTCCATGGGGTCACAAATAGTCGAACATGACTGAGCAACTGAACTAACTGATATCTTTATATCAGAGCTCTCTGGATCATTTATCTAGACCATCTCTAATTCCTGAAACCAAAAGAAAAAAAAAAGGGGAAACAAAGCCTTTGCAATCTTATTTCAACCATTGTTTACAACTAGGAAGTTTTGTATTGTGAAATCTGATTCATAACTAAGTTTGAAAACAAAGCTATAGGGTCTCTTGTGTCTATTTGGATATATGTATGTCTCTGTGTGTCTTTGTTTTTTGGATAATATTGCTGATTGCTGAGATCAGTTTGTAAATGAGCTCTAATCTAATTGGCATTAAAAAAAAAAGTAAGCGCTAACAAATCAAATAATTCTAAATACAAGAGAAATTAACCTAAATGAATTTCAGGTTCACGTGAACTGGGAAATATTTAGTATTAAATACCGGATATTAATGTTTGTTTGTTGATCCAACTAATATATACATTCTAAGTAATTAACATTAAGCAGAATATTTTCATTGTTTAGGAATGTCTGTCTAAAATAATCTCTCCAGATTGGGGTAACCTGAATTTCTAAGGGTTGTGCTAAACTAAGAATTGGAAGTTTATTGAATAGCTAGGTCATTTCCAAATGAAATAAGATTTTGAAACATTTACTACTGAACACTAATTTCCTCTTACAGAGAAACTAAAGAGATTTGGGACTAAAAATGAATGGTGTTTGGTGCCATCCTAAAATGTTCTCTCTAGGAAAGCAAAGGTTTTAGAAATTATCACCGATATTTATGCTTACCAATCTATAAAATGCTAATATAAAAGTCAGTTCTTATGTATACTATCATTTAAGAATTGAATCGCCAGTCTATGTCTGACGCAGGGTGCAGTATGCTTGGGGCTGGTGCGTGGGGATGACCCAGAAAGATGTTGTGGGGAGGGAGGTGGGAGGGGGGTTCATGTTTGGGAACGCATGTAAGAATTAAAGATTTTAAAATTAAAAAAATAAAAACTAAAAAAAAAAAAAAGTCAGTTCTTGGTTGCTTAAGGAAAGTAGGAAGTGTGTTTTTGGTAAAGAAGTTATGAGGAATGAAATTGCATTTTGTGAATGGAAAAGGAAGTAAGCCTGACTTACAGGTGGCTTTTTTGGATGGAAGAACAAAGTAATCGGTACAGAAAGTGATAAGAAGGCTTGTGAAAAGTCAACCATGAGAAAAGAATTTTTTACATGGTTTAAAATAAGTTTAAAATAATTTTAAGTTTAACTTTTAAGTAAAGTGAAAGTGAGTGAAGTTACTCAGTCATGTCTGACTCTTTGCGACCCCATGGACTGTAACCTACCAGGCTCCTCTGTTCATGGGATTTTCCAGGCAAGAATACTGGAGTGGGTTGCTCCACGATTGTTTCACAACGACCTATAATGGTGTCTGACCGAGTGTTCTAAACCTTTTTGATATTTGTTGACAAAACTTCCTAAATCATTCTAATGAAGAAGATTTGTAGCTAAATTTGGGATGCTTCGGAGGGCCCCTGAAAAGTCCCAAAGAGACGTTTACACTCTTTAGATGTTACACTAATTAGGTTCATTTTGTATACAGAATTACTTGGGAAGTATTGTCAGGTGAGTAATAAGTCTCAGGTTATATTGTATGGTTAATGTTACTAATATAGATATCCTAGAAACTGTATGGAGTTCCTAAAATTTTGATATGTTTGGGTAAAATGTTATCAGTCATAATCTAGTTACTATCTCAAAATATTGTCATAGCACTAACCAAGTTTCACAAAAATACTTCCTCTTCAAGAAGATTTATAGAAAGGACTTTTGGATAAATACCAGTTTCTGAACTGGGTAAGGATTCTAACGGAAAACCTGATGACATTACAAAGGTTAACAAAAGGATTAAATGAACTGGTGAATATGCTTATAATTTTTATGATTTCTATCTGAAAAATTACTGATTTGAATCTGTGTTTTCCAGATGTGAGAAAAAGCTTTCCCTCAAACTAATTGTGACAGTAATTTGGAAAAATTATATTTTATAAACAAATTGAAACTTTTATCTTTTCTCTCTATCTGAACCCTCCAGCTATTGGAAACTCTTAGTCTTCCAATAACTTTATTAGATGAGTTAGGTAGGTTGTCTCACTAACAGGTACAGAAATCTCAAGACATTTTGAAGACCTTGAGAAGGGAGGAATTCACTTATATCTGTTAGGCAAAATATGTGATAAGCCTTTGGCGTGAATTTCCTAGCCCTGTTCTAGTTTCCTAGAACTTTTATTTTAAAAGTTCAAGTCTACTGAGACCAGACCTATGTCAAAAACAAGCCTTAATTCGGTTATATTTGGTTAAAATGATGGTGATTTTAGGGAGAAAAAGATGTTTCAGTTCAGTTCAGTTCAGTTCAGTTCAGTCACTCAGTCATGTCTAACTCTTTGTGATCTCATGGATTGCAGCACGCCAGGTTTCCCAATCCACCAACCAACTCCTGGAGCTTGCTCAAACTCATGTCCATCGAGTCGTTGATGCCATCCAACCATCTCATTCTCTGTCATCTCCTTCTCCTCCTGCCTTCAATCTTTCCTAGCATCAGAGTCTTTTCCAGTGAGAAGACTTTCCCATCAGAGTCTTTGTATCAGGTGACCAAAGTATTGGAGTTTCAGCTTCAGCATCAGTCCTTCCAATAAATATTTAGGACTGTTTTCCTTTAATCCTGATTTCCATTGACTATTCAGGACTCAACATTCAGAAAAATGTTTCAATGAATGTTAAATCCAAGTTTTTTAATGGAGGTCTGTATCTACTAAGACTCATTTCCTGGACAGTTCTTTGCTGTTAGGGTATATTAATGTACAATTTAATTAATTTATTAAAGAACACCCTAGGTTTGTTTCTGAAGCTTATCTCAGTAATCTATCTTTGGATAAAGATCAGATGCCTCATGCATGACCGGCAACCAAGACTGGAAAAAGATATAATTTAAGGAACGTCTCCAACCTGGATGGAAGGACCTTTCTATCAGGTACTCTTAACTAGTTCATGCCCAGTGAAACTGAAGGAGAACTGACTCTTGGCTTAACTCTCACTTCTAGATGCCCCTAAGCTGGACTGGTCTATAGAGAGGCCTGCTGATCTCAGACTCACCTTAAAATGAGGCTCAAAAAGAAGAAGCTGCATTACACTAGGAGAAGATGACATCAGAAGTAGACAGCTTGCCCAAGATGCTGATCTGATTTGTACGATCATTTATAATGTTTTCTTGATTCCTTGGACCTATGCTTATCAATCAAATGTTTTCTATCATGGACACAATTCTATGCTAGTTTAAAACTCAATCCAGTTGTTGGGTTGTGGCCAATAGCCTGGCTAGTACTTCTGTTTTACCTTGGTGGATTTTTGTCCTCCAGGGCTCTGATAGCATATCCCCTAGGAAATTTATTCTAGATGAGAGTTCAGTCCTGTTCTGTCTATTCATGACATTACCAGATGGTATCCTCTCACCTGGCCAATTAATAATACCTGCTCTGATGTTCGGAGAAGGCAATGGCACCCCACTCCAGTACTCTTGCCTGGAAAATCCCATGGGCAGAGGAGCCCAGTCCATGGAGTAGTGAAGAGTCAGACATGACTGAGTGACTTCACGTTCACTTTTCACTTTCATGCATTGGAGAAAGAAATGGCAACCCACTCCAGTGTTCTTGCCTGGAGAATCCCAGGGATGGCAGAGCCTGGTGGGCTGCCGTCTATAGGGTTGCACAGAGTCAGACATGACTGAAGCGACTTAGCAGCAGCAGCAACAGCTCTGATGTTGGAAATAGATTTTTCTCTTAGGATCATTCAAACTCAATCAGAGTGACAAGCTAAGTCTCAATCAAAAAAAAACTAACTTCTCATCTATCAAAAGGAAAATTCCCACAATTATGGGATGGATCTATATGGTTAACACCAGGCTACGATCATTTAAGTTTAAAAGTTTCTCTATGTTGGGAACAATTAAATCATACTAAAAATGATCAACCTGGTAATATCATGAGACAAGGACAGGGGCTTTATGAACTATGCCTATTATTACCCTTAGAGAGAATGATTGTTATGGAACTCAGTGGATTTGTGGCACTAATTTATGGCTTTGACATCTACAGGGATGGATACGAAGGTGTAGCTTTGGAGTCTCATGAATTTAAGGTCATACATGTTAGCAAATTAGAGGTAACCCCAACCAATCTACCATTGGTATGATCCCAGTTGGTCAAAGATCTGTATTCTACTGGTATGACCATTTATCAGTTTTTTGGTGTGTGCCTTCATTGGGGTTGGAGGATGTAAATGGGAGTATAAGAATCCTTAACAACTTTCATAAACTTTAAATGATAGTAACCAGATTATTAGCCTATTGAAATCTATGATGAGAATTTTCCTTCTTTCATCATAGAGAAATTTCTCTATGATGAGAAAGGCAGTGCTACACAACAGCAAGGCCCTTGACACCTTACAGCATCTCAGGGAAATATCTGTGCTATAATTCAAAGTAAATGCTGTAATTTCAAACCCAATAAATCCTTTACACACATTTGATGAACCATATGAAAAATCAGATTTCTGCTTTAAGTGACCTATTCCTTAATCTTGATGATCTTTTAAACTGGTTTGGTGTGGGAGGCTCATGGTAGAAATATTTACTTTTAATACCACTAATGCTATTAACTATACTATTTGTATTTTGCTTGTTTCACAAGATTATTGTTTCTTGTATTACCAAGTGTATGATTGAGGCACCAATGTAAATAATGATGACTAGACTTGAAGCAGTTGATCAAATGTGTATCTCGATATATGATCAATGATTGTAATAGTGTAACTCTAGATATGGGAAGATGCAATGAAAGGGAACACTCCACTGGACCATAACTAGAAGACAGGGGTCCAGAGATCTTTGACTATTAAGACCTAGTCCAGTAATAGCACATTGAGTGGCCTTTTGACAAAAACTCTGTTCAGAACTGGGACAAAACCTTGCATATTGACCTTTTCTCACTGCTGCTTTGGCACAGTCTCTCAGAGTTCTCTGAGATGCTGCCTCCTGGGCTGCATTTCTCATTTTGCCCCAAATAAAACTTAACTCGCAACTCTCAAGTTGTACATCTTTTTTAGTCGACAGTCACCAGGGAAGTCCTAAAATTTTTTAAAAACTATATATTTATGGTAAAAAAAAAATTTAGTGTAGAAGAATATAAGTGAAAAATATAAATTGTTTTTCTTCCTCTCCATTAAAAAAAAAAGCTGGTTCCATTGCTCATCCTGTTACATTTTGTTTTAAATTCAAATTTGATTGGGTTCAGCAAGTTGGGGTGATTCACTCTTGGGTTTCTTTGTGGCAGCTGTTTGCCATGAATGAATATCTTGCTTGTCCCGGGGGTCTTCCATGCGGCCTTTCCAGGCAGCACCTGGGAGAACAGTCAGATCTTTTCATTCTTAGGCAGGAGGTGGCGTGCCCTGAGGACAGGCAGCTGCCTCCCTGTGGGAGGGGAAGGAGCAGGTGGGGCAAGAGGCCACATGCCACCAAATCCCTTGCAAATTTTCCTCCTTCCTCAGCCCAACGCTGCCAACCGGGCTGAATACCACAGGGAGATTTTTTCCACTGTGAACAACTGTCCCGGGACAGCAAGCTGGGATCACGTTTCAGGAATCTTGTGTTGCCCTTGAGAAGCCGTGTGGACGGCTGTCAAGTATGTATAGGGGATAAGAAGGTTCCAAAGAGAGATGATGAGTCAGGAGGCACTGGGGTGAAAGGGGTGCCTTCTGTGGGGGTGGGGACAGCCTGATCCTTCCAGGCTTCCCTTCAACCTTTCATGGAAGAGAATGATCAAACTAACTCACATTTTAAAGATTTACTTTTTGTTTTATTTAATCTTCCTTTTCCTTTCCTTTGAAATTTTTTTTTCATTTTAATTCAGTTTCCAATCCAATTTGAAATATAGTATTGTGAAGTTGATTTATCTTCAATGATCAATTAAAATTCATGGAACATATAACAATATTGTTGTACTTATTTTCTTTCCTAATGTCATTTGACTCTGAAACAACATTAGTTATTAATACTTTCATTCCCAGCATGAGCTGTCTCAATTTTTTAAAAATCACACATGTCATATATAAATATCTCTTAGTAAAATATTCAGATAACCCCCATTTTCTCATTTGAGGACATTTTACAGTTTACAAAGTGTATTCACCATTATTCTTTCATCTGATTTTTACTAGAAGGTGTTCTCAGCTAATGGTCCATATCTGCATGTTTTTGAAAAACTCTAGGAGAACAGCCCTGGGAGGCAGACTTTTCTAGAGCAAGTGTGGACAGGATAGATGGAGGAAGAGGAAGAAGGTGGCTGCCTGGAGATGGGAAGTCAGAGAACAAATCTGGTCTAGTTCCCTATCCAGTTCAATGAATTTAGGAGGCTCTGCATGGTCCCCAAGCCTAGTCCCACCCCTTTGTTAACAGTCACCCACCCCATCAAATCAGGTGACTTCTAGATCCCATACCTGTGGAAGGAGGATACCCTGATTTGGTGACCAAGGGTGTGACAGGGGTTCAAGGACGCAGCCATCCAGAGTTAAACAATAAAACACAAACAACAGACCCTGGGTTGTTGGTGTGAATACCCCAAGCCCACAGCCTGCCCTCCCATCTTCCTTCACGCCCTCTCTTCTTCTCTCCCTTCTTCCCTTCCTCCCCACCTCCTGTCTCCCCTCTATGCAGCCCATCCTCTTTACAGCCTAACCACCAGCTGAGGTGGCTCTTCCCCATTTCCCGCCATCCCCTTGAGTGCTATTTTCAGTGCATTTGAGTTATTTAAGTCAGTCCTTGCAGCTCATTTTATTCATACTTCATCTGCATAATAAGCATGTTGACATGCCGCTCAACATTCTGCCACCGAAACAGTCCTACATGCAGGAAACAATGATGCCATTTCCCTCTTCCCAGAATGTCTCTAAGCCCTACATTCCAGAACTTTTAAGATTAAATCTCTCTGCTCCTCAGTTCAGTTCAGTTCAGTTCAGTTGCTCAGTCACGTCCAACTCTTTGCGACCCCATGAACCGCAGCACGCCAGGCCTCCCTGTCCATCACCAACTCCCGGAGTCCACCCAAACCCATGGCCATTGAGTCAGTGATGCCATCCAACCATCTCATCCTCTGTCATCCCCTTCTCCTCCTGCCCCCAATCTTTCCCAGCATCAGGATCTTTTCAAATGAGTCCGCTCTTCTCATCAGGTGGCCAAAGTATTGGAGTTTCAGCTTCAACATCAGTCCTTCCAAACAACACCCAGGACTGATCTCCTTTAGGATGGACTGGTTGGATCTCCTTGCAGTCCAAGGGGCTCTCAAGAGTCTTCTCCCAACACCGCAGTTCAAAAGCATCAATTCTTTGGCCCTCAGCTTTCTTCAGAGTCCAACTCTCACATCCATACATGACCACTGGAAAAACCATAGCCTTGACTAGATGGACCTTTGTTGGCAAAGTAATGTCTCTGCTTTTTAATATGCTGTCTAGGTTGGTCATAACTTTCCTTCTAAGGAGTAAGCTTCTTTTAATTTCAGGGCTGCAGCCACCATCTGCAGTGATTTTGGAGCCCAGAAAAATAAAGTCAGCCACTGTTTCCACTGTTTCCCCATCTATTTCCCATGAAGTGATGGGACCAGATGCCATGATCTTAGTTTACTGAATGTTGAGCTTTAAGCCAGCTTTTTCACTCTCCTCTTTCACTTTCATCAAGAGGCCCTTTAGCTCTTCTTCACTTTATGCCATAAAGGTAGCGTCATCTGCATATGTGAGGTGATTGATATTTCTCCCAGTAATCTTGATTCCAGCTTGTGATTCTTCCAGCCCAGCGTTTCTCATGATGTACGTTGCATAGAAGTTAAATAAGCAGGTTGACAGTATCCAGCCTTGACGTCCTCCTTTTCCTATTTGGAACCCATCTGTTGTTCCATGTCCAGTTCTAACTGTTGCTTCGTGACCTGCATACAGATTTCTCAAGAGGCAGGTCAGGTGGTCTGGTATTCCCATCTCTTTCAGAATTTTCCACAGTTTATTGTGATCCACCCAGTCAAAATCTGTGGCATAGTCAGTAAAGCAGAAATAGATGTTTTTCTGGAACTCTCTTGCTTTTTCAATGATCCAGTGGATGTTGGCAATTTGATCTCTGGTTCCTCTGCCTTTTCTAAAACCAGCTCCTGGCCCATCTCATAAATTCTTCGGCAAATAGAAGATAAGTTAGCAGTCAAAATGGAAACATCATGGACCTGCTGGAAATGACTGAACTCTACCAAACCACAGAAAAATAAATTTCTGAAATACCACCTCATGTTTGTGGAATATATTATTTCTCTTGGGTAACATATTGGAGGCTTTTTGCATCTGACTGTGTAAATCAGATATGACCAAAAACACTCTCCTGGGTGTTACCTCTACTCCAAACACTTCACTACACTACTTTGCTTTTTTAAAATAAAAAAAATATTTATTTATTTGTTGACATTTAGTTGACTTACAATGTTGTGTTATTTTACGGGATACAGCGATGTGATTCAGTTCTATATACATATATATCCATACCTATTCTTTTTCAGATTCTTTTCCATTATAGATTATTACAAAATATTGGATATAGTTCCCTGTGCTATACGGTAGGTCCTTGTTGTTTATTTTATTTATAGTAATTGCACTTCTTAATCCCAAACTGCTAATTCATCCCTCCTCTACCATTCTCCTTTGGTAACCATAAGTGTTTCCTATGTCTGTGAGTCTATTTCTGTTTTGTAAAAAAGTTCATTTGTATCATTTTTTAGATTCCACATATGTGATATCATAAATATTTGTACACTTTTGACATCAGATACATGGTTTTCCCACACATTAATCAGTTTTGGGACACCAGCTGAGTGCCCTATGCCAAGTGGCTTGCAGGATCTTAGTTCCCTGACCAGGGATTGAACCCAGGCCCTTGGCAGTGAAAGTGTGAGTCGAAGCCACCAGACTGCCAGGGAATTCCTGAGTGCCCCGCTATTTAACTCAATTCTAATGCTATCTACTTGGAGGTAGTGTCATATCTGACAGGTTTGGGACTCAATCCCAGAAGACTGCGCCCACATTAGATGCCAGTGGCAAGGACAGGTTACTTATGTTTCTGAACCAAATATCTACAGATTGGAAGTTCCTATGATCTTCTCTTCAGTTCAGTTGCTCAGTCATGTCTGACTCTTTGCAACCCCATGGACTGCAGCACGCCAGGCCTCCCTGTCCATCACCAACTCCCAGAGTTTACTCAAACTCATGTCCATTGAGTCGGTGATACTATAAAACCATCTCATCCTCTGCTGTCCCCTTCTCCTCCCACCTTCAATCTTTCCCAGCATCAGGGTCTTTTCAAATGAGTCAGTTCTTCCCATGAGGTGGCCAAAGTATTGGAGTTTCAGCAACAGTATCAGTCCTTCCAATGAATATTCAGGACTGACTTCCTTTAGGATGGACTGGTTGGATCTCCTTGCAGTCCAAGGGACTCTCAAGAGTCTTTTCTAACACCACAGTTCAAAAGCATCAATTCTTCGATGCTTAACTTTCTCTATGGTCCAACTCTCACATTCATACGACTACTCAAAAAACCATAGCCTTGACTAGATGGACCTTAATTTGCAAAGTAATGTCTCTGCTTTTGAATATGGTGTCTAGGTTGGTCATAACTTTTCTTCCAAGGAGCAAACGTCTTTTAATTTCATGGCCAAAGTCATCATCTGTAGTGATTTTCAGTTCAGTTCGGTTCAGTTGCTCAGTCATGTCCGACTCTTTGCAACCCCATGAATCGCAGCACACTAGCCCTCCCTGTCCATCACCAACTCCCAGAGTTCACTCAGACTCACGTCCATCGAGTCAATGATGCTATCCAGCCATCTCATCCTCTGTCATCCCCTTCTCCTCCTGCCCCCAATCCCTCCCAGCATCAGGGTCTTTTCCAATGAGTCTGTTCTTCGCATGAGGTGGCCAAAGTACTGGAGTTTCAGCTTTAGCATCATTCCTTCCAAAGTAATCCCAGGGCTGATCTCCTTTAGAATGGACTGGCTGGATCTCCTTGCAGTCCAAGGAACTCTCAGGAGTCTTCTCCAACACCACAATTCAAAAGCATCAATTCTTTGGTGCTTAGCTTTCTTCACAGTCCAACTCTCACATCCATACATGACTAGTGGAAAAACCATACCCTTCACTAGATGACCTTTGTTGGCAAAGTAATGTCTCTGCTTTTGAATATGCTATCTAGGTTGGTCATAACTTTCCTTCCAAGGAGTAAGCATCTTTTAATTTCAGGGCTGCAATCACCATCTGCAATGATTTTGGAGCCCCCCAAAATAAAGTCTGTCACTGTTTCCACTGTTTCCCCATCTATTTCCCATGAAGTGATGGGACCAGATGCCATGATCTTAGTTTTCTGAATGTTGAGCTTTAAGCCAAGTTTTTCACTCTTCTTGTTCACTTTCATCAAGAGGCTGTTTATTTCTTCTTCACTTTCTGCCATAAGGTTAGTGTCATCCACATATCTGAGGTTACTGATATTTCTCCCCAGCAACCTTGATTCCAGCTTGTGCTTCATCAAGTCTAGCATTTCTTATGATGTACTCTGCATATATGCTAAATAAGCAGGGTGACAATATACAGCCTTGATGTACTCCTTTCCCAATTTGGAACCAGTCTGTTGTTCCATGTCCAGTTCTAACTGTTGCCTCCTGACCTGCACACAGATTTCTCAAGAGGCAGGTCAGGTGGTCTGGTATTCCCATCTCTTTCAGAATTTTCCAGAGTTTGTTGTGATCCACACAGTCAAAGGCTTTGGCATAGTCAATAGAGCAGAAGTAGATGTTTTTCTGGAACTCTCTTGCTTTTTTGATGATCTAGTGGATGTTAGCAATTTGATATCTGGCTCTTCTGCCTTTTTGAAATCCAGCTTGACCATCTGGAAGTTCACGGTTCACATATTGTTGAAGCCTGGCTTGGAGAATTTTGAGCATTACTTTGCTAGTGTGTGAGATGAGTGCAATTGTGTGGTAGTCTGAGCATTCTTTGGCACTATCTTTCTTTGGGATTGGAATAAAAACTGACCTTTTCCAGTCCTGTGGGGCCATTGCTGAGTTTTCCAAATTTGAAGGCATATAGAGTGCAGCACTTTCACAGCATCATCTTTTAGGATTTGAAATAGCTCAGCTGGAATTCCATCACCTGCACTAGCTTTGTTTGTAGCGATGTTTTCTAAGGCCCGCTTGACCTCACATTGTAGGATGTATGGCTCTAGGTGAGTGATCATACCATCGTGATTATCTGGGTCACGAAGATTTTTTTGTATAGTTCTTCTGTGTATTCTTGCCACTTCTTCTTAATATCTTCTGCTTCTGTTAGGTCCATACCATTTCTGTTCTTTATTGTGCCCATCTTTGCATGAAATGTTCCTTTGGTATCTCTAATTTTCTTGAAGAGATCTCTAGTCTTTCCCATTCTGTTGTTTTCCTCTATTTCTTTGCATTGATCACTGAGGAAGGCTTTCTTATCTCTCCTCGCTATTCTTTGGAAGTGAAAAGTGAAGTCGCTCAGTCGTGTCCGACTCTTTGTGACCCATGCACTGTAGCCCACCAAGCTCCTCCGTCCATTTGATTTTCCAGGCGAGAATACTGGAGTGGGTTGCCATTTCCTTCTCCATGCTATTCTTTGGAACTCTGCATTTAAATGGGTATATCTTTCCTTTTCTCCTTTGCCTTTCACTTCTCTTCTTTGCACAGCTATTTGTAAGGCCTCCTACGAGAGCCATTTGCCTTTTTGCATTTCCTTTTCCATGGGGATGGTCTTGATCACTGCCTCCTGTCCAGTCTTACGAACCTCTGTCCATAGTTCATCAGACACTCTGTCTATCAGATCTAATCCCTTGAATTTCTCACTTCCACAGTATAGTTGTCAGGGATTTGATTTAGGTCGTACATGAATGGTCTAGTGGTTTTCCCTACTTTCTTCAATTTAAGTCTGAATTTGACAATAAGGAGTTCATGATCTGAGCCATAGTCAGCTCTTGGTCTTGTTTTTGCTGACTGTGTAGAGCTTCTCCATCTTTGGCTGCAAAGAATATAATCAGTCTGATTTTGGTATTGACCATATGGTGATGTTCATGTGTAGGGTTTTCTCTTGTGTTGTTGGAAGAGGTGTTTGCTATGACCAGTGCGTTCTCTTGACAAAACTCTGTTAGCCTTTGCCCTGCTTCATTCTGTACTGCAAGGCCAAATTTGCCTGTTACTCCAGGTGTTTCTTGGCTTCCTACTTTTGCATTCCAGTCCCCTATAATGAAAAGGACACATTTTCTGCGTGTTAGTTCTAGAAGGTCTTGTAGATCTTCATAGAACCATTTAACTTCAGCTTCTTCAGCATCATTGGTTGGGGCATAGACTTGGATTACTGTGATATTGATAGCTTTGCCTTGGAAATGAACAACAATCATTATGTCATTTTTGAGACTGCATCCAAGTACTGCAGTTCTGACTTTTGTTGACTATGATGGCTACTCCATTTCTTCTAAGGTATTCTTGCCCACAGTAGTAGATATAATGTTCATCTGAGTTAAATTCACCCATTCAGTCCAGTTTAGTTTGCTGATTCTTAAAATGTCGATGTTCACTCTTGCCATCTCCTGTTTGACCACTTCCGATTTGCCTTGATTCATGGACCTAACATTCCAGGTTCCTACGCAATGTTACTCTTTACAGCATTGGACTTTACTTCCATCACCAGTCACATCCACAACTGGGTGTTGTTTTTGCTTTGGCTCCGTCTCTTCAATCTTTCTGGAGTTAGTTCTCCACTGATCTCCAGTAGCATATTGGGCACCTACTGACCTGGGGAGTTCACCTTTCAGTGTCCTTTTTTTTTTTTTTTTTGCCTTTGCATACTGTTCATGGTGTTCTCAAGAATATTGAAGTGGTTTGCCATTCCCTTCTCCAGTGGATGATGTTTTGTCAGAACTCTCCTCCATGACCCGTCCATCTTGGGTGGCCCTACACGGCATGGCTCATAGTTTCATTGAGTTAGACAAAGGTGTGGTCCATGTGATTAGATTGGTGATTGTGGTTTTCAGTCTGAGCTTCTCTTCAGATTTGTTTAATTTGTTTGAGCAGCTTGTGAAACTCAGGAAAACATTTTACTTACTAGAAAACTGGTTTACTATAAAAGGATAAAACTCAGAAGCAGCCAGATGGAAGAGATGCATAAAGGAAAACATGTGGGAAGAGGCACGCAGCTTCCACGCCTTCTCTGGGCATACTACTCTCCCACATCTCCACGTTTCTACCCACCTGGAAGCCCTCTGAACCCAGGTCTTTTGTTTTTTTCTGTAGAGAGTTCATTACATCACATGGCACGATTGATTAAATCATTGGTCATTGGTGATTGAACTCAGTCTCCAGTCCCTTTCCTCTCCCTAAAGGTTGGGAGTCTGTGGGTGAAAGTTCAACCTCCAATCATGGGGTTGGTCCCCTGGCAACCCACTCCCACACTTAGATACTTATCAAAAGTCATCTTATTAGCATAAACTCAGATGTAGTTAAAAGAGTTTTGTGATGGATCTCACAAGTCATCTTTACTCCTATCACTTAGGAAACTGAAGGGATTTTTGGGAGCTCTGTGCCAATATATACTTATTACAAATCACATAATTATAGCAGAATTTTCCAAAGAATGTTCAGAATTGGAACCCTCAGTTCAGTTCAGTTCAGTCACTCAGCTGTGTCCGACTCTTTGTGACTCCATGAATCGCAGCATGCCAGGCCTCCCTGTCCATCACCAACTCCCAGAGTTCACTCAAACTCACGTCCATCAAGTCCATGATGCCATCCAGCCATCTCATCCTCTGTCATCCCCTTCTCTTCCTGCCCCCAATTCCTCCCAGCATCAGAGTCTTTTCCAATGAGTCAACTCTTTGCATGAGGTGGCCAAAGTACTGGAGTTTCAGCTTTAGCATCATTCCTTCCAAAAGAACACCCAGGGCTGATCTCCTTTAGAATGGACTGGCTGGATCTCCTTGCAGTCCAGGGGACTCTCAAGAGTCTTCTCCAACACCACAATTTAAAAGCATCAATTCTTTGGCCTTCAGCTTTCTTCACAGTCCAACTCTCACATCCATACATCACCACTGGAAAAACCATAGCCTTGACTAGACGGACCTTTGTTGGCAAAGTAATGTCTCTGCTTTTGAATATGCTATCTAGGTTGGTCATAACTTTTCTTCCAAGGAGCAAGCGTCTTTTAATTTCATGGCTGCAGCCACCATCTGCAGTGATTTTGGAGCCCCCCAAGATAAAGTCTGTCACTGTTTCCACTGCTTCCCCATCTATTTGCCATGAAGTGATGGGACCAGATGCCATGATCTTTGTTTTCTGAATGTTGAGCTTTAAGCCAACTTTTTCACTCTCCTCTTTTACTTTCATCAAGAGGCTTGTTAGTTCCTCTTCGCTTTCTACCATAAGGGTGGTGTCATCTGCATATCTGAGGTGATTGATATTTCTCCTGGCAATCTTGATTCCAGCTTGTGTTTCTTCCAGCCCAGCGTTTCTCATGATGTACTTTGCATATAAGTTAAATAAGCAGGGTGACAATATACAGCCTTGACGTCCTCCTTTTCCTGTTTGGAACCAGTCTGTTGTTCCATGTCCAGTTCTAACTGTTGCTTCCTGACCTGCATATAGGTTTCTCAAGAGGCAGATCATGTGGTCTGATATTCCCGTCACCTGAAGAATTTTCCACAGTTTTTTTGTGATCCACACCATCAAAGGCCCTTATTCCAATGAAAACGATGGATCTGTCAAATATGTATTTGGGAAATACTTCAAGAAACTTAAGTGGAATTCATTTCTGCAGGACCTCAGAGGCTTTATTTATTTAAATTAATTTTTATTGGAGTGTAGTTGCTTTCAATGTTGTGTTAGTTTCTACTGTACAGCAAGGTAAATCAGCAATAGATATACATATATCCTCTTTTTTGGATTTCTTTCCCATTTAAGTACCACTGAGCACTGAATAGGGTTCCCTGAGCTATACAGTAGGTTCTCTGTCACAGGATTTAATAAGCCAATATCCATTGTGAATCATTAAGGAAGGGTGTGTCAGAGGCACAGTGAAGCCCTAACACAAGGAAGGGTGTGTGTGTGCGTGCTCAGTCGTGTCTGACTCTTTGTGACCCCATGGACTGTAGCCCACCAGGTTCCTCTGTCTATGGGATTTTCACAGCAAGAATACTGGAGTGAGTTGCCATTTCTTCCTCCAGGGGATCTTCCTGACCCACGGATTGAAAGCTCATCTCTGGTGTCTCCTGCGTTGGCAGGCATGTTTTATTTACCCCTGAGCCACCTAGGAAGTCCAAGGAAGGGTATAGCTCATAACATTTTACACTCTATTTGGTCACAGAGCTTGTTTTCTCGTGAATTGTCTTTCTAAGTTATTGAGTTACACAGAATGTACTTTTTTAGGCTCCCTCAAATGAAAGAAGTTGCTCTAATGCCACTCTGTGAAGTTGATTGATGGGAAGATATTCTAGGCCAGACTGGATGCTGAGGTGCCTGAAAGTTTACATTTTGGATGGCTGTCTTTTCTAAATTAGCATGTATCTGTTCAGTGGTCTGCTTTTGTGTTCACCTTCAAGGGCTCAATACTGCCCCCTAGTGGGTCCAGTCGGATCCTAAATTTTCTGTGCCATTGTCCTAAACTTGGGAAATGACCTTGGAAGTTTCTCAAAAAAAAAGAAAAAGAAAAAAACCCACCTTTTCAAGTTACAAAAAAAGATACTACTGTTATGATATCTGATATCACTTAAAAAAACTTTATGACACAATAATAATATGTGTTTATTTTAGAATGAGAAAATTTAAGGTAAGTGAAATGAAGAAAATAAAAATAATCTACAATTTTACCTCAAGTGTTAACATTTATCATTCTAACATGTATGTCCATGTAGTCTTTTTTTTAATCTACATGTATCTAAAAATTCATACTTCTCCTGATCCTAAACTAAAAATATATTTTTTCTGGACTTTTTCTTGTATGCCCATTTTACTTGAACTTCAGTTAAGAACCTGCTCCTTGAGTACTTTTGGTCCTTTTGAAGGAGGCAGAAGAAGAGAGGGGGTGAAAAATTTAAACATTTAAAGGGGTAATTCAGGGGCTAAGTGACCCACTATGTGTTATGGGTGATTGCACCAGTGTCTTCCAAGAGGGACATACACACTTTAATGGTACCAAATGACAACCCTTCCTGGATGCTCCTATAATACAATTATATAATAATACAAGATTATATAAACATATAAACAGCCTCTAAGGCTGCTATAATACAGTACCACATAAACATAGTAGCTTAATCAACATGGATTTGATATCTTACAGTCTGGGGTCAGCAGTCAAAATCAGTTTCGTAGGGCTAAATCAAAGTTTTTGTAGGGCTAAATCAGTTTCATAGGGATGTTCCTTCTGGGGGTTCTGTGGGGAAAACAGTCTGTTTCCTTGCCTTTCTGTCAGTTTCTCAAGGCCCCCTGCATTCCTCAGCTCGTGGTCCTTTTTCTCCTAACACATCAGATCTGACTCCTATTATCACATCCCCTGCTGCTAACTCTGATCCTCCTGCTTCTCTCCCATGAGGACCTTTGTGTTGACACTGGGCGAACCAGGAGACATCAGGACCCATAACTTGATCACACCGGCACAGTCCCTATCACCACAAAAGGTCACATCTTGACAACTCCTTCTGGGGATTAGGATGTGGATAAATTTGGGAGGGCTATTCATCATTCGGTCCACCACACTGAATATGTTTCTTCTCTTTCTGCTCCCCTTCCACTGTCCTCCTCACTTCCCCTCCTCCTTCTTCTTCCTCTTCTTCTTTGTTTTTGAGAATTTAAGGTGAGAATTAGGTGTTCATGCTCTGGAAACCATGGTCTCTAAAGGCCAATTAATCTGGTCAATGTAAGAGCTTGTGCGATTTCAGCACAAAGTCAAATAAAGCCCACTTGGATCACCTGCCCTGGCTGCGAGCTGCCCTTCTGGGATGGACACAATGGTCTTTGGCCATTTACTGCACTGGGGGATGATGGGGCATTTCTGGCAGGGCCCAGAGCTGGCTGCCGGGAGCTGTCGTGTCCCGTCCTTTCCTCTGAGTGTTCCCTCCACTCCCCTGGCTTAGCTGTGTGCTCCCTTTGAAGCTGTGCAGCAGTTGTTGTCTATAAATAGGGCATGCCCAGCCCCATCAGAGTTCTCAGATGAAGGGCAGGGCTCACTTACAAAGCACTGGAAGCGCAGGACGGTGTAGGGAGAGAGCCTGCTTTGGTGCTTCTTCTCCAACCTCTCCTCAACCCTCCCACCTCCAATTTCATGTAAAAAATACATGAAGGCCCCAGAGAAAATAATCAAAGCTCTGTCACACTTGGCAGATGCTTCCTTGCTTCCCTTTAACACGAAGGAAGGAGAAAGAAATGAGCTTCTGGATAAGAGCCCAGGGGCCCATATCAGTGCAGCCGTGCCCCAGCATTGGCACCTCCTGGAGGTCTTCCGGTTGTAACACCAAAGATGACTACATTATCTGACTCTAAGATTCTGGGTCATCTCATCTTACTCTCATGACCGTCCCTGGAGTGGGGGTATACGAGTTTCCATCTCTCAGATGGAGAGCTTCCCCCCAATTTCTCACTTCTAGGAACACAAAGGAAATGGTAATATTTGAACTTGTGGGGGCAGAGTGAGAGGTTTTTTCCCAAGTACCTCTCACTTCTCTCTGCCAGCTCTGAGCACCTCTCCTGGGGCCGGTGCCTTGTCAGTCTACACAGCAGAATGCGTATACCGGTTACAGCCGAGAAAGCACATTTGGGTGTGTGATCCACCAACCCGGTTCTCAGGCTTGCCTCCACATTCATTAGCTGTGCCTTTAAAAGAGCTAGTCGATAGTTCCAAGGTCACGATAAATGGGTGCAGTAGCCTATATGGCTGTAATAAGCCTTACTGGAAGCCTCCTCCTGGCATAGTGGCCCCAGATAGCTGGACTTCTCAGGGATTGGCTGAGAGTTCTAAACGTAAGTGTAAATGTACCAACCTACACTGCAAATCTGTATTGTGACTTAGCCTTGGAGTCAGGTGGCATCATCTCCAGTGATCATCATTGGTTATAAGTGAGTCACAAGTCTATCTAGATTCAAGAGGGAGACATATATTTCTTTCCAATGAGATCATTGATAAACACTATTTTTAAAGACACTGCCACACTATCCATCTTCACAGACATCTGAATGGTTTTCTTTAGATGTAGTAATAGCTTTAAGTCTTACTGAGGAATTTGATCCATTACTGGTTGTTTTCATTGTTTAATTCTGAAGGCAATCTTTATTTTTAGGTTTTTGTAGTTCCCCTCATTTTTATGTGGAGCTTCCCTTGTAACTCAATTGGTAAAGAATCTGCCTGTAGTGCAAGAGACCCGGGTTCGATTCCTGGGTTGGGAAGATCCCCCAAAGGAGGAAATGGCAAGCCACTCTAGTATTCTTGCCTGGGAAATCCATGGACAGAGGAGCCTGGAACACTACAGTCCATGGGGCCCAAGAGTCGGACATGACTTAGCTACTAAACCACCACCGACTCATTTTCACCACTGATGTTGTTCCTCATATCAGGTATCAGACTTGGCTATTTTATCAGCTGTGCAACATTTGCAGGAGAAGGGGAAAACATTTCTTTCATTTTCAAAACAATTTTCTCTAAGGATATAGAATTTGACAGTATCATAACGTTCTGCTGCTAAAGCAAGCATTCTACTGGGCTGCAGAAATTTATGACTTCTCTGTCACTCATTCTTTTAAAACAAAATATGAGATATACTTTAGACATCTCTGCTGGGCTTCTGGCTCAGATATTAATAGTAACATGGTATCAAACTAGAAAAAAATTAATTGCTTTTGTATTGTGGCTCCCTGCTGGTATGATTTATTTTAAATTCTGCTGATCCCAGGGAGAAGATACTGTATTATCTGTAATTCAGAAACTGACATATACTGTTTTCCCATATTTTCCACAAATGCTCCAATTTCAAAGAAAAATATGCTTCTGTGGTCCGGAAAACACTGGATATCACAACACCTATTTTATCTGACATGGCAGGAACTGAATTTCTTGACATGTAAGTGGATTTTATAAGCAACTGAATAAAATCTGTCCACCTTGAGTGCCAAAGCATTTTAGAAAATTATTGACTGTTTCTGGACTAGGAGCTGTCTGAAGCATAGGGGTGATGAGTCATCCTGGTGGTTTTCCTGGGACTCTCCCTGTTTAACACTGAAAGCCCCATGACCTTACCTTGGAAAGCTTCTGGTTATAGGCAAACTGAGATAGTTGGTCATGGCCCAGATTAGATATGAGCTTGATCTCACAACTTTCTGATCATCCTGTGTCACTGGTATGAATCTCGATATGCTGAGTGTTGTGATCCAATGATGCCCTCAGGATGATTGAGGTATATAGCCCATAGATTCCCAGACTATATGATGCCGGAGTAGCAAGTTAGCTCTGCTCATTCGAATGAGGAAACTGCCTGTAGTTCAATGTTAACTCCCAAGTACATGGACATGATGAGTTATTTTCACCTGTAACACCCAGGGCATCCTTGTTGGTTTTTAGGACTCTCATCAGGATGATAGAGGGCACGACAGTTTTGATTCCAGGTAAGTGGGGGGTCATTATTATCAAAATAATTTAATCAGCAAAACTGACCTCAGACAGTGGCAATAATGATGGATTACTTTTAAATAATTTTACTTTAGTGGGAAACTTTGTCTAAAGAAACTAAGAAACAAATATTTGATCAGGAACTTAACCCCTCTAGTGGAACAAATTCATTTCTTTTCCAAATATGAGTTTATATATTCATTATCCTTTGGCTCCAAATGTAATCAGGGATATGATATTGAACCAGAGAGAATATAATTCTCTTAGCTTTGTTTCTTTATGAAAAAGGGAGGCTAGGGAGACTTGCGGGCTTCCCAGGTGTTGGTAGTGGTAAAAAGATCCTGCCTACTAGTACAGGAGACATAATGAGACTCGGGTTTGATACCTGGATGGGAAGATCCCCTGGAGGAGGCATGGCAACCCACTCCAGTCTTCATGCCTGGAGAATCCCATGGACAGAGGAGCCTGGTGGGCTACAGTTCATGGGGTCACAAGAATCAGACACGACTGAAGACAGCATGCATGCAGGGAGACAAGGAAATGCAGGGAGAGAAGGAAATGGCAACTCACTCTAGTGCTCTTGCCTGGAAAATCCCATGGACAGAGGAGCCTAGTGGACTACAGTTCATAGGGTTGCAAGAGTTGGACACGACTGAAGACTTAGCATGCATGCAGGGAGACAAGGTGGAGAAGGAAATGGCACCCGACTCCAGTACTCTTGCCTGGAAAATACCATGGACGGAGGAGCCTGGTAGGCTGCAGTCCATGGGGTCTCGAAGAATCGGACTCAACCAAGTGACTTCACTTTCACTTTTCACTTTCATGCATTGGAGAAGGAAATGGCAACCCACTCCAGTAACCTTGCCTGGAGAATCCCAGGGACGGGGAGCCTGATGGGCTGCTATCTATGGGGTTGCACAGAGTAGGACACAGCTGAAGTGACTTAGCAGCAGCAGCAGCAGCAGCAGCAGCAGCAGCAGCAGCAGCAGCAGCAGCAGAGAGACAAGGAAAAGGAAGGACTTGCGTAACTTGAGTTGGGTCAATCTTAGACAGGTGAAAGGGGAATTTACCTGTCTCACCTGGGGAAGAGTCTGACCACACAGGAAATGTGAAGGGTGTAGGTGTGCCATAGTTCCTGGGCTAGTCACACAAACGGCATATACTCCAAAGCCCCACTTACAAATGAAAATCTTATTTAGATAAAAGGGCCATGTTAGTGCTGTGCTCCAAGTTCGTTTTCTATCAGAAACATGCCTATGAGTTGAAGAGGAAATGATAAAACAAGTTTAATAAAGACAAAGCAAAAAAAAAAAAAGAAAAGAAAAGAAAAGAAAAAAAATAGAAATAAATGCATTGAGCATTCTTGGTTTCCATTTAAAACTTGCTTTTGACTTTGGTGGCCCTCATCTACTGCAGAGTGTTTTTCCTCAAATGAATTCACAGGCATTTCTTTCCATTAGATTGTGTGCCTACAGTATATAAGGTACAGTGCAAAATGATTTGAAGGTACAGAGGGAAAATATCAATTTCTTTCTTTAAGAAATGTGGCATCTATTGGGGGATGGCCAAAAAGTTCTTTTGGAGTTTCCTAATACCCTTATTGTATAGAAACATTCAAAAGAAATTTTTGGTCCATCCTATAGTTTGAGAAAGACATGTATAACCCAAATGTTTTCAGGGTCCACCACACTCAAGAGGTCACATTTACAGTGGTACTCTCACTCATTTTGATGACTTCTACCTCTATATTTTAGGGCTTCCCTGGTAAAGAATCTACCAACCAATGCAGGAGACTCAGGTTCGATCCTTGCTTCAGGAAGATCCCTGGAGCAGGCAGATTCTTTACCACTGAGCCACCTGAGAAGCCCTCTTGATGGCTAGGCTGCCAAAAAGAATGATAAGTATCCATTGTAGGTTCTTCATTTGAGGATAGATGGGGTTACTTTCTGGACACCTCTTATTAAAGTAGCAAGAAATAAACCACGAGTTAAGTCTTCATCACGAGATTTGACTAAAATTCAGTAAACTAATCTGATCATGATTTTGTTTCCCCTGCCAGATAGCAAGCACTTTGAGGGCAGAAACTGTATTATGTTCTTTATCAAAATAATTTTGAATCATCTCAGTGGTTCATGAATATAATTTCTTTTACAAAAATAAAAATTACCGATCATTTTGAAATCCCCTTTGATTATCTCCCCCAAACCTGGTCTGTCTGCTCTTCCTTGTTTCCCACATGCCAGACACACCAGTGTGGCTCAAATGACGCTTGTGGACCTGTCCTGGGGGGTCTAGAGTGGAAGCTGGGGTTCAGAAGGGAGGAGGGTGGCTGGATGATTGGCTCCCTGGCTGACTGATCTGGCCAGGCCTCCTGTCTCTACCCTACTGGCGGCAGTGCTAGCAAATCATTCTGCTTGTCACTGGTTGCCAAGCTGTGATGCACAGGAGATTTCGCAAAGACTCCCATACTTTCTGAGCTTCCCTGGTGGCTCAGCTGGTAAAGAATCCGCCTGCAATGCAGGAGACCCGAGTTTGATCCCTGGGTTTGGAAGATCCCCTGGAGAAGGGAAAGGCTACCCACTCCAGCATTCTGGCCTGAAGAATTCCATGGACTGTATAGTCTGTGGGATTGCAAAGAGTCAGACATGACTGAGTGACTTTCACTTTCACTTTCTTTCCCATACTTTCTAGAGGATAGTTCCACCATTGTCATGAGAGATGTGTTGTATTTCTGTGGGTTAAATCAGGTCTTGCTTGGGATGCTTCCCAGGTCCTTTGAGATGGACATTCAGGGCTATCAAATTCTATTAAAAAGGCTTCTGTCTCAAAGGAAAAGAAGATGAGAATTTCTTCTGGTCGGGAACAACTGGGCATGGCTGACTGCATCAGGAAGCCAGTGATGTGAGCTGGAGTGGGTGGTGGGGCAGACACAAGGAAGTCAGACATGGACCAAGTACAGAGGTGGTGCTGATCTCCAAGGTCGGATGCATGTCCGATTCCTCATCGAGAGAGTCAAACCAGTCACTGAGACCTGTGGTCTGGGTCCTAACAGGAGGTGATGGGTGGAAGCCAAGGACTTCCTCTTGGCCAAAATGCAAGGTCAGGAGGGAGGGAGGGAAGTGATAAAATAGAGAGGGCTTGCACAAGCCCTTTCTTAGCAAGATTTTGAGCAGATCCTCTCCTGTGTGCTTCTTCAGGTTGCAGTGAAAGTCACTCAGTCATGTCCGACTCCTTGCAACCCCATGGACTATACAGCCCAGTGACCTCATGAACTATACAGCTCACGGAATTCTCTGGAGTGGGTAACCTTTCCCTCCTCCAGGGAATCTTCCCAACCCAGGGATTAAAACCAGGTCTTCCACATTGCTGGCGGATTCTTTACCAGCTGAGCCACAGGGAAGCCCTAGAATACTGGAGTGGGTAGCCTATCCCTTCTCCAGGGGATCTTCCTGATCCAGAAATCAAACCCGGGCATCTTGCACTGCAGGCAGATCCTTTACCGACTGAGCTGCAAGGGAAGCCCTTTAGGTTGCAGGGAAAAGGCAACTCGCACTTCCTGTTGGAACTTTTTCTGTGACTTGCTCTTTTGTTATTATAATCACACATAACTGCCCGTGGAGAATCCTGCCCCTCTGCCTGACTGTTAAAGTGCCTTTGTTTATAACCCTGTCCACCCTCAGACGGTAGGAAGGAAGAAACTGAGACCTCCCTTGCCTCAGGCTTGCCGGTCTAGGGGATAGTTGCAAGATTAATGGCCTTTTTACTTTGTTTCTTCACTCCCCCATCCCTGATCTGTAAAAGAACCTGGCATCAGACCCTGATAAGGCAGTTATTTTGAGATAGCCTGCCATCTTATTGGTCCGTGGGTTCTCCTAAAGTCGCATTCCTTACCCCAACACCTCGTCTCCGATTCGTTGGCCTGCCATGCAGTTGGATTCAGTAACATTTAGACTCACCCCTGCATAGTGAGAATGCCAACCTGCGGCAGGGCCTGTAGCAGCCTTTCCTCTTGATGAGAAGTCAGAGACTGCTCATGAATGGGGACCAGCCCTTCGGTGGCCCTTTGTCCTGGGCCTGTGTTCGATCACTGACTTACTGGCAGTTCTTTCAATCATTGAATACCTGTCTGTCTCATTGGGTGGACTTTCATCTAAACATCTTGTCTAGGGTACATGTAAGTGGAAAAAAATGTAAGACTTTCTTTGATCGTTAATGAAAGATCTTGGGGGAAAAAAGCCTCAGTAGCTTGCGTTAATCATTAAACTTGCCCCGTGGTCAGCTCTGAATTTTTTCTTTAGCACAGGTTTGGCTGGGACACAAACGAGTTAGGTGAGTTACAACCTGACGCAAGTAAGTTACCTGTGCTGCTGCAGGTGGGCTCTCGGTCTCACCAGGCAACACGGCCATCGGTTCCTAAGAGGAACAAGGTCATTCTGAAAGGAACAAGGTCATTCTGAAAGGAAAGGACTCCTCCCTTGAGTCCAAAGGAGAGAGAAACAGGAAAAAGGTACCGTTGGGCTCAGAAATGTCTCTGCTCTGTGTTTCCTAGATGTTGCCTTTTTGCTAATGTGTTAAACAAAGGAACTGGGGGATAGATGTAGCAGCCTCGCAGGTTTGTCTTTCAAAGCCCCTCAGGGAGGGGGGCTGGGAAGGGGACAGAGAGGAGGAGGAAGAACAAGGGCAGAGTGGGGAGAGAGAGACAGGGGAGAGAGAACTGACCTGATGCACACAGCTCTCCTCTGGTTGAAAATATTCTGGTTAAAGTATTTAAATGGAGGCTGAGTTTGTTCTTAGGAAGAATTAGTGGATAATCATTTTAAGAGAAAATACATTTGTTATTGATTTGACTGCTCTATTTTAGAGGGAAGATGTAGGTCTGAACATAGAGGTTTTTTAAAAATTAATTTTTATTGGCGTATAGTTAACTTACAATGTTGTATTAGTTTTTACTGTACAGCAAAAGGAATTAGCCGTACAGGGACATGGATCTGCTCCCTTTTGGACTTCCTTCCCATTCAGGTCACCACAGTGCTTTGACTAGAGTTTCCTGTGCTTTAGAGTATGTTCTCATTAGTTATCTGTTTTATAAATAGTATTTATTGATAGTGTATATGTGTCAATTCCAATCACTCATTTCCTCCCACCTGCCCCCTCCCAACACAGGGTTTTAAGAAAACCAATATGTGACCATTTACTTCTGATGTTCTAAATTTGGGGGTAGGCACCAAAATAAAATGCTAAAATCCCAGTCAGATTGAAAATCGACTCTCCTGTGCCTAACATATTCTGTTGGGTGTGACAAGTAAATCAAATCCGGTGCTTTTGGACTATAAGTAACTCCTGGGTACTTTTCTCTAGGCAGTAGATGTATTTCTGAAAATTAAATGTTTGAAAAATGAATCTTATTTCAAATAGGTGTAAAATATAGAGAATTTTACAAGTTAAAGAAACACCTGCTTAATCTACTTGAAAACTTTAGAACTCCTCTTGTAAATGAGAGTAGCTTCTGCCCCTACCCCAACTGCTGGGTACTTGAGGGCAGGTACAAGATAATTTATCTCTGTTTTTCCCAGCCCCAGTGGTACAGAATCTGCCTCTAATACAAGAACTGTGGGTTCTATCCCAGGTTGGGAAGATACCCTGGAGAAGGAAATGGCAACCCACTCCAGTATTCTTGCCTGGGAAATCCCACAGACAAAGGAGCCTGGAAGGCTACAGTCCATGGGGTTGTAAAAGAGCTGGACATGACTTAGTCACTAAACAACAACAGAAAGCACCGTGCCCAGCTTATATTAGGCATATGATAAATGTCTGTGGAGTGGAATGAACTACAGGTGATTATCCATTGCA
This sequence comes from Ovis aries, assembly GCF_016772045.2. Lineage (NCBI taxonomy): Eukaryota > Metazoa > Chordata > Mammalia > Artiodactyla > Bovidae > Ovis > Ovis aries. The sequence continues at coordinate 24,178,307 of NC_056073.1, read as the reverse complement.
CTGTCTTAATTCGGACATACCTAAAAGATACATTTATTCTTAAGCTTTTTGTAGATACTTTTTTTCTGGGCATTTATTTATTTATTTTGTAATGGTAAAACTGTTTTTTCTGGCTTCAGTGTTTTCTTAACCCCTCCCCCCCAATATCAATGAAAGGGGTTTGGTACATTGAGGATATAATGTTAACACGTGGAGTCTTGCTTCACCTGTTACGAGGTCAGGAGGGATGGAAGCCGGTCCACCTCCTCCAGGTCATGGACGGGGCATGACTACCAGTCCACCTACAAGCAGGCCTCCTCCCACCCCACCCCGTGTACTTGAAATGTACCTTTTGTGTAAAGGTTCCACAACAGGAGCTGTTTTCAAAGATGCAGTTTTCAGAGAGCCATGTGGCATTGAGATCATTGGGATTGAACACGTGACTGAACACTGTTCAAGCCTCTGTACAAACTTTTAAGATTGTGATGGGTGGAGATCTATTCATCTTGCTAACACCCAAGAAGAGCCTCATATGTAAAAGTTTTCCTGCTTATGAAACCCAGCACCTGCAAATCTGGAGTGTTTGCCTCCTTCAAAGGTGTCTCCTTGCCCTCCGTATTTGGAGGCCAGTTAATTTTTTTCTTAGACCTTTATTTATTTGGCTGCTCTGTGTCTTAGTTGCAGCATGTGGGATCTAGTTCCCTGACCAGGGGTCGAACCCAGGCCCCCTACATTGGGAGTGTGGAGTTTTAGCCACTGGACCACCAGGGAAGTCCGGGAGCCAGTTAATTTATGAATCTACATGGGGGACAGATTCTGTGGAGAGGCAGCTCCTGAGTTGGGCCCTGAAGGAGGCCAGGAGTTCTTTAGGGCACAAGAAAGTTGGGGGACTCTAGAAAGGGACCAGCAGGATCCAAGGCAGACGCTGCCATGTGGGGAGCTTGTGAAAGGGGAAGGAAATGTGAGGGGCAGGTCCGGGTGAAACTGCAGACTCAGGGCTTTCTGTGGGAAGCAGAGAGCATTTGAAAGGAAAACTGACCTTTGTGAGTGTCTTCTTTGTACCAGGCCCTGTGTTAATTTCTTTAGGTATGGAGAAGGCAATGGCACCCCACTCCAGTACTCTTGCTTGGAAAATACCATGGATGGAGGAGCCTGGTGGGCTGCATGCAGTCCGTGGGGTCAATAAGAGTCGGACTCGACTGAGCCACTTCACTTTCACTTTTCACTTTCATGCATTGGAGGAGGAAATGGCAACCCACTCCAGCGTTCTTGCCTGGAGAATCCCAGCGACGGGGGAGCCTGGCGGGCTGCCGTCTATGCGGTCGCACAGAGTCGGACACGACTGAAGCAACTTAGCAGCAGCAGCAGCAGCATGTATCACCTCAGTTATTCTTAATAAAAATCCTCTCAAGTGTTCTTATCCTCTGTTTGACGTGATAGAGGTTTTGCTTTGAATTGAAAGCATTAAACAGGACAACGCCACAGTGGAAGCAGCGTTTAAGGAAGATGGTCCAGGCGTTGTGAATTGAGGTAGAGGGACCTGGGAGGTCCAGTTTGGAGGGTCCAGCTTTTTCTTCCTGTTACTCCCTCCCTGTTTCCTCTGCTGTGAGGGTAAGATGCGGCTGCTGCTGCTGCTTGGCCACTTCAGTTGTGTCTGACTCTGTGTGACCCTATGAACTGTAGCTTGCCAAAATCCTCCGTCCATGGGATTCTCCAGGCAAGAGTGCTAGAGTGGGTTGCCATGCCCTCCCCCAGGGTATCTTCCCCACCCAGGGATTGAACCCTGGTCTCCTGCATTGCAGGCAGATTCTTTATGGCTGAGCCACCAGGGTAAGATAATGTCCTGCAAGTTTCCATTAGCATCAGTTTTTCAACCTGTTACCATGTTTAACATTCATTTTGTTAAGCTCTTTACTCTTTTCTTGCATGTTGTTTGCTTCCTGGAGGACTGAGACTTCCAGAAAACAAAACAAAACAACCCCCTCCCCCTCGTCACCATTAACTAGTATTTTGACTCTGGAATTTACTTACTTTTAAAATGTAAGTGTTTGCTTAAGAATGAATTAATGCAAGAGGTTACTATTACTTCCCTAGCTTGCGTATGCATAAAATAAGTGAATGAGACAGGAGAGGGGGTAGAATAGTGATGATTTTATAGATTGTCCTTTTTTTGCAAGTTGGGATGATGGCGGGTCTCTCAGAAGATCCTTAATTTTCCAAGTTTTAACACAGCAAAGCAATTGTATGTAAGCAAAAATGATAGTCATTTTCTTTTCATTTTGTTTTTAAAAGCTATGCTGCTCCAATCAAAATTGAAGATGTGTTTAATGTCTGAGCAATTTTGAAAGGATTGATTTCAGCGGACAAGATGACTGGCTCTCTGATCTATCTGACAAGTATCAAAATACTACTTTTGGCAGGTCAGTGAATGTGTTTTGAAGAGATTTTAAGGAGACCACAACAGGTTACCTTGAGAACTAGTTTATTGATACTTAAATATTATTGGGAAAGGTTGAAGGCAGGAGGAGAAGGGGACAACAGAAGATGAGACGGTTGGATGGCATCACTGACTCAGTGGACATGAGTTTGAGCAAGCTCCGGGAGTTGGTGATGGACTCAAAAGCCTGGCATGCTGCAGTCCATGGGGTCACAAAGAGTCAGCATGACTGAGTGACTGAACTGAAATGAACTGAAATATTATTGGGGATGACCTATTAGTGTCTCCTCTAAGACTGAATTTTCTGTGCTTAATAATTTTTTTCTGTTTGTTGGTTGAGGTTGTACATTAAACAGTTATAAATATATACTTTAATTTTTAACAGCTAGTGGAAGTTGCTGTTATCTAGAGCTTTTAATAATAACATAATCTTCTTTTTATAACTCCTTTTTGAGCCATACAATGCAGTTATTTTTAGATTTTATTACTTTATCTTCCCAAAGGAAGGCTTAGCTTGTCTTAGCAATGAACGGCTAAAATTTTCTTTTCTGAAATCGTGTCTCTACTTTTCTCAGCTAATTCGGTTATCCTCTGTATCTTCTTGGGGGCTTCCCAGGTGGTGCTAGAGGTAAGGAATATGCTTGCCAGTGCAGGAGATGCAGGAGACACAGGTTCAATCCCTGGGTCAGGAAGATCCCCTGGAAAAAGAAATGGCAACCCACTCCAGTATTCTTGCCTGGAAAACCCCATGGACAGAGGAACCTGGGCCGCAGTCCATAGGGTTGCAGAGAGTCAGACACGACTGAAGCAACTGAGTGCGCACGCCTCTAATACAGCTTTGAGGGCGAGTGTGAGCTGGTCTGGCCAGAGCGCCACCAGCGATTGTGTTCTTGTGAATGGGCCTTTACTGTTAGTGCAAGTTCATGCTCACAACCTAGAGTGAGGCCAGACAAACAGAATTTTGGAGCGTCAGAGTTTGGAGGGGAGAAATGTTTATTGCAGGGCTGTGCAAGAATGATAGCTTATCCCCTGGGGGAAAAAGCACAAACAAACAAGCCTGAGTTCTCTGAAGGGTTTTAGCAAAGCCATTATAAAAGTCAGGTGAGAGTGGGGGGGTCATTAGGTCAGCTCGCACAATTCTGACTGATGGTGGTGAGGTAACCGGGTGCTGTTACAGGGGTTAATATTATCAGTCCTCAGGCTCTCGAAGGCCTGGGGCTCTGTGCTCAGGCTCATCGAGTAGTTAACATCTTCCATTTGGTGGGGGATTTTCATATTTGCAGAGCAACTTAGGAAATGCGAATCAAATATATCCTGATGCCGCAGAGAGGAGGTAAAGCAGAGGCTATGGGGAAAAGCCTGTTGACGCCCCCTATCCCCCACCTCCTGGGAAGGCCCCATGGGGTCCTACTCAGTTACATCATCACTCTTGTGCACTGCTGCTGCTGCTGCTAAGTTGCTTCAGTCGTGTCCGACTCTGTGCGAGCCCATCGATGGCAGCCTGCCAGGCTCCCCTGTCCCTGGGATTCTCCAGGCAAGAACACTGGAGTGGGTTGCCATTTCCTTCTCCAATGCATGAAAGTGAAAAGTGAAAGTGAAGTCACTCAGTCGTGTCCGACTCTTAACGACCCCATGGACTGCAGCCCACCAGGCTCCTCCATCCATGGTATTTTCCAGGCAAGAGTACTGGAGTGGGGTGCCATTGCCTTCTCCCTTGTGCACTGAGCCACCTGAATATATGTACATGGATGCCTTGGGCTTGCCAGAGTTGGCGTGGCCTCAACGATCCTTTAACTTTTCTAATACAGAAAAGTGTTTTGTAGGCTTCACTGAGGAGCAGATTTTTGCTGGCTTTACCTCAGACAAGGAATGTCCATCCAGGAGCACCCTCAAAGATGAGGCATTGATAATGTCATACTCAGCCTACAGTCTGTATGGGAGAACCCAGTTTAGCCTAGTGTGCAAGTCTATAGCGGGGTTTTTTTTTTTTAATTTCAGCACTGATTGATGCTTCACTGCTTCTCTGAGCAGGCAAAGCAAAAATTTGGAGCATTTTGTATTTGGGGAGTCATTCTGATCAGGTATTCAAAAGAGGATGGTGTACCGAATAGGAGGATTGAAATAGAGACAGCTTCTAAAAGTTTCTGGGAAGTGGAAATATTGGAAATAAGTGGTAACTGTAAATATGACCTGATGAATAAAGAATTCGCCTGCAATGCAGGAGACACAGGAGACACAGGTTCGATGCTCGGGTCAGGAAGATCCCCTAGAGGAGGGCATGGCAACCCACTCTGTTATTCTTGCTTGGGAAATCCCTTGGGTAGAGGAACCTGGTGGGCTACCGTCCCTGGGGTCACAAAGAGTTGGATGTGACTGAGCGAGTAAGCACACACACACACAGAAAACATGACCTCCTGATTCACGAGTGAGTAAGAGGGAAGACGCATTTCAGATTCCATTAGGAACCAAGTGTATCCTTGAGGCTTCCTCCAAGGGAAGTGGAAATTCAGGATAGTCTTGGTGAACACTGGGTTTTTGGGTGTCTAGGATCAGTCAGAACTTTTCCTAAAATGGGAGCTTTGAAGGTGTGATTCTCCAGACTGAAAGCACAAATGACGCTTTGTCAGAAATGCAAATTCTTGGGCTTTACCCAGACCTACTGAAGCAGAAACTCTGGGGGTGGGGCTGTTGTTCTGGGCTGTATCAAGCCCTATTGGTGATTCTGAGGAATGCTAAAAGGAAGCTGGGGGACTGAATTTGCGCACTGAAGCCAGTGTCTCTCCTATTCACTTACAGTGCCTTGTCTGAATATCCACATTGAACCTGAAGAAGGTAGCCTCGCAGGGGGGACATGGATCACAGTCATTTTTGATGGTAGGTTTTGGTCTTGCCAAATGCAAGTTTCTCATTTACTGATCTAGAGAATCCTAAAGGATGTGAGTCTCTGGTTTTCTTCTTGTCTAAGGACAGATGTAAAAGAGGTCCTGAAGGGGGATGGACCTACTGAGCACCCTCTCTGTTACTATTAACTATTAATAGGTGCCCACTTGCTAATGTCACATCACACCATTCCGTGTTTGGGTCCGTTTCCTTATTCTGAGCTGTGGAGTGGACTCAAGGAACCCTGATGAGATGATAGACATGTAGACTAGAACTTGGCAATGTGACCCCAGAACCTTGGTTATCTGTCTTCCTTGCTGATAATCCTGCATGCTCAGTGTCTCCATCTTACTCCACGATAAAGAGTAACTTTCAGGGTTGGAGAATTCTTTCCTGGATTTAGATGGATGGACCTGAAATGAGAATTTTTAAAAAAGTAAAGTCATAAATGAGAACACTCATTCATATGGCACTCAGAAATGCCTTGGAAATAAGGAGCCTTTGAATTTTAGGTAAACTCAGTGCCTCCCACTGCCCCCTTGTGGCGTGTTTTTGTATTGCCCACTGTGGATTACAGCTCCGTTCAGCCTGAGACTCCCCTCTGTGCCTTGTGTTCAGGTTTGGAGCTGGGTCTTCTTCATCCCGCCAATGGCTCTCAACTGGAGATCCACCTGGTGAATGTGGCTCTGCCCACGCTGCCCAGCATCCCCTGTGACGTCTCCCCTGTCTTCCTGGATGTTCCAGCTGTGATGTGCAGGACCAGGTACCCGGGACTGGGAAGGCCAGATGGGATGAATACTTTCTTCATCTCTGCAGCTTTTGGTGGTGAATTAGAGCAACTTCTGCAGTGACTGCATTTACCAACATAGTTTCCTATCTGGGCTTAATGAGGATGAGATATGGGAAAGGATGAGACTATGGGAAAGATTTTTGAGAATTTTACAATATTTGAAAGGAGGAGTTGGATTATGTTTTCAGTTGCTGATTTTTTTGCAAGGCTTCTATTGCTATTCAGATTTTAATAAGTGAGGCTGTTTTACCATCTTCTTCCCTGATGGCTCAGATGATAAAGAATCTGCCTGCAGTGCGGGAGACCCGGGTTCAGTCCCTGAGTCAGGAAGGTCCCCTGGAGAAGGGAATGGAAACCCACTCCAGAATTCTTGCCTGGAAAATTCCATGGCCAGAGGAGCCTGGCAGGCTACAGTCCACGGGGTCGCAAAGGGTCAGACACGACTGAGCAACTTTCGCTTTTGGAGTAGGCATAATTGTAATGACTGTACATTAACTAAAAGCCATTTAGAAAGGAAATTCACCATAGTCTTTAGTTTCTTTGCTGAGTTCGATGTGATGTTTACAGGATTCCAGATTTTCTATCGTCCTACTTAAGTTTTCATTGGCCACCAAAGTTTACACTAGTTCATTCTTTCTTTAATATCTTAGGCATGCTGCGTGAAAGTGGACCATTCGTTAGAGAAAAGGAGATTATTATTTCCTTTTGCTTTCTGTTTCCTCTTTCAGGAAAGCTCCCCCTCCTCTATCTCTGCCAATTGAACCAACCACACTGCACACACTCCCTCGCCCCTAACAGCCAACTGAGCATCATCTTTCCCTTCCTTCCCAGGGGGACAGACAAGTAGGAAGTGAAATCCAGGCTAAGAGGAAGGCGCGTGTTCTAGGAATCCATCAACGTGATGTGGGTGTGTGTGTTACACACTTTTTTGCGCAATTCATCTTCTTTGAGGGAGGACCTTTTTGTAATTTACACAAAGGCACAATATGCACAGCCTTAGTGGCCCAGTTTCCTCAGCTTTTTGTTTCTCCTGACACTGTGGCAGCTGCTCACTTTTCAGATTCATCCTCATGAAACTACGTGCTTCGAGGACAGAGGATGTGATCAACTCATCCTTGTAGTCCTTAGGATGCTGAGCACAATATCTTGCTAGTAGAAGATGCTCAATAGATATTTCTTAAACTGAAGTTCCTTATAGCATTGCTATAGGGAGAGATGATTTCTGTAGGTTATATGATATTTTAGGGGATAGAGTTCTTGCAAGAACTTGCTATGAAATAAGTCAAAACTCAATTTGCTTGTTCTGTTTTCTCAACCGCAACATACTAATGACTTTAACATGCACCATTGACTTTATATCACCATTTTAGAAGAAAAGAAATACAACCCTCTTAAATGTACTCTGATTGGGAGATGAATATAAAATTAAATTAGCACTCAAATGTGGGAAAATAATCAATGAAATACTGTTATTATCATAAAAAGACATGTCTGAGTTTGCAAAATTTGGCACTGGAGCGTCTAAATCAGCACTGCCCAACCAAAATATAATGCGAGCCACAAAGAAAACTTAACATTTTCTAGCAGTCAGTTAAAAAATTTGAAAGAAAGAGGTGAGATTAATTTTAATGATACATGTTATTTAGCTCAGCATAGCCGAAACACTGTCATTTTGCATGTAATCAATATGTAAATTTAATAAGACTTTGCGTACAAAGTCTTCAAAACCCAGTGTGTATTTTACCTTAATAGAATATCTTAATTGGTACTACCGAAATTCTTTTTTTAATAAATATTTTGCTTATTGATTTAGGGCTGCGCTGGTCTTTGTTGCTGTGTGCAGGCTCTCTAGTTTCGGGGAGCAGGGACCACCCTCTAGTTGCCGTGCACGGGCTTCTCATTGTGGCGGCTTCTCCTGTCGCAGAGCGCAGGCTCTAGGGTGTGTGGGGTCAACTGTGGCACACAGACTCAGGTGCTTGGCAGCATGTGGAATCCTCCTGGAGCAGGGCTTGAACCCCTCTCCCCTGCATTGGCAGCCGGATTCTTAACCTCTGACCCACCTGGGAAGTCTGGGACTAGCCACTATTCAAGTGCTCAATAATCACATATGGCTAATGGCTAGCACATTGGACAGTGAAGATTTAAAGATTTAGAGTAATGTTAAAGATTTTAGGAGAAGTTTTGGAGGAGAGACACTTCTAAAATCTAACTCGTATTCATCATATTCTCCTCTCACAAAAATCAGACTGAATGGCGACCTCGAAAAGGCAAAGAAATCATTGTGATCTTCATGAAAAGAGGAGAGGAGGTCTAGGACTCTCTGGGGGATACGGGGAGTGTTTATGAGCTGCTGGAATAAGTGTTAAGTCAAGAGTTTTTGGCAACGTGCAAAATCAATGCCTTTTATCAGAAAGAGCCTCAGACTCAGGTCCTACTTTGCCCTTCACATTGGCACATTTACTTACCCATTAATCCATTAATATGTGGTTGTTGTTTAGTTGCCAAGTCATGTCTGATTCTTTGTGACCCCATGGACTGTAGGCTGCCAGACCCCTCTGTCCATGGGATTTCCCAGGCAAGAATACTGGAGTCGGTTGCCATTTCCTCCTCCAGGACATCTTCCCCAATCCAGGGATCAAACCTGAATCTCCTGCAGTGGCAGGAGGATTCTTTACCACTGAGTCACTTGGGAATCCCCTCTATATGGAACTCATTATTTTTTAACTGGAAACTAGAGTAGATTATCTATCAAAGTCCCTTCCAACTCTTTATAGGACAGAATTTTTAAAATTTCAGGTCCTTTCAATAAAAGATTCATAACTTATTTTGCTGAAGGATCCAATCTTTAAAGTTGAGTGAATGGGTAGGGGAGGTAAAAAGTGAAATACAGGAAGCCTGGGTTAGCTCTGCTTCACAGGTGCAGAGGGCTTCCCAGATAGCTCAGCTAGTAAAGAATCTGCCTGCAACGCAGGGGACCCTGGTTTGATTCCTGGGCTGAGCAGTTCCCCTGGAAAATGGACAGGCTACCCACGCCAGTATTCTTGGGCTTCCCTGGTGGCTCAACTGGTAAAGAATCTGCCTGCAATGCGGGAGATCTGGTTTGATCCCTGGGTTGGGAAGATCCCCTGGAGGAGGGCATGGCAACTCATTCCCGTATTGTTGCTTGGAGAATTCCATGGACAGAGGAGCCTGGTGGGCTGCTGTCCATGGGATCCTGAAGTGTTAGACATGACTGATTGACTAAGCACACACACACACAGGTGCAGGAAGGACGTTTGAAGTAGTGAAGTTGGACTGGCAGCTTTGGCAATTCACGTTTTTTAAAAAATAATTTTATTTATTATTTATTTGTAATTAGAATGTAATTGCTTTATGACGTTGTGTTAGTTTCTGCTGTACAACAGTGTGAATCAGCTGTAAGAATACACGTGTCCCCTCCTTTTTGAGCCTCCCTCCCGTCCCCTTATCCCACCCCTCCAGGTCATCACAGAGCAGCGCTGAGCTCCCTGTGCTCCCCAGCAGCTTCCACTAGCTGTCTATTTCACATGTGGTAGTGCTCCCCTCTCAGTTCATCCCACCCTCTCCTTCCCCACCAGGTCCACAAATCCGTTCTCTACATCCGTGTCTCTATTCCTGTCCTGCAAATAGGTTCATCAGTGCTATTTTTCTAGGCTCCATGTATATGCGTTAATATATGATATTTGTTTTTCTTTTTTCTGACTTACTTCACTTTGTATGACAGACTCTTTATTCATCTACATTGCTACAAATGACTCAGTTTCATCCCTCTTTATTGCAGAGTGATATTCCGTTGTATCTGTGTACCACGTCTTAATCCATTCATCCGTCGATGGCAATTCATGGGTGATTCATACGGATTTCCACTTTCTGCCCTCAGATCTCTGCTGCCTGAAGCACAGGAGGGTGTGTACTCCCTGGAAGTGCAGGCTGGGGGACAGGTGGTAGGCAGCCCACATCCAGGACCACAAGACAGCTGCACTTTCAAGGTGGGTTCCAAGGAGGGAGGAAAGTGTGTTTGCCTGATCTGAGGGTGTGCTTACATTGTTGACAAGCAAGTTACATCTCAGCTAGGGAGTCTGTCTGCTTTGCCAGGATGAGAGTACAGGTAGATGATATTCATGGGGTTTCTGAGACTATCTTAAGAAAGTAAAAATAGAGCATGTGAATGTCAGGATCTTGCTAAGTGCTTTATACTCATAAACTTAATACAACAATTTTATGGGGTAGTTTTTTTATTTTCCTGCTTTTACAGATGAGAAACCTGGGACTCAGGGAGATTAAATAATTTGGCCGTGTCGTCCAGTTTATAGATTGTAGAGCCAGGATTTGAACCAGCATCTAAATCCTCATTTAAATGGAAGCCCATAGAGGAGCCTCAAAGATTACCATTGGGCATCAGTGGTTCATCTTACAGAGATCATCTGGAGTGTCAGCGTGGTGAAGGGACTCAGGGACCCAAGCTGTACCTTCCTCTCTGCTTCACAGTTGATTTCTGCTTCTCTTTCCGATCCTCAACCAAAAGGGCGTTGGCTGCTGCAATTCTCCTTCAAGCTCAGAGACAGCCAAAAGCAACCAGGGCAGGTGGGGTGGGGGTGGTTGGGGGAGAGAGAGTGAGAGAGAGTTTATGAGCCAATGCCTGGGCTTATTTCAGAGGTTCCATATGCATTAATTTTACATTGGGGCTTAATGTTGTTTCGTCTACTGCCCATTTCAGATTGGTTTTATTAATACACTAAAATAATCTCTGAAAGCATAGGTTCTAGACTTTCTATAATGGGCAGTGGTTCAGCAGGGCCCCTTGCCATGGTTGTACTTCCCACAAGGAGCCTCCATTTAAGAGGGTTCCTAAGAGCACAGTTTAGTTATTAACTAATGCTCCTTTACAACAAGTCTTCGTTTTCTAAATTCATCTCTCATACAATCTGCATTTTAATATAGGCAATTCATCTTTAGAATTTGCCATCTATTCACATTTAGCAACTTGTTTCTCCCTCCAAGGGAATCTTGTTTTCCAGAATTTTGCTTCTGCACATATGGGGCAGAAAGAAAAAAATTATTCTTTTTTATTAAGACTCGCACCGCCACCTCTACAGTGTCTCAATGAATAAAACAGAAGAGAGATGGCCGGGCATGGTCCTTAATCACCATGCTGTTTTTGGTTTTGATGGCCTTTCACCCCAGATAATAGTTTTCCTACTGATTAAAAGATTAGGAAGGAGAGAGAGGGGAAAGAAAAGAAACACTTCCTAAAATCACACATTAAAGATAGCAAGTCCTTCAGTGGTTCCCCGAACTCGGTAAGTTGATGAAAAATCACCAGGGGATGCAGTTAATGAGAGGCATTCTGAGCTGAAGGAAACCCAGTGTCTGCCTTTGTTTGGGGACTGGGGCTAGGGGAACCGTGTGTATTAAAAATTAATTCCACCTCGCCAGTCCACTCCAAAGAGCCTGCTGCAGGCACTGACAAGTTAGAACAGCTCACAGAAGGTTTATCAAGCAGCTGGTGGCTCGGCTTTGTCACTCTCATCCTCTGCTTCTCAGCTCCCCATCTTGCTGCTGCCGACCCTACTTGGGCTCAGGGATCAGCATGAGGAAAGCCGGATTTGGAAGCTCATTAATTTTTCACTCTGTCACGTCTCTAGCTTGGTGGGTGACCAGAGGCCTGTTTCTCTTAAAAAAGTACCGCTTTATGTCATGTCAGCTCACAGAGAAATCACAAGTGAAGCCCTTTCCGAGGTTTCCTTCTGAGCCTGCTCCACCACCCTGAGGACCTGGGAGGGGTGATGAAGCTTTCTTTCCGCTGCTCTTCTGGAGGAAGGCATACAGCTGAAGGGTAGACCTTGTATTTTAAGCTGGAAGTTGACAGGTGTGTTTTCTTGTGTGGTTTGGACTTGGTTGTTTCATCTGCCTCCGTTTGTAACATCTGGGAGATGGGGCAGTAACCACTGCTCTGTTTCACGAAGCTCCCATGATAAAGTCCCAGTGGGCATGACAGTGGTCTGAAAGGTGTCCTGGCGGGAGGTGGAGGTCTGGGTGCGGGAGGAGGCTGGGAGAGAGGGAGTGTACGTTTGGCAAGTGTGTGTGGAGCTGTGTTAATCTTTATCCTTCGGTGCCATCAGAGACAGCTCCCAGCCTGTGAAGTCACAGCGTTCTTCTTTTGACCCCCAGACTGTGCATATTTTCTGTGCACTCTTTTCTGACCTTTTCTGTTAGGAAGCGAGGAAACTAACCTTGATGACAGACTGCACCGATGTGTGAATCAATACGTAAAGCCCGCACTTGCCAAGACACCGTCAATGTCTGTTGATTCACGATGTCTGATGAGGGCTGGTGATTAACACCAGAGTTACTCTTTAGTGGCCTCCTCCCTGGGAAGGAGGACTCCTGGGGTGCTGGAAGCTGACCAAGCGAAACAACTTGCTGTCTTGGCTTTGCGGACGGGAGGTACAGTAGGTTTGGGGAGGGAAGGTGGTCTAGGTGTCTGTAAGAGTTGGGGGTGAGGGTAGCAGGGTGGGGAGACTGGGTCTCCTCCTGGGTGAATCGTTAGCATGGGGCTCAAACGGCGGCCAGGGCAGTCCATCCTTATGACTCTCTGTTTCTTCCCAGTCTCCCTGACTGTGAAATGCTGCATTCTGGGACTAACCCAGAGGATGATAGGTGATATGAGATTCCTGGAATTGTCTCCTTTTCTCCTTTGCTTCCGGGTAGTGTGTCAGTTGTCTCAGATGGGGCCTCTCCATGCATTCACAAAAATGTAAATGTTTCCTTATACAAGGCTGTGCCCAGGGACACAACCAATGACTTAGGCCCTGCCCCTGCCTCTCTGGAACTTATAGTTAGCACATGATGTGCTTCAGGGGGTGACTTGAGTGCCATGACCAGGCTCCCCCTGCCTCTCCCATCCGAGCTGCTTTCCTCCTTGGAGAATAATGTTGCTTCTCATTCGTTGCATCATGTTCCCCTGCCCCCGCCACCCCCCAACAGGCACCTTCCATTTTCCCGAACAAGTCTCCCTTGGGTATCTTTCAAACTTCTAATTTTCTTAGCTTGCTTATCCCTACCAAGGTACTGGCTGATAATAATTTAAGTTGCAATCCTTTCAATGTAAATAAGCAAATTATTGTCCAAAAAAGTTAAAAAAAAAAAACCACTTCAAGACCCCAAGATATCAAGTTGCAATAATGGAATTAAAAGGTTGGTATTTTGAAGCATGGCTTGCCTACCTTTCCTTTGGTAAAACATGCTCCTGGTATGACCGGTGGGCTGGTAGAAACAGACTTGCCCAGGTGTGAGTGATAATGGTGCAGGGGAGACAGATGACCTTGTCAGATTCCCTTGACCTCATCTATGGAAGAACTATGACAACATCTATCGTCTCTGCTTCATGGAAATATCATGAAAATGGAAAGAAGTAGAAGTGATTTGAGGAAATACAGCGACTTGCTTCCGTAGATGAATGGTCTGTGAGGAATGGCAGGCTTCTTGTGTGTGGTGTTGTGCTGTTCTGATGAAATGCTTACCGTGATAACTCTTTCTAAACAGTTTTCCAGGGCACAGACACCAATTGTTTACCAAGTTAATCCAGCCAGTGGAGTTCCAGGTAAGAAATCTATTAAGAAAGGAGTAAATAGGAATCTCTTTAACAAAGCTATGGTAAACCCTTCGACCCTGGTAGATGGTCTCTATAAACAGCAAAATCTTACCGCTTCTCTGATGTTGTTTTGAAGGTGAGTGTCAACCCCTGGTTTACTTTAACCCTGGTTTGGTTTCACCTCTGGGCACTTTTGCTCTATGACGCCACTGATAATCAAAGGAATCCTTACGTGAAAAGAAAGAGAGACCAGCAAAACCAAACCAGGTGTTGCTGGAGAATGGAGAAAATAGACGTCATCATCACTCCTAAGTGTATAATCATCCACATGCTAGCAAACCTTTATTGACCCTCTCTGGGAGCCAGGATCTGTTCTAAGCTTTTGGTTTGTATTATCTCATTAGATCCTCATAACACCTAGTGCTATAAGAACTATTATTGGTTCCATTATGGAGATGAGAAAATGAGGTACCAAAAAGTTAAGTAATTTGTCTAAAGGCATGCCCCTAACGAGTGGTCAAGCTGAGGTTTGGACCCAGACAGAATCTAGAGTGGGCCCATGTACCTTACATTGATTGTATTTTGTATTGAGCCTAGTTGGGTGCCACTTGGAAGGCCGTTAACTCTTGTCCTTATCCTGGGAGTTTGGTTATGAGCTAGAGAGCACACCGATATGCAGAGACCAAGAGCACAGAAAAGAAGAGAGAGAATGCTGGTGGGGTCGAGGCTGGACGTAAAAGAAAGGGGCGCAACTAAGACCTGCCAAACCTGCTTTAAAACTAACAGTGCACAGAGCTAGGATTACATACAATTTGCAGTCTGATTCTTGACAAATTCCTATATCTATTTGAGGTTTTTCATTTGTTCAGGGATTCCAGATGGTATAAGTATGGGGATACAAGTTGTTCAATTTTTACTTGTGACTATGTCTCAATACATGAACTGATGTAGTTTCGAATGGCTCAAAAATGTCGAAATGAATATCCGAGTCACTGAGAAGTGTCTCTGGTGCATCTGTACAGAAACACAGATATATGTGTTTTTTAAATTACATCCTGAAGAATATGAGTTTGGCATTATTAGTGCACATTATTCAATAATCAAGACATGATCATGTTTTATTAAAAAGAGATGTGACCTGTGAAAGTCACACGCTGTCATTTGGCTCCCCCTGTTTGGACGATAGAAGCCTTGTTAGGATGAGGGATGAGGAGGGAGCCTGTTGTGAGCGGTGTGACGCAGGGAATCAGCTGGCACTCAGATTAATCAAGGCCATTTCTCCCACCCAGTTTGAGTTCTTCACACTGTCTTCTCCACCTTCGGGGAGAACTGGTTGGAGTGCTCCCTCTGGGCAGGATCCACACGGCTGCATCTTCAAAATCACTTTCCAGACGATTACTCTCATTTCCTTTGGGAAGCCTGCCCAGAGTAGCAGCCACGGAGATGGGGGAGGTAGCGGGGACAGCAGAGATATTTTGTGAGCAGTTGATTTCCTATATGTGGTTAACAATCCTCCACTGTGACGTGGAATCCACCCCCTACCTCCCCCAGCTCATGGTCTGGCTTAGCCATTTGTCAGCTGCTGTTGGGCTTCTTTGTTCAGAAATAAGACAAAAACGCACGGGAATTCCTAGTTTCTATAACCTCCTATTCGTTTTTAAAATGGTGCCCATCAGTTGTAGAAATCATGCCTGCCAAAGCCAGGAAACTGATCATTTAGCCCTGATGAAATGAAGTGAGTTATTTTGCTGGATGGGACGGCAGTGGAGACCTTCAGACTCTATGTGTTGTGTTGTGATTAGTCGCTCAGTCACATCCAGTTCTTCGCAACCCCATGGACTGTAGCCCACTGGCCTCCCCACAGGGCTCCTCTGTCCACTGTGATTCTCCAGGCAAGAATACTGAAGTGGGTTGCCATACCCTCCTCCAGGGGATCTTCCCAACCCAGGGACTGAACCCAGGTCTCCTGCATTGCAGGCAGATTCTTTACTGTCTGAGTCACCAGGGAAACCCAAGAATACTGGAGTGGGTAACTTATCCCTTCTCCAGGGGATCTTCCTGACCAAGAAACTGGACCAGGTTCTCCTGCATTGCAGGCAGATTCTTTGCCAGCCGAGCTACCAGGGAAGCCCTAGGCTTCCGCCAATCCCATGACCTTTGTCTAAGTCGACTAACTTGCCCCTCATTGTACTCGTTCCCTGGTCAAGTGCCTGCCGTACTTCCTGGAAGTTTTCCATTGTTTTTGGACCAGTCATCCAATGACTGCAGCTAAAATCACTTCCTATTAATAAAACATATGCACAGCATGTCAGGAAGCATTACTTCTTGGTCATATTCTTTTTTGGCCTTAAGTGTAGCCGTGAAGAAATTCAAAGTCCTCTGAAGTCGGTGGCCTCATGAGCCCTATAGGTGCCCTTCCCTCTTCTAATTTTGAGGTTTTGTCTAGTTAACCAGCACCTCTCTTATCTCTTAGCATTGTGATACTGGAAGATGACAGCCTCAATGGTTAAAATTCTATCATTATTTGGAAGGCATACTCTTGCAGGTTGTGGGATTGTGTGGTGAACTTGAACTGCATTGCCTTGCTATGCTATGTTTGCTTCAAACCTTGTTTCATGCATTTCCACAGATCTAAATCTCGGTGCTTTTCAACTGGAGGAAGTCAGCTCAAGTAGCTGCTGGTATGGGCCCCAGAATGTTTCTGAGAAGGGGCTGTTCTAGATTTCTTTCCCAGGTCCTCTGAGCAGAGACGTTGGGGGTAGTGCTGAGAGTGCCCTTGATGAAAAGGGTTGTTGATGCCTGCTCCCCTAATCCTACAAACTCAAAAGAGGCGAGTGTCAGGGAAAAGCTTGCTACCCAATGGGAATCTCTGCAAATTGCATAGAGGAGACCCAGCTGAGAAAGTCATGCATTCATCAGTGAGCAAGGCAGTGTGAGCTGCCTGTGGATCCCCATTTTGCCTGATGTTTGAACATGAGTATTTTTGTTGAATGAATAACACATGCAGTGGCTCATTCTTTAAGCCAGGGCTCTGTTGCTCTCTCATGTCCTTTCTGACTTCCTACCCGATTGGTTCATCCATGACATTTATCTTTTGTACTCTGAGATACAGAAAAAAGTTTAGTATTTTTGAATATCCCACCAGATTGTGTGATGTGAGCCTTCTCTTACCACATGTGTCCAGAGGAAAGTCACATGGAACACTCCCAAAGAATATTATTCTTAAATCTCGTGTAGGTGAGTGGTCTATACACAGCCAAGAGAGGGGAGCAAGGCAGTGTATTTCAGCAGGCCCCTCCCTCCCTTCCTCCATCCCTCCCTCCCGGGGAATGAGGAAGGCCTGCTCTTCCTTCCGCTCCATACCTACGTGATAAAGTCTGCACTGGCGATGGTTGATTATTTTTGCTTCCTTGATATCGAAGACTGGGTCATACTTGGTGATCCTTTCCTGTTGTACAATTTATAAAACTGTGTTAGTATTCTGAGTCACGACCAGTTTGGCCATTTTGGGTAGAGGTAACTGAAAAAAAAATACAGTTTATGTTATATATTTAGAGTGTGAGCTGAATAGGTTAATTAAAAAAATTTTTTTTCAAACAGGAAAGCTAATACATGTGTATGGCTGGATTATCACTGGAAGGTCAGAAACCTTTGATTTTGATGCTGAGTACATTGATAGGTAAGTGTGTGCTTGTTTCTGCGTTCGACCTGTTACAGATATGCAGGATTGCTCCCTGAGACCGGCTTCCTTGATAGCAATAAATTGTGAGCAGTTGGCACAGAACTGCTATTTTCCTCTTTGCAGTTTATGGTCCCTGGTGAGCTGGGCTTCAGCAAACTTGGCTAATGTAATTGCAACTGGTCGATTAAGTCGGTCCATTTATTTACTGACAACTAGTCACTCTGGGCACAGTGTGAGTTGTACTGTAATTGCGTCTGTGGATTTTCTTTCTTGATTCTTCCCCTTCTCCTTCTTGTTTCTCAGGCTGGAATAAATCTTTTATAACCATGTGTGAACCTGACCACTGTAACATCCTTGTTTGTTATCCATCTGTATATTTAGAAATTCTGTTAGTGTGATCAGAGGAAAATGTACAGAAAGCCATTGAGCTATTTTTAAAATTTATTTTATTGAAGTCTAGTTGATTTACAATGTTGTGTTAATTTCTGCTGTATAGCAAAGTGATTCAGTTTTATGTCTATATGTTTATCTATATATACATTCTTTTTCATATTATTTTCCATTATGGTTTATCACAGGACACTGAATATATTTCCCTGTGCTATAACGTATGACCTTATTGTTTTTCCATCCTATTAGTATATGTAATAGTTTGCATCTGTTAATCCCAAGCTCCTGGTCCTGTCTTCCTCCTCTCCTCCTCCCGCTTGGCAACTGCAAGGCTCTTCTCTATGTCTGTGAGTCTTTCTGTTTTGAAGATAAGTTCATTTGTATCATATTTTAGTTTCCACATGTGAGTGATGTCATATGGTGTTTGTGCGAGCAATTGAGTTTTTAATATTTTGGGGGAATGATTAAGGCTTCTCTAGTAGCTTAGTGGTAAAGAATCTGCCTGCCAAGCAGGATACAGGGGTTTGATCCCTGGGTCAGGAAGATCCCTTGGAGGAGGAAATGGCAACCCACTCCAATATTCTTGTCTGGGTGATCTGATGGACAGAGGACCTTGGTGGGCTTGCAAAGAGTCGGGTACATAGGATGCTGATGTGACTTTTTCCACTGGAGACTTTTAAAGTGGAAAGTGATACTAGTGAATCCTTAATGCCAGGGAAGGGGTAGAACAGAACAGAAAGTGTTGAAATTGAGATGTTCATGAGTACCTCTAAGCAACTGTGGTTACTCAGCATGAAGCAGTTATAGTGAGGATTTCACTTTCACTTTCATGCATTGGAGAAGGAAATGGCACTCCAGTGTTCTTGCCTGGAGAATCCCAGGGGTAGGGGAGCCTGGTGGGCTGCCGTCTATGGGGTCGCACAGAGTCGGACACGACTGAAGCGACTTAGCAGCAGCAGCAGCAGCTTAAGGTAGAAAGACCACAGCTTCATGAGATGCTCTGCTGAGAGACACTGCATAGTATGTCTAATTTTTCCTCTACCCCTTGGATAGAATGGGGGGATCCTCATGTTCTGCTACAAATCTTTGATTTTGAAGTTGACTGCTTTCAGGATCTACATTTCTGGCATAAAATAATGGTCAGGGAATTCCCTGGCAGCCCAGTGGTTAGGACTCGGCCCTTTTCACTGCTATGGCCACAGCTGGATCCCTAGTTAGGGAGTTAAGATACAAGCTGTGCTGTGGCCTAATAATAATAGTAATAATAGTCAACTTGTCTTGAATGGAAATTACTCTTCCCATGGAGGCTTGAAGCCCCAAGTACATCCCAAGTACGATATGCCATACTCGGTACTTGGTGTCATCACAGCCTTGGTCTGGGATACTGTTTAGGAGGAACACAGGCATACACTCCTCAGTGGCTCTGTATAGACCCAGTATAGTCAAGGGAGAGATGATGATGATTTTTCTGGAAGGTGCAGTGCTCCCTCACTGGTGTGAAAGTATGCGCCACAGATGAGTGTAATGCACCCTGCCCTAGGGTTGAGGGTCTGATTTAGCATCTCCTCAGGGGCAGTTCCCAGCCACCTGCACTAATGCCCCGTAAGTTAAGAGATGAATGTTCACAATAGTGTTTCCTCTGAGTTTTTCCAGAAATGTTAGCAGAGAGCACTCCCTCTTGACTTGTGTCTGTTGTTCCTCTTTTGTATCCAGTCCACTGATTTTGGAAGCTCAGGGAGACAAATGGATCACTCCTTGCTCTCTTGTAAACAGACAGACGGGATCCCGGTGAGTATCTTTCTTGCCAACATTTATGTTCTTAGGTTCTCCGACGTGGGCATAGCACACACACAAACATCTATTTTTAATATAAAGCACCCATGCCTGTTGACTGCCTTATCTTTAGACTTCCTAGAAATGGCACAGTCATCGATTCACAATGCAACTTGAACGCTTTCTTGAAAAGACAGCTAGCTAATAATAACTGCTTACTGCACGAACACTTTCACACTGAAGGCAGCCAATAACCTTGTAAGTACATACAGCTCTTAGTCTCACTTTACAGATTTGGGAGCTGAGGTACACATAGGTTAAGTAATTGCTCAGAGTCTCACTAAGAGCAAGTGGCAGAGCTGGGATTTGAACCTGGGTCTACTCACTAGCCTCCGGAGTTCATCCTGTTAACCGCTGTACTATATCCAGAGTTCATCCTCTCACCCACTGTACTGTATCGACTAGCCAGAGAGAAAAAACACTAAAGTTTCAGTTGTTTATTTATTACAAGGAAAATTTAGAAAATGAGTATCTATGTGCTTCCTTTTCAGATAATCAACATTTTGCTGGCTTTTTCAAATCACTCGGGACTGAGTGGGTTAACCTTCTGTACCCTATGACTTAGCTTTTTGGGACTAGTGTTTAGAAGAGGCAAATTGTATAATGTGATTTCTTCCTGGTGTCTTTCATTTGTTTGCTCAGAATTTTCCTGTTTCAGGTTCATACTTGCTAATAGACTTTTTTTGGGGGGAGGGTGATAATGATCTTGCTGTCCTTGTCATAAAACAGACTTTGGAAAGAAAGAACCCAATGGAGGTAAGGAGTACGTCAAAGTTTGTCTCTCACACTACGTGTTTGACTGGTAGTGTATGTATTGATGAGAACTCTAGTTAGAATTTTATTCTATTTTACTTTATAACCTTCCTGGCTAAGGAACCAGAGCTTCTGAGGTGAATTGCCAGGTAATTCTTATCTCTCACGTTTTCCTGTTCTTTCCCTAGCTATCCTATCCAGGAGGACCACGGTCTCGGGACTCTGCAGTGTCGTGTGGAAGGCAACTACATTGGTCTGTTTGAGAAGGAACAGCATTTTAAAGTCTTATCCATCTATGTCTCTGTGTCCAGAAAAAAACTATTTCAAGAATTGGTTCCCCTGAGGATGATAATAATAATCACCATTTGTGGAGAATTCTCTGAGAGACGCTATGGGAAGCAGCTTAAATATAAACTAAATGAATCCTCACACATGCACTTGTGAGGCTGGTGGGATTCTTCTCGCTTTATAGGTGGGAAAGTTGAAGCTAGTAACCAGTGGAGCAGGATTTATCACTCTTGGCCAAACTCCAAGCCAGTTCTTAGCTGCTCTATTGCTATTACATTTATCCTTTTATTGTTAGAAGTTGCCATTGCTGATGGTGCGAGTCTGGAATGTGTTTATTTCGAGCACTGTTAGAGAAGTTAAGGTGTGGGTGGTACCTTGGTGATCGCTGGACTTCTTGGCTTTATGATAGCAATGTCCTGGCCCATGTAGTTCATGCAGGTTCCTGTCTTAATGCTTGTTTCTATTTGTTACAGGCTCCCAGAATGTTAGTTTCTCAGTATTTAACAAAGGAAAGTAAGTAACTGGGAAGAAGCAAATTTATTTTTATCTTACATTATCTACTTTCTAGTCTTGCTTAGTTTTCTTTAACCTTTTATAATGGAAAATTTCAAATGTATACAAACAGTAGTGTAATAAAACTCCAGGTACCTACTTGATTCTTTTTTTTACCTGAGTGAATATAATTGTGTCCTGTGCAGTCATCTGGAAGTGATGTAAATGTTTCAGTGTGATAAAGATACAGAATTTGGGGAATTACTTCTTAAGTAATCTCATAATACTGGAATTTTAAAACAGTGTATAGTTCCATAAAGTGCCTTGTGTCATTCCAGGAAATGACTTCTTCAAATGGAAAGGGTCCAGATTTTATAGAACTCTGGAGACAGAAATGTGCAGTCTGGATTTCTGCTTGCCTTACCTCATGTTCTGACACTATGTACTTTTCAGTGTTTCCTGAAAAGGGCATTGCCTAGCTGATATTAATTTCATTGTGAAGATAATAACACATGACCTATAGCTACTCAGCTCAACATTGGGAGATTTGCTCTTTGTGTCTGTCTCCTTTTTTAGGAAGGAATAAAACTAGTATCTATTGAATACCTCCCATGGGCCATTTCCAAACTAAGCCCTTACACATTCTTTATTCCGTTTAATGCTAGTCACACTCTGTAAAGTAGGTATTATTATTCCTATGTAATTTTCTAGATCAGAAAACAAACTTTGCCCCATTGGTATTCTCTAGTCATCTAAAGGCGCTGGTATCTAAACAGTTTTAAAGATCACTAAAAGTTAGTGATCTTCTTTCAAGCAGTCAATCTAAAAAATGAAATCCCAGATGCAATTTTCATCCAAATCACAATTCTGTGTTTTTTTTTTTCTTTTTTGGAGGTCAGTGATACACAAGGATGCATGGCTGGTCAGTGCGAAGCAAGACCTTTTTCTGTACCAGACGTACTCAGGTATCATTTTCCTTCACGGTATTTCTCGTCCCTTCCCTCACACCACCCTGGCCTCTCTGCCTTCCCCTGGCCATTTCTCTATGATCATTAACACCTGAAGCTTTCCCTGCGGTCATTGATGGCCATTTGGTTTTGTGTGAGAATAGGTTGCTTGTTGAGTGTTGCCTTTAGTTACTATATTAAATTTTTGAATATTAAATTTACTATTTAATTAATTTTTAAAAATTAAATTTAAAATTAAAATATTAAAAGAGGCTTGGTCATGGATTTCTATACAAAATCTAGGGATACAGACTGCGTGAAAGAAGGGGGAATCATCCTTATTGTATGTTCTAAAAGAATAACAGGAAAGAGATGGCGCTGAAAAATCTAAAAGCACATCTTTGTAGTTACTTTAACATCTCACCTCTGAGTATTCCTTCAAGGATTTATGATTTGCTGATACAGATGCTAAGTTTGTGTTGCTATCTGATGAGCATACAAAAAAAGGCAAAATCTGAAAAACTGGAAACTTGCATGGAATTGCGAACTCAGTCCAGGAATAGAAAGCTGACTACTGAAAGTGAGTGCTAGCTTCTCCAGTTGAGTACAGTCTCAAAACCACTGAAAAGTTGTGAGGCTGATGCAGATCCCAGGGGCAGCAGAAATCTACCTTTGCCAAAAGTGCAAGACATGTCCTAAGTCGAGGGGTCGATGCCATTCACTCTCTAGGTGGCCTGCCTCTGTCAAAGCTGAATTTTGACCCTTGCTTTTGTTTTGGAGTGGTAACCACTCATAATTAGCCTCTTTGTACCTTCAGTTAATCAGAGAACATGACTGCTTGTTCGCTTTGAGGGGATGAAACTTAGAACTCTCAAAGTTTGATCATAGGAAGGGAAAAGATCAGAAAAAGTTAAATTCCTGGGGACTTGTGGCATATGACAAGGTAACTCATTCTTTTGCTTAGAGCAAATCACAGACTCATATGTGTAAGCTGAGACCTTGACCAATGCTTGTGAAGTTGAGGCCTCTATAAAGTATAACCTACTGTTCTGTGATGTATAAATACGGTCCTTGAAGTGAGGAGACAGATTTCCTAAGAAAGCCTCATGGTACGCAGGGATTTCTGCTGACAGCATGAGCAACCATGGGGAAACTGCATGGGAAAAGCTGCAATCCCCACTCTTTTCAAATATTGATCCTGTATAGTGGCTCAGACGGTAAAGAATCTGCCTGCAGTGGAGGAGACACAAGAGATGTGGGTTCGATCCCTGGGTTGGGAAGATCCCCTGGAGAAAGACATGGCAACCCACTCCAGTATTCTTGCCTGGAAAATCTCATGGACAGAGGAACCTAGTGGGCTACAGTCCATGGGGTCACAAGGAGTCCGACAGGACTTAGCAACTCAACAGCAGTTGGGTCACATCCTGAATTATAATTGGAAGCTTACTTTTCTTTTCCTCTTGCAGAAATACTGTCTGTGTTTCCAGAAACTGGGAGCCTTGGGGGAAGAACAGACATCACAATTACAGGAGACTTCTTTGACAACCCTGCCCAGGTTACCATTGCAGGTAAGTTGAAATGACTGAAAAGAGTTCATATTTGAATGCTGTAGGATATTATATACCTCTTTTGGCCTGGAGAGGGTGGAAGGGAAGCGATCTTTGCCTCTTCTGACTCCTCCTGGGACCCTGTTCCACAGTCTTTGTCCTATGTTTGGTTGAGACTGGGAAAAGGAAGGGATTTTGGCCCTGCAGCTCTGCAAACATGTAACAGAAATAGAATGTCCTGCTGCAGATACACTCACAAATCAGAGCAAGTCCCTTTGGTGTCCCCATCTGGGGAGGGAAGAGGAGCAAGGGCACAGCTCCTCTTCACAAAAGTATTTCTTTTAAGGGCTTCCCTGGCAGCTCAGATGGCAAAGAATCTGTCTGCATTGCAGGAGACCAGGGCTCAATCCCTGAGTTGGGAAGATCCCTTGGAGAAAGGAATGGTTACCCACTCCAGTATTCTTCCCTGAAGAATTCCATGGATAGAGGAGCCTGGTGGGCTACAGTCCATGGGGTCCCAAAGAGTGGGACACAACTGAGTGACTAACATTTTCACTTTTTTTCACTTTTCACTCCTTCTAAAAGGCAACCTCACTCCCTCCTCCTTCGCCCTGTTTGTAGGAATAAGCAGGAGTGGGTGGGCATTTGTTACACAGATTCTTCTGGAATGCCCCCTTGGCCAATGCTTTTGTGGAACCTGCCTGGAACCCTTTGTTCTGCCAGATGGGATGCTCTTTTAGCTGGTGACACCAAGGATACTGGATGATGTTTTCACACTCTGCTGTCACAGTTCCCTTCCCGAGCTCGGTCATCTCCAGGGAACGGCATGGCTGGCATTGCTTTCTTCCTGATTGTTCTAAGTGGCCTGTGTTCCACTGCTCTGCATTCTCTCTTTCTTGCCTCCTCCCACAACCTTCTCTCTACTCTCCACTTCCGGCCTTTTGCCCTGCGACAGAAGCCTGTCTACTTTAGTGTGGTCCTTTGGCCACATCAGTACCTCCACTGATATTGCTACTGACATCTGTATCTAATTTAAATTTCCCCTCAGGCATTCCGTGTGATATTAGACATGTGTCTCCCAGGAGGATTGAGTGTACCACCAGGGCCCCGAGTAAAGGTGCAAGGCTCTCTGCTCCTCAGGCAGGTAAGGAAGTCGCCACGGCGACATTTTTTAACCACAAGGGGCAGGAAGTGGAAAGGAAGGTGTTTGAATCTGGTCTCAGCTGTTTGATCGGTTGCTCAGTGAGCCGTGCATCATGGATCAGAGCTTTACTTTCAGAGGTATTCTTAGCTTTACTCAGATGCTCGGCAACACCCGGCATTCCTAGCCCCAGGCGACTGAATGGCCAGTGAGGTTCACTGGAAACCACGATCCAGGAAGTGTAACTGCCATCAAGACATCGCCATAGTGATTGGTGGAAAAGCCTGAGCTGCCTCCTCCATGCCCTGGGTCAGTTGCACCCTAGTTCACACTCTAAGAAGACAGAGCAACAGACTGCTTCTTCTATGCTCATAGGACGGTTAGATGAAGCAGAGAGTGGGGTGTAATGGGGTGCATTTAAACGTTGTTTCTTTGCCCTTGTGGGCAGCTCTCTGTTACTCTGAAAAGTAGAGGTGTATTGTGATGGGGCCACCAGAAACAAAGAGGGCAGGGGGGCAGGTGCCACTGTCCTTTTTTACTGTCTACTTTTGGCTGGATCTTCGTTGCTGCACATGGGCTTGCTCCAGTTTCGGCAAGCGGGGGTGACTCTTCGTTGCAGTGCATGGGCTTCTCACCGTAGCGGCTCCTCTTGAGAAGCACAGGCTCCAGACATGTGGGCTTCAGCAGTTGTGGCACACTGGCTTAGTTTCCCCATGGCATGTGGGATCTTCTCCGACCAAGGATCGAACCCAGGTATCCTGAACTGCAAGGCGGATTCTTCACCACTGGACCACCAGGGAAGTCCACCTTCTGTGTTTAAACCTCCTACCCCATGGCTACAAATTGCAAGTGCACCAGGGAAGCACTTTTCTGGGAAGCGTTAGAACAGGATCTCAGGTGTAGTTAGGGATGAAAGGTAGTTGGCGTCTGGAGTCCTACATGCCCCACAAGGGCTGACTTCACAGTTAAATCACAGGCAGGGGAGTTCACCTCCTGAGTCTCATCAAGGGGGGAAACTTTCTAAAGAAAGGCTATTTGGGTGTAAAAACACATTCAAAGCTTAGGCTGGGCATTCTCCAGGTCCCTGATCTGTGGTCTTTACTCAGGGAAAGCTCTAATCCAAAGAAACAAACGACTATATGAAGCAAGTGATGGAGAAAATGTGAGTCTGGATTCAGGGAATAGACAGTCTGATTCCTCTCACAGCAGTTCCTGCTGGAAGCTACCAGGGTAGTGGTAGGGGAATTTCTTGAATGCTGCTGATTTTTTTAACTTGAAGAAATAATTTTTATTGCATTTCTAGGCTTCCTTGTTACATTTAGCAGGCAAGTTTGCAGAATGTTGCTCTAAAATAAGATCAAAAGAGTTTAAAGGGTACATTATAAATAAAATGTGTATGGAAAACATAATGTGGCAGTTCTGGATGGTTGACAATGTCCTTTATACAATGCTTTTGGAATTTCTTTTATGGAAGAGTAATAGGGGTGGGGTGGACAGGCAGCTGTTAACATTCGATCGTTAGCTCTAGACAGGCAGATCACAGTCTCCTCCCCAGGGCCCTCCAGGCTGTCTGGTCTCAGGCTGGCGGGTGAGCTGGGGGTCTCAGGGACAGAATGAGGGCTGTGTCCTGCAGAGCTCCCAAGTCCTCACCACAGCCGCCCACTGACCGGCGCAGGTCTTGAGTCAAGGACGACTTCTCCCCTTATCTCTGCCTCTGTGACCTAATGGAGGCAGGGGTCTCCATGGGTTGCAGTTCATGGATGCAGCCCCAATCTGGG
This sequence comes from Ovis aries, assembly GCF_016772045.2. Lineage (NCBI taxonomy): Eukaryota > Metazoa > Chordata > Mammalia > Artiodactyla > Bovidae > Ovis > Ovis aries. The sequence continues at coordinate 24,151,758 of NC_056073.1, read as the reverse complement.
CGGCCTGAGGATCCTGAGGGGCAGCTGGAGTCCTCTGTGATGATGACTGGGTAAGGTCTGGACACCGGAGGGCACCACCAGCTGAGAACTGCCTCCTCAGCTGGGCTGGGCACTGGCAGGAGGACCCAAACTTGCGTGCTGGCCGTACACTCCCTGGGCAGGGTAACCAGCACCTGCAGGGACCCCCCTCCTCTTAACTAGGACCTGGATCTCAGAGGGTGAAGGTTGAGCCTCCGTGGGAGGGACCTTGCCCTTCTTGACAGAACAGAGAATAACATTTGTTTTGATGGAGGTTGGAACATTGTGGCCTGACCTCAAGAACAAAAGATCTGACACCTACAAATTTGCAACAACTAATAACGCCCCTCCCTCACCTTCCCTATAAAATGACTTTGCGGAAAAGCTTTCAGGGAGCTTGGGTTTTTTTAGTCATGAGCCACTCTTCTCGCATGGCCCTGCAGTAAACCTTTCTCTGCTCCAGGCTCCGATGTTTTGGTATTGTTTGGCCTCAGTGCGTGTCGGGCACACAGCCCTGTGTTGGGTAATAATGAATAATAATTCATGCGCTGGGTAACAGGACAAATGATCCTGTTTTGCAGCTGTTCTCAGGAGCAGGCGTGGCACTTGGCAGTGTTCGTCCTTGCAACTGGGATGGTGGTGCTACTGACCTCTAGTGGTAGAGGCTGGAAGTGCTGGTAAACATCCTTCAGTGCTCTGTGAAGTAGCTCAGTTGTGTCCGACTCTTTGCGACCCCATGGACTGTAACCTACCAGGCTCCTCTGTCCATGGGATTTTCCAGGCAAGAATACTGGAGTGGGCTGCCATTTCCTTCTCCAGGGCATCTTCCCAATCCAGGGATCGAACCCGGGTCTCCTGCATTGCAGACAGATGCTTTACCTTCTGAGCCGCCAGGGAAGTAGCCCTTAAAACGCATTGCAGGCAGCACCAGGGAAGCCCCACAACGGAGTTATCCAGCCCCAAACATCAATACTGCTAAGCCTGAGAAACCTCAAATAGTACATTAAAATATGCTGTTATTTTTCTGCTTATTCCTTATCTGTTTCCCCTTCTTAGGATTTAACAGGGAATAACAACAGGAATTTAAAATAATAATAACAGCCCTAGCTATCCTTTACTGAGTACTTATATTTCCGGCTCTTTGTATATATACTTTAAGCTCCCTTAGTCTTTTTCCCTCCAGAGTTGTCAAACTGACTTTACTTCTCCCCACGGCTTTATTGAGATGTAACTGCCGTGTAACTCAGCTCCCGTAGTCTTTAGAGCAGTTTCTCTGTTTACTATTGACCCCATTTTGATGCAGGAGAAAAGGAAGATGTGAAGCAGTTTGCTCAAAGCTGCCCATCAAGTAAGTGGTAGAGCTGGACTCTCAACCCACCCATGGGTGATTCCAGAGCTTTTACCGGCAACCCAATTAGTAGCCAGTATTGATCACACAATGCAGTATATTAAAAAGCAGAGACATTACTTTGCTGGCAAAGGTCTGTCTAGTCAAAGCTGTGGTTTTTCCAGTAGTCATGTTTGGATGTGAGAGTTAGACTATAAGGAAAGCTGAGTGCCAAAAATTGATGCTTTTGAA